>NW_027641015.1:0-600000 GCF_949752795.1 Hyperoodon ampullatus
GATGACCCCTGGAATGACCATATCTACAATGACAGCTGGATGTGGCATAAGGAGGGACACTTGGGACTGAGAGGATTGGTGAGATTGGGTGAGCAAATGCAGACCCTTTAAAGCACACATGCCTGGCACCCATTCCATGGGTCCCAACTCTCCAGGTTGAAGGGAATATTACTACAGCTATAACATGTACGGGAAACCTAGAGAACGGACACACTGTGAATACGAAAGGTTTCTAAAACTCAACGAAGAGTCCCTCTCCTGGTGCTCCGGTTTGACTTTCGATCTGCTTTACTATCAACCTCCCAACTTGGAGAGACAGCCCCTTTAACCTCCTGGTTCACACAGGTTGCCAAATTGGGAGAGGATGAAAGGGAAAAGGGAGAACCAGTGAGAGAGTAGCTGTTAGGCATTTGGACGGGCACATATCACTCTAAATTCCCGGGAAGAAGAAGAATTAACCAAAGTCTCAGCCACCCACTGGGAACCAGTATAGGTCCTGAACCAAAATTTTGGACTTGCAATCAGCTCACCAAATACGAGTTGAAAAATGGAGCTCAGGGGCACAGCAATTCACAAACTGGCCGAGTAATAAAGGACAACTATCGTCCAAAAATCTGTTGAGGGAAGGCAACGAGGTGGACTTGAAAGCGAGGCAGAATAGCAGGAAACAGATTTCAAGAGGTACGTTGGAATCGCCTTTAAAGCACAGGAAGAGGGTCACAACTTCGAAAATGATGCACTTGGCCAAAAAGGGCATATGCGTTTTCTCCTGAATATATTCAGGAGAAAACACATATGCCCTTTTTGGCCAAGCAACCAAGCGGGCATTGCAAACCTGCACTACAAAGAAGTATCACTTCCCACCGTTCAAAAGGGACATCCACAAAATGTGTAAAAACCAGAAAGGCAAGACAGGCCCTGGAGAACAGGGAGCCTTGTTATGCTGATGGGCGGGATGTAAATTGCCAACTGCCTCTCTGGAGGAGTATATTGTGTTCCCTAAAACAAGTAAAGAACAGAGCTAAAGAGCCAAGGGCACTTCCAGTCTAGGGAATATACATTGGGAATTCTGAAAATCAATAAGACAGCGCCACCCCAAAATTTAGGGCTGCACTGCTTACAAGGACCTCAACTTGGGTACACCTTAAATATCCCAGGAAATATAAAAATGGTTCAAATATTGTGGTACTTACGTACGATGGAATATCCCTCAGCCATGAAATCAATGTCATAAACCAGTAGCAGCAAAATGGGTGGATTCAGGTACGATGATTCTAAGTGAAATAAGTCACAGAGAAAAAGAAACTTATCATAAGATATCACTTATGAAGATCCTGTAACATGGCTACACTTGAACTGAGTTAGGAAAGAGAACAGTGTCTCACATTTAGAAAACAACCTTATGCCTGCTTAAGGGGGAAGGAGAGGTCGGGTGATGCATAAAACCAGACTTTAATATAAGCACAGGTCCCGTTCCAAAAACCAACTATGGAATAGACAAGACCTACACCTTCCTCAGTGAAAGGGACTCAAAACCCCTTATTTCCCACAGAGGAATATATCTGACTAGTAAGAATCTTAAAACCTATGTATTGATATGTCTCCGTAAGGGAATCAAGTGTGTCTAGACTGGCATAAACATGGCAGCGAGAATCAGCTCAAACCCACTATAAAAAGGAATTTCAAAAACAAAACAAAAAAACTGGGAAATTCTTTACAATTCCTTCACGGTCTCTGATGAAACCTGGAATGACCCTATGTACAACGACAGCTGGATGAGGCATAAGGCTGGACACTTGAGACTGAGAGGATTGGTGAGATTGGGTGAGCAAATGCAGACTCTTTAAAGCACAAATGCCTGGAACCCATTCCATGGGTCCCAACTCTCCAGGTTAAAGGGAATATTACTACAGCCATAACATGTACGGTAAACCTAGAGAACGGACACACTGTGAACACGAAAAGTTTCCAAAACTCAACGAATAGTCCCTCTCCTGGTGCTCGGGTTTGACTTTCCATCTGCTTTACTATCAATCTCCCAACTTGGAGAGACAGCCCCTTCAACCTCCTGGTTCACACATGTTTCCAATTTGGCAGAGGATGAAAGGGAAGAGGGAGAACCAATGAGAGAGTAGCTGTTAGGCATTTGAACGGGCACATTTCACTCTAACTTCCCAGCAGGAAGAAGAATTAACCAAAGTCTCAGCCCCCCATCGGGAACCAGCATAGGTCCTGAACCAAAATTTTGGACTTGCGGTCAGCTCACAAAAAACGAGTTGAAAAATGGAGCTAAGGGGCACAGCAATTCACAAACTGGCCGAGTAATAAAGGACAACTATCGTCCAAAAATCTGTTGAGGGAAGGCAACGAGGCGGACTTGAAAGCGAGGCAGAATAGCAGGAAACAGATTTCAAGAGGTACGTTGGAATCGCCTTTAAAGCACAGGAAGAGGGGCCCAACTACGAAAATGATGCCCTTGGCCAAAAAGGGCGTATGCGTTTTCTCCTGAATATATTCAGGAGAAAACGCATACGCCCTTTTTGGCCAAGCAAGCAAGCGGGCAATGCAAATCTGCACTACAAAGAAGTATCACTTCCCACCGGTCAAAAGGGACATCCACAAAATGTGTAAAAACCTGAAAGGCAAGACAGGCCCTGGAGAACAGGGAGCCTTGTTATGCTGATGGGCGGGATGTAAATTGCCAACTGCCTCTCTGGAGGAGTATATTGTGTTCCCTAAAAGAAGTAAAGAACAGAGCTAAAGAGCCAAGGGCACTTCCAGTCTAGGGAATATACCTTGGGAATTCTGAAAATCAATAAGACAGAGCCACCCCAAAATTTAGGGCTGCACTGCTTACAAGGACCTCAACTTGGGTACACCTTAAATATCCCAGGAAATATAAAAATGGTTCAAAAAATTGTGGTACTTACGTACGATGGAATATCCCTCAGCCATGAAATCAATGTCATAAACCAGTAGCAGCAAAATGGGTGGATTCAGGTATGATGATTCTAAGTGAAATAAGTCACAGAGAAAAAGAAACTTATCATAAGATATCACTTATGAAGATCCTGTAAACATGGCTACACTTGAACTGAGTTAGGAAAAAGAACAGAGTCTGACATTTAGAAAACACTCTTATGCCTGCTTATGGGGGAAGGAGAGGTGGGGTGATGCATAAAACAAGAGTTTGATATAAGCACAGGTACCGTTCCAAAAACCAACTATGGAATAGACAAGACCTACACCTTCCTCAGTGAAAGGGACTCAAAACCCCATATTTCCCGCAGAGGAATATATCTGACTAGAAAGAATCTTAAAACCTTTGTATTGATATGTCTCCGTAAGGGAATCAAGTGTGTCTAGACTGGCATAAACATGGCAGAGAGAATCAGCTCAAACCCACTATAAACAGGAATTTCAAAAACAAAACAAATAAACTGGGAAATTCTTTACAATTCCTTCAGGGTCTCTGATGAAACCTGGAATGACCCTATCTACAACGACAGCTGGATGTGGCATATGGCTGGACACTTGGGACTGAGACGATTGGTGAGATTGGGTGAGCAAATGCAAACCCTTTAAGGCAATAATGCATGGCACCCATTCCATGGGTCCCAACTCTCCAGGTTGAAGGGAATATTACTACAGTTATAACATGTACGGGAAACCTAGAGAACAGACACACTGTGATTACGAAAGGTTTCTAAAACTCAACGAATAGTCCCTCTCCTGGTGCTCCGGTTTGACTTTCCATCTGCTTTACTATGAATCTCCCAACTTGGAGAGACAGCCCCTTTAACCTCCTGGTTCGCACAGGTTTCCAATTTGGCAGAGGATGAAAGGGAAGAGGGAGAACCAATGAGAGAGTAGCTGTTAGGCATTTGGACGGGCACATTTCACTCTAACTTCCCAGCAGGAAGAAGAATTAACCAAAGTCTCAGCCCCCCATTGGGAACCAGCATAGGTCCTGAACCAAAATTTTGGACTTGCGGTCAGCTCACAAAAAACGAGTTGAAAAATGGAGCTAATGGGCACAGCAATTCACAAACTGGCCGAGTAATAAAGGACAACTATCGTCCAAAAATCTGTTGAGGGAAGGCAACGAGGCGGACTTGAAAGCGAGGCAGAATAGCAGGAAACAGATTTCAAGAGGTACGTTGGAATCGCCTTTAAAGCACAGGAAGAGGGGCACAACTACGAAAGTGATGCCCTTGGCCAAAAAGGGCGTATGCATTTTCTCCTGAATATATTCAGGAGAAAACGCATACGCCCTTTTTGGCCAAGCAAGCAAGCGGGCAATGCAAATCTGCACTACAAAGAAGTAGCACTTCCCACCGGTCAAAAGGGACATCCACAAAATGTGTAAAAACCTGAAAGGCAAGACAGGCCCTGGAGAACAGGGAGCCTTGTTATGCTGATGGGCGGGATGTAAATTGCCAACTGCCTCTCTGGAGGATTATATTGTGTTCCCTAAAAGAAGTAAAGAACAGAGCTAAAGAGCCAAGGGCACTTCCAGTCTAGGGAATATACCTTGGGAATTCTGAAAATCAATAAGACAGAGCCACCCCAAAATTTAGGGCTGCACTGCTTACAAGGACCTCAACTTGGGTACACCTTGAATATCCCAGGAAATATAAAAATGGTTCAAAAATTGTGGTACTTACGTACGATGGAATATCCCTCAGCCATGAAATCAATGTCATAAACCAGTAGCAGCAAAATGGGTGGATTCAGGTACGATGATTCTAAGTGAAATAAGTCCCACAGAAAAAGAAACTTATCATAAGATATCACTTATGAAGATCCTGTAAACATGGCTACACTTGAACTGAGTTAGGAAAGAGAACAGTGTCTCACATTTAGAAAACACTCTTATGCCTGCTTAAGGGGGAAGGAGAGGTGGGGTGATGCATAAAACCGGAGTTTGATATAAGCACAGGTACCGTTCCAAAAACCAACTATGGAATAGACAAGACCTACACCTTCCTCAGTGAAAGGGACTCAAAACCCCATATTTCCCGCAGAGGAATATATCTGACTAGAAAGAATCTTAAAACCTATGTATTGATATGTCTCCGTAAGGGAATCAAGTGTGTCTAGACTGGCATAAACATGGCAGAGAGAATCAGCTCAAACCCACTATAAACAGGAATTTCAAAAACAAAACAAAAAAACTGGGAAATTCTTTACAAATCCTTCAGGGTCTCTGATGAAACCTAGAATGACCCTATCTACAACGACAGCTGGATGTGGCATAAGGCTGGACACTTGGGACTGAGACGATTGGTGAGATTGGGTGAGCAAATGCAGACCCTTTAAAGCAATAATGCATGGCACCCATTCCATGGGTCCCAACTCTCCAGGTTGAAGGGAATATTACTATAGTTATAACATGTATGGGAAACCTAGAGAACGGACACACTGTGAATATGAAAGGTTTCTAAAACTCAACGAATAGTCCCTCTCCTGGTGCTCCGGTTTGACTTTCCATCTGCTTTACTATCAATCTCCCAACTTGGAGAGACAGCCCCTTTAACCTGCTGGTTCGCACAGGCTGCCAATTTGGCAGAGGATGAAAGGGAAGAGGGAGAACCAGTGAGAGAGTATCTGTTAGGCATGTGGCTGGGCACATATCACTCTAAATTCCCGGGAAGAAGAAGAATTAACCAAAGTCTCAGCCACCCACTGGGAACCAGTATAGGTCCTGAACCAAAATTTTGGACTTGCAATCAGCTCACCAAATACGAGTTGAAAAATGGAGCTCAGGGGCACAGCAATTCACAAACTGGCCGAGTAATAAAGGACAACTATCGTCCAAAAATCTGTTGAGGGAAGGAAACGAGGTGGACTTGAAAGCGAGGCAGAATAGCAGGAAACAGATTTCAAGAGGTACGTTGGAATCGCCTTTAAAGCACAGGAAGAGGGTCACAACTTCGAAAATGATGCACTTGGCCAAAAAGGGCGTATGCGTTTTCTCCTGAATATATTCAGGAGAAAACACATACGCCCTTTTTGGCCAAGCAAGCAAGCGGGCATTGCAAATCTGCACTACAAAGAAGTATCACTTCCCACCGGTCAAAAGGGACATCCACAAAATGTGTAAAAACCAGAAAGGCAAGAGAGGCCCTGGAGAACAGGGAGCCTTGTTATGCTGATGGGCGGGATGTAAATTGCCAACTGCCTCTCTGGAGGAGTATATTGTGTTCCCTAAAACAAGTAAAGAACAGAGCTAAAGAGCCAAGGGCACTTCCAGTCTAGGGAATATACATTGGGAATTCTGAAAATCAATAAGACAGCGCCACCCCAAAATTTAGGGCTGCACTGCTTACAAGGACCTCAACTTGGGTACACCTTAAATATCCCAGGAAATATAAAAATGGTTCAAATATTGTGGTACTTACGTACGATGGAATATCCCTCAGCCATGAAATCAATGTCATAAACCAGTAGCAGCAAAATGGGTGGATTCAGGTACGATGATTCTAAGTGAAATAAGTCACAGAGAAAAAGAAACTTATCATAAGATATCACTTATGAAGATCCTGTAACATGGCTACACTTGAACTGAGTTAGGAAAGAGAACAGTGTCTCACATTTAGAAAACACCCTTATGCCTGCTTAAGGGGGAAGGAGAGGTCGGGTGATGCATAAAACCAGACTTTAATATAAGCACAGGTCCCGTTCCAAAAACCAACTATGGAATAGACAAGACCTACACCTTCCTCAGTGAAAGGGACTCAAAACCCCTTATTTCCCACAGAGGAATATATCTGACTAGTAAGAATCTTAAAACCTATGTATTGATATGTCTCCGTAAGGGAATCAAGTGTGTCTAGACTGGCATAAACATGGCAGCGAGAATCAGCTCAAACCCACTATAAAAAGGAATTTCAAAAACAAAACAAAAAAACTGGGAAATTCTTTACAATTCCTTCACGGTCTCTGATGAAACCTGGAATGACCCTATGTACAACGACAGCTGGATGAGGCATAAGGCTGGACACTTGAGACTGAGAGGATTGGTGAGATTGGGTGAGCGAATGCAGACTCTTTAAAGCACAAATGCCTGGCACCCATTCCATGGGTCCCAACTCTCCAGGTTAAAGGGAATATTACTACAGCTATAACATGTACGGTAAACCTAGAGAACGGACACACTGTGAACACGAAAAGTTTCCAAAACTCAACGAATAGTCCCTCTCCTGGTGCTCGGGTTTGACTTTCCATCTGCTTTACTATCAACCTTCCAACTTGGAGAGACAGCGCCTTTAACCTCCTGTTTCGCACAGGTTTCCAATTTGGCAGAGGATGAAAGGGAAGAGGGAGAACCAATGAGAGAGTAGCTGTTAGGCATTTGGACGGGCACATTTCACTCTAATTTCCCAGCAGGAAGAAGAATTAACCAAAGTCTCAGCCCCCCATCGGGAACCAGCATAGGTCCTGAACCAAAATTTTGGACTTGCGGTCAGCTCACAAAAAACGAGTTGAAAAATGGAGCTAAGGGGCACAGCAATTCACAAACTGGCCGAGTAATAAAGGACAACTATCGTCCAAAAATCTGTTGAGGGAAGGCAACGAGGCGGACTTGAAAGCGAGGCAGAATAGCAGGAAACAGATTTCAAGAGGTACGTTGGAATCGCCTTTAAAGCACAGGAAGAGGGGCCCAACTACGAAAATGATGCCCTTGGCCAAAAAGGGCGTATGCGTTTTCTCCTGAATATATTCAGGAGAAAACGCATACGCCCTTTTTGGCCAAGCAAGCAAGCGGGCAATGCAAATCTGCACTACAAAGAAGTATCACTTCCCACCGGTCAAAAGGGACATCCACAAAATGTGTAAAAACCAGAAAGGCAAGACAGGCCCTGGAGAACAGGGAGCCTTGTTATGCTGATGGGCGGGATGTAAATTGCCAACTGCCTCTCTGGAGGAGTATATTGTGTTCCCTAAAACAAGTAAAGAACAGAGCTAAAGAGCCAAGGGCACTTCCAGTCTAGGGAATATACCTTGGGAATTCTGAAAATCAATAAGACAGAGCCACCCCAAAATTTAGGGCTGCACTGCTTACAAGGACCTCAACTTGGGTACACCTTAAATATCCCAGGAAATATAAAAATGGTTCAAAAATTGTGGTACTTACGTACGATGGAATATCCCTCAGCCATGAAATCAATGTCATAAACCAGTAGCAGCAAAATGGGTGGATTCAGGTACGATGATTCTAAGTGAAATAAGTCCCACAGAAAAAGAAACTTATCATAAGATATCACTTATGAAGATCCTGTAAACATGGCTACACTTGAACTGAGTTAGGAAAGAGAACAGTGTCTCACATTTAGAAAACACTCTTATGCCTGCTTAAGGGGGAAGGAGAGGTGGGGTGATGCATAATACCGGAGTTTGATATAAGCACAGGTACCGTTCCAAAAACCAACTATGGAATAGACAAGACCTACACCTTCCTCAGTGAAAGGGACTCAAAACCCCATATTTCCCGCAGAGGAATATATCTGACTAGAAAGAATCTTAAAACCTATGTATTGATATGTCTCCGTAAGGGAATCAAGTGTGTCTAGACTGGCATAAACATGGCAGAGAGAATCAGCTCAAACCCACTATAAACAGGAATTTCAAAAACAAAACAAATAAACTGGGAAATTCTTTACAATTCCTTCAGGGTCTCTGATGAAACCTGGAATGACCCTATCTACAACGACAGCTGGATGTGGCATAAGGAGGGACACTTGGGACTGAGACGATTGGTGAGATTGGGTGAGCAAATGCAGACCCTTTAAAGCAATAATGCATGGCACCCATTCCATGGGTCCCAACTCTCCAGGTTGAAGGGAATATTACTACAGTTATAACATGTATGCGAAACCTAGAGAACGGACACACTGTGAATACGAAAGATTTCTAAAACTCAACGAATAGTCCCTCTCCTGGTGCTCCGTTTTGACTTTCCATCTGTTTACTATCAATCTCCCAACTTGGATAGACAGCCCCTTTAACCTGCTGGTTCGCACAGGTTGCCAATTTGGCAGAGGATGAAAGGGAAGAGGGAGAACCAATGAGAGAGTAGCTGTTAGGCATTTGGACGGGCACATTTCACTCTAACTTCCCAGCAGGAAGAAGAATTAACCAAAGTCTCAGCCCCCCATCGGGAACCAGCATAGGTCCTGAACCAAAATTTTGGACTTGCGGTCAGCTCACAAAAAACGAGTTGAGAAATGGAGCTAAGGGGCACAGCAATTCACAAACTGGCCGAGTAATAAAGGACAACTATCGTCCAAAAATCTGTTGAGGGAAGGCAACGAGGCGGACTTGAAAGCGAGGCAGAATAGCAGGAAACAGATTTCAAGAGGTACGTTGGAATCGCCTTTAAAGCACAGGAAGAGGGGCACAACTACGAAGGTGATGCCCTTGGCCAAAAAGGGCGTATGCATTTTCTCCTGAATATATTCAGGAGAAAACGCATACGCCCTTTTTGGCCAAGCAAGCAAGCGGGCAATGCAAATCTGCACTACAAAGAAGTATCACTTCCCACCGGTCAAAAGGGACATCCACAAAATGTGTAAAAACCTGAAAGGCAAGACAGGCCCTGGAGAACAGGGAGCCTTGTTATGCTGATGGGCGGGATGTAAATTGCCAACTGCCTCTCTGGAGGAGTATATTGTGTTCCCTAAAAGAAGTAAAGAACAGAGCTAAAGAGCCAAGGGCACTTCCAGTCTAGGGAATATACCTTGGGAATTCTGAAAATCAATAAGACAGAGCCACCCCAAAATTTAGGGCTGCACTGCTTACAAGGACCTCAACTTGGGTACACCTTAAATATCCCAGGAAATATAAAAATGGTTCAAAAATTGTGGTACTTACGTACGATGGAATATCCCTCAGCCATGAAATCAATGTCATAAACCAGTAGCAGCAAAATGGGTGGATTCAGGTACGATGATTCTAAGTGAAATAAGTCCCACAGAAAAAGAAACTTATCATAAGATATCACTTATGAAGATCCTGTAAACATGGCTACACTTGAACTGAGTTAGGAAAGAGAACAGTGTCTCACATTTAGAAAACACTCTTATGCCTGCTTAAGGGGGAAGGAGAGGTGGGGTGATGCATAAAACAGGAGTTTGATATAAGCACAGGTACCGTTCCAAAAACCAACTATGGAATAGACAAGACCTACACCTTCCTCAGTGAAAGGGACTCAAAACCCCATATTTCCCGCAGAGGAATATATCTGACTAGAAAGAATCTTAAAACCTATGTATTGATATGTCTCCGTAAGGGAATCAAGTGTGTCTAGACTGGCATAAACATGGCAGAGAGAATCAGCTCAAACCCACTATAAACAGGAATTTCAAAAACAAAACAAAAAAACTGGGAAATTCTTTACAATTCCTTCAGGGTCTCTGATGAAACCTGGAATGACCCTATCTACAACGACAGCTGGATGTGGCATAAGGCTGGACACTTGGGACTGAGACGATTGGTGAGATTGGGTGAGCAAATGCAGACCCTTTAAAGCAATAATGCATGGCACCCATTCCATGGGTCCCAACTCTCCAGGTTGAAGGGAATATTACTACAGTTATAACATGTATGGGAAACCTAGAGAACGGACACACTGTGAATATGAAAGGTTTCTAAAACTCAACGAATAGTCCCTCTCCTGGTGCTCCGGTTTGACTTTCCATCTGCTTTACTATCAATCTCCCAACTTGGAGAGACAGCCCCTTTAACCTGCTGGTTCGCACAGGTTACCAATTTGGCAGAGGATGAAAGGGAAGAGGGAGAACCAATGAGAGAGTAGCTGTTAGGCATGTGGATGGGCACATATCACTCTAACTTCCCGGCAGGAAGAAGAATTAACCAAAGCCTCAGCCGCCCATCGGAAACCAGAATAGGTCCTGAACCAAAATTTTGGACTTGCGGTCAGCTCACAAAAAACGAGTTGAAAAATGGAGCTAAGGGGCACAGCAATTCACAAACTGGCCTAGTAATAAAGGACAACTATCGTCCAAAAATCTGTTGAGGGAAGGCAACGAGGCGGACTTGAAAGCGAGGCAGAATAGCAGGAAACAGATTTCAAGAGGTACGTTGGAATCGCCTTTAAAGCACAGGAAGAGGGGCACAACTACGAAAATGATGCACTTGGCCAAAAAGGGCGTATGCGTTTTCTCCTGAATATATTCAGGAGAAAACGCATACGCCCTTTTTGGCCAAGCAAGCAAGCGGGCAATGCAAATCTGCACTACAAACAAGTATCACTTCCCACCGATCAAATGGGACATCCACAAAATGTGTAAAAACCAGAAAGGCAAGACAGGCCCTGGAGAACAGGGAGCCTTGTTATGCTGATGGGCAAGATGTAAATTGCCAACTGCATCTCTGGAGGAGTATATTGTGTTCCCTAAAACAAGTAAAGAACAGAGCTAAAGGGCCAAGGGCACCTCCAGTCTAGGGAATATACCTTGGGAATTCTGAAAATCAATAAGAAAGAGCCACTCCAAAATTTAGGGCTGCATTGCTTACAAGGACCTCAACTTGGGTACACCTTAAATATCCCAGGAAATATAAAAATGGTTCAAAAATTTTGGTACTTACGTACGATGGAATATCCCTCAGCCATGAAATCAATGTCATAAACCAGTAGCAGCATAATGGGTGGATTCAGGTATGATGATTCTAAGTGAAACAAGTCACAGAGAAAAAGAAACTTATCATAAGATATCACTTATGAAGATCCTGTAAACATGGCTACAATTGAACTGAGTTAGGAAAGAGAACAGAGTCTGACATTTAGAAAACACTCTTATGCCTGCTTAAGGGGGAAGGAGAGGTGCGGTGATGCATAAAACCAGAGTTTGATATAAGCACAGGTACCGTTCCAAAAACCAACTATGGAATAGACAAAACCTACACCTTCCTCAGTGAAAGGGACTCAAAACCCCATATTTCCCGCAGAGGAATATATCTGACTAGTAAGAATCTTAAAACCTATGTATTGATATGTCTCCGTAAGGGAATCAAGTGTGTCTATACTGGCATAAACATGGCAGCGAGAATCAGCTCAAACCCACTATAAACAGGAATTTCAAAAACAAAACAAAAATACTGGGAAATTCTTAAAAATTGCTTCAGGGTCTCTGATGAACCGTGGAATGACCATATCTACAATGACAGCTGGATGTGGCATAAGGAGGGACACTTGGGACTGAGACGATTGGTGAGATTGGGTGAGCAAATGCAGACACTTTAAAGCACAAATGCCTGGCACCCATTCCATGGGTCCCAACTCTCCAGGTTGAAGGGAATATTACTACAGCTATAACATGTACGGGAAACCTAGATAACGGACACACTGTGAATACGAAAGTTTTCTAAAACTCAACGAATAGTCCCTCTCCTGGTGCTCCGGTTTGACTTTCCATCTGCTTTACTATCAACCTCCCAACTTCGAGAGACAGCCCCTTTAACCTCCTGCTTCGCACAGGTTGCCAAATTGGGAGAGGATGAAAGGGAAGAGGGAGAACCAATGAGAGAGTAGCTGTTAGGCATTTGGACGGGCACATATCACTCTAATTTCGCGGCAAGAAGAAGAATTAACCAAAGTCTCATGCACTCACTGTGAACCAGTATAGGTCCTGAACCAAAATTTTGGACTTGCGGTCAGCTCACCAAAAACGAGTTGAAAAATGGAGCTCAGGGGCACAGCAATTCACAAACTGGCCGAGTAATAAAGGATAACTATCGTCCAAAAATCTGTTGAGGGAAGGCAACGAGGTGGACTTGAAAGTGAGGCAGAATAGCAGGAAACATATTTCAAGAGGTACGTTGGAATCGCCTTTAAAGCACAGGAAGAGGGGCACAACTTCGACAGTGATGCCCTTGGCCAAAAAGGGCGTATGCGTTTTCTCCTGAATATATTCAGGAGAAAACGCATACGCCCTTTTTGGCCAAGCAAGCAAGCGGGCAATGCAAATCTGCACTACAAAGAAGTATCACTTCCCACCGGTCAAAAGGGACATCCACAAAATGTGTAAAAACCAGAAAGGCAAGACAGGCCCTGGAGAACAGGGAGCCTTGTTATGCTGATGGGCGGGATGTAAATTGCCAACTGCCTCTCTAGAGGAGTGCATTGTGTTCCCTAAAACAAGTAAACAACAGAGCTACAGAGCCAAGGGCACTTCCAGTCTAGGGAATATACCTTGGGAAAACTGACAATCAATAAGAGAGAGCCACCCCAAAATTTAGGGCTGCACTGCTTACAAGGACCTCAACTTGGGTACACCTTAAATATCCCAGGAGTTATAAAAATGGTTCAAAAAATTGTGGTACTTACGTACGATGGAATATCCCTCAGCCATGAAATCTATGTCATAAGACCAGTAGCAGCAAAATGGGTGGATTCAGGTACGATGATTCTAACTGAAATAAGTCACAGAGAAAAAGAAACTTATCATAAGATATCACTTATGCAGATCCTTTAAACATGGCTACACTTGAACTGAGTTAGGAAAGAGAACAGAGTCTGACATTTAGAAAACACTCTTATGCCTGCTTAAGGGGGAAGGAGAGGTGGGGTGATGCATAAATCCAGAGTTTGATATAAGCACAGGTACCGTTCCAAAAACCAGCTATGGAATAGACAAGACCTACACCTTCCTCAGTGAAAGGGACTCAAAACCCCATATTTCCCGCAAAGGAATATATCTGACTAGTAAGAATCTTAAAACCTATGTATTGATATGACTCCGTAAGGGAAACAAGTTTGTCTAGACTGGCATAAACATGGCAGCGAGAATCAGCTCAAACCCACTATAAACAGGAATTTCAAAAACAAAACATAAATACTGGGAAATTCTTTCCAATTCCTTCACGGTCTCTGATGACCCCTGGAATGACCATATCTACAATGACAGCTGGATGTGGCATAAGGAGGGACACTTGGGACTGAGAGGATTGGTGAGATTGGGTGAGCAAATGCAGACCCTTTAAAGCACACATGCCTGGCACCCATTCCATGGGTCCCAACTCTCCAGGTTGAAGGGAATATTACTACAGCTATAACATGTACGGGAAACCTAGAGAACGGACACACTGTGAATACGAAAGGTTTCTAAAACTCAACGAAGAGTCCCTCTCCTGGTGCTCCGGTTTGACTTTCCATCTGCTTTACTATCAACCTCCCAACTTCGAGAGACAGCCCCTTTAACCTCCTGCTTCGCACAGGTTGCCAAATTGGGAGAGGATGAAAGGGAAAAGGGAGAACCAGTGAGACAGTAGCTGTTAGGCATTTGGACGGGCACATATCACTCTAAATTCCCGGGAAGAAGAAGAATTAACCAAAGTCTCAGCCACCCACTGGGAACCAGTATAGGTCCTGAACCAAAATTTTGGACTTGCAATCAGCTCAGCAAATACGAGTTGAAAAATGGAGCTCAGGGGCACAGCAATTCACAAACTGGCCGAGTAATAAAGGACAACTATCGTCCAAAAATCTGTTGAGGGAAGGCAACGAGGTGGACTTGAAAGCGAGGCAGAATAGCAGGAAGCAGATTTCAAGAGGTACGTTGGAATCGCCTTTAAAGCACAGGAAGAGGGTCACAACTTCGAAAATGATGCACTTGGCCAAAAAGGGCGTATGCGTTTTCTCCTGAATATATTCAGGAGAAAACGCATACGCCCTTTTTGGCCAAGCAAGCAAGCGGGCATTGCAAATCTGCACTACAAAGAAGTATCACTTCCCACCGGTCAAAAGGGACATCCACAAAATGTGTAAAAACCAGAAAGGCAAGACAGGCCCTGGAGAACAGGGAGCCTTGTTATGCTGATGGGCGGGATGTAAATTGCCAACTGCCTCTGTGGAGGAGTATATTGTGTTCCCTAAAACAAGTAAAGAACAGAGCTAAAGAGCCAAGGGCACTTCCAGTCTAGGGAATATACATTGGGAATTCTGAAAATCAATAAGACAGCGCCACCCCAAAATTTAGGGCTGCACTGCTTACAAGGACCTCAACTTGGGTACACCTTAAATATCCCAGGAAATATAAAAATGGTTCAAATATTGTGGTACTTACGTACGATGGAATATACCTCAGCCATGAAATCAATGTCATAAACCAGTAGCAGCAAAATGGCTGGATTCAGGTACGATGATTCTAAGTGAAATAAGTCACAGAGAAAAAGAAACTTATCATAAGATATCACTTATGAAGATCCTGTAACATGGCTACACTTGAACTGAGTTAGGAAAGAGAACAGTGTCTCACATTTAGAAAACACCCTTATGCCTGCTTAAGGGGGAAGGAGAGGTCGGGTGATGCATAAAACCAGACTTTAATATAAGCACAGGTCCCGTTCCAAAAACCAACTATGGAATAGACAAGACCTACACCTTCCTCAGTGAAAGGGACTCAAAACCCCTTATTTCCCACAGAGGAATATATCTGACTAGTAAGAATCTTAAAACCTATGTATTGATATGTCTCCGTAAGGGAATCAAGTGTGTCTAGACTGGCATAAACATGGCAGCGAGAATCAGCTCAAACCCACTATAAAAAGGAATTTCAAAAACAAAACAAAAAAACTGGGAAATTCTTTACAATTCCTTCACGGTCTCTGATGAAACCTGGAATGACCCTATGTACAACGACAGCTGGATGAGGCATAAGGCTGGACACTTGAGACTGAGAGGATTGGTGAGATTGGGTGAGCGAATGCAGACTCTTTAAAGCACAAATGCCTGGCACCCATTCCATGGGTCCCAACTCTCCAGGTTAAAGGGAATATTACTACAGCTATAACATGTACAGTAAACCTAGAGAACGGACACACTGTGAATACGAAAAGTTTCCAAAACTCAACGAATAGTCCCTCTCCTGGTGCTCGGGTTTGACTTTCCATCTGCTTTACTATCAACCTTCCAACTTGGAGAGACAGCGCCTTTAACCTCCTGTTTCGCACAGGTTTCCAATTTGGCAGAGGATGAAAGGGAAGAGGGAGAACCAATGAGAGAGTAGCTGTTAGGCATTTGGACGGGCACATTTCACTCTAATTTCCCAGCAGGAAGAAGAATTAACCAAAGTCTCAGCCCCCCATCGGGAACCAGCATAGGTCCTGAACCAAAATTTTGGACTTGCGGTCAGCTCACAAAAAACGAGTTGAAAAATGGAGCTAAGGGGCACAGCAATTCACAAACTGGCCGAGTAATAAAGGACAACTATCGTCCAAAAATCTGTTGAGGGAAGGCAACGAGGCGGACTTGAAAGCGAGGCAGAATAGCAGGAAACAGATTTCAAGAGGTACGTTGGAATCGCCTTTAAAGCACAGGAAGAGGGGCCCAACTACGAAAATGATGCCCTTGGCCAAAAAGGGCGTATGCGTTTTCTCCTGAATATATTCAGGAGAAAACGCATACGCCCTTTTTGGCCAAGCAAGCAAGCGGGCAATGCAAATCTGCACTACAAAGAAATATCACTTCCCACCGGTCAAAAGGGACATCCACAAAATGTGTAAAAACCAGAAAGGCAAGACAGGCCCTGGAGAACAGGGAGCCTTGTTATGCTGATGGGCGGGATGTAAATTGCCAACTGCCTCTCTGGAGGAGTATATTGTGTTCCCTAAAAGAAGTAAAGAACAGAGCTAAAGAGCCAAGGGCACTTCCAGTCTAGGGAATATACCTTGGGAATTCTGAAAATCAATAAGACAGAGCCACCCCAAAATTTAGGGCTGCACTGCTTACAAGGACCTCAACTTGGGTACACCTTAAATATCCCAGGAAATATAAAAATGGTTCAAAAATTGTGGTACTTACGTACGATGGAATATCCCTCAGCCATGAAATCAATGTCATAAACCAGTAGCAGCAAAATGGGTGGATTCAGGTACGATGATTCTAAGTGAAATAAGTCCCACAGAAAAAGAAACTTATCATAAGATATCACTTATGAAGATCCTGTAAACATGGCTACACTTGAACTGAGTTAGGAAAGAGAACAGTGTCTCACATTTAGAAAACACTCTTATGCCTGCTTAAGGGGGAAGGAGAGGTGGGGTGATGCATAATACCGGAGTTTGATATAAGCACAGGTACCGTTCCAAAAACCAACTATGGAATAGACAAGACCTACACCTTCCTCAGTGAAAGGGACTCAAAACCCCATATTTCCCGCAGAGGAATATATCTGACTAGAAAGAATCTTAAAACCTATGTATTGATATGTCTCCGTAAGGGAATCAAGTGTGTCTAGACTGGCATAAACATGGCAGAGAGAATCAGCTCAAACCCACTATAAACAGGAATTTCAAAAACAAAACAAATAAACTGGGAAATTCTTTACAATTCCTTCAGGGTCTCTGATGAAAGCTGGAATGACCCTATCTACAATGACAGCTGGATGTGGCATAAGGAGGGACACTTGGGACTGAGACGATTGGTGAGATTGGGTGAGCAAATGCAGACCCTTTAAAGCAATAATGCATGGCACCCATTCCATGGGTCCCAACTCTCCAGGTTGAAGGGAATATTACTACAGTTATAACATGTATGCGAAACCTAGAGAACGGACACACTGTGAATACGAAAGATTTCTAAAACTCAACGAATAGTCCCTCTCCTGGTGCTCCGTTTTGACTTTCCATCTGTTTACTATCAATCTCCCAACTTGGATAGACAGCCCCTTTAACCTGCTGGTTCGCACAGGTTGCCAATTTGGCAGAGGATGAAAGGGAAGAGGGAGAACCAATGAGAGAGTAGCTGTTAGGCATTTGGACGGGCATATTTCACTCTAACTTCCCAGCAGGAAGAAGAATTAACCAAAGTCTCAGCCCCCCATCGGGAACCAGCATAGGTCCTGAACCAAAATTTTGGACTTGCGGTCAGCTCACAAAAAACGAGTTGAAAAATGGAGCTAAGGGGCACAGCAATTCACAAACTGGCCGAGTAATAAAGGACAACTATCGTCCAAAAATCTGTTGAGGGAAGGCAACGAGGCGGACTTGAAAGCGAGGCAGAATAGCAGGAAACAGATTTCAAGAGGTACGTTGGAATCGCCTTTAAAGCACAGGAAGAGGGGCACAACTACGAAAGTGATGCCCTTGGCCAAAAAGGGCGTATGCATTTTCTCCTGAATATATTCAGGAGAAAACGCATACGCCCTTTTTGGCCAAGCAAGCAAGCGGGCAATGCAAATCTGCACTACAAAGAAGTAGCACTTCCCACCGGTCAAAAGGGACATCCACAAAATGTGTAAAAACCTGAAAGGCAAGACAGGCCCTGGAGAACAGGGAGCCTTGTTATGCTGATGGGCGGGATGTAAATTGCCAACTGCCTCTCTGGAGGATTATATTGTGTTCCCTAAAAGAAGTAAAGAACAGAGCTAAAGAGCCAAGGGCACTTCCAGTCTAGGGAATATACCTTGGGAATTCTGAAAATCAATAAGACAGAGCCACCCCAAAATTTAGGGCTGCACTGCTTACAAGGACCTCAACTTGGGTACACCTTGAATATCCCAGGAAATATAAAAATGGTTCAAAAATTGTGGTACTTACGTACGATGGAATATCCCTCAGCCATGAAATCAATGTCATAAACCAGTAGCAGCAAAATGGGTGGATTCAGGTACGATGATTCTAAGTGAAATAAGTCCCACAGAAAAAGAAACTTATCATAAGATATCACTTATGAAGATCCTGTAAACATGGCTACACTTGAACTGAGTTAGGAAAGAGAACAGTGTCTCACATTTAGAAAACACTCTTATGCCTGCTTAAGGGGGAAGGAGAGGTGGGGTGATGCATAAAACCGGAGTTTGATATAAGCACAGGTACCGTTCCAAAAACCAACTATGGAATAGACAAGACCTACACCTTCCTCAGTGAAAGGGACTCAAAACCCCATATTTCCCGCAGAGGAATATATCTGACTAGAAAGAATCTTAAAACCTATGTATTGATATGTCTCCGTAAGGGAATCAAGTGTGTCTAGACTGGCATAAACATGGCAGAGAGAATCAGCTCAAACCCACTATAAACAGGAATTTCAAAAACAAAACAAAAAAACTGGGAAATTCTTTACAATTCCTTCAGGGTCTCTGATGAAACCTGGAATGACCCTATCTACAACGACAGCTGGATGTGGCATAAGGCTGGACACTTGGGACTGAGACGATTGGTGAGATTGGGTGAGCAAATGCAGACCCTTTAAAGCAATAATGCATGGCACCCATTCCATGGGTCCCAACTCTCCAGGTTGAAGGGAATATTACTACAGTTATAACATGTATGGGAAACCTAGAGAACGGACACACTGTGAATATGAAAGGTTTCTAAAACTCAACGAATAGTCCCTCTCCTGGTGCTCCGGTTTGACTTTCCATCTGCTTTACTATCAATCTCCCAACTTGGAGAGACAGCCCCTTTAACCTGCTGGTTCGCACAGGTTGCCAATTTGGCAGAGGATGAAAGGGAAGAGGGAGAACCAATGAGAGAGTAGCTGTTAGGCATGTGGATGGGCACATATCACTCTAACTTCCCGGCAGGAAGAAGAATTAACCAAAGCCTCAGCCCCCCATCGGAAACCAGAATAGGTCCTGAACCAAAATTTTGGACTTGCGGTCAGCTCACAAAAAACGAGTTGAAAAATGGAGCTAAGGGGCACAGCAATTCACAAACTGGCCTAGTAATAAAGGACAACTATCGTCCAAAAATCTGTTGAGGGAAGGCAACGAGGCGGACTTGAAAGCGAGGCAGAATAGCAGGAAACAGATTTCAAGAGGTACGTTGGAATCGCCTTTAAAGCACAGGAAGAGGGGCACAACTACGAAAATGATGCACTTGGCCAAAAAGGGCGTATGCGTTTTCTCCTGAATATATTCAGGAGAAAACGCATACGCCCTTTTTGGCCAAGCAAGCAAGCGGGCAATGCAAATCTGCACTACAAAGAAGTATCACTTCCCACCGATCAAATGGGACATCCACAAAATGTGTAAAAACCAGAAAGGCAAGACAGGCCCTGGAGAACAGGGAGCCTTGTTATGCTGATGGGCTGGATGTAAATTGCCAACTGCATCTCTGGAGGAGTATATTGTGTTCCCTAAAACAAGTAAAGAACAGAGCTACAGAGCCAAGGGCACTTCCAGCCTAGGGAATATACCTTGGGAAAACTGACAATCAATAAGAGAGAGCCACCCCAAAATTTAGGGCTGCACTGCTTACAAGGACCTCAACTTGGGTACACCTTAAATATCCCAGGAGTTATAAAAATGGTTCAAAAAATTGTGGTACTTACGTACGATGGAATATCCCTCAGCCATGAAATCTATGTCATAAGACCAGTAGCAGCAAAATGGGTGGATTCAGGTACGATGATTCTAACTGAAATAAGTCACAGAGAAAAAGAAACTTATCATAAGATATCACTTATGAAGATCCTTTAAACATGGCTACACTTGAACTGAGTTAGGAAAGAGAACAGAGTCTGACATTTAGAAAACACTCTTATGCCTGCTTAAGGGGGAAGGAGAGGTGGGGTGATGCATAAATCCAGAGTTTGATATAAGCACAGGTACCGTTCCAAAAACCAGCTATGGAATAGACAAGACCTACACCTTCCTCAGTGAAAGGGACTCAAAACCCCATATTTCCCGCAAAGGAATATATCTGACTAGTAAGAATCTTAAAACCTATGTATTGATATGACTCCGTAAGGGAAACAAGTTTGTCTAGACTGGCATAAACATGGCAGCGAGAATCAGCTCAAACCCACTATAAACAGGAATTTCAAATACAAAACATAAATACTGGGAAATTCTTTCCAATTCCTTCACGGTCTCTGATGACCCCTGGAATGACCATATCTACAATGACAGCTGGATGTGGCATAAGGAGGGACACTTGGGACTGAGAGGATTGGTGAGATTGGGTGAGCAAATGCAGACCCTTTAAAGCACACATGCCTGGCACCCATTCCATGGGTCCCAACTCTCCAGGTTGAAGGGAATATTACTACAGTTATAACATGTACGGGAAACCTAGAGAACGGACACACTGTGAATACGAAAGGTTTCTAAAACTCAACGAAGAGTCCCTCTCCTGGTGCTCTGGTTTGACTTTCGATCTGCTTTACTATCAACCTCCCAACTTGGAGAGACAGCCCCTTTAACCTCCTGGTTCACACAGGTTGCCAAATTGGGAGAGGATGAAAGGGAAGAGGGAGAACCAGTGAGAGAGTAGCTGTTAGGCATTTGGACGGGCACATATCACTCTAAATTCCCGGGAAGAAGAAGAATTAACCAAAGTCTCAGCCACCCACTGGGAACCAGTATAGGTCCTGAACCAAAATTTTGGACTTGCAATCAGCTCACCAAATACGAGTTGAAAAATGGAGCTCAGGGGCACAGCAATTCACAAACTGGCCGAGTAATAAAGGACAACTATCGTCCAAAAATCTGTTGAGGGAAGGCAACGAGGTGGACTTGAAAGCGAGGCAGAATAGCAGGAAACAGATTTCAAGTGGTACGTCGGAATCGCCTTTAAAGCACAGGAAGAGGGTCACAACTTCGAAAATGATGCACTTGGCCAAAAAGGGCGTATGCGTTTTCTCCTGAATATATTCAGGAGAAAACACATACGCCTTTTTTGGCCAAGCAAGCAAGCGGGCATTGCAAACCTGCACTACAAAGAAGTATCACTTCCCACCGGTCAAAAGGGACATCCACAAAATGTGTAAAAACCAGAAAGGCAAGACAGGCCCTGGAGAACAGGGAGCCTTGTTATGCTGATGGGCGGGATGTAAATTGCCAACTGCCTCTCTGGAGGAGTATATTGTGTTCCCTAAAACAAGTAAAGAACAGAGCTAAAGAGCCAAGGGCACTTCCAGTCTAGGGAATATACATTGGGAATTCTGAAAATCAATAAGACAGCGCCACCCCAAAATTTAGGGCTGCACTGCTTACAAGGACCTCAACTTGGGTACACCTTAAATATCCCAGGAAATATAAAAATGGTTCAAATATTGTGGTACTTACGTACGATGGAATATACCTCAGCCATGAAATCAATGTCATAAACCAGTAGCAGCAAAATGGGTGGATTCAGGTACGATGATTCTAAGTGAAATAAGTCACAGAGAAAAAGAAACTTATCATAAGATATCACTTATGAAGATCCTGTAACATGGCTACACTTGAACTGAGTTAGGAAAGAGAACAGTGTCTCACATTTAGAAAACACCCTTATGCCTGCTTTCGGGGGAAGGAGAGGTCGGGTGATGCATAAAACCAGACTTTAATATAAGCACAGGTCCCGTTCCAAAAACCAACTATGGAATAGACAAGACCTACACCTTCCTCAGTGAAAGGGACTCAAAACCCCTTATTTCCCACAGAGGAATATATCTGACTAGTAAGAATCTTAAAACCTATGTATTGATATGTCTCCGTAAGGGAATCAAGTGTGTCTAGACTGGCATAAACATGGCAGCGAGAATCAGCTCAAACCCACTATAAACAGGAATTTCAAAAACAAAACAAAAAAACTGGGAAATTCTTTACAATTCCTTCAGGGTCTCTGATGAAACCTGGAATGACCCTATCTACAACGACAGCTGGATGTGGCATAAGGCTGGACACTTGGGACTGAGACGATTGGTGAGATTGGGTGAGCAAATGCAGACCCTTTAAAGCAATAATGCATGGCACCCATTCCATGGGTCCCAACTCTCCAGGTTGAAGGGAATATTACTACAGTTATAACATGTATGGGAAACCTAGAGAACGGACACACTGTGAATATGAAAGGTTTCTAAAACTCAACGAATAGTCCCTCTCCTGGTGCTCCGGTTTGACTTTCCATCTGCTTTACTATCAATCTCCCAACTTGGAGAGACAGCCCCTTTAACCTGCTGGTTCGCACAGGTTGCCAATTTGGCAGAGGATGAAAGGGAAGAGGGAGAACCAATGAGAGAGTAGCTGTTAGGCATGTGGATGGGCACATATCACTCTAACTTCCCGGCAGGAAGAAGAATTAACCAAAGCCTCAGCCCCCCATCGGAAACCAGAATAGGTCCTGAACCAAAATTTTGGACTTGCGGTCAGCTCACAAAAAACGAGTTGAAAAATGGAGCTAAGGGGCACAGCAATTCACAAACTGGCCTAGTAATAAAGGACAACTATCGTCCAAAAATCTGTTGAGGGAAGGCAACGAGGCGGACTTGAAAGCGAGGCAGAATAGCAGGAAACAGATTTCAAGAGGTACGTTGGAATCGCCTTTAAAGCACAGGAAGAGGGGCACAACTACGAAAATGATGCACTTGGCCAAAAAGGGCGTATGCGTTTTCTCCTGAATATATTCAGGAGAAAACGCATACGCCCTTTTTGGCCAAGCAAGCAAGCGGGCAATGCAAATCTGCACTACAAAGAAGTATCACTTCCCACCGATCAAATGGGACATCCACAAAATGTGTAAAAACCAGAAAGGCAAGACAGGCCCTGGAGAACAGGGAGCCTTGTTATGCTGATGGGCTGGATGTAAATTGCCAACTGCATCTCTGGAGGAGTATATTGTGTTCCCTAAAACAAGTAAAGAACAGAGCTAAAGGGCCAAGGGCACCTCCAGTCTAGGGAATATACCTTGGGAATTCTGAAAATCAATAAGAAAGAGCCACTCCAAAATTTAGGGCTGCATTGCTTACAAGGACCTCAACTTGGGTACACCTTAAATATCCCAGGAAATATAAAAATGGTTCAAAAATTGTGGTACTTACGTACGATGGAATATCCCTCAGCAATGAAATCAATGTCATAAACCAGTAGCAGCATAATGGGTGGATTCAGGTATGATGATTCTAAGTGAAACAAGTCACAGAGAAAAAGAAACTTATCATAAGATATCACTTATGAAGATACTGTTAACATGGCTACACTTGAACTGAGTTAGGAAAGAGAACAGAGTCTGACATTTAGAAAACACTCTTATGCCTGCTTAAGGGGGAAGGAGAGGTGCGGTGATGCATAAAACCAGAGTTTGATATAAGCACAGGTACCGTTCCAAAAACCAACTATGGAATAGACAAGACCTACACCTTCCTCAGTGAAAGGGAATCAAAACCCCATATTTCCCGCAGAGGAATATATCTGACTAGTAAGAATCTTAAAACCTATGTATTGATATGTCTCCGTAAGGGAATCAAGTGTGTCTAGACTGGCATAAACATGGCAGCGAGAATCAGCTCAAACCCACTATAAACAGGAATTTCAAAAACAAAACAAAAATACTGGGAAATTCTTTAAAATTCCTTCAGGGTCTCTGATGAACCGTGGAATGACCATATCTACAATGACAGCTGGATGTGGCATAAGGAGGGACACTTGGGACTGAGACGATTGGTGAGATTGGGTGAGCAAATGCAGACCCTTTAAAGCACAAATGCCTGGCACCCATTCCATGGGTCCCAACTCTTCAGGTTGAAGGGAATATTACTACAGCTATAACATGTACGGGAAACCTAGATAACGGACACACTGTGAATACGAAAGTTTTCTAAAACTCAACGAAAAGTCCCTCTCCTGGTGCTCCGGTTTGACTTTCCATCTGCTTTACTATCAACCTCCCAACTTCGAGAGACAGCCCCTTTAACCTCCTGCTTCGCACAGGTTGCCAAATTGGGAGAGGATGAAAGGGAAGAGGGAGAACCAATGAGAGAGTAGCTGTTAGGCATTTGGACGGGCACATATCACTCTAATTTCACGGCAAGAAGAAGAATTAACCAAAGTCTCATGCACTCACTGGGAACCAGTATAGGTCCTGAACCAAAATTTTGGACTTGCGGTCAGCTCACCAAAAACGAGTTGATAAATGGAGCTCAGGGGCACAGCAATTCACAAACTGGCCGAGTAATAAAGGACAACTATCGTCCAAAAATCTGTTGAGGGAAGGCAACGAGGTGGACTTGAAAGTGAGGCAGAATAGCAGGAAACAGATTTCAAGAGGTACGTTGGAATCGCCTTTAAAGCACAGGAAGAGGGGCACAACTTCGACAATGATGCCCTTGGCCAAAAAGGGCGTATGTGTTTTCTCCTGAATATATTCAGGAGAAAACGCATACGCCCTTTTTGGCCAAGCAAGCAAGCGGGCAATGCAAATCTGCACTACAAAGAAGTATCACTTCCCACCGGTCAAAAGGGACATCCACAAAATGTGTAAAAACCAGAAAGGCAAGACAGGCCCTGGAGAACAGGGAGCCTTGTTATGCTGATGGGCGGGATGTAAATTGCCAACTGCCTCTCTAGAGGAGTGCATTGTGTTCCCTAAAACAAGTAAACAACAGAGCTACAGAGCCAAGGGCACTTCCAGCCTAGGGAATATACCTTGGGAAAACTGACAATCAATAAGAGAGAGCCACCCCAAAATTTAGGGCTGCACTGCTTACAAGGACCTCAACTTGGGTACACCTTAAATATCCCAGGAGTTATAAAAATGGTTCAAAAAATTGTGGTACTTACGTACGATGGAATATCCCTCAGCCATGAAATCTATGTCATAAGACCAGTAGCAGCAAAATGGGTGGATTCAGGTACGATGATTCTAACTGAAATAAGTCACAGAGAAAAAGAAACTTATCATAAGATATCACTTATGAAGATCCTTTAAACATGGCTACACTTGAACTGAGTTAGGAAAGAGAACAGAGTCTGACATTTAGAAAACACTCTTATGCCTGCTTAAGGGGGAAGGAGAGGTGGGGTGATGCATAAATCCAGAGTTTGATATAAGCACAGGTACCGTTCCAAAAACCAGCTATGGAATAGACAAGACCTACACCTTCCTCAGTGAAAGGGACTCAAAACCCCATATTTCCCGCAAAGGAATATATCTGACTAGTAAGAATCTTAAAACCTATGTATTGATATGACTCCGTAAGGGAAACAAGTTTGTCTAGACTGGCATAAACATGGCAGCGAGAATCAGCTCAAACCCACTATAAACAGGAATTTCAAATACAAAACATAAATACTGGGAAATTCTTTCCAATTCCTTCACGGTCTCTGATGACCCCTGGAATGACCATATCTACAATGACAGCTGGATGTGGCATAAGGAGGGACACTTGGGACTGAGAGGATTGGTGAGATTGGGTGAGCAAATGCAGACCCTTTAAAGCACACATGCCTGGCACCCATTCCATGGGTCCCAACTCTCCAGGTTGAAGGGAATATTACTACAGTTATAACATGTACGGGAAACCTAGAGAACGGACACACTGTGAATACGAAAGGTTTCTAAAACTCAACGAAGAGTCCCTCTCCTGGTGCTCTGGTTTGACTTTCGATCTGCTTTACTATCAACCTCCCAACTTGGAGAGACAGCCCCTTTAACCTCCTGGTTCACACAGGTTGCCAAATTGGGAGAGGATGAAAGGGAAAAGGGAGAACCAGTGAGAGAGTAGCTGTTAGGCATTTGGACGGGCACATATCACTCTAAATTCCCGGGAAGAAGAAGAATTAACCAAAGTCTCAGCCACCCACTGGGAACCAGTATAGGTCCTGAACCAAAATTTTGGACTTGCAATCAGCTCACCAAATACGAGTTGAAAAATGGAGCTCAGGGGCACAGCAATTCACAAACTGGCCGAGTAATAAAGGACAACTATCGTCCAAAAATCTGTTGAGGGAAGGCAACGAGGTGGACTTGAAAGCGAGGCAGAATAGCAGGAAACAGATTTCAAGTGGTACGTCGGAATCGCCTTTAAAGCACAGGAAGAGGGTCACAACTTCGAAAATGATGCACTTGGCCAAAAAGGGCGTATGCGTTTTCTCCTGAATATATTCAGGAGAAAACACATACGCCTTTTTTGGCCAAGCAAGCAAGCGGG
The DNA here is from genome assembly GCF_949752795.1 of Hyperoodon ampullatus. Taxonomy (NCBI): domain Eukaryota; kingdom Metazoa; phylum Chordata; class Mammalia; order Artiodactyla; family Ziphiidae; genus Hyperoodon; species Hyperoodon ampullatus. Next base: position 26,882 of record NW_027641015.1, read on the forward strand.
CATTGCAAACCTGCACTACAAAGAAGTATCACTTCCCACCGGTCAAAAGGGACATCCACAAAATGTGTAAAAACCAGAAAGGCAAGACAGGCCCTGGAGAACAGGGAGCCTTGTTATGCTGATGGGCGGGATGTAAATTGCCAACTGCCTCTCTGGAGGAGTATATTGTGTTCCCTAAAACAAGTAAAGAACAGAGCTAAAGAGCCAAGGGCACTTCCAGTCTAGGGAATATACATTGGGAATTCTGAAAATCAATAAGACAGCGCCACCCCAAAATTTAGGGCTGCACTGCTTACAAGGACCTCAACTTGGGTACACCTTAAATATCCCAGGAAATATAAAAATGGTTCAAATATTGTGGTACTTACGTACGATGGAATATACCTCAGCCATGAAATCAATGTCATAAACCAGTAGCAGCAAAATGGGTGGATTCAGGTACGATGATTCTAAGTGAAATAAGTCACAGAGAAAAAGAAACTTATCATAAGATATCACTTATGAAGATCCTGTAACATGGCTACACTTGAACTGAGTTAGGAAAGAGAACAGTGTCTCACATTTAGAAAACACCCTTATGCCTGCTTACGGGGGAAGGAGAGGTCGGGTGATGCATAAAACCAGACTTTAATATAAGCACAGGTCCCGTTCCAAAAACCAACTATGGAATAGACAAGACCTACACCTTCCTCAGTGAAAGGGACTCAAAACCCCTTATTTCCCACAGAGGAATATATCTGACTAGTAAGAATCTTAAAACCTATGTATTGATATGTCTCCGTAAGGGAATCAAGTGTGTCTAGACTGGCATAAACATGGCAGCGAGAATCAGCTCAAACCCACTATAAAAAGGAATTTCAAAAACAAAACAAAAAAACTGGGAAATTCTTTACAATTCCTTCACGGTCTCTGATGAAACCTGGAATGACCCTATGTACAACGACAGCTGGATGAGGCATAAGGCTGGACACTTGAGACTGAGAGGATTGGTGAGATTGGGTGAGCGAATGCAGACTCTTTAAAGCACAAATGCCTGGCACCCATTCCATGGGTCCCAACTCTCCAGGTTAAAGGGAATATTACTACAGCTATAACATGTACGGTAAACCTAGAGAACGGACACACTGTGAACACGAAAAGTTTCCAAAACTCAACGAATAGTCCCTCTCCTGGTGCTCGGGTTTGACTTTCCATCTGCTTTACTATCAACCTTCCAACTTGGAGAGACAGCGCCTTTAACCTCCTGTTTCGCACAGGTTTCCAATTTGGCAGAGGATGAAAGGGAAGAGGGAGAACCAATGAGAGAGTAGCTGTTAGGCATTTGGACGGGCACATTTCACTCTAATTTCCCAGCAGGAAGAAGAATTAACCAAAGTCTCAGCCCCCCATCGGGAACCAGCATAGGTCCTGAACCAAAATTTTGGACTTGCGGTCAGCTCACAAAAAACGAGTTGAAAAATGGAGCTAAGGGGCACAGCAATTCACAAACTGGCCGAGTAATAAAGGACAACTATCGTCCAAAAATCTGTTGAGGGAAGGCAACGAGGCGGACTTGAAAGCGAGGCAGAATAGCAGGAAACAGATTTCAAGAGGTACGTTGGAATCGCCTTTAAAGCACAGGAAGAGGGGCCCAACTACGAAAATGATGCCCTTGGCCAAAAAGGGCGTATGCGTTTTCTCCTGAATATATTCAGGAGAAAACGCATACGCCCTTTTTGGCCAAGCAAGCAAGCGGGCAATGCAAATCTGCACTACAAAGAAGTATCACTTCCCACCGGTCAAAAGGGACATCCACAAAATGTGTAAAAACCAGAAAGGCAAGACAGGCCCTGGAGAACAGGGAGCCTTGTTATGCTGATGGGCGGGATGTAAATTGCCAACTGCCTCTCTGGAGGAGTATATTGTGTTCCCTAAAAGAAGTAAAGAACAGAGCTAAAGAGCCAAGGGCACTTCCAGTCTAGGGAATATACCTTGGGAATTCTGAAAATCAATAAGACAGAGCCACCCCAAAATTTAGGGCTGCACTGCTTACAAGGACCTCAACTTGGGTACACCTTAAATATCCCAGGAAATATAAAAATGGTTCAAAAATTGTGGTACTTACGTACGATGGAATATCCCTCAGCCATGAAATCAATGTCATAAACCAGTAGCAGCAAAATGGGTGGATTCAGGTACGATGATTCTAAGTGAAATAAGTCCCACAGAAAAAGAAACTTATCATAAGATATCACTTATGAAGATCCTGTAAACATGGCTACACTTGAACTGAGTTAGGAAAGAGAACAGTGTCTCACATTTAGAAAACACTCTTATGCCTGCTTAAGGGGGAAGGAGAGGTGGGGTGATGCATAATACCGGAGTTTGATATAAGCACAGGTACCGTTCCAAAAACCAACTATGGAATAGACAAGACCTACACCTTCCTCAGTGAAAGGGACTCAAAACCCCATATTTCCCGCAGAGGAATATATCTGACTAGAAAGAATCTTAAAACCTATGTATTGATATGTCTCCGTAAGGGAATCAAGTGTGTCTAGACTGGCATAAACATGGCAGAGAGAATCAGCTCAAACCCACTATAAACAGGAATTTCAAAAACAAAACAAATAAACTGGGAAATTCTTTACAATTCCTTCAGGGTCTCTGATGAAACCTGGAATGACCCTATCTACAACGACAGCTGGATGTGGCATAAGGAGGGACACTTGGGACTGAGACGATTGGTGAGATTGGGTGAGCAAATGCAGACCCTTTAAAGCAATAATGCATGGCACCCATTCCATGGGTCCCAACTCTCCAGGTTGAAGGGAATATTACTACAGTTATAACATGTACCGGAAACCTAGAGAACGGACACACTGTGAATACGAAAGGTTTCTAAAACTCAACGAATAGTCCCTCTCCTGGTGCTCCGTTTTGACTTTCCATCTGTTTACTATCAATCTCCCAACTTGGATAGACAGCCCCTTTAACCTGCTGGTTCGCACAGGTTGCCAATTTGGCAGAGGATGAAAGGGAAGAGGGAGAACCAATGAGAGAGTAGCTGTTAGGCATTTGGACGGGCACATTTCACTCTAACTTCCCAGCAGGAAGAAGAATTAACCAAAGTCTCAGCCCCCCACCGGGAACCAGCATAGGTCCTGAACCAAAATTTTGGACTTGCGGTCAGCTCACAAAAAACGAGTTGAAAAATGGAGCTAAGGGGCACAGCAATTCACAAACTGGCCGAGTAATAAAGGACAACTATCGTCCAAAAATCTGTTGAGGGAAGGCAACGAGGCGGACTTGAAAGCGAGGCAGAATAGCAGGAAACAGATTTCAAGAGGTACGTTGGAATCGCCTTTAAAGCACAGGAAGAGGAGCACAACTACGAAAGTGATGCCCTAGGCCAAAAAGGGCGTATGCATTTTCTCCTGAATATATTCAGGAGAAAACGCATACGCCCTTTTTGGCCAAGCAAGCAAGCGGGCAATGCAAATCTGCACTACAAAGAAGTAGCACTTCCCACCGGTCAAAAGGGACATCCACAAAATGTGTAAAAACCTGAAAGGCAAGACAGGCCCTGGAGAACAGGGAGCCTTGTTATGCTGATGGGCGGGATGTAAATTGCCAACTGCCTCTCTGGAGGAGTATATTGTGTTCCCTAAAAGAAGTAAAGAACAGAGCTAAAGAGCCAAGGGCACTTCCAGTCTAGGGAATATACCTTGGGAATTCTGAAAATCAATAAGACAGAGCCACCCCAAAATTTAGGGCTGCACTGCTTACAAGGACCTCAACTTGGGTACACCTTAAATATCCCAGGAAATATAAAAATGGTTCAAAAATTGTGGTACTTACGTACGATGGAATATCCCTCAGCCATGAAATCAATGTCATAAACCAGTAGCAGCAAAATGGGTGGATTCAGGTACGATGATTCTAAGTGAAATAAGTCCCACAGAAAAAGAAACTTATCATAAGATATCACTTATGAAGATCCTGTAAACATGGCTACACTTGAACTGAGTTAGGAAAGAGAACAGTGTCTCACATTTAGAAAACACTCTTATGCCTGCTTAAGGGGGAAGGAGAGGTGGGGTGATGCATAAAACCGGAGTTTGATATAAGCACAGGTACCGTTCCAAAAACCAACTATGGAATAGACAAGACCTACACCTTCCTCAGTGAAAGGGACTCAAAACCCCATATTTCCCGCAGAGGAATATATCTGACTAGTAAGAATCTTAAAACCTATGTATTGATATGTATCCGTAAGGGAATCAAGTGTGTCTAGACTGGCATAAACATGGCAGAGAGAATCAGCTCAAACCCACTATAAACAGGAATTTCAAAAACAAAACAAAAAAACTGGGAAATTCTTTACAATTCCTTCAGGGTCTCTGATGAAACCTGGAATGACCCTATCTACAACGACAGCTGGATGTGGCATAAGGCTGGACACTTGGGACTGAGAGGATTGGTGAGATTGGGTGAGCAAATGCAGAACCTTTAAAGCAATAATGCATGGCACCAATTCCATGGGTCCCAACTCTCCAGGTTGAAGGGAATATTACTACAGTTATAACATGTATGGGAAACCTAGAGAACGGACACACTGTGAATATGAAATGTTTCTAAAACTCAACGAATAGTCCCTCTCCTGGTGCTCCGGTTTGACTTTCCATCTGCTTTACTATCAATCTCCCAACTTGGAGAGACAGCCCCTTTAACCTGCTGGTTCGCACAGGTTGCCAATTTGGCAGAGGATGAAAGGGAAGAGATGAACCAATGAGAGAGTAGCTGTTAGGCATGTGGATGGGCACATATCACTCTAACTTCCCGGCAGGAAGAAGAATTAACCAAAGCCTCAGCCCCCCATCGGTAACCAGAATAGGTCCTGAACCAAAATTTTGGACTTGCGGTCAGCTCACAAAAAACGAGTTGAAAAATGGAGCTAAGGGGCACAGCAATTCACAAACTGGCCTAGTAATAAAGGACAACTATCGTCCAAAAATCTGTTGAGGGAAGGCAACGAGGCGGACTTGAAAGCGAGGCAGAATAGCAGGAAACAGATTTCAAGAGGTACGTTGGAATCGCCTTTAAAGCACAGGAAGAGGGGCACAACTACGAAAATGATGCACTTGGCCAAAAAGCGCGTATGCGTTTTCTCCTGAATATATTCAGGAGAAAACGCATACGCCCTTTTTGGCCAAGCAAGCAAGCGGGCAATGCAAATCTGCACTACAAAGAAGTATCACTTCCCACCGATCAAATGGGACATCCACAAAATGTGTAAAAACCAGAAAGGCAAGACAGGCCCTGGAGAACAGGGAGCCTTGTTATGCTGATGGGCTGGATGTAAATTGCCAACTGCATCTCTGGAGGAGTATATTGTGTTCCCTAAAACAAGTAAAGAACAGAGCTAAAGGGCCAAGGGCACCTCCAGTCTAGGGAATATACCTTGGGAATTCTGAAAATCAATAAGAAAGAGCCACTCCAAAATTTAGGGCTGCATTGCTTACAAGGACCTCAACTTGGGTACACCTTAAATATCCCAGGAAATATAAAAATGGTTCAAAAATTGTGGTACTTACGTACGATGGAATATCCCTCAGCCATGAAATCAATGTCATAAACCAGTAGCAGCATAATGGGTGGATTCAGGTATGATGATTCTAAGTGAAACAAGTCACAGAGAAAAAGAAACTTATCATAAGATATCACTTATGAAGATCCTGTAAACATGGCTACACTTGAACTGAGTTAGGAAAGAGAACAGAGTCTGACATTTAGAAAACACTCTTATGCCTGCTTAAGGGGGAAGGAGAGGTGCGGTGATGCATAAAACCAGAGTTTGATATAAGCACAGGTACCGTTCCAAAAACCAACTATGGAATAGACAAGACCTACACCTTCCTCAGTGAAAGGGAATCAAAACCCCATATTTCCCGCAGAGGAATATATCTGACTAGTAAGAATCTTAAAACCTATGTATTGATATGTCTCCGTAAGGGAATCAAGTGTGTCTAGACTGGCATAAACATGGCAGCGAGAATCAGCTCAAACCCACTATAAACAGGAATTTCAAAAACAAAACAAAAATACAAGGAAATTCTTTAAAATTCCTTCAGGGTCTCTGATGAACCGTGGAATGACCATATCTACAATGACAGCTGGATGTGGCATAAGGAGGGACACTTGGGACTGAGACAATTGGTGAGATTGGGTGAGCAAATGCAGACCCTTTAAAGCACAAATGCCTGGCACCCATTACATGGGTCCCAACTCTTCAGGTTGAAGGGAATATTACTACAGCTATAACATGTACGGGAAACCTAGATAACGGACACACTGTGAATACGAAAGTTTTCTAAAACTCAACGAAAAGTCCCTCTCCTGGTGCTCCGGTTTGACTTTCCATCTGCTTTACTATCAACCTCCCAACTTCGAGAGACAGCCCCTTTAACCTCCTGCTTCGCACAGGTTGCCAAATAGGGAGAGGATGAAAGGGAAGAGGGAGAACCAATGAGAGAGTAGCTGTTAGGCATTTGGACGGGCACATATCACTCTAGTTTCGCGGCAAGAAGAAGAATTAACCAAAGTCTCATGCACTCACTGGGAACCAGTATAGGTCCTGAACCAAAATTTTGGACTTGCGGTCAGCTCACCAAAAACGAGTTGAAAAATGGAGCTCAGGGGCACAGCAATTCACAAACTGGCCGAGTAATAAAGGACAACTATCGTCCAAAAATCTGTTGAGGGAAGGCAACGAGGTGGACTTGAAAGTGAGGCAGAATAGCAGGAAACAGATTTCAAGAGGTACGTTGGAATCGCCTTTAAAGCACAGGAAGAGGGGCACAACTTCGACAATGATGCCCTTGGCCAAAAAGGGCGTATGCGTTTTCTCCTGAATATATTCAGGAGAAAACGCATACGCCCTTTTTGGCCAAGCAAGCAAGCGGGCAATGCAAATCTGCACTACAAAGAAGTATCACTTCCCACCGGTCAAAAGGGACATCCACAAAATGTGTAAAAACCAGAAAGGCAAGACAGGCCCTGGAGAACAGGGAGCCTTGTTATGCTGATGGGCGGGATGTAAATTGCCAACTGCCTCTCTAGAGGAGTGCATTGTGTTCCCTAAAACAAGTAAACAACAGAGCTACAGAGCCAAGGGCACTTCCAGTCTAGGGAATATACCTTGGGAAAACTGACAATCAATAACAGAGAGCCACCCCAAAATTTAGGGCTGCACTGCTTACAAGGACCTCAACTTGGGTACACCTTAAATATCCCAGGAGTTATAAAAATGGTTCAAAAAATTGTGGTACTTACGTACGATGGAATATCCCTCAGCCATGAAATCTATGTCATAAAACCAGTAGCAGCAAAATGGGTGGATTCAGGTACTATGATTCTAACTGAAATAAGTCACAGAGAAAAAGAAACTTATCATAAGATATCACTTATGAAGATCCTTTAAACATGGCTACACTTGAACTGAGTTAGGAAAGAGAACAGAGTCTGACATTTAGAAAACACTCTTATGCCTGCTTAAGGGGGAAGGAGAGGTGGGGTGATGCATAAATCCAGAGTTTGATATAAGCACAGGTACCGTTCCAAAAACCAGCTATGGAATAGACAAGACCTACACCTTCCTCAGTGAAAGGGACTCAAAACCCCATATTTCCCGCAAAGGAATATATCTGACTAGTAAGAATCTTAAAACCTATGTATTGATATGACTCCGTAAGGGAAACAAGTTTGTCTAGACTGGCATAAACATGGCAGCGAGAATCAGCTCAAACCCACTATAAACAGGAATTTCAAAAACAAAACATAAATACTGGGAAATTCTTTCCAATTCCTTCACGGTCTCTGATGACCACTGGAATGACCATATCTACAATGACAGCTGGATGTGGCATAAGGAGGGACACTTGGGACTGAGAGGATTGGTGAGATTGGGTGAGCAAATGCAGACCCTTTAAAGCACACATGCCTGGCACCCATTCCATGGGTCCCAACTCTCCAGGTTGAAGGGAATATTACTACAGCTATAACATGTACGGGAAACCTAGAGAACGGACACACTGTGAATACGAAAGGTTTCTAAAACTCAACGAAGAGTCCCTCTCCTGGTGCTCCGGTTTGACTTTCGATCTGCTTTACTATCAACCTCCCAACTTGGAGAGACAGCCCCTTTAACCTCCTGGTTCACACAGGTTGCCAAATTGGGAGAGGATGAAAGGGAAAAGGGAGAACCAGTGAGAGAGTAGCTGTTAGGCATTTGGACGGGCACATATCACTCTAAATTCCCGGGAAGAAGAAGAATTAACCAAAGTCTCAGCCACCCACTGGGAACCAGTATAGGTCCTGAACCAAAATTTTGGACTTGCAATCAGCTCACCAAATACGAGTTGAAAAATGGAGCTCAGGGGCACAGCAATTCACAAACTGGCCGAGTAATAAAGGACAACTATCGTCCAAAAATCTGTTGAGGGAAGGCAACGAGGTGGACTTGAAAGCGAGGCAGAATAGCAGGAAACAGATTTCAAGTGGTACGTCGGAATCGCCTTTAAAGCACAGGAAGAGGGTCACAACTTCGAAAATGATGCACTTGGCCAAAAAGGGCGTATGCGTTTTCTCCTGAATATATTCAGGAGAAAACACATACGCCTTTTTTGGCCAAGCAAGCAAGCGGGCATTGCAAACCTGCACTGCAAAGAAGTATCACTTCCCACCGGTCAAAAGGGACATCCACAAAATGTGTAAGAACCAGAAAGGCAAGACAGGCCCTGGAGAACAGGGAGCCTTGTTATGCTGATGGGCGGGATGTAAATTGCCAACTGCCTCTCTGGAGGAGTATATTGTGTTCCCTAAAACAAGTAAAGAACAGAGCTAAAGAGCCAAGGGCACTTCCAGTCTAGGGAATATACATTGGGAATTCTGAAAATCAATAAGACAGCGCCACCCCAAAATTTAGGGCTGCACTGCTTACAAGGACCTCAACTTGGGTACACCTTAAATATCCCAGGAAATATAAAAATGGTTCAAATATTGTGGTACTTACGTACGATGGAATATACCTCAGCCATGAAATCAATGTCATAAACCAGTAGCAGCAAAATGGGTGGATTCAGGTACGATGATTCTAAGTGAAATAAGTCACAGAGAAAAAGAAACTTATCATAAGATATCACTTATGAAGATCCTGTAACATGGCTACACTTGAACTGAGTTAGGAAAGAGAACAGTGTCTCACATTTAGAAAACACCCTTATGCCTGCTTACGGGGGAAGGAGAGGTCGGGTGATGCATAAAACCAGACTTTAATATAAGCACAGGTCCCGTTCCAAAAACCAACTATGGAATAGACAAGACCTACACCTTCCTCAGTGAAAGGGACTCAAAACCCCTTATTTCCCACAGAGGAATATATCTGACTAGTAAGAATCTTAAAACCTATGTATTGATATGTCTCCGTAAGGGAATCAAGTGTGTCTAGACTGGCATAAACATGGCAGCGAGAATCAGCTCAAACCCACTATAAAAAGGAATTTCAAAAACAAAACAAAAAAACTGGGAAATTCTTTACAATTCCTTCACGGTCTCTGATGAAACCTGGAATGACCCTATGTACAACGACAGCTGGATGAGGCATAAGGCTGGACACTTGAGACTGAGAGGATTGGTGAGATTGGGTGAGCGAATGCAGACTCTTTAAAGCACAAATGCCTGGCACCCATTCCATGGGTCCCAACTCTCCAGGTTAAAGGGAATATTACTACAGCTATAACATGTACGGTAAACCTAGAGAACGGACACACTGTGAACACGAAAAGTTTCCAAAACTCAACGAATAGTCCCTCTCCTGGTGCTCGGGTTTGACTTTCCATCTGCTTTACTATCAACCTTCCAACTTGGAGAGACAGCGCCTTTAACCTCCTGTTTCGCACAGGTTTCCAATTTGGCAGAGGATGAAAGGGAAGAGGGAGAACCAATGAGAGAGTAGCTGTTAGGCATTTGGACGGGCACATTTCACTCTAATTTCCCAGCAGGAAGAAGAATTAACCAAAGTCTCAGCCCCCCATCGGGAACCAGCATAGGTCCTGAACCAAAATTTTGGACTTGCGGTCAGCTCACAAAAAACGAGTTGAAAAATGGAGCTAAGGGGCACAGCAATTCACAAACTGGCCGAGTAATAAAGGACAACTATCGTCCAAAAATCTGTTGAGGGAAGGCAACGAGGCGGACTTGAAAGCGAGGCAGAATAGCAGGAAACAGATTTCAAGAGGTACGTTGGAATCGCCTTTAAAGCACAGGAAGAGGGGCCCAACTACGAAAATGATGCCCTTGGCCAAAAAGGGCGTATGCGTTTTCTCCTGAATATATTCAGGAGAAAACGCATACGCCCTTTTTGGCCAAGCAAGCAAGCGGGCAATGCAAATCTGCACTACAAAGAAGTATCACTTCCCACCGGTCAAAAGGGACATCCACAAAATGTGTAAAAACCAGAAAGGCAAGACAGGCCCTGGAGAACAGGGAGCCTTGTTATGCTGATGGGCGGGATGTAAATTGCCAACTGCCTCTCTGGAGGAGTATATTGTGTTCCCTAAAAGAAGTAAAGAACAGAGCTAAAGAGCCAAGGGCACTTCCAGTCTAGGGAATATACCTTGGGAATTCTGAAAATCAATAAGACAGAGCCACCCCAAAATTTAGGGCTGCACTGCTTACAAGGACCTCAACTAGGGTACACCTTAAATATCCCAGGAAATATAAAAATGGTTCAAAAATTGTGGTACTTACGTACGATGGAATATCCCTCAGCCATGAAAACAATGTCATAAACCAGTAGCAGCAAAATGGGTGGATTCAGGTACGATGATTCTAAGTGAAATAAGTCCCACAGAAAAAGAAACTTATCATAAGATATCACTTATGAAGATCCTGTAAGCATGGCTACACTTGAACTGAGTTAGGAAAGAGAACAGTGTCTCACATTTAGAAAACACCCTTATGCCTGCTTAAGGGGGAAGGAGAGGTGGGGTGATGCATAAAACCGGAGTTTGATATAAGCACAGGTACCGTTCCAAAAACCAACTATGGAATAGACAAGACCTACACCTTCCTCAGTGAAAGGGACTCAAAACCCCATATTTCCCGCAGAGGAATATATCTGACTAGAAAGAATCTTAAAACCTATGTATTGATATGTCTCCGTAAGGGAATCAAGTGTGTCTAGACTGGCATAAACATGGCAGAGAGAATAAGCTCAAACCCACTATAAACAGGAATTTCAAAAACAAAACAAATAAACTGGGAAATTCTTTACAATTCCTTCAGGGTCTCTGATGAAACCTGGAATGACCCTATCTACAATGACAGCTGGATGTGGCATAAGGCTGGACACTTGGGACTGAGACGATTGGTGAGATTGGGTGAGCAAATGCAGACCCTTTAAAGCAATAATGCATGGCACCCATTCCATGGGTCCCAACTCTCCAGGTTGAAGGGAATATTACTACAGTTATAACATGTATGGGAAACCTAGAGAACGGACACACTGTGAATACGAAAGGTTTCTAAAACTCAACGAATAGTCCCTCTCCTGGTGCTCCGGTATGACTTTCCATCTGCTTTACTATCAATCTCCCAACTTGGAGAGACAGCCCCTTTAACCTGCTGGTTCGCACAGGTTGCCAATTTGGCAGAGGATGAAAGGGAAGAGGGAGAACCAATGAGAGAGTAGCTGTTAGGCATTTGGATGGGCACATATCACTCTAACTTCCCGGCAGGAAGAAGAATTAACCAAAGTCTCAGCCCCCCATCGGAAACCAGAATAGGTCCTGAACCAAAATTTTGGACTTGCGGTCAGCTCACAAAAAACGAGTTGAAAAATGGAGCTAAGGGGCACAGCAATTCACAAACTGGCCTAGTAATAAAGGACAACTATCGTCCAAAAATCTGTTGAGGGAAGGCAACGAGGCGGACTTGAAAGCGAGGCAGAATAGCAGGAAACAGATTTCAAGAGGTACGTTGGAATCGCCTTTAAAGCACAGGAAGAGGGGCACAACTTCGAAAATGATGCACTTGGCCAAAAAGGGCGTATGCGTTTTCTCCTGAATATATTCAGGAGAAAACACATACGCCCTTTTTGGCCAAGCAAGCAAGCGGGCAATGCAAATCTGCACTACAAAGAAGTATCACTTCCCACCGTTCAAAAGGGACATGCACAAAATGTGTAAAAACCAGAAAGGCAAGACAGGCCCTGGAGAACAGGGAGCCTTGTTATGCTGATGGGCGGGATGTAAATTGCCAACTGCCTCTCTGGAGGAGTATATTGTGTTCCCTAAAACAAGTAAAGAACAGAGCTAAAGAGCCAAGAGCACTTTCAGTTTAGGGAATATACATTGGGAATTCTGAAAATCAATAAGACAGCGCCACCCCAAAATTTAGGGCTGCACTGCTTACAAGGACCTCAACTTGGGTACACCTTAAATATCCCAGGAAATATAAAAATGGTTCAAATATTGTGGTACTTACGTACGATGGAATATCCCTCAGCCATGAAATCAATGTCATAAACCAGTAGCAGCAAAATGGGTGGATTCAGGTACGATGATTCTAAGTGAAATAAGTCACAGAGAAAAAGAAACTTATCATAAGATATCACTTATGAAGATCCTGTAACATGGCTACACTTGAACTGAGTTAGGAAAGAGAACAGTGTCTCACATTTAGAAAACACCCTTATGCCTGCTTAAGGGGGAAGGAGAGGTCGGGTGATGCATAAAACCAGACTTTAATATAAGCACAGGTCCCGTTACAAAAACCAACTATGGAATAGACAAGACCTACACCTTCCTCAGTGAAAGGGACTCAAAACCCCATATTTCCCGCAGAGGAATATATCTGACTAGTAAGAATCTTAAAACCTATGTATTGATATGTCTCTGTAAGGGAATCAAGTGTGTCTAGACTGGCATAAACATGGCAGCGAGATTCAGCTCAAACCCACTATAAAAAGGAATTTCAAAAACAAAACAAAAAAACTGGGAAGTTCTTTACAATTCCTTCAGGGTCTCTGAGAAAACCTGGAATGACCATATCTACAATGACAGCTGGATGTGGCATAAGGAGGGACACTTGGGACTGAGACGAATGGTGAGATTGGGTGAGCAAATGCAGACCCTTTAAAGCACAAATGCCTGGCACCCATTTCATGGGTCCCAACTCTCCAGGTTGAAGGGAATATTACTACAGCTATAACATGTACGGGAAACATAGAGAACGGACACACTGTGTATATGAAAGGTTTCTAAAACTCAACGAATAGTCCCACTCCCGGTGCTCCGGTTTGACTTTCCATCTGCTTTACTATCAACCTCCCAACTTGGAGAGACAGACCCTTTAACCTCCTGGTTCGCAGAGGTTGCCAATTTGGCAGAGGATGAAAGGGAAGAGGCAGAACCAATGAGACAGTAGCTGTTAGGCATTTGGACGGGCACATATCACTCTAAATTCCCGGGAAGAAGAAGAATTAACCAAAGTCTCAGCCACCCACCGGGAACCAGTATAGGTCCTGAACCAAAATTTTGGACTTGCAATCAGCTCACCAAATACGAGTTGAAAAATGGAGCTCAGGGGCACAGCTATTCACAAACTGGCCGAGTAATAAAGGACAACTATCGTCCAGAAATCTGTTGAGGGAAGGCAACGAGGTGGACTTGAAAGCGAGGCAGAATAGCAGGAAACAGATTTCAAGAGGTACGTTGGATTCGCCTTTAAAGCACAGGAAGAGGGTCACAACTTCGAAAGTGATGCACTTGGCCAAAAAGGGCGTATGAGTTTTCTCCTGAATATATTCAGGAGAAAACACATACGCCCTTTTTGGCCAAGCAAGCAAGCGGGCAATTCAAATCTGCACTACAAAGAAGTATCACTTCCCACCGTTCAAAAGGGACATCCACAAAATATGTAAAAACCAGAAAGGCAAGACAGGCCCTGGAGAACAGGGAGCCTTGTTATGCTGATGGGCGGGATGTAAATTGCCAACTGCCTCTCTGGAGGAGTATATTGTGTTCCCTAAAACAAGTAAAGAACAGAGCTAAAGAGCCAAGGGCACTTCCAGTCTAGGGAATATACATTGGGAATTCTGAAAATCAATAAGACGGCGCCACCCCAAAATTTAGGGCTGCACTGCTTACAAGGTCCTCAACTTGGGTACACCTTAATTATCCCAGGAAATATAAAAATGGTTCAAATATTGTGGTACTTACGTACGATGGAATATCCCTCAGCCATGAAATCAATGTCATAAACCAGTAGCAGCAAAATGGGTGGATTCAGGTACGATGATTCTAAGTGAAATAAGTCACAGAGAAAAAGAAACTTATCATAAGATATCACTTATGAAGATCCTGTAAACATGGCTACACTTGAAATGAGTTGGGAAAGAGAGCAGTGTCTCACATTTAGAAAACACTCTTATGCCTGCTTAAGTGGGAAGGAGAGGTGGGGTGATGCATAAAACCAGAGTTTGATATAAGCACAGGTACCGTTCCAAAAACCAACTATGGAATAGACAAGACCTACACCTTCCTCAGTGAAAGGGACTCAAAACCCCATATTTCCAGCAGAGGAATATATCTGACTAGTAAGAATCTTAAAACCTATGTATTGATATGTCTCCGTAAGGGAATCAAGTGTGTCTAGACTGGCATAAACATGGCAGCGAGAATCAGCTCAAACCCACTATAAAAAGGAATTTCAAAAACAAAACAAAAAAACTGGGAAATTCTTTACAATTCCTTCAGGGTCTCTGATGAAACCTGGAATGACCCTATCTACAATGACATCTGGATGTGGCATAAGCAGGGACACTTGGGACTGAGAGGATTGGTGAGATTGGGTGAGCAAATGCAGACCCTTTAAAGCACAAATGCGTGGCACCCATTCCATGGCTCCCAACTCTCCAGGTTGAAGGGAATATTACTACAGCTATAACATGTACGGGAAACCTAGAGAACGGACACACTGTGAATACCAAAGGTTTCTAAAACTCATCGAATAGTCCCTCTCCTGGTGCTCCAGTTTGACTTTCCATCTGCTTTACTATCAACCTCCCAACTTGGAGAGACAGCCCCTTTAACCTCCTTGTTCGCACAGGTTGCCAATTTGGCAGAGGATGAAAGGGAAGAGGGAGAACCAATGAGAGAGTAGCTGTTAGGCATTTGGATGGGCACATATCAATCTAATTTCCCGGCAGGAAGAAGAATTAACCAAAGTCTCAGCCACCCACCGGGAACCAGTATAGGTCCTGAACCAAAATTTTGGACTTGCGGTCAGCTCACCAAAAACGAGTTGAAAAATGGAACTCAGGGACACAGCAATTCACAAACTGGCCGAGTAATAAAGGACAACTATCGTCCAAAAATCTGTTGAGGGAAGGCAACGAGGCGGACTTCAAAGCGAGGCAGAGTAGCAGGAAACAGATTTCAAGAGGTACGTTGGAATCGCCTTTAAAGCGCAGGAAGAGGGGCACAACTTCGACAATAATGCACTTGGCCAAAAAGGGCGTATGCGTTTTCTCCTGAATATATTCAGGAGAAAACGCATACGCCCTTTTTGGCCAAGCAAGCAAGCGGGCAATGCAAATCTGCACTACAAAGAAGTATCACTTCCCACCGGTCAAAAGGGACATCCACAAAATGTGTAAAAACCAGAAAGGCAAGACAGGCCCTGGAGAACAGGGAGACTTGTTATTCTGATAGGCGGGATGTAAATTGCCAACTGCCTCTCTGGAGGTGTGCATTGTGTTCCCTAAAACAAAGAAACAACAGAGCTACAGAGCCAAGGGCTCTTGCAGTCTAGGGAATATACCTTGGTAAAACTGAATATCGATAAGACAGAGCCACCCAAAAATTTAGGGCTGCACTGCTTACAAGGACCTCAACTTGGGTACACCTTAAATATCCCAGGAAATATAAAAATGGTTCAAAAAATTGTGGTACTTACGTACGATGGAATATACCTCAGCCATGAAATCAATGTCATAAGACCAGTAGCAGCAAAATGGGTGGATTCACGTACGATGATTCTAAGTGAAATAAGTCACACAGAAAAAGAAACTTATCATAAGATATCACTTATGACGATCCTGTAAACATGGCTACACTTGAACTGAGATAGGAAAGAGAACACTGTCTCACATTTAGAAAACACTCTTATGCCTGCTTAAGGGGGAAGGAGAGGTGGGGTGATGCATAAAACCAGAGTTTCATATAAGCACAGGTACCGTTCCAAAAACCAACTATGGAATAGACAAGACCTACACCTTCCTCAGTGAAAGGGACTCAAAACCCCATATTTCCCGCAGAGGAATATATCTGACTAGTAAGAATCTTAAAACCTATGTATTGATATGTCTCCGTAAGGGAATCAGGTGTGTCTAGACTGGCATAAACATGGCAGCGAGAATCAGCTCAAACCCACTATAAAAAGGAATTTCAAAAACAAAACAAGAAAACTGGGAAATTTTTTACAAATCCTTCAGGGTCTCTGCTGAAACCTGGAATGACCTTATCTACAACGACAGCTGGATGTGGCATAAGGCTGGACACTTGGGACTGAGAGGATTGGTGAGATTGGGTGAGCAAATGCAGACCCTTTAAAGCACAAATGCCTGGCACCCATTCCATGGGTCCCAACTCTCAAGGTTAAAGGGAATATTACTACAGTTATAACATGTACGGGAAACCTAGAGAACGGACACACTGTGAATACGAAAGGTTTCTAAAACTCAACGAATAGTCCCCCTCCTGGTGCTCGGTTTTCACTTTCCATCTGCTTTACTATCAACCTCCCAACTTGGAGAGACAGGCCCTTTAACCTCCTGGTTCGCACAGGTTGCCAATTCGGCAGAGGATGAATGGGAAGAGGGAGAACCAATGAGAGAGTAGCTGTTAGGCAATTGGATGGGCACATATCAATCTAATTTCCCGGCAGGAAGAAGAATTAACCAAAGTCTCAGCCACACACCGGGAACCAGCATAGATCCTGAACCAAAATTTTGGACTTGCGGTCAGCTCACAAAAAACGAGTTGAACAATGGAGCTCAGGGGCACAGCATTTCACAAACTGGCCGAGTAATAAAGGACAACTATCGTCCAAAAATCTGTTGAGGGAAGGCAACGAGGCGGACTTGAAAGCGAGGCAGAATAGCAGGAAACAGATTTCAAGAGGTACGTTGGAATCGCCTTTAAAGCAAAGGAAGAGGGGCTCAACTACGGAAATGATGCACTTGGCCAAAAAGGGCGTATGCGTTTTCTCCTGAATATATTCAGGAGAAAACGCATACGCTCTTTTTGGCCAAGCAAGCAAGCGGGCAATGCAAATCTGCACTACAAAGAAGTATCACTTCCCACCGGTCAAAAGGTACATCCACAAAATGTGTACAAACCAGAAAGGCAAGACAGGCCCTGGAGAACAGGGAGCCTTGTTATGCTGATGGGCGGGATGTAAATTGCCATCTGCCTCTCTGGAGGAGTGCATTGTGTTCCCTAAAACAAGTAAAGAACAGAGCTACAGAGCCAAGGGCACTTCCAGTCTAGCAATATACCTTGGGAAAACTGAAAATCAATAATACAGAGCCACCCCAAAATTTAGGGCTGCACTGCTTACAAGGACCTCAACTTGGGTACACCTTAAATATCCCAGGAAATATAAAAATGGTTCAAAAAATTGTGGTACTTACGTACGATGGAATATCCCTCAGCCACGAAATCAATGTCATAAGACCAGTAGCAGCAAAATGGGTGGATTCAGGTACGATGATTCTAAGTGAAATAAGTCACAGAGAAAAAGAAACTTATCATAAGATATCACTTATGAAGGTCCTGTAACATGGCTACACTTGAACTGAGTTAGGAAAGAGAACAGTGTCTCACATTTAGAAAATACCCTTATGCCTGCTTACGGGGGAAGGAGAGGTCGGGTGATGCATAAAACCAGACTTCAATATAAGCACAGGTCCCGTTCCAAAAACCAACTATGGAATAGACAAGACCTACACCTTCCTCAGTGAAAGGGACTCAAAACCCCATATTTCCCACAGAGGAATATATCTGACTAGTAAAAATCTTAAAACCTATGTATTGATATGTCTCCGTAAGGGAATCAAGTGTGTCTAGACTGGCATAAACATGGCAGCGAGGATCAGCTCAAACCCACTATAAAAAGGAATTTCAAAAACAAAACAAAAAAACTGGTAAATTCTTTACAATTCCTTCAGGGTCTCTGATGAAACCTGGAATGACCCTATGTACAACGACAGCTGGATGAGGCATAAGGCTGGACACTTGAGACTGAGAGGATTGGTGAGATTGGGTGAGCAAATGCAGACTCTTTAAAGCACAAATGCCTGGAACCCATTCCATGGGTCCCAACTCTCCAGGTTAAAGGGAATATTCCTACAGCTATAACATGTACGGTAAACCTAGAGAACGGACACACTGTGAACACGAAAAGTTTCCAAAACTCAACGAATAGTCCCTCTCCTGGTGCTCCGGTTTGAATTTCCATCTGCTTTACTATCAACCTTCCAACTTGGAGAGACAGCGCCTTTAACCTCCTGGTTCACACAGGTTGCCAATTTGGCAGAGGATGAAAGGGAAGAGGGAGAACCAATGAGAGAGTAGCTGTTAGGCATTTGGACGGGCACATATCAATTTAATTTTCCAGCAGGAAGAAGAATTAACCAAAGTCTCAGCCACACACCGGGAACCAGCATAGGTCCTGAACCAAAATTTTGGACTTGCGGTCAGCTCACAAAAAACGAGTTGAAAAATGGAGCTCAGGGGCACAGCAATTCAGAAACTGGCCGAGTAATAAAGGACAACTATCGTCCAAAAATCTGTTGAGGGAAGGCAACGAGGCAGACTTGAAAGCGAGGCAGAATAGCAGGAAACAGATTTCAAGAGGTACGTTGGAATCGCCTTTAAAGCACAGGAAGAGGGGCACAACTTCGACAATGATGCACTTGGCCAAAAATTGTGTATGCGTTTTCTCCAGAATATATTCAGGAGAAAACGCATACAACATTTTTGGCCAAGCAAGCAAGCGGGCAATGCAAATCTGCACTACAAAGAAGTATCACTTCCCACCGGTCAAAAGGGACATCCACAAAATGTGTACAAACCAGAAAGGCAAGACACGCCCTGGAGAACAGGGAGCCTTGTTATGCTGATGGGCGGAATGTAAATTGCCAACTGCCTCTCTGGAGGAGTGCATTGTGTTCCCTAAAACAAGTAAACAACAGAGCTACAGAGCCAAGGGCACTTCCAGTCTAGGGAATATACCTTGGGAAAACTGAAAATCAATAAGACAGAGCCACCCCAAAATTTAGGGCTGCACTGCTTACAAGGACCTCAACTTGGGTACACCTTAAATATCCCAGGAAATATAAAAATGGTTCAAAAAATTGTGGTACTTACGTACGATGGAATATCCCTCAGCCATGAAATCAATGTCATAAACCAGTAGCAGCAAAATGGGTGGATTCAGGTACGATGATTCTAAGTGAAATAAGTCACACAGAAAAAGAAACTTATCATAAGATATCACTTATGAAGATCCTGTAAACATGGCTACACTTGAACTGAGTTAGGAAAGAGAACAGTGTCTCACATTTAGAAAACACTCTTATGCCTGCTTAAGGGGGAAGGAGAGGTGGGGTGATGCATAAAACCAGAGTTTGATATAAGCACAGGTACCGTTCCAAAAACCAACTATGGAATAGACAAGACCTACACCTTCCTCAGTGAAAGGGACTCAAAACCCCATATTTCCCGCAGAGGAATATATCTGACTAGTAAGAATCTTAAAACCTATGTATTGATATGTCTCCTTAAGGGAATCAAGTGTGTCTAGACTGGCATAAACATGGCAGTGAGAATCAGCTCAAACACACTATAAAAAGGAATTTCAAAAACAAAACAAAAAAACTGGGAAATTCTTTAAAATTCCTTCAGGGTCTCTGATGAAACCTGGAATGACCTTACGTACAACGACAGCTGGATGAGGCATAAGGCTGGACACATGTGACTGAGAGGATTGGTGAGATTGGGTGAGCAAATGCAGACCCTTTAAAGCACAAATGCCTGGCACCCATTCCATGGGTCCCAACTCTCCAGGATAAAGGGAATATTACTACAGCTATAACATGTACGGGAAACCTAGAGAACGGACACACTGTGAATACGAAAGGTTTCTAAAACTCAACGAATAGTCCCTCTCCTGGTGCTCCAGTTTGACTTTCCATCTGCTTTACTATCAAACTCCCAACTTGGAGAGACAGCCCTTTTAAATTCCTGGTTCGCACAGGTTGCCAATTTGGCAGAGGTTGAAAGGGAAGAGGGAGAAACAATGAGAGAGTAGCTGTTAGGCATTTGGAGGGGCACATATCAATCTAATTTCCCGGCAGGAAGAAGACTTAACCAAAGTCTCAGCCACCCACCGGGAACCAGTATAGGTCCTGAACCAAAATTTTGGACTAGCGGTCAGATCACAAAAAACGAGTTGAAAAATGGAGCTCAGGGGCACAGCAATTCACAAACTGGCCGAGTAATAAAGGACAACTATCGTCCAAAAATCTGTTGAGGGAAGGCAGCGAGGTGGACTTGAAAGCCAGGCAGAATAGCAGGAAACAGATTTCAGGAGGTACATTGGAATCGCCTTTAAAGCACAAGAAGAGGGGCACGACTTCGACAATGATGCACTTGGCCAAAAAGGGCGTATGCGTTTTCTCCTGAATATATTCAGGAGAAAACGCATACGCCCTTTTTGGCCAAGCAAGCAAGCGGGCAATGCAAATCTGCACTACAAAGAAGTATCACTTCCCACCGGTCAAAAGGGACATCCACAAAATGTGTAAAAGCCAGAAAGGCAAGACAGGCCCTGGAGAACAGGGAGCCTTGTTATGCTGATGGGCGGGATGTAAATTGCCAACTGCCTCTCTGGAGGAGAGCATTGTGTTCCCTAAAACAAGTAAACAACAGAGCTACAGAGCCAAGGGCACTTCCAGTCTAGGGAATATACCTTGGGAAAACTGAAAATCAATAAGACACAGCCACCCCAAAATTTAGGGCTGCACTGCTTACAAGGACCTCAACTTGGGTACACCTTAAATATCCCAGGAAATATATAAATGGTTCAAAAAATTGTGGTACTTACGTACGATGGAATATCTCTCAGCCATGAAATCAAAGTCATAAGACCAGTAGCAGCAAAATGGGTGGATTCAGGTACGATGATTCTAAGTGAAATAAGTCACAGAGAAAAAGAAACTTATCATAAGATATCACCTATGAAGATCCTGTAAACATGGCTACACTTGAACTGAGTTAGGAAAGAGAACAGTGTCTCACATTTAGAAAACACTCTTATGCCTGCTTAATGGGGAAGGAGAGGTGGGGTCATGCATAAAACCAGAGTTTGATATAAGCACAGTTACCGTTCCAAAAACCAACTATGGAATAGACAAGACCTACACCTTCCTCAGTGAAAGGGACTAAAAACCCCATATTTCCCGCAGAGGAATATATCTGACTAGTAAGAATCTTAAAACCTATGTATTGATATGTCCCCGTAAGGGAATCAAGTGTGTCTAGACTGGCATAAACATGGCAGCGAGAATCAGCTCAAACCCACTATAAAAAGGAATTTCAAAAACAAAACGAAAAAACTGGGAAATTTTTTACAATTCCTTCAGGGTCTCTGATGAAACCTGGAATGACCCTATCTACAACGACAGGTGGATGAGGCATAAGGCTGGACACTTGGGACTGAGAGGATTGGTGAGATTCGGTGAGCAAATGTAGACCCTTTAAAGCACAAATGCCTGGCACCCATTCCATGGGTCCCAACTCTCAAGGTTAAAGGGAATATTACTACAGTTATAACATGTACGGGAAACCTAGAGAACGGACACACTGTGAACACGAAAGGTTTCTAAAACTCAACGAATAGTCCCCCTCCTGGTGCTCGGTTTTGACTTTCCATCTGCTTTACTATCAACCTCCCAACTTGGAGAGACAGCCCCTTTAACCTCCTGGTTCGCACAGGTTGCCAATTTTGCAGAGGATGAATGGGAAGAGGGAGAACCAATGAGAGAGTAGCTGTTAGGCAATTGGACGGGCACATATCAATCTAATTTCCCGGCAGGAAGAAGAATTAACCAAAGTCTCAGCCACACACCGGGAACCAGCATAGATCATGAACCAAAATTTTGGACTTGCGGTCAGCTCACAAAAAACAAGTTGAAAAATGGAGCTCAGGGGCACAGCAATTCACAAACTGGCCGAGTAATAAAGGACAACTATCGTCCAAAAATCTGTTGAGGGAAGGCAACGAGGCGGACTTGAAAGCGAGGCAGAATAGCAGGAAACAGATTTCAAGAGGTACGTTGGAATCGCCTTTAAAGCAGAGGAAGAGGGACACAACTACGAAAATGATGCACTTGGCCAAAAAGGGCGTATGCGTTTTCTCCTGAATATATTCAGGAGAAAACGCATACGCCCTTTTTGGCCAAGCAAGCAAGCGGGTAATGCAAATCTGCACTACAAAGAAGTATCACTTCCTACCGGTCAAAAGGTACATCCACAAAATGTGTACAAACCAGAAAGGCAAGACAGGCCCTGGAGAACAGGGAGCCTTGTTATGCTGATGGTCGGGATGTAAATTGCCATCTGCCTCTCTGGAGGAGTGCATTGTGTTCCATAAAACAAGTAAAGAACAGAGCTACAGAGCCAAGGGCACTTCCAGTCTAGCAATATACCTTGGGAAAACTGAAAAATAATAAGACAGAGCCACCCCAAAATTTAGGGCTGCACTGCTTACAAGGACCTCAACTTGGGTACACCTTAAATATCCCAGGAAATATAAAAATGGTTCAAAAAATTGTGGTACTTACGTACGATGGAATATCCCTCAGCCACGAAATCAATGTCATAAGACCAGTAGCAGCAAAATGGGTGGATTCAGGTACGATGATTCTAAGTGAAATAAGTCACAGAGAAAAAGAAACTTATCATAAGATATCACTTATGAAGATCCTGTAACATGGGTACACTTGAACTGAGTTAGGAAAGAGAACAGTGTCTCACATTTAGAAAACACCCTTATGCCTGCTTAAGGGGGAAGGAGAGGTCGGGTGATGCATAACACCAGACTTTAATATAAGCACAGGTCCCGTTCCAAAAACCAACTATGGAATAGACAAGACCTACACCTTCCTCAGTGAAAGGGACTCAAAACCCCATATTTCCCACAGAGGAATATATCTGACTAGTAAAAATCTTAAAACCTATGTATTGATATGTCTCTGTAAGGGAATCAAGTGTGTCTAGACTGGCATAAACATGGCAGCGAGAATCAGCTCAAACCCACTCTAAAAAGGAATTTCAAAAACAAAACAAAAAAACTGGGAAATTCTTTACAATTCCTTCAGGGTCTCTGATGAAACCTGGAATGACCCTATGTACAACGACAGCTGGATGAGGCATAAGGCTGGACACTTGAGACTGAGAGGATTGGTGAGCTTGGGTGAGCAAATGCAGACTCTTTAAAGCACAAATGCCTGGCACCCATTCCATGGGTCCCAACTCTCCAGGTTAAAGGGAATATTACTACAGCTATAACATGTACGGTAAACCTAGAGAACGGACACATGTGAACACGAAAAGTTTCCAAAACTCAACGAATAGTCCCTCTCCTGGTGCTCGGGTTTGAATTTCCATCTGCTTTACTATCAACTTTCCAACTTGGACAGACAGCGCCTTTAACCTCCTGGTTCACACAGGTTGCCAATTTGGCAGAGGATGAAAGGGAAGAGGGAGAACCAATGAGAGAGTAGCTGTTAGGCATTTGGATGGGCACATATCAATCTAATTTCCCGGCAGGAAGAAGAATTAACCAAAGTCTCAGCCACACACCGGGAACCAGCATAGGTCCTGAACCAAAATTTTGGACTTGCGGTCAGCTCACAAAAAACGAGTTGAAAAATGGAGCTCAGGGGCACAGCAATTCACAAACTGGCCGAGTAATAAAGGACAACTATCGTCCAAAAATCTGTTGAGGGAAGGCAACGAGGCAGACTTGAAAGCGAGGCAGAATAGCAGGAAACAGATTTCAAGAGGTACGTTGGAATCGCCTTTAAAGCACAGGAAGAGGGGCACAACTTCGACAATGATGCACTTGGCCAAAAAGGGCGTATGCGTTTTCTCCTGAATCTATTCAGGAGAAAATGCATACGCCCTTTTTGGCCAAGCAAGCAAGCGGGCAATGCAAATCTGCAGTACAAAGAAGTATCACTTCCCACCGGTCAAAAGGGACATCCACAAAATGTGTACAAACCAGAAAGGCAAGACACGCCCTGGAGAACAGGGAGCCTTGTTATGCTGATGGGCGGAATGTAAATTGCCAACTGCCTCTCTGGAGGAGTGCATTGTGTTCCCTAAAACAAGTAAACAACAGAGCTACAGAGCCAAGGGCACTTCCAGTCTAGGGAATATACCTTAGGAAAACTGAAAATCAATAAGACAGAGCCACCCCAAAATTTAGGGCTGCACTGCTTACAAGGACCTCAACTTGGGTACACCTTAAATATCCCAGGAAATATAAAAATGGTTCAAAAAATTGTGGTACTTACGTACGATGGAATATCCCTCAGCCATGAAATCAATGTCATAAGACCAGTAGCAGCAAAATGGGTGGATTCAGGTACGATGATTCTAAGTGAAATAAGTCACACAGAAAAAGAAACTTATCATAAGATATCACTTATGAAGATCCTGTAAACCTGGCTACACTTGAACTGAGTTAGGAAAGAGAACAGTGTCTCACATTTAGAAAACACTCTTATGCCTGCTTAAGGGGGAAGGAGAGGTGGGGTGATGCATAAAACCAGAGTTTGATATAAGCACAGGTACCGTTCCAAAAACAAACTATGGAATAGACAAGACCTACACCTTCCACAGTGAAACGGACTCAAAACCCCATATTTCCCGCAGAGGAATATATCTGACTAGTAAGAATCTTAAAACCTATATATTGATATGTCTCCGTAAGGAAATCAAGTGTGTCTAGACTGGCATATACATGGCAGCGAGAATCAGCTCAAACTCACTATAAAAAGGAATTTCAAAAACAAAACAAAAAAACTGGGAAATTTTTTACAATTCCTTCAGGGTCTCTGATGAAACCTGGAATGACCCTATCTATAACGACAGCTGGATGTAGCATAAGGCTGGACACTTGGGACTAAGAGGATTGGTGAGATTGGGTGAGCAAATGCACACCCTTTAAAGCAATAATGGATGGCACCAATTCCATGGGTCCCAACTCTCCAGGTTGAAGGGAATATTACTACAGTTATAACATGTACGGGAAACCTAGAGAACGGACACACTGTGAATACGAAAGGTTTCTAAAACTCAACGAATAGTCCCTCTCCTGGTGCTCCGGTTTGACTTTCAATCTGCTTTACTATCAATCTCCAAACTTGGAGAGACAGCCCTTTAACCTCCTGGTTCGCACAGGTTGCCAATTTGGCAGAGGATAAAAGGGAAGAGGGAGAACTAATGAGAGAGTAGCTGTTAGGCATTTGGACGGTCACATATCACTCTAACTTCCCGGCAGGAAGAAGAATTAACCAAAGTCTCAGCCCCCCACCGGGAACCAGCATAGGTCCTGAACCAAAATTTAGGACTTCCGGTCAGCTCACCAAAAACGAGTTGAAAACTGGAGCTCAGGGGCACAGCAATTCACAAACTGGCCGAGTAATAAAGGACAACTATCGTCCAAAAATCTGTTGAGGGAAGGCAACGAGGCGGACTTGAAAGCGAGGCAGAATAGCAGGAAACAGATTTCAAGAGGTACGTTGGAATCGCCTTTAAAGCACAGGAAGGGGGGCACAACTTCGACAATGATGCACTTGGCCAAAAAGGGCGTATGCGTTTTCTCCTGAATATATTCAGGAGAAAACGCATACGCCCTTTTTGGCCAAGCAAGCAAGCGGGCAATGCAAATCTGCACTACAAAGAAGTATCACTTCCCACCGGTCAAAAGTGTCATTCAAAAAATGTGTAAAAACCAGAAAGGCAAGACAGGCCCTGGAGAACAGGGAGCCTTGTTATGCTGATGGGCGGGATGTAAATTGCCAACTGCCTCTCTGGAGGAGTACATTGTGTTCCCTAAAACAAGTAAAGAACAGAGCTACAGAGCCAAGGGCACTTCCAGTCTAGGGAATATACCTTGTGAAAACTGAAAATCAATAAGAGAGAGCGACCCCAAAATTTAGGGCTGCACTGCTTACAAGGACCTCAACTTGGGTACATCTTAAATATCCCAGGAAATATAAAAATGGTTCAAAAAATTGTGGTACTTATGTACGATGGAATATCCCTCAGCCATGAAATCAATGTCATAAGACCAGTAGCAGCAAAATTGGTGGATTCAGGTACGATGATTCTAAGTGAAATAAGTCACACAGAAAAAGAAACTTATCATAAGATATCACTTATGAAGATCCTGTAAACATGGCTACACTTGAACTGAGTTGGGAAAGGGAGCAGTGTCTCACATTTAGAAAACACTCTTATGCCTGCTTAAGGGGGAAGGAGAGGTGGGGTGATGCATAAAACCAGAGTTTGATATAAGCACAGTTACAGTTCCAAAACCCAACTATGGAATAGACAAGACCTACACCTTCCTCAGTGAAAGGGACTCAAAACCCCATATTTCCCGCAGAGGAATATATCTGACTAGTAAGAATCTTAAAACCTATGTATTGATATGTCTCCGTAAGGGAATCAAGTGTGTCTTGACTGGCATAAACATGGCAGCGAGAATCAGCTCAAACCCACTATAAAAAGGAATTTCAGAAACAAAACAAAAAACTGGGAAATTCTGTACAATTCCTTCAGGGTCTCTGATGAAACATGGAATGACCCTATCTACAATGGCAGCTGGATGTGGCATAAGGAGGGACACTTGGGACTGAGACGATTGGTGAGATTGGGTGAGCAAATACAGACCGTTTAAAGCACAAATGCCTTGCACGCATTCCATGGGTCCCAACTCTCCAGGTTGAAGGGAATATTACTACAGCTCTAACATGTACAGGAAACCTAGAGAACGGCACACTGTTAATACGAAAGGTTTCTAAAACTCAACGAATAGTCCCTCTCCTGGTGCTCCGGTTTGACTTTCCATCTGGTTTACTATCAACCTCCCAACTTGGAGAGAGAGCCCCTTTAACCTGCTGGTTCGCACAGGTTGCCAATTTGGCAGAGGATGAAAGGGAAGAGGGAGAACCAATGAGAGAGTAGCTGTTAGGCATTTGGACGGGCACTTATCACTGTAATTTCCCGGCAGGAAGAAGAATTAACCAAAGTCTCAGCCACCCACCGGGAACCAGTATAGGTCCTGAACCAAGATTTTGGACGTGCGGTCAGCTCACCAAAAACGAGTTGAAAAATGGAGCTCAGGGGCACAGCAATTCACAAACTGGTCGAGTAATAAAGGACAACTATCGTCCAAAAATCTGTTGAGGGAAGGCAACGAGGCGGACTTGAAAGCGAGGCAGAATAGCAGGAAACAGATTTCAAGAGGTACGTTGGAATCACCTTTAAAGCACAGGAAGAGGGGCCCAACTACGAAAATGATGCCCTTGGCCAAAAAGGGCGTATGCGTTTTCTCCTGAATATATTCAGGAGAAAACGCATACGCCCTTTTTGGCCAAGCAAGCAAGCGGGCAATGCAAATCTGCACTACAAAAAGTATCACTTCCCACCGGTCAAAAGGGACATCCACAAAATGTGTAAAAACCAGAAAGGCAAGACAGGCCCTGGAGAACAGGGAGCCTTGTTATGCTGATGGGCGGGATGTAAATTGCCAACTGCCTCTCTGGAGGAGTATATTGTGTTCCCTAAAAGAAGTAAAGAACAGAGCTAAAGAGCCAAGGGCACTTCCAGTCTAGGGAATATACCTTGGGAATTCTGAAAATCAATAAGACAGAGCCACCCCAAAATTTAGGGCTGCACTGCTTACAAGGACCTCAACTTGGGTACACCTTAAATATCCCAGGAAATATAAAAATGGTTCAAAAATTGTGGTACTTACGTACGATGGAATATCCCTCAGCCATGAAATCAATGTCATAAACCAGTAGCAGCAAAATGGGTGGATTCAGGTACGATGATTCTAAGTGAAATAAGTCCCACAGAAAAAGAAACTTATCATAAGATATCACTTATGAAGATCCTGTAAACATGGCTACACTTGAACTGAGTTAGGAAAGAGAACAGTGTCTCACATTTAGAAAACACTCTTATGCCTGCTTAAGGGGGAAGGAGAGGTGGGGTGATGCATAATACCGGAGTTTGATATAAGCACAGGTACCGTTCCAAAAACCAACTATGGAATAGACAAGACCTACACCTTCCTCAGTGAAAGGGACTCAAAACCCCATATTTCCCGCAGAGGAATATATCTGACTAGAAAGAATCTTAAAACCTATGTATTGATATGTCTCCGTAAGGGAATCAAGTGTGTCTAGACTGGCATAAACATGGCAGAGAGAATAAGCTCAAACCCACTATAAACAGGAATTTCAAAAACAAAACAAATAAACTGGGAAATTCTTTACAATTCCTTCAGGGTCTCTGATGAAACCTGGAATGACCCTATCTACAACGACAGCTGGATGTGGCATAAGGAGGGACACTTGGGACTGAGACGATTGGTGAGATTGGGTGAGCAAATGCAGACCCTTTAAAGCAATAATGCATGGCAACCATTCCATTGGTCCCAACTCTCCAGGTTGAAGGGAATATTACTACAGTTATAACATGTATGCGAAACCTAGAGAACGGACACACTGTGAATACGAAAGATTTCTAAAACTCAACGAATAGTCCCTCTCCTGGTGCTCCGTTTTGACTTTCCATCTGTTTACTATCAATCTCCCAACTTGGATAGACAGCCCCTTTAACCTGCTGGTTCGCACAGGTTGCCAATTTGGCAGAGGATGAAAGGGAAGAGGGAGAACCAATGAGAGAGTAGCTGTTAGGCATTTGGACGGGCACATTTCACTCTAACTTCCCAGCAGGAAGAAGAATTAACCAAAGTCTCAGCCCCCCATCGGGAACCAGCATAGGTCCTGAACCAAAATTTTGGACTTGCGGTCAGCTCACAAAAAACGAGTTGAAAAATGGAGCTAAGGGGCACAGCAATTCACAAACTGGCCGAGTAATAAAGGACAACTATCGTCCAAAAATCTGTTGAGGGAAGGCAACGAGGCGGACTTGAAAGCGAGGCAGAATAGCAGGAAACAGATTTCAAGAGGTACGTTGGAATCGCCTTTAAAGCACAGGAAGAGGGGCACAACTACGAAAGTGATGCCCTTGGCCAAAAAGGGCGTATGCATTTTCTCCTGAATATATTCAGGAGAAAACGCATACGCCCTTTTTGGCCAAGCAAGCAAGCGGGCAATGCAAATCTGCACTACAAAGAAGTAGCACTTCCCACCGGTCAAAAGGGACATCCACAAAATGTGTAAAAACCTGAAAGGCAAGACAGGCCCTGGAGAACAGGGAGCCTTGTTATGCTGATGGGCGGGATGTAAATTGCCAACTGCCTCTCTGGAGGAGTATATTGTGTTCCCTAAAAGAAGTAAAGAACAGAGCTAAAGAGCCAAGGGCACTTCCAGTCTAGGGAATATACCTTGGGAATTCTGAAAATCAATAAGACAGAGCCACCCCAAAATTTAGGGCTGCACTGCTTACAAGGACCTCAACTTGGGTACACCTTAAATATCCCAGGAAATATAAAAATGGTTCAAAAATTGTGGTACTTACGTACGATGGAATATCCCTCAGCCATGAAATCAATGTCATAAACCAGTAGCAGCAAAATGGGTGGATTCAGGTACGATGATTCTAAGTGAAATAAGTCCCACAGAAAAAGAAACTTATCATAAGATATCACTTATGAAGATCCTGTAAACATGGCTACACTTGAACTGAGTTAGGAAAGAGAACAGTGTCTCACATTTAGAAAACACTCTTATGCCTGCTTAAGGGGGAAGGAGAGGTGGGGTGATGCATAAAACCGGAGTTTGATATAAGCACAGGTACCGTTCCAAAAACCAACTATGGAATAGACAAGACCTACACCTTCCTCAGTGAAAGGGACTCAAAACCCCATATTTCCCGCAGAGGAATATATCTGACTAGAAAGAATCTTAAAACCTATGTATTGATATGTCTCCGTAAGGGAATCAAGTGTGTCTAGACTGGCATAAACATGGCAGAGAGAATCAGCTCAAACCCACTATAAACAGGAATTTCAAAAACAAAACAAAAAAACTGGGAAATTCTTTACAATTCCTTCAGGGTCTCTGATGAAACCTGGAATGACCCTATCTACAACGACAGCTGGATGTGGCATAAGGCTGGACACTTGGGACTGAGAGGATTGGTGAGATTGGGTGAGCAAATGCAGAACCTTTAAAGCAATAATGCATGGCACCCATTCCATGGGTCCCAACTCTCCAGGTTGAAGGGAATATTACTACAGTTATAACATGTATGGGAAACCTAGAGAACGGACACACTGTGAATATGAAAGGTTTCTAAAACTCAAAGAATAGTCCCTCTCCTGGTGCTCCGGTTTGACTTTCCATCTGCTTTACTATCAATCTCCCAACTTGGAGAGACAGCCCCTTTAACCTGCTGGTTCGCACATGTTGCCAATTTGGCAGAGGATGAAAGGGAAGAGGGAGAACCAATGAGAGAGTAGCTGTTAGGCATGTGGATGGGCACATATCACTCTAACTTCCCGGCAGGAAGAAGAATTAACCAAAGCCTCAGCCCCCCATCGGAAACCAGAATAGGTCCTGAACCAAAATTTTGGACTTGCGGTCAGCTCACAAAAAACGAGTTGAAAAATGGAGCTAAGGGGCACAGCAATTCACAAACTGGCCTAGTAATAAAGGACAACTATCGTCCAAAAATCTGTTGAGGGAAGGCAACGAGGCGGACTTGAAAGCGAGGCAGAATAGCAGGAAACAGATTTCAAGAGGTACGTTGGAATCGCCTTTAAAGCACAGGAAGAGGGGCACAACTACGAAAATGATGCACTTGGCCAAAAAGGGCGTATGCGTTTTCTCCTGAATATATTCAGGAGAAAACGCATACGCCCTTTTTGGCCAAGCAAGCAAGCGGGCAATGCAAATCTGCACTACAAAGAAGTATCACTTCCCACCGATCAAATGGGACATCCACAAAATGTGTAAAAACCAGAAAGGCAAGACAGGCCCTGGAGAACAGGGAGCCTTGTTATGCTGATGGGCTGGATGTAAATTGCCAACTGCATCTCTGGAGGAGTATATTGTGTTCCCTAAAACAAGTAAAGAACAGAGCTAAAGGGCCAAGGGCACCTCCAGTCTAGGGAATATACCTTGGGAATTCTGAAAATCAATAAGAAAGAGCCACTCCAAAATTTAGGGCTGCATTGCTTACAAGGACCTCAACTTGGGTACACCTTAAATATCCCAGGAAATATAAAAATGGTTCAAAAATTGTGGTACTTACGTACGATGGAATATCCCTCAGCCATGAAATCAATGTCATAAACCAGTAGCAGCATAATGGGTGGATTCAGGTATGATGATTCTAAGTGAAACAAGTCACAGAGAAAAAGAAACTTATCATAAGATATCACTTATGAAGATCCTGTAAACATGGCTACACTTGAACTGAGTTAGGAAAGAGAACAGAGTCTGACATTTAGAAAACACTCTTATGCCTGCTTAAGGGGGAAGGAGAGGTGCGGTGATGCATAAAACCAGAGTTTGATATAAGCACAGGTACCGTTCCAAAAACCAACTATGGAATAGACAAGACCTACACCTTCCTCAGTGAAAGGGAATCAAAACCCCATATTTCCCGCAGAGGAATATATCTGACTAGTAAGAATCTTAAAACCTATGTATTGATATGTCTCCGTAAGGGAATCAAGTGTGTCTAGACTGGCATAAACATGGCAGCGAGAATCAGCTCAAACCCACTATAAACAGGAATTTCAAAAACAAAACAAAAATACAGGGAAATTCTTTAAAATTCCTTCAGGGTCTCTGATGAACCGTGGAATGACCATATCTACAATGACAGCTGGATGTGGCATAAGGAGGGACACTTGGGACTGAGACAATTGGTGAGATTGGGTGAGCAAATGCAGACCCTTTAAAGCACAAATGCCTGGCACCCATTACATGGGTCCCAACTCTTCAGGTTGAAGGGAATATTACTACAGCTATAACATGTACGGGAAACCTAGATAACGGACACACTGTGAATACGAAAGTTTTCTAAAACTCAACGAATAGTCCCTCTCCTGGTGCTCCGGTTTGACTTTCCATCTGCTTTACTATCAACCTCCCAACTTCGAGAGACAGCCCCTTTAACCTCCTGCTTCGCACAGGTTGCCAAATTGGGAGAGGATGAAAGGGAAGAGGGAGAACCAATGAGAGAGTAGCTGTTAGGCATTTGGACGGGCACATATCACTGTAATTTCGCGGCAAGAAGAAGAATTAACCAAAGTCTCATGCACTCACTGGGAACCAGTATAGGTCCTGAACCAAAATTTTGGACTTGCGGTCAGCTCACCAAAAACGAGTTGAAAAATGGAGCTCAGGGGCACAGCAATTCACAAACTGGCCGAGTAATAAAGGACAACTATCGTCCAAAAATCTGTTGAGGGAAGGCAAAGAGGTGGACTTGAAAGTGAGGCAGAATAGCAGGAAACAGATTTCAAGATGTACGTTGGAATCGCCTTTAAAGCACAGGAAGAGGGGCACAACTTCGACAATGATGCCCTTGGCCAAAAAGGGCGTATGCGTTTTCTCCTGAATATATTCAGGAGAAAACGCATACGCCCTTTTTGGCCAAGCAAGCAAGCGGGCAATGCAAATCTGCACTACAAAGAAGTATCACTTCCCACCGGTCAAAAGGGACATCCACAAAATGTGTAAAAACCAGAAAGGCAAGACAGGCCCTGGAGAACAGGGAGCCTTGTTATGCTGATGGGCGGGATGTAAATTGCCAACTGCCTCTCTAGAGGAGTGCATTGTGTTCCCTAAAACAAGTAAACAACAGAGCTACAGAGCCAAGGGCACTTCCAGTCTAGGGAATATACCTTGGGAAAACTGACAATCAATAACAGAGAGCCACCCCAAAATTTAGGGCTGCACTGCTTACAAGGACATCAACTTGGGTACACCTTAAATATCCCAGGAGTTATAAAAATGGTTCAAAAAATTGTGGTACTTACGTACGATGGAATATCCCTCAGCCATGAAATCTATGTCATAAGACCAGTAGCAGCAAAATGGGTGGATTCAGGTACTATGATTCTAACTGAAATAAGTCACAGAGAAAAAGAAACTTATCATAAGATATCACTTATGAAGATCCTTTAAACATGGCTACACTTGAACTGAGTTAGGAAAGAGAACAGAGTCTGACATTTAGAAAACACTCTTATGCCTGCTTAAGGGGGAAGGAGAGGTGGGGTGATGCATAAATCCAGAGTTTGATATAAGCACAGGTACCGTTCCAAAAACCAGCTATGGAATAGACAAGACCTACACCTTCCTCAGTGAAAGGGACTCAAAACCCCATATTTCCCGCAAAGGAATATATCTGACTAGTAAGAATCTTAAAACCTATGTATTGATATGACTCCGTAAGGGAAACAAATTTGTCTAGACTGGCATAAACATGGCAGCGAGAATCAGCTCAAACCCACTATAAACAGGAATTTCAAAAACAAAACATAAATACTGGGAAATTCTTTCCAATTCCTTCACGGTCTCTGATGACCACTGGAATGACCATATCTACAATGACAGCTGGATGTGGCATAAGGAGGGACACTTGGGACTGAGAGGATTGGTGAGATTGGGTGAGCAAATGCAGACCCTTTAAAGCACACATGCCTTGCACCCATTCCATGGGTCCCAACTCTCCAGGTTGAAGGGAATATTACTACAGCTATAACATGTACGGGAAACCTAGAGAACGGAAACACTGTGAATACGAAAGGTTTCTAAAACTCAACGAAGAGTCCCTCTCCTGGTGCTCCGGTTTGACTTTCGATCTGCTTTACTATCAACCTCCCAACTTGGAGAGACAGCCCCTTTAACCTCCTGGTTCACACAGGTTGCCAAATTGGGAGAGGATGAAAGGGAAAAGGGAGAACCAGTGAGAGAGTAGCTGTTAGGCATTTGGACGGGCACATATCACTCTAAATTCCCGGGAAGAAGAAGAATTAACCAAAGTCTCAGCCACCCACTGGGAACCAGTATAGGTCCTGAACCAAAATTTTGGACTTGCAATCAGCTCACCAAATACGAGTTGAAAAATGGAGCTCAGGGGCACAGCAATTCACAAACTGGCCGAGTAATAAAGGACAACTATCGTCCAAAAATCTGTTGAGGGAAGGCAACGAGGTGGACTTGAAAGCGAGGCAGAATAGCAGGAAACAGATTTCAAGTGGTACGTCGGAATCGCCTTTAAAGCACAGGAAGAGGGTCACAACTTCGAAAATGATGCACTTGGCCAAAAAGGGCGTATGCGTTTTCTCCTGAATATATTCAGGAGAAAACACATACGCCTTTTTTGGCCAAGCAAGCAAGCGGGCATTGCAAACCTGCACTACAAAGAAGTATCACTTCCCACCGGTCAAAAGGGACATCCACAAAATGTGTAAAAACCAGAAAGGCAAGACAGGCCCTGGAGAACAGGGAGCCTTGTTATGCTGATGGGCGGGATGTAAATTGCCAACTGCCTCTCTGGAGGAGTATATTGTGTTCCCTAAAACAAGTAAAGAACAGAGCTAAAGAGCCAAGGGCACTTCCAGTCTAGGGAATATACATTGGGAATTCTGAAAATCAATAAGACAGCGCCACCCCAAAATTTAGGGCTGCACTGCTTACAAGGACCTCAACTTGGGTACACCTTAAATATCCCAGGAAATATAAAAATGGTTCAAATATTGTGGTACTTACGTACGATGGAATATACCTCAGCCATGAAATCAATGTCATAAACCAGTAGCAGCAAAATGGGTGGATTCAGGTACGATGATTCTAAGTGAAATAAGTCACAGAGAAAAAGAAACTTATCATAAGATATCACTTATGAAGATCCTGTAACATGGCTACACTTGAACTGAGTTAGGAAAGAGAACAGTGTCTCACATTTAGAAAACACCCTTATGCCTGCTTACGGGGGAAGGAGAGGTCGGGTGATGCATAAAACCAGACTTTAATATAAGCACAGGTCCCGTTCCAAAAACCAACTATGGAATAGACAAGACCTACACCTTCCTCAGTGAAAGGGACTCAAAACCCCTTATTTCCCACAGAGGAATATATCTGACTAGTAAGAATCTTAAAACCTATGTATTGATATGTCTCCGTAAGGGAATCAAGTGTGTCTAGACTGGCATAAACATGGCAGCGAGAATCAGCTCAAACCCACTATAAAAAGGAATTTCAAAAACAAAACAAAAAAACTGGGAAATTCTTTACAATTCCTTCACGGTCTCTGATGAAACCTGGAATGACCCTATGTACAACGACAGCTGGATGAGGCATAAGGCTGGACACTTGAGACTGAGAGGATTGGTGAGATTGGGTGAGCGAATGCAGACTCTTTAAAGCACAAATGCCTGGCACCCATTCCATGGGTCCCAACTCTCCAGGTTAAAGGGAATATTACTACAGCTATAACATGTACGGTAAACCTAGAGAACGGACACACTGTGAACACGAAAAGTTTCCAAAACTCAACGAATAGTCCCTCTCCTGGTGCTCGGGTTTGACTTTCCATCTGCTTTACTATCAACCTTCCAACTTGGAGAGACAGCGCCTTTAACCTCCTGTTTCGCACAGGTTTCCAATTTGGCAGAGGATGAAAGGGAAGAGGGAGAACCAATGAGAGAGTAGCTGTTAGGCATTTGGACGGGCACATTTCACTCTAATTTCCCAGCAGGAAGAAGAATTAACCAAAGTCTCAGCCCCCCATCGGGAACCAGCATAGGTCCTGAACCAAAATTTTGGACTTGCGGTCAGCTCACAAAAAACGAGTTGAAAAATGGAGCTAAGGGGCACAGCAAT
The DNA here is from genome assembly GCF_949752795.1 of Hyperoodon ampullatus. Classification (NCBI taxonomy): domain Eukaryota; kingdom Metazoa; phylum Chordata; class Mammalia; order Artiodactyla; family Ziphiidae; genus Hyperoodon; species Hyperoodon ampullatus. The sequence goes on from NW_027641015.1 coordinate 63,105, forward strand.
TCACAAACTGGCCGAGTAATAAAGGACAACTATCGTCCAAAAATCTGTTGAGGGAAGGCAACGAGGCGGACTTGAAAGCGAGGCAGAATAGCAGCAAACAGATTTCAAGAGGTACGTTGGAATCGCCTTTAAAGCACAGGAAGAGGGGCCCAACTACGAAAATGATGCCCTTGGCCAAAAAGGGCGTATGCGTTTTCTCCTGAATGTATTCAGGAGAAAACGCATACGCCCTTTTTGGCCAAGCAAGCAAGCGGGCAATGCAAATCTGCACTACAAAGAAGTATCACTTCCCACCGGTCAAAAGGGACATCCACAAAATGTGTAAAAACCAGAAAGGCAAGACAGGCCCTGGAGAACAGGGAGCCTTGTTATGCTGATGGGCGGGATGTAAATTGCCAACTGCCTCTCTGGAGGAGTATATTGTGTTCCCTAAAAGAAGTAAAGAACAGAGCTAAAGAGCCAAGGGCACTTCCAGTCTAGGGAATATACCTTGGGAATTCTGAAAATCAATAAGACAGAGCCACCCCAAAATTTAGGGCTGCACTGCTTACAAGGACCTCAACTTGGGTACACCTTAAATATCCCAGGAAATATTAAAATGGTTAAAAAATTGTGGTACTTACCTACGATGGAATATCCCTCAGCCATGAAATCAATGTCATAAACCAGTAGCAGCAAAATGGGTGGATTCAGGTACGATGATTCTAAGTGAAATAAGTCCCACAGAAAAAGAAACTTATCATAAGATATCACTTATGAAGATCCTGTAAGCATGGCTACACTTGAACTGAGTTAGGAAAGAGAACAGTGTCTCACATTTAGAAAACACTCTTATGCCTGCTTAAGGGGGAAGGAGAGGTGGGGTGATGCATAAAACCGGAGTTTGATATAAGCACAGGTACCGTTCCAAAAACCAACTATGGAATAGACAAGACCTACACCTTCCTCAGTGAAAGGGACTCAAAACCCCGTATTTCCCACAGAGGAATATATCTGACTAGAAACAATCTTAAAACCTATGTATTGATATGTCTCCGTAAGGGAATCAAGTGTGTCTAGACTGGCATAAACATGGCAGAGAGAATCAGCTCAAACCCACTATAAACAGGAATTTCAAAAACAAAACAAAAAAACTGGGAAATTCTTTACAATTCCTTCAGGGTCTCTGATGAAACCTGGAATGACCCTATCTACAATGACAGCTGGATGTGGCATAAGGCTGGACACTTGGGACTGAGACGATTGGTGAGATTGGGTGAGCAAATGCAGACCCTTTAAAGCAATAATGCATGGCACCCATTCCATGGGTCCCAACTCTCCAGGTTGAAGGGAATATTACTACAGTTATAACATGTATGGGAAACCTAGAGAACGGACACACTGTGAATACGAAAGGTTTCTAAAACTCAACGAATAGTCCCTCTCCTGGTGCTCCGGTTTGACTTTCCATCTGCTTTACTATCAATCTCCCAACTTGGAGAGACAGCCCCTTTAACCTGCTGGTTCGCACAGGTTGCCAATTTGGCAGAGGATGAAAGGGAAGAGGGAGAACCAATGAGAGAGTAGCTGTTAGGCATTTGGATGGGCACATATCACTCTAACTTCCCGGCAGGAAGAAGAATTAACCAAAGTCTCAGCCCCCCATCGGAAACCAGAATAGGTCCTGAACCAAAATTTTGGACTTGCGGTCAGCTCACAAAAAACGAGTTGAAAAATGGAGCTAAGGGGCACAGCAATTCACAAACTGGCCTAGTAATAAAGGACAACTATCGTCCAAAAATCTGTTGAGGGAAGGCAACGAGGCGGACTTGAAAGCGAGGCAGAATAGCAGGAAACAGATTTCAAGAGGTACGTTGGAATCGCCTTTAAAGCACAGGAAGAGGGGCACAACGTCGAAAATGATGCACTTGGCCAAAAAGGGCGTATGCGTTTTCTCCTGAATATATTCAGGAGAAAACACATACGCCCTTTTTGGCCAAGCAAGCAAGCGGGCAATGCAAATCTGCACTACAAAGAAGTATCACTTCCCACTGTTCAAAAGGGACATGCACAAAATGTGTAAAAACCAGAAAGGCAAGACAGGCCCTGGAGAACAGGGAGCCTTGTTATGCTGATGGGCGGGATGTAAATTGCCAACTGCCTCTCTGGAGGAGTATATTGTGTTCCCTAAAACAAGTAAAGAACAGAGCTAAAGAGCCAAGGGCACTTCCAGTTTAGGGAATATACATTGGGAATTCTGAAAATCAATAAGACAGCGCCACCCCAAAATTTAGGGCTGCACTGCTTACAAGGACCTCAACTTGGGTACACCTTAAATATCCCAGGAAATATAAAAATGGTTCAAATATTGTGGTACTTACGTACGATGGAATATCCCTCAGCCATGAAATCAATGTCATAAACCAGTAGCAGCAAAATGGGTGGATTCAGGTACGATGATTCTAAGTGAAATAAGTCACAGAGAAAAAGAAACTTATCATAAGATATCACTTATGAAGATCCTGTAACATGGCTACACTTGAACTGAGTTAGGAAAGAGAACAGTGTCTCACATTTAGAAAACACCCTTATGCCTGCTTACGGGGGAAGGAGAGGTCGGGTGATGCATAAAACCAGACTTTAATATAAGCACAGGTCCCGTTACAAAAACCAACTATGGAATAGACAAGACCTACACCTTCCTCAGTGAAAGGGACTCAAAACCCCATATTTCCCGCAGAGGAATATATCTGACTAGTAAGAATCTTAAAACCTATGTATTGATATGTCTCTGTAAGGGAATCAAGTGTGTCTAGACTGGCATAAACATGGCAGCGAGATTCAGCTCAAACCCACTATAAAAAGGAATTTCAAAAACAAAACAAAAAAACTGGGAAGTTCTTTACAATTCCTTCAGGGTCTCTGAGAAAACCTGGAATGACCATATCTACAATGACAGCTGGATGTGGCATAAGGAGGGACACTTGGGACTGAGACGAATGGTGAGATTGGGTGAGCAAATGCAGACCCTTTAAAGCACAAATGCCTGGCACCCATTTCATGGGTCCCAACTCTCCAGGTTGAAGGGAATATTACTACAGCTATAACATGTACGGAAAACATAGAGAACGGACACACTGTGTATATGAAAGGTTTCTAAAACTCAACGAATAGTCCCACACCCGGTGCTCCGGTTTGACTTTCCATCTGCTTTACTATCAACCTCCCAACTTGGAGAGACAGACCCTTTAACCTCCTGGTTCGCAGAGGTTGCCAATTTGGCAGAGGATGAAAGGGAAGAGGCAGAACCAATGAGACAGTAGCTGTTAGGCATTTGGACGGGCACATATCACTCTAAATTCCCGGGAAGAAGAAGAATTAACCAAAGTCTCAGCCACCCACCGGGAACCAGTATAGGTCCTGAACCAAAATTTTGGACTTGCAATCAGCTCACCAAATACGAGTTGAAAAATGGAGCTCAGGGGCACAGCTATTCACAAACTGGCCGAGTAATAAAGGACAACTATCGTCCAGAAATCTGTTGAGGGAAGGCAACGAGGTGGACTTGAAAGCGAGGCAGAATAGCAGGAAACAGATTTCAAGAGGTACGTTGGATTCGCCTTTAAAGCACAGGAAGAGGGTCACAACTTCGAAAGTGATGCACTTGGCCAAAAAGGGCGTATGTGTTTTCTCCTGAATATATTCAGGAGAAAACACATACGCCCTTTTTGGCCAGCAAGCAAGCGGGCAATTCAAATCTGCACTACAAAGAAGTATCACTTCCCACCGTTCAAAAGGGACATCCACAAAATGTGTAAAAACCAGAAAGGCAAGACAGGCCCTGGAGAACAGGGAGCATTGTTATGCTGATGGGCGGGATGTAAATTGCCAACTGCCTCTCTGGAGGAGTATATTGTGTTCCCTAAAACAAGTAAAGAACAGAGCTAAAGAGCCAAGGGCACTTCCAGTCTAGGGAATATACATTGGGAATTCTGAAAATCAATAAGACGGCGCCACCCCAAAATTTAGGGCTGCACTGCTTACAAGGACCTCAACTTGGGTACACCTTAATTATCCCAGGAAATATAAAAATGGTTCAAATATTGTGGTACTTACGTACGATGGAATATCCCTCAGCCATGAAATCAATGTCATAAACCAGTAGCAGCAAAATGGGTGGATTCAGGTACGATGATTCTAAGTGAAATAAGTCACAGAGAAAAAGAAACTTATCATAAGATATCACTTATGAAGATCCTGTAAACATGGCTACACTTGAAATGAGTTGGGAAAGAGAGCAGTGTCTCACATTTAGAAAACACTCTTATGCCTGCTTAAGTGGGAAGGAGAGGTGGGGTGATGCATAAAACCAGAGTTTGATATAAGCACAGGTACCGTTCCAAAAACCAACTATGGAATAGACAAGACCTACACCTTCTTCAGTGAAAGGGACTCAAAACCCCATATTTCCAGCAGAGGAATATATCTGACTAGTAAGAATCTTAAAACCTATGTATTGATATGTCTCCGTAAGGGAATCAAGTGTGTCTAGACTGGCATAAACATGGCAGCGAGAATCAGCTCAAACCCACTATAAAAAGGAATTTCAAAAACAAAACAAAAAAACTGGGAAATTCTTTACAATTCCTTCAGGGTCTCTGATGAAACCTGGAATGACCCTATCTACAATGACATCTGGATGTGGCATAAGCAGGGACACTTGGGACTGAGAGGATTGGTGAGATTGGGTGAGCAAATGCAGACCCTTTAAAGCACAAATGCCTGGCACCCATTCCATGGCTCCCAACTCTCCAGGTTGAAGGGAATATTACTACAGCTATAACATGTACGGGAAACCTAGAGAACGGACACACTGTGAATACCAAAGGTTTCTAAAACTCATCGAATAGTCCCTCTCCTGGTGCTCCAGTTTGACTTTCCATCTGCTTTACTATCAACCTCCCAACTTGGAGAGACAGCCCCTTTAACCTCCTGGTTCGCACAGTTTGCCAATTTGGCAGAGGATGAAAGGGAAGAGGGAGAACCAATGAGAGAGTAGCTGTTAGGCATTTGGATGGGCACATATCACTGTAATTTCCAGGCAGGAAGAAGAATTAACCAAAGTCTCAGCCACCCACCGGGAACCAGTATAGGTCCTGAACCAAAATTTTGGACTTGCGGTCAGCTCACCAAAAACGAGTTGAAAAATGGAACTCAGGGACACAGCAATTCACAAACTGGCCGAGTAATAAAGGACAACTATCGTCCAAAAATCTGTTGAGGGAAGGCAACGAGGCGGACTTCAAAGCGAGGCAGAATAGCAGGAAACAGATTTCAAGAGGTACGTTGGAATCGCCTTTAAAGCGCAGGAAGAGGGGCACAACTTCGACAATGATGCACTTGGCCAAAAAGGGGGTATGCGTTTTCTCCTGAATATATTCAGGAGAAAACGCATACGCCCTTTTTGGCCAAGCAAGCAAGCGGGCAATGCAAATCTGCACTACAAAGAAGTATCACTTCCCACCGGTCAAAAGGGACATCCACAAAATGTGTAAAAACCAGAAAGGCAAGACAGGCCCTGGAGAACAGGGAGACTTGTTATTCTGATAGGCGGGATGTAAATTGCCAACTGCCTCTCTGGAGGTGTGCATTGTGTTCCCTAAAACAAAGAAACAACAGAGCTACAGAGCCAAGGGCTCTTGCAGTCTAGGGAATATACCTTGGTAAAACTGAATATCGATAAGACAGAGCCACCCCAAAATTTAGGGCTGCACTGCTTACAAGGACCTCAACTTGGGTACACCTTAAATATCCCAGGAAATATAAAAATGGTTCAAAAAATTGTGGTACTTACGTACGATGGAATATCCCTCAGCCATGAAATCAATGTCATAAGACCAGTAGCAGCAAAATGGGTGGATTCACGTACGATGATTCTAAGTGAAATAAGTCACACAGAAAAAGGAACTTATCATAAGATATCACTTATGACGATCCTGTAAACATGGCTACACTTGAACTGAGATAGGAAAGAGAACACTGTCTCACATTTAGAAAACACTCTTATGCCTGCTTAAGGGGGAAGGAGAGGTGGGGTGATGCATAAAACCAGAGTTTGATATAAGCACAGGTACCGTTCCAAAAACCAACTATGGAATAGACAAGACCTACACCTTCCTCAGTGAAAGGGACTCAAAACCCCATATTTCCCGCAGAGGAATATATCTGACTAGTAAGAATCTTAAAACCTATGTATTGATATGTCTCCGTAAGGGAAACAGGTGTGTCTAGACTGGCATAAACATGGCAGCGAGAATCAGCTCAAACCCACTATAAAAAGGAATTTCAAAAACAAAACAAAAAAACTGGGAAATTTTTTACAATTCCTTCAGGGTCTCTGCTGAAACCTGGAATGACCTTATCTACAACGACAGCTGGATGTGGCATAAGGCTGGACACTTGGGACTGAGAGGATTGGTGAGATTGGGTGAGCAAATGCAGACCCTTTAAAGCACAAATGCCTGGCACCCATTCCATGGGTCCCAACTCTCAAGGTTAAAGGGAATATTACTACAGTTATAACATGTACGGGAAACCTAGAGAACGGACACACTGTGAATACGAAAGGTTTCTAAAACTCAACGAATAGTCCCCCTCCTGGTGCTCGGTTTTGACTTTCCATCTGCTTTACTATCAACCTCCCAACTTGGAGAGACAGGCCCTTTAACCTCCTGGTTCGCACAGGTTGCCAATTCGGCAGAGGATGAATCGGAAGAGGGAGAACCAATGAGAGAGTAGCTGTTAGGCAATTGGATGGGCACATATCAATCTAATTTCCCGGCAGGAAGAAGAATTAACCAAAGTCTCAGCCACACACCGGGAACCAGCATAGATCCTGAACCAAAATTTTGGACTTGCGGTCCGCTCACAAAAAACGAGTTGAACAATGGAGCTCAGGGGCACAGCAATTCACAAACTGGCCGAGTAATAAAGGACAACTATCGTCCAAAAATCTGTTGAGGGAAGGCAACGAGGCGGACTTGAAAGCGAGGCAGAATAGCAGGAAACAGATTTCAAGAGGTACGTTGGAATCGCCTTTAAAGCAAAGGAAGAGGGGCTCAACTACGAAAATGATGCACTTGGCCAAAAAGGGCGTATGCGTTTTCTCCTGAATATATTCAGGAGAAAACGCATACGCTCTTTTTGGCCAAGCAAGCAAGCGGGCAATGCAAATCTGCACTACAAAGAAGTATCACTTCCCACCGGTCAAAAGGTACATCCACAAAATGTGTACAAACCAGAAAGGCAAGACAGGCCCTGGAGAACAGGGAGCCTTGTTATGCTGATGGGCGGGATGTAAATTGCCATCTGCCTCTCTGGAGGAGTGCATTGTGTTCCCTAAAACAAGTAAAGAACAGAGCTACAGAGCCAAGGGCACTTCCAGTCTAGCAATATACCTTGGGAAAACTGAAAATCAATAATACAGAGCCACCCCAAAATTTAGGGCTGCACTGCTTACAAGGACCTCAACTTGGGTACACCTTAAATATCCCAGGAAATATAAAAATGGTTCAAAAAATTGTGGTACTTACGTACGATGGAATATCCCTCAGCCACGAAATCAATGTCATAAGACCAGTAGCAGCAAAATGGGTGGATTCAGGTACGATGATTCTAAGTGAAATAAGTCACAGAGAAAAAGAAACTTATCATAAGATATCACTTATGAAGATCCTGTAACATGGCTACACTTGAACTGAGTTAGGAAAGAGAACAGTGTCTCACATTTAGAAAACACCCTTATGCCTGCTTAAGGGGGAAGGAGAGGTCGGGTGATGCATAAAACCAGACTTCAATATAAGCACAGGTCCCGTTCCAAAAACCAACTATGGAATAGACAAGACCTACACCTTCCTCAGTGAAAGGGACTCAAAACCCCATATTTCCCACAGAGGAATATATCTGACTAGTAAAAATCTTAAAACCTATGTATTGATATGTCTCCGTAAGGGAATCAAGTGTGTCTAGACTGGCATAAACATGGCAGCGAGGATCAGCTCAAACCCACTATAAAAAGGAATTTCAAAAACAAAACAAAAAAACTGGTAAATTCTTTTCAATTCCTTCAGGGTCTCTGATGAAACCTGGAATGACCCTATGTACAACGACAGCTGGATGAGGCATAAGGCTGGACACTTGAGACTGAGAGGATTGGTGAGATTGGGTGAGCAAATGCAGACTCTTTAAAGCACAAATGCCTGGAACCCATTCCATGGGTCCCAACTCTCCAGGTTAAAGGGAATATTCCTACAGCTATAACATGTACGGTAAACCTAGAGAACGGACACACTGTGAACACGAAAAGTTTCCAAAACTCAACGAATAGTCCCTCTCCTGGTGCTCCGGTTTGAATTTCCATCTGCTTTACTATCAACCTTCCAACTTGGAGAGACAGCGCCTTTAACCTCCTGGTTCACACAGGTTGCCAATTTGGCAGAATATGAAAGGGAAGAGGGAGAACCAATGAGAGAGTAGCTGTTAGGCATTTGGACGGGCACATATCAATTTAATTTTCCAGCAGGAAGAAGAATTAACCAAAGTCTCAGCCACACACCGGGAACCAGCATAGGTCCTGAACCAAAATTTTGGACTTGCGGTCAGCTCACAAAAAACGAGTTGAAAAATGGAGCTCAGGGGCACAGCAATTCACAAACTGGCCGAGTAATAAAGGACAACTATCGTCCAAAAATCTGTTGAGGGAAGGCAACGAGGCAGACTTGAAAGCGAGGCAGAATAGCAGGAAACAGATTTCAAGAGGTACGTTGGAATCGCCTTTAAAGCACAGGAAGAGGGGCACAACTTCGACAATGATGCACTTGGCCAAAAATTGTGTATGCGTTTTCTCCAGAATATATTCAGGAGAAAACGCATACGCCCTTTTTGGCCAAGCAAGCAAGCGGGCAATGCAAATCTGCACTACAAAGAAGTATCACTTCCCACCGGTCAAAAGGGACATCCACAAAATGTGTACAAACCAGAAAGGCAAGACACGCCCTGGAGAACAGGGAGCCTTGTTATGCTGATGGGCGGAATGTAAATTGCCAACTGCCTCTCTGGAGGAGTGCATTGTGTTCCCTAAAACAAGTAAACAACAGAGCTACAGAGCCAAGGGCACTTCCAGTCTAGGGAATATACCTTGGGAAAACTGAAAATCAATAAGACAGAGCCACCCCAAAATTTAGGGCTGCACTGCTTACAAGGACCTCAACTTGGGTACACCTTAAATATCCCAGGAAATATAAAAATGGTTCAAAAAATTGTGGTACTTACGTACGATGGAATATCCCTCAGCCATGAAATCAATGTCATAAACCAGTAGCAGCAAAATGGGTGGATTCAGGTACGATGATTCTAAGTGAAATAAGTCACAGAGAAAAAGAAACTTATCATAAGATATCACTTATGAAGATCCTGTAAACATGGCTACACTTGAACTGAGTTAGGAAAGAGAACAGTGTCTCACATTTAGAAAACACTCTTATGCCTGCTTAAGGGGGAAGGAGAGGTGGGGTGATGCATAAAACCAGAGTTTGATATAAGCACAGGTACCGTTCCAAAAACCAACTATGGAATAGACAAGACCTACACCTTCCTCAGTGAAAGGGACTCAAAACCCCATATTTCCCGCAGAGGAATATATCTGACTAGTAAGAATCTTAAAACCTATGTATAAATATGTCTCCTTAAGGGAATCAAGTGTGTCTAGACTGGCATAAACATGGCAGTGAGAATCAGCTCAAACACACTATAAAAAGTAATTTCTAAAACAAAACAAAAAAACTGGGAAATTCTTTAAAATTCCTTCAGGGTCTCTGATGAAACCTGGAATGACCTTACGTACAACGACAGCTGGATGAGGCATAAGGCTGGACACTTGCGACTGAGAGGATTGGTGAGATTGGGTGAGCAAATGCAGACCCTTTAAAGCACAAATGCCTGGCACCCATTCCATGGGTCCCAACTCTCCAGGATAAAGGGAATATTACTACAGCTATAACATGTACGGGAAACCTAGAGAACGGACACACTGTGAATACGAAAGGTTTCTAAAACTCAACGAATAGTCCCTCTCCTGGTGCTCCAGTTTGACTTTCCATCTGCTTTACTATCAAACTCCCAACTTGGAGAGACAGCCCTTTTAACTTCCTGGTTCGCACAGGTTGCCAATTTGGCAGAGGTTGAAAGGGAAGAGGGAGAAACAATGAGAGAGTAGCTGTTAGGCATTTGGAGGGGCACATATCAATCTAATTTCCCGGCAGGAAGAAGACTTAACCAAAGTCTCAGCCACCCACCGGGAACCAGTATAGGTCCTGAACCAAAATTTTGGACTAGCGGTCAGATCACAAAAAACGAGTTGAAAAATGGAGCTCAGGGGCACAGCAATTCACAAACTGGCCGAGTAATAAAGGACAACTATCGTCCAAAAATCTGTTGAGGGAAGGCAGCGAGGTGGACTTGAAAGCCAGGCAGAATAGCAGGAAACAGATTTCAGGAGGTACATTGGAATCGCCTTTAAAGCACAAGAAGAGGGGCACGACTTCGACAATGATGCACTTGCCAAAAAAGGGCGTATGCGTTTTCTCCTGAATATATTCAGGAGAAAACGCATACGCCCTTTTTGGCCAAGCAAGCAAGCGGGCAATGCAAATCTGCACTACAAAGAAGTATCACTTCCCACCGGTCAAAAGGGACATCCACAAAATGTGTAAAAGCCAGAAAGGCAAGACAGGCCCTGGAGAACAGGGAGCCTTGTTATGCTGATGGGCGGGATGTAAATTGCCAACTGCCTCTCTGGAGGAGTGCATTGTGTTCCCTAAAACAAGTAAACAACAGAGCTACAGAGCCAAGGGCACTTCCAGTCTAGGGAATATACCTTGGGAAAACTGAAAATCAATAAGACAGAGCCACCCCAAAATTTAGGGCTGCACTGCTTACAAGGACCTCAACTTGGGTACACCTTAACTATCCCAGGAAATATATAAATGGTTCAAAAAATTGTGGTACTTACGTACGATGGAATATCTCTCAGCCATGAAATCAAAGTCATAAGACCAGTAGCAGCAAAATGGGTGGATTCAGGTACGATGATTCTAAGTGAAATAAGTCACAGAGAAAAAGAAACTTATCATAAGATATCACCTATGAAGATCCTGTAAACATGGCTACACTTGAACTGAGTTAGGAAAGAGAACAGTGTCTCACATTTAGAAAACACTCTTATGCCTGCTTAATGGGGAAGGAGAGGTGGGGTCATGCATAAAACCAGAGTTTGATATAAGCACAGTTACCGTTCCAAAAACCAACTATGGAATAGACAAGACCTACACCTTCCTTAGTGAAAGGGACTAAAAACCCCATATTTCCCGCAGAGGAATATATCTGACTAGTAAGAATCTTAAAACCTATGTATTGATATGTCCCCGTAAGGGAATCAAGTGTGTCTAGACTGGCATAAACATGGCAGCGAGAATCAGCTCAAACCCACTATAAAAAGGAATTTCAAAAACAAAACGAAAAAACTGGGAAATTTTTTACAATTCCTTCAGGGTCTCTGATGAAACCTGGAATGACCCTATCTACAACGACAGGTGGATGAGGCATAAGGCTGGACACTTGGGACTGAGAGGATTGGTGAGATTCGGTGAGCAAATGTAGACCCTTTAAAGCACAAATGCCTGGCACCCATTCCATGGGTCCCAACTCTCAAGGTTAAAGGGAATATTACTACAGTTATAACATGTACGGGAAACCTAGAGAACGGACACACCGTGAACACGAAAAGTTTCTAAAACTCAACGAATAGTCCCCCTCCTGGTGCTCGGTTTTGACTTTCCATCTGCTTTACTATCAACCTCCCAACTTGGAGAGACAGCCCCTTTAACCTCCTGGTTCGCACAGGTTGCCAATTTTGCAGAGGATGAATGGGAAGAGGGAGAACCAATGAGAGAGTAGCTGTTAGGCAATTGGACGGGCACATATCAATCTAATTTCCCGGCAGGAAGAAGAATTAACCAAAGTCTCAGCCACACACCGGGAACCAGCATAGATCATGAACCAAAATTTTGGACTTGCGGTCAGCTCACAAAAAACAAGTTGAAAAATGGAGCTCAGGGGCACAGCAATTCACAAACTGGCCGAGTAATAAAGGACAACTATCGTCCAAAAATCTGTTGAGGGAAGGCAACGAGGCGGACTTGAAAGCGAAGCAGAATAGCAGGAAACAGATTTCAAGAGGTACGTTGGAATCACCTTTAAAGCAGAGGAAGAGGGACACAACTACGAAAATGATGCACTTGGCCAAAAAGGGCGTATGCGTTTTCTCCTGAATATATTCAGGAGAAAACGCATACGCCCTTTTTGGCCAAGCAAGCAAGCGGGTAATGCAAATCTGCACTACAAAGAAGTATCACTTCCTACCGGTCAAAAGGTACATCCACAAAATGTGTACAAACCAGAAAGGCAAGACAGGCCATGGAGAACAGGGAGCCTTGTTATGCTGATGGGCGGGATGTAAATTGCCATCTGCCTCTCTGGAGGAGTGCATTGTGTTCCCTAAAACAAGTAAAGAACAGAGCTACAGAGCCAAGGGCACTTCCAGTCTAGCAATATACCTTGGGAAAACTGAAAAATAATAAGACAGAGCCACTCCAAAATTTAGGGCTGCACTGCTTACAAGGACCTCAACTTGGGTACACCTTAAATATCGCAGGAAATATAAAAATGGTTCAAAAAATTGTGGTACTTACGTACGATGGAATATCCCTCAGCCACGAAATCAATGTCATAAGACCAGTAGCAGCAAAATGGGTGGATTCAGGTACGATGATTCTAAGTGAAATAAGTCACAGAGAAAAAGAAACTTATCATAAGATATCACTTATGAAGATCCTGTAACATGGCTACACTTGAACTGAGTTAGGAAAGAGAACAGTGTCTCACATTTAGAAAACACCCTTATGCCTGCTTAAGGGGGAAGGAGAGGTCGGGTGATGCATAACACCAGACTTTAATATAAGCACAGGTCCCGTTCCAAAAACCAACTATGGAATAGACAAGACCTACACCTTCCTCAGTGAAAGGGACTCAAAACCCCATATTTCCCACAGAGGAATATATCTGACTAGTAAAAATCTTAAAACCTATGTATTGATATGTCTCTGTAAGGGAATCAAGTGTGTCTAGACTGGCATAAACATGGCAGCGAGAATCAGCTCAAACCCACTATAAAAAGGAATTTCAAAAACAAAACAAAAAAACTGGGAAATTCTTTACAATTCCTTCAGGGTCTCTGATGAAACCTGGAATGACCCTATGTACAACGACAGCTGGATGAGGCATAAGGCTGGACACTTGAGACTGAGAGGATTGGTGAGATTGGGTGAGCAAATGCAGACTCTTTAAAGCACAAATGCCTGGCACCCATTCCATGGGTCCCAACTCTCCAGGTTAAAGGGAATATTACTACAGCTATAACATGTACGGTAAACCTAGAGAACGGACACATGTGAACACGAAAAGTTTCCAAAACTCAACGAATAGTCCCTCTCCTGGTGCTCGGGTTTGAATTTCCATCTGCTTTACTATCAACTTTCCAACTTGGACAGACAGCGCCTTTAACCTCCTGGTTCACACAGGTTGCCAATTTGGCAGAGGATGAAAGGGAAGAGGGAGAACCAATGAGAGAGTAGCTGTTAGGCATTTGGATGGGCACATATCAATCTAATTTCCCGGCAGGAAGAAGAATTAACCAAAGTCTCAGCCACCCACCGGGAACCAGCATAGGTCCTGAACCAAAATTTTGGACTTGCGGTCAGCTCACAAAAAACGAGTTGAAAAATGGAGCTCAGGGGCACAGCAATTCACAAACTGGCCGAGTAATAAAGGACAACTATCGTCCAAAAATCTGTTGAGGGAAGGCAACGAGGCAGACTTGAAAGCGAGGCAGAATAGCAGGAAACAGATTTCAAGAGGTACGTTGGAATCGCCTTTAAAGCACAGGAAGAGGGGCACAACTTCGACAATGATGCACTTGGCCAAAAAGGGCGTATGCGTTTTCTCCTGAATCTATTCAGGAGAAAATGCATACGCCCTTTTTGGCCAAGCAAGCAAGCGGGCAATGCAAATCTGCAGTACAAAGAAGTATCACTTCCCACCGGTCAAAAGGGACATCCACAAAATGTGTACAAACCAGAAAGGCAAGACACGCCCTGGAGAACAGGGAGCCTTGTTATGCTGATGGGCGGAATGTAAATTGCCAACTGCCTCTCTGGAGGAGTGCATTGTGTTCCCTAAAACAAGTAAACAACAGAGCTACAGAGCCAAGGGCACTTCCAGTCTAGGGAATATACCTTAGGAAAACTGAAAATCAATAAGACAGAGCCACCCCAAAATTTAGGGCTGCACTGCTTACAAGGACCTCAACTTGGGTACACCTTAAATATCCCAGGAAATATAAAAATGGTTCAAAAAATTGTGGTACTTACGTACGATGGAATATCCCTCAGCCACGAAATCAATGTCATAAGACCAGTAGCAGCAAAATGGGTGGATTCAGGTACGATGATTCTAAGTGAAATAAGTCACAGAGAAAAAGAAACTTATCATAAGATATCACTTATGAAGATCCTGTAACATGGCTACACTTGAACTGAGTTAGGAAAGAGAACAGTGTCTCATATTTAGAAAACACCCTTATGCCTGCTTAAGGGGGAAGGAGAGGTCGGGTGATGCATAACACCAGACTTTAATATAAGCACAGGTCCCGTTCCAAAAACCAACTATGGAATAGACAAGACCTACACCTTCCTCAGTGAAAGGGACTCAAAACCCCATATTTCCCACAGAGGAATATATCTGACTAGTAAAAATCTTAAAACCTATGTATTGATATGTCTCTGTAAGGGAATCAAGTGTGTCTAGACTGGCATAAACATGGCAGCGAGAATCAGCTCAAACCCACTATAAAAAGGAATTTCAAAAACAAAACAAAAAAACTGGGAAATTCTTTACAATTCCTTCAGGGTCTCTGATGAAACCTGGAATGACCTTATGTACAACGACAGCTGGATGAGGCATAAGGCTGGACACTTGAGACTGAGAGGATTGGTGAGATTGGGTGAGCAAATGCAGACTCTTTAAAGCACAAATGCCTGGCACCCATTCCATGGGTCCCAACTCTCCAGGTTAAAGGGAATATTACTACAGCTATAACATGTATGGTAAACCTAGAGAACGGACACATGTGAACACGAAAAGTTTCCAAAACTCAACGAATAGTCCCTCTCCTGGTGCTCGGGTTTGAATTTCCATCTGCTTTACTATCAACTTTCCAACTTGGACAGACAGCGCCTTTAACCTCCTGGTTCACACAGGTTGCCAATTTGGCAGAGGATGAAAGGGAAGAGGGAGAACCAATGAGAGAGTAGCTGTTAGGCATTTGGATGGGCACATATCAATCTAATTTCCAGGCAGGAAGAAGAATTAACCAAAGTCTCAGCCACACACCGGGAACCAGCATAGGTCCTGAACCAAAATTTTGGACTTGCGGTCAGCTCACAAAAAACGAGTTGAAAAATGGAGCTCAGGGGCACAGCAATTCACAAACTGGCCGAGTAATAAAGGACAACTAACGTCCAAAAATCTGTTGAGGGAAGGCAACGAGGCAGACTTGAAAGCGAGGCAGAATAGCAGGAAACAGATTTCAAGAGGTACGTTGGAATCGCCTTTAAAGCACAGGAAGAGGGGCACAACTTCGACAATGATGCACTTGGCCAAAAAGGGCGTATGCGTTTTCTCCTGAATCTATTCAGGAGAAAATGCATACGCCCTTTTTGGCCAAGCAAGCAAGCGGGCAATGCAAATCTGCAGTACAAAGAAGTATCACTTCCCACCGGTCAAAAGGGACATCCACAAAATGTCTACAAACCAGAAAGGCAAGACACGCCCTGGAGAACAGGGAGCCTTGTTATGCTGATGGGCGGGATGTAAATTGCCAACTGCCTCTCTGGAGGAGTGCATTGTGTTCCCTAAAACAAGTAAACAACAGAGCTACAGAGCCAAGGGCACTTCCAGTCTAGGGAATATACCTTAGGAAAACTGAAAATCAATAAGACAGAGCCACCCCAAAATTTAGGGCTGCACTGCTTACAAGGACCTCAACTTGGGTACACCTTAAATATCCCAGGAAATATAAAAATGGTTCAAAAAATTGTGGTACTTACGTACGATGGAATATCCCTCAGCCATGAAATCAATGTCATAAGACCAGTAGCAGCAAAATGGGTGGATTCAGGTACGATGATTGTAAGTGAAATAAGTCACACAGAAAAAGAAACTTATCATAAGATATCACTTATGAAGATCCTGTAAACCTGGCTACACTTGAACTGAGTTAGGAAAGAGAACAGTGTCTCACATTTAGAAAACACTCTTATGCCTGCTTAAGGGGGAAGGAGAGGTGGGGTGATGCATAAAACCAGAGTTTGATATAAGCACAGGTACCGTTCCAAAAACCAACTATGGAATAGACAAGACCTACACCTTCCACAGTGAAATGGACTCAAAACCCCATATTTCCCGCAGAGGAATATATCTGACTAGTAAGAATCTTAAAACCTATATATTGATATGTCTCCGTAAGGAAATCAAGTGTGTCTAGACTGGCATATACATGGCAGCGAGAATCAGCTCAAACTCACTATAAAAAGGAATTTCAAAAACAAAACAAAAAAACTGGGAAATTTTTTACAATTCCTTCAGGGTCTCTGATGAAACCTGGAATGACCCTATCTATAACGACAGCTGGATGTAGCATAAGGCTGGACACTTGGGACTAAGAGGATTGGTGAGATTGGGTGAGCAAATGCACACCCTTTAAAGCAATAATGGATGGCACCAATTCCATGGGTCCCAACTCTCCAGGTTGAAGGGAATATTACTACAGTTATAACATGTACGGGAAACCTAGAGAACAGACACACTGTGAATACGAAAGGTTTCTAAAACTCAACGAATAGTCCCTCTCCTGGTGCTCCGGTTTGACTTTCAATCTGCTTTACTATCAATCTCCAAACTTGGAGAGACAGCCCTTTAACCTCCTGGTTCGCACAGGTTGCCAATTTGGCAGAGGATAAAAGGGAAGAGGGAGAACCAATGAGAGAGTAGCTGTTAGGCATTTGGACGGGCACATATCACTCTAACTTCCCGGCAGGAAGAAGAATTAACCAAAGTCTCAGCCCCCCACCGGGAAGCAGCATAGGTCCTGAACCAAAATTTTGGACTTCCGGTCAGCTCACCAAAAACGAGTTGAAAACTGGAGCTCAGGGGCACAGCAATTCACAAACTGGCCGAGTAATAAAGGACAACTATCGTCCAAAAATCTGTTGAGGGAAGGCAACGAGGCGGACTTGAAAGCGAGGCAGAATAGCAGGAAACAGATTTCAAGAGGTACGTTGGAATCGCCTTTAAAGCACAGGAAGAGGGGCACAACTTCGACAATGATGCACTTGGCCAAAAAGGGCGTATGCGTTTTCTCCTGAATATATTCAGGAGAAAACGCATACGCCCTTTTTGGCCAAGCAAGCAAGCGGGCAATGCAAATCTGCACTACAAAGAAGTATCACTTCCCACCGGTCAAAAGTGTCATTCAAAAAATGTGTAAAAACCAGAAAGGCAAGACAGGCCCTGGAGAACAGGGAGCCTTGTTATGCTGATGGGCGGGATGTAAATTGCCAACTGCCTCTCTGGAGGAGTACATTGTGTTCCCTAAAACAAGTAAAGAACAGAGCTACAGAGCCAAGGGCACTTCCAGTCTAGGGAATATACCTTGTGAAAACTGAAAATCAATAAGAGAGAGCGACCCCAAAATTTAGGGCTGCACTGCTTACAAGGACCTCAACTTGGGTACATCTTAAATATCCCAGGAAATATAAAAATGGTTCAAAAAATTGTGGTACTTATGTACGATGGAATATCCCTCAGCCATGAAATCAATGTCATAAGACCAGTAGCAGCAAAATTGGTGGATTCAGGTACGATGATTCTAAGTGAAATAAGTCACACAGAAAAAGAAACTTATCATAAGATATCACTTATGAAGATCCTGTAAACATGGCTACACTTGAACTGAGTTGGGAAAGGGAGCAGTGTCTCACATTTAGAAAACACTCTTATGCCTGCTTAAGGGGGAAGGAGAGGTGGGGTGATGCATAAAACCAGAGTTTGATATAAGCACAGTTACAGTTCCAAAACCCAACTATGGAATAGACAAGACCTACACCTTCCTCAGTGAAAGGGACTCAAAACCCCATATTTCCCGCAGAGGAATATATCTGACTAGTAAGAATCTTAAAACCTATGTATTGATATGTCTCCGTAAGGGAATCAAGTGTGTCTTGACTGGCATAAACATGGCAGCGAGAATCAGCTCAAACAGACTATAAAAAGGAATTTCAAAAACAAAACAAAAAACTGGGAAATTCTGTACAATTCCTTCAGGGTCTCTGATGAAACCTGGAATGACCCTATCTACAATGGCAGCTGGATGTGGCATAAGGAGGGACACTTGGGACTGAGACGATTGGTGAGATTGGGTGAGCAAATACAGACCGTTTAAAGCACAAATGCCTTGCACGCATTCCATGGGTCCCAACTCTCCAGGTTGAAGGGAATATTACTACAGCTCTAACATGTACAGGAAACCTAGAGAACGGCACACTGTTAATACGAAAGGTTTCTAAAACTCAACGAATAGTCCCTCTCCTGGTGCTCCTGTTTGACTTTCCATCTGGTTTACTATCAACCTCCCAACTTGGAGAGAGAGCCCCTTTAACCTGCTGGTTCGCACAGGTTGCCAATTTGGCAGAGGATGAAAGGGAAGAGGGAGAACCAATGAGAGAGTAGCTGTTAGGCATTTGGACGGGCACTTATCACTGTAATTTCCCGGCAGGAAGAAGAATTAACCAAAGTCTCAGCCACCCACCGGGAACCAGTATAGGTCCTGAACCAAGATTTTGGACTTGCGGTCAGCTCACCAAAAACGAGTTGAAAAATGGAGCTCAGGGGCACAGCAATTCACAAACTGGTCGAGTAATAAAGGACAACTATCGTCCAAAAATCTGTTGAGGGAAGGCAACGAGGCGGACTTGAAAGCGAGGCAGAATATCAGGAAACAGATTTCAAGAGGTACGTTGGAATCGCCTTTAAAGCACAGGAAGAGGGCACAACTTCGAGAATGATGCACTTGGCCAAAAAGGGCGTATGCGTTTTCTCCTGAATATATTCAGGAGAAAACACATACGCCCTTTTTGGCCAAGAAAGCAAGCGGGCAATGCAAATCTGCACTATAAAGAAGTATCACTTCCCACCGGTCAAAAGGGACATCCACAAAATGAGTAAAAACCAGAAAGGCAAGACAGGCCCTGGAGAACAGGGAGCCTTGTTATGCTGATGGGCGGGATGTAAATTGCCAACTGCCTCTCTGGAGGAGTGCATTGTGTTCCCTAAAACAAGTAAATAACTGAGCTACAGAGCCAAGGGCACTTCCAGTCTAGGGAATATACCTTGGGAAAACTGAAAATCAATAAGAGAGAGCCATCCCAAAATTTAGGGCTGCACTGCTTACAAGGACCTCAACTTGGGTACACCTTAAGTATCCAAGGAAATATAAAAATGATTCAAAAAATCGTGGTACTTACATACGATGGAATATCCCTCAGCCATGAGATCAATATCATAAGACCAGTAGCAGCAAAATGGGTGGATTCAGGTACGATGATTCTAAGTGAAATAAGTCACACAGAAAAAGAAACTTATCATAAGATATCACTTATGAAGATCCTGTAAACATGGCTACACTTGAACTGAGTTAGGAAAGAGAACAGTGTCTCACATTTAGAAAACACTCTTATGCCTGCTTAAGGGGGAAGGAGAGGTGGGGTGATGCATAAAACCAGAGTTTGATATAAGCACAGGTACCGTTACAAAAACCAACTATGGAATAGACAAGACCTTCACCTTCCTCAGTGAAAGGGACTCAAAACCCCATATTTCCCGCAAAGGAGTATATCTGACTAGTAAGAATCTTAAAACCTATGTATTGATATGTCTCCGTAAGGGAATCAAGTGTGTCTAGACTGGCATAAACATGGCAGCGAGAATCAGCTCAAACCCAGTATAAAAAGGAATTTCAAAAACAAAACCAAAAAACTGGGAAATTCTTTACAATTCCTTCAGGGTCTCTGATGAAACCTGGAATGACCCTATCTACAATGACAGCTGGATGTGGCATAAGGCTGGACACTTGGGACTGAGAGGATTGGTGAGATTGGGTGAGCAAATTCACACCCTTTAAAGCAATAATGCATGGCACCCATTCCATGGGTCCCAACTCTCCAGGTTGAAGGGAATATTACTACAGCTATAACATGTACAGGAAACCTAGAGAACGGACACACTGTGAATACGAAAGGTTTCTAAAACTCAACGAATAGTCCCTCTCCTGGTGCTCCGGTTTGACTTTCCATCTGCTTTACTATCAACCTCCCAACTTGGAGAGACAGCCCCTTTAAACTCCTGGTTCGCATAGGTTGCCAATTTCGCAGAGGCTGAAAGGGAAGAGAGAGTAAACTAAAGAGAGAGTAGCTGTTAGGCATTTGGAAGGGCACATATCACTGTAATTTCCCGGCAGGAAGAAGAATTAACCAAAGTCTCAGCCACCCACCGGGAACCAGTATAGGTCCTGAACCAAAATTTTGGACTTGCGGTCAGCTCACCAAAAACGAGTTGAAAAATGGAGCTCAGGGGCACAGCAATTCACAAACTGGCCGAGTAATAAAGGATAACTATCGTCCAAAAATCTGTTGAGGGAAGGCAACGAGGCGGACTTGAAAGCGAGGCAGAATAGCAGGAAACAGATTTCAAGAGGTACGTTGGAATCGCCTTTAAAGCACAGGAAGAGGGGCACAACTACGAAAATGATGCACTTGGCCAAAAAGTTTGTATGCGTTTTATCCTGAATATATTCAGGAGTAAACGCATACGCCCTTTTTGGCCAAGCAAGCAAGCGGGCAATGCAAATCTGCACTACAAAGAAGTATCACTTCCCACCGGTCAAAAGGGACATCCACAAAATGTGTAAAAACCAGAAACGCAAGACAGGCCCTGGAGAACAGGGAGCCTTGTTATGCTGATGGGCGGGATGTAAATTGCCAACTGCCTCTCTGGAGGAGTGCATTGTGTTCCCTAAAACAAGTAAACAACAGAGCTACAGAGCCAAGGGCACTTCTAGTCTAGGGAATATACCTTGCGAAAACTGAAAATCAATAAGACCGAGCCACCCCAAAATTTACGGCTGCACTGCTTACAAGGACCTCAACTTGTACACCTTAAATATCCCAGGAAATATAAAAATGGTTCAAAAAATTGTGGTACTTACGTACGATGGAATATCCCTCAGCCATGAAATCAATGTCATAAGCCCAGTAGCAGCAAAATGGGTGGATTCAGGTATGATGATTCTAAGTGAAATAGGTCACACAGGAATAGAAACTTATCATAAGATATCACTTATGAAGATCCTGTAAACATGGCTACACTTGAACTGAGTTAGGAAAGAGAACAGTGTCTCACATTTAGAAAACACTCTTATGCCTGCTTAAGGGGGAAGGAGAGGTGGGGTGATGCATAAAACCAGAGTTTGATATAAGCACAGGAACCGTTCCAAAAACCAACTATGGAATAGACAAGACCTACACCTTCCTCAGTGAAAGGGGCTCAAAACCCCATATTTCCCGCAGAGGAATATATCTGACTACTAAGAATCTTAAAACCTATGTATTGATATGTCTCCGTAAAGGAATCAAGTGTGTCTAGACTGGCATAAACATGGCAGCGAGAATCAGCTCAAACCCACTATAAAAAGGAATTTCAAATCCAAAACAAAAAAACTGGGAAATTCTTTACAATTCCTTCAGGGTCTCTGATGAAACCTGGAATGACCCTATCTACAATGACAGCTGGATGTGGCATAAGGCAGGACACTTGGGACTGAGAGGATTGGTGAGATTGGGTGAGCAAATGCAGACCCTTTAAAGCAAAAATGCATGGCACCCATTCCATGGGTCCAAACTCTCCAGGTTGAAGGGAATATTACTACAGCTATAACATGTACAGCAAACCTAGAGAACGGACACACTGTGAATACGAAAGGTTTCTAAAACTCAACGAATTGTCCCTCTCCTGGTGATCCGGTTTCACTTTCCATCTGCTTTACTATCAACCTCCCAACTTGGGGAGACAGCCCCTTTAACCTGCTGGTTCGCACAGGTTTCCAATTTGGCAGAGGATGAAAGGGAAGAGGGAGAACCAATGAGAGTGTAGCTGTTAGGCATTTGGACGGGAACATATCACTGTAATTACCCGGCAGGAAGAAGAATTAACCAAAGTCTTAGCCACCCACCGGGAACCAGTATAGGTCCTAAACCAAAATTTTGGACTTGCGGTCAGCTCACCAAAAACGAGTTGAAAAATGGAGCTCAGGGGCACAGCAATTCACAAACTGGCCGAGTAATAAAGGACAACTATCGTCCAAAATCTGTTGAAGGAGGGCAACGAGGCGGACTTGAAAGCGAGGCAGAATAGCAGGAAACAGATTTCAAGAGGTACGTTGGAATCGCCTTTAAAGCACAGGAAGAGGGGCACAACTTTGACAATGATGCACTTGGCCAAAAAGGGCGTATGCGTTTTCTCCTGAATATATTCAGGAGAAAACGCATACGCCCTTTTTGGCCAAGCAAGCTAGCGGGCAATGCAAATCTGCACTATAAATAAGTATCACTTCCCACCGGTCAAAAGGGACATCCACAAAATGTGTAAAAACCAGAAAGGCAAGACAGGCCCTGGAGAACAGTGAGCCTTGTTATGATGATGGGCGGGATGTAAATTGCCAACTGCCTCTCTGGAGGAGTGCATTGTGTTCCCTAAAACAAGTAAACAACAGAGCTACAGAGCCAACGGCACTTCCAGTCTTGGGAATATACCTCGGGAAAACTGAAAATCAATAAGCCAGAGCCACCCCAAAATTTAGGGCTGCACTGCTTACAAGGACCTCAACTTGGGTACACCTTAAATATCCCAGGAAATATAAAAATGGTTCAAAAAATTGTGGTACTTACGTACGATGGAATGTCCCTCAGCCATGAAATCAATGTCATAAGACCAGTAGCAGCAAAATGGGTGGATTCAGGTACGATGATTCTAAGTGAAATAAGTCACACAGAAAAAGAAACTTATCATAAGATATCACTTATGAAGATCCTGTAAACATGGCTACACTTGAACTGAGTTAGGAAAGAGAACAGTGTCTCACATTTAGAAAACACTCTTATACCTGCTTAAGTGGTAAGGACAGGTGGGGTGATGCATAAAACCAGTGTTTGTTATAAGCACAGGTGCCTTTCCAAAAACCAACTATGGAATAGACAAGATCTACACCTTCCTCAGTGAAAGGGACTCAAAACCCCATATTTCCCGCAGTGGAATATATCTGACTAGTAAGAATCTTAAAATCTATGTATTGATATGTCTCCGTAAGGGAATCAAGTGTGTCTAGACTGGCATAAACATGGCAGCGAGAATCAGCTCAAACCCACTACAAAAAGGAATTTCGAAAAGAAAACAAAAAAACTGGGATATTCTTTACAATTACTTCAGGGTCTCTGATGAAACCTGGAATGACCCTATCTACAACGACAGCTGGAAGTGGCATAAGGCTGGATAATTGGGACAGAGAGGTTTGGTGAGATTGGGTGAGCAAATGCAGACCCTTTAAAGCAATAATGCATGGCACCCATTCCATGGGTCCCAACTCTCCAGGTTGAAGGGAATATTACTACAGCTATAACATGTACGGGAATCCAAGAGAACGGACACACTGTGAATACGAAAGGTTTCTAAAACTCAACGAATAGTCCCTCTCCTGGCGCTCCGGTTTGACTTTCCATCTGCTTTACTATCAACCTCCAAACTTGGAGAGACAGCCCCTTTAACCTCCTGGTTCACACAGGTTGCCAATTTGGCAGAGGATGGAAGGGAAGAGGGAGAAACAATGAGAGAGTAGCTGTTAGGCATTTCGACGGGCACATGTCACTGTAATTTCCCGGCAGGAAGACGAATTAACCAAAGTCTCAGCCCCCCACCGGGAACCAGTATAGGTCCTGAACCAAAATTTTGGACTTGCGGTCAGCTCAACAAAAACGAGTTGAAAAATTGAGCTCAGGGGCACATCAATTCACAAACTGGCCGAGTAATAAAGGACAACTATCGTCCAAAATTCTGTTGAGGGAAGGCAACGAGGCGGACTTGAAAGCGAGGCAGAATAGCAGGAAACAGATTTCAAGAGGTATGTTGGAATCGCCTTTAAAGCACAGGAAGAGGGGCACAACTTCGAGAATGATGCACTTGGCCAAAAAGGGCGTATGCGTTTTCTCCTGAATATATTCAGGAGAAAACGCATACGCCCTTTTTGGCCAAGCAAGCAAGCGGGCAATGCAAATCTGCACTACAAAGAAGTATCATTTCCCACCGGTCAAAAGGGACATCCACAAAATGTGTAAAAACCAGAAAGGCAAGACAGGCCCTGGAGAACAGGGAGGCTTGTTATGATGATGGGCGGGATGTAAATTGCCAACTGCCTCTCTGGAGGAGTGCATTGTGTTCCCTAAAACAAGTAAACAACAGAGCTACAGAGCCAAGGGCACTTCCAGTCTAGGGAATATACCTTGGGAAAATTGAAAATCAATAAGACAGAGCAACGCCAAAATTTAGGGCTGCACTGCTTACAAGGACCTCAACTAGAGTACACCTTAAATATCCCAGGAAATACAAAAATGGTTCAAAAAATTGTGGTACCTACGTACGATGGAATATCCCTCAGCCTTGAAATTAATGTCATAAGACCAGTAGCAGCAAAATGGGTGGATTCAGTTACGATGATTCTAAGTGAAATAAGTCACACAGAAAAAGAAACTTATCATAAGATATCACTTATGAAGATCCTGTAAACATGGCTACACTTGAACTGAGTTAGGAAAGAGAACAGTGTCTCACATTTAGAAAACACACTTATGCCTGCTTAAGGGGGAAGGAGAGGTGGGGTGATGCATAAAACCAGAGTTTGATATAAGCACAGGTACTGTTCCAAAATCCAACTATGGAATAGACAAGACCTACACCTTCCTCAGTGAAAGGGACTCAAAACCCCATATTTCCCGCAGAGGAATATATCTGACTAGTAAGAAATTTAAAACCTATGTATTGATATGTCTCCATAAGGGAATCAAGTGTGTCTAGACTGGCATAAACAGGGGAACGAGAATCAGCTCAAACCCACTATAAAAAGGAATTTCAAAAACAAAACAAAAAAACTGGGAAATTCTTTAAAATTCCTTCAGGGTCTCTGATGAAACCTGGAATGACCCTATCTACAACGACAGCTGTATGTGGCATATGTTGGACACTTGGGACTGAGAGGATTGGTGAGATTGGGTGATCAAATGCAGACCCTTTAAAGCACAAATGTCTGGCACCCATTCCATGGGTCCCTAATCTCCAGGTTGAAGGGAATATTACTACAGCTATAACATGTACGGGAAACCTAGAGAACGGACCCACTGTGAATACGAAATGTTTCTAAAACTCAACGAATAGTCCCTCTCCTGGTGCTCCGGTTTGGCTTTCCATCTGCTTTACTATCAACCTCCCAAGTTGGAGAGACAGCCCCTTTAACCTCCTGGTTCACACAGGTTGCCAATTTGGCACAGGATGAAAGTCAAGAGAGAGAACCAATGAGAGAGTAGCTGTTAGGCATTTGGAAGGGCACATATCACTGTAATTTCCCGGCAGGAAGAAGAATTAACCAAAGTCTCTGCCACCCACCGGGAACCAGTATAGGTCCCGAACCAAAATTTTGGACTTGCGGTCGGCTCACAAAAAACGAGATGAAAAATGGAGCTCAGGGGCACAGCAATTCACAAACTGGCCGAGTAATAAAGGACAACTATCGTCCAAAAATCTGTTGAGGGAAGGCAATGAGGCAGACTTCAAAGTGAGGCAGAATAGCAGGAAACAGATTTCAAGAGGTACGTTGGAAATGCCTTTAAAGCACAGGAAGAGGGGCACAACTTCGACAATGATGCACTTGGCCAAAAAGGGCGTATGCGTTTTCTCCTGAATATATTCAGGAGAAAATGCATACGCCCTTTTTGGCCAAGCAAGCAAGCGGGCAATGCAAATCTGCACTACAAAGAAGTATCACTTCCCACCGGTCAAAAGGGACATCCACAAAATGTGTAAAAACCAGAAAGGCAAGACAGGCCCTGGAGAACAGGGAGCCTTGTTATGCTGATGGGCGGGATGTAAATTGCCAACTGCCTCTCTGGAGGAGTGCATTGTGTTCCCTAAAACAAGTAAACAACAGAGCTACAGAGCCAAGGGCACTTCCAGTCTAGGGAATATACCTTGGGAAAACTGAAAATCAATAAGACAGAGCCACCATAAAATTTAGGGCTGCACTTCTTACAAGGACCTCAACTTGGGTACACCTTAAATATCCCAGGAAATATAAAAATGGTTCAAAAAATTGTGGTACCTACGTACGATGGAGTATCCCTCAGCCATGAAATCAATGTCATAAGGCCAGTAGCAGCAATATGGGCGGATTCAGGTACCATGATTCTAAGTGAAATAAGTCACACAGAAAAAGAAACTTATCATAAGATATCACTTATGAAGATCCTGTAACCATGGCTACACTTGAACTGAGTTAGGAAAGAGAACAGTGTCTAACATTTAGAAAACACTCTTATGCCTGCTTAAGGGGGAAGGAGAGGTGGGGTGATGCATAAAACAAGAGTTTGATATAAGCACAGGTACCGTTCCAAAAACCAACTATGGAATAGACAAGACCTACACCTTCCACAGTGAAAGGGACTCAAAACCCCATATTTCCCGCAGAGGAAAATATCTGACAAGTAAGAATCTTAAAACCTATGTATTGATATGTCTCCGTAAGGGAATCAAGTGTGTCTAGACTGGCATAAACATGGCAGCGAGAATCAGCTCAAACCCACTATAAAAAGGAATTTTAAAAACAAAACAAAAAAACTGGGAAATTCTTTACAATTCCTTCAGGGTCTCTGATGAAAGCTGGAATGACCCTATCTACAACGACAGCTGGATGTGGCATAAGGCTGGACACTTGGGACTGAGAGGATTGGTGAGATTGGGTGAGCAAATGCAGACCCTTTAAAGCAATAATGCATGGCACCCATTCCATCAGTCCCAACTCTCCAGGTTATAGGGAATATTACTACAGCTATAACATGTACGGGCAACCAAGAGAACGGACACACTGTGAATACGAAAGGTTTCTAAAACTCAACGAATAGTCCCTCTCCTGGTGCTCCGGTTTGACTTTCCATCTGCTTTACTATCAATCTCCCAACTTGGAGAGACAGCCCCTTTAACATCCTGGTTCGCACAGGTTGCCAATTTGGCAGAGGATGAAAGGGAAGAGGGAGAACCAATGAGAGAGTAGCTGTTAGGCATTTGGACGGGCACATATCACTCTAAATTCCCGGTAGGAAGAAGAATTAATCAAAGTCTCAGCCCCCCACCGGGAACCAGCATAGGTCCAGAACCAAAATTTTGGACTTGCGGTCAGCTCACAAAAAACGAGTTGAAAAATGGAGCTCAGGGGCACAGCAATTCACAACCTGGCTGAGTAATTAAGGACAAGTATCGTCCAAAAATCTGTTGAGGGAAGGCAACGAGGCGGACTTGAAAGCGAGGCAGAATAGCAGGAAACAGATTTCAAGAGGTACGTTGAAATCGCATTTAAAGCACTGGAAGAGGGGCAAAACTTCGACAATGATGCACTTGGCCAAAAAGGGCGTATGCGTTTTCTCCTGAATATATTTAGGAGAAAACGCATACGCACTTTTTGGCCAAGCAAGCAAGCGGGCAATGCAAATCT
Organism: Hyperoodon ampullatus; assembly: GCF_949752795.1. NCBI lineage: Eukaryota > Metazoa > Chordata > Mammalia > Artiodactyla > Ziphiidae > Hyperoodon > Hyperoodon ampullatus. The sequence continues at coordinate 91,174 of NW_027641015.1, forward strand.
GCACTACAAAGAAGTATCACTTCCCACCGGTCAAAAGGGACATCCACAAAATATGTAAAAACCAGAAAGGCAAGACAGGCCCTGGAGAACAGGGAGCACTGTTATGCTGATGGGCGGGATCTAAATTGCCAACTCCCTGTCTGGAGGAGTGCATTGTGTTCCCTAAAACAAGTAAAGAACAGAGCTACAGAGCCAAGGGCACTTCCAGTCTAGGGAATATACCTTGGGAAAACTGAAAATCAATAAGACAGAGCCACCCCAAAATTTAGGGCTGAACTGCTTACAAGGACCTCAACTTGGGTACACCTTAAATATCCCAGGAAATATAAAAATGGTTCAAAAAATCGTGGTACTTACGTACGATGGAATATCCCTCAGCCATGAAATCAATGTCATAAGACCAGTAGCAGCAAAATGGGTGGATTCAGGTACGATGATTCTAAGTGAAATAAGTCACACAGAAAAAGAAACTTATCATAAGATATCACTTAGGAGGATCCTGTAAACATGGCTACACTTGAACTGAGTTAGGAAAGAGAACAGTGTCTCACATTTAGAAAACACTCTTATGCCTGCTTAAGGGGGAAGGAGAGGTGGGGTGATGCATAAAACCAGAGTTTGATATAAGCACATTTACCGTTACAAAAACCAACTATGGAATAGACAAGACCTACACCTTCCTCAGTGAAAGGGACTCAAAACCCCATAGTTCCCGCAGAGGAATATATCTGACTAGTAAGAATCTTAAAACCTATGTATTGATATGTCTCCGTAAGGGAATCAAGTGTGTCTAGACTGGCATAAACATGGCAGCGAGAATGAGCTCAAAACCACTATAAAAAGGAATTTCATAAACAAAACAAAAAAACTGGGAAATTCTTTACAATTCCTTCAGGGTCTCTGATGAAACATGGAATGACAATATCTACAAAGACAGCTGGATGTGGCATAAGGCTGGACACTTGGGACAGAGAGGTTTGGTGAGATTGGGTGAGCAAATGCAGACCCTTTAAAGCAATAATGCATGGCACCCATTCCATGGGTCCCAACTCTCCAGGTTAAAGGGAATATTACTACAGCTATAACATGTACGAGAATCCTAGAGAACGGACACACTGTGAATATGAAAGGTTTCTAAAACTCAACGAATAGTCCCTCTCCTGGTGCTCCGGTTTGACTTTCCATCTGCTTTACTATCAACCTGCAAACTTGGAGAGACAGCCCCTTTAACCTCCTGGTTCACACAGGTTGCCAATTTGGCAGAGGATGAAAGGGAAGAGGGAGAAACAATGAGAGAGTAGCTGTTAGGCATTTCGATGGGCACATATCACTCTAACTTCCCGGCAGGAAGAAGAATTAACCAAAGTCTCAGCCCCCCACCGGGAACCAGTATAGGTCCTGAACCAAAATTTTGGACTTGCGGTCAGCTCAACAAAAACGAGTTGAAAAATGGAGCTCAGGGGCACAGCAATTCACAAACTGGCCGAGTACTAATGGACAACTATCGTCCAAAAATCTGTTGAGGGAAGGCAACGAGGTGGACTTGAAAGCGAGGCAGAATAGCAGGAAACAGATTTCAAGAGGTACGTTGGAATCGCCTTTAAAGCACAGGAAGAGGGGCACAACTTCGACAATGATGCACTTGGCCAAAAAGGGCGTATGCGTTTTCTCCTGAATATATTCAGGAGAAAACGCATACGCCCTTTTTGGCCAAGCAAGCTAGCGGGCAATGCAAATCTGCACTATAAATAAGTATCACTTCCCACCGGTCAAAAGGGACATCCACAAAATGTGTAAAAACCAGAAAGGCAAGACAGGCCCTGGAGAACAGTGAGCCTTGTTATGATGATGGGCGGGATGTAAATTGCCAACTGCCTCTCTGGAGGAGTGCATTGTGTTCCCTAAAACAAGTAAACAACAGAGCTACAGAGCCAACGGCACTTCCAGTCTTGGGAATATACCTCGGGAAAACTGAAAATCAATAAGCCAGAGCCACCCCAAAATTTAGGGCTGCACTGCTTACAAGGACCTCAACTTGGGTACACCTTAAATATCCCAGGAAATATAAAAATGGTTCAAAAAATTGTGGTACTTACGTACGATGGAATGTCCCTCAGCCATGAAATCAATGTCATAAGACCAGTAGCAGCAAAATGGGTGGATTCAGGTACAATGATTCTAAGTGAAATAAGTCACACAGAAAAAGAAACTTATCATAAGATATCACTTATGAAGATCCTGTAAACATGGCTACACTTGAACTGAGTTAGGAAAGAGAACAGTGTCTCACATTTAGAAAACACTCTTATACCTGCTTAAGTGGTAAGGACAGGTGGGGTGATGCATAAAACCAGTGTTTGTTATAAGCACAGGTGCCTTTCCAAAAACCAACTATGGAATAGACAAGATCTACACCTTCCTCAGTGAAAGGGACTCAAAACCCCATATTTCCCGCAGTGGAATATATCTGACTAGTAAGAATCTTAAAATCTATGTATTGATATGTCTCCGTAAGGGAATCAAGTGTGTCTAGACTGGCATAAACATGGCAGCGAGAATCAGCTCAAACCCACTACAAAAAGGAATTTCGAAAAGAAAACAAAAAAACTGGGATATTCTTTACAATTACTTCAGGGTCTCTGATGAAACCTGGAATGACCCTATCTACAACGACAGCTGGAAGTGGCATAAGGCTGGACAATTGGGACAGAGAGGTTTGGTGAGATTGGGTGAGCAAATGCAGACCCTTTAAAGCAATAATGCATGGCACCCATTCCATGGGTCCCAACTCTCCAGGTTGAAGGGAATATTACTACAGCTATAACATGTACGGGAATCCAAGAGAACGGACACACTGTGAATACGAAAGGTTTCTAAAACTCAACGAATAGTCCCTCTCCTGGCGCTCCGGTTTGACTTTCCATCTGCTTTACTATCAACCTCCAAACTTGGAGAGACAGCCCCTTTAACCTCCTGGTTCACACAGGTTGCCAATTTGGCAGAGGATGGAAGGGAAGAGGGAGAAACAATGAGAGAGTAGCTGTTAGGCATTTCGACGGGCACATGTCACTGTAATTTCCCGGCAGGAAGACGAATTAACCAAAGTCTCAGCCCCCCACCGGGAACCAGTATAGGTCCTGAACCAAAATTTTGGACTTGCGGTCAGCTCAACAAAAACGAGTTGAAAAATTGAGCTCAGGGGCACATCAATTCACAAACTGGCCGAGTAATAAAGGACAACTATCGTCCAAAATTCTGTTGAGGGAAGGCAACGAGGCGGACTTGAAAGCGAGGCAGAATAGCAGGAAACAGATTTCAAGAGGTATGTTGGAATCGCCTTTAAAGCACAGGAAGAGGGGCACAACTTCGAGAATGATGCACTTGGCCAAAAAGGGCGTATGCGTTTTCTCCTGAATATATTCAGGAGAAAACGCATACGCCCTTTTTGGCCAAGCAAGCAAGCGGGCAATGCAAATCTGCACTACAAAGAAGTATCATTTCCCACCGGTCAAAAGGGACATCCACAAAATGTGTAAAAACCAGAAAGGCAAGACAGGCCCTGGAGAACAGGGAGGCTTGTTATGATGATGGGCGGGATGTAAATTGCCAACTGCCTCTCTGGAGGAGTGCATTGTGTTCCCTAAAACAAGTAAACAACACAGCTACAGAGCCAAGGGCACTTCCAGTCTAGGGAATATACCTTGGGAAAATTGAAAATCAATAAGACAGAGCAACGCCAAAATTTAGGGCTGCACTGCTTACAAGGACCTCAACTAGAGTACACCTTAAATATCCCAGGAAATACAAAAATGGTTCAAAAAATTGTGGTACCTACGTACGATGGAATATCCCTCAGCCTTGAAATTAATGTCATAAGACCAGTAGCAGCAAAATGGGTGGATTCAGTTACGATGATTCTAAGTGAAATAAGTCACACAGAAAAAGAAACTTATCATAAGATATCACTTATGAAGATCCTGTAAACATGGCTACACTTGAACTGAGTTAGGAAAGAGAACAGTGTCTCACATTTAGAAAACACACTTATGCCTGCTTAAGGGGGAAGGAGAGGTGGGGTGATGCATAAAACCAGAGTTTGATATAAGCACAGGTACTGTTCCAAAATCCAACTATGGAATAGACAAGACCTACACCTTCCTCAGTGAAAGGGACTCAAAACCCCATATTTCCCGCAGAGGAATATATCTGACTAGTAAGAAATTTAAAACCTATGTATTGATATGTCTCCATAAGGGAATCAAGTGTGTCTAGACTGGCATAAACAGGGGAACGAGAATCAGCTCAAACCCACTATAAAAAGGAATTTCAAAAACAAAACAAAAAAACTGGGAAATTCTTTAAAATTCCTTCAGGGTCTCTGATGAAACCTGGAATGACCCTATCTACAACGACAGCTGTATGTGGCATATGTTGGACACTTGGGACTGAGAGGATTGGTGAGATTGGGTGATCAAATGCAGACCCTTTAAAGCACAAATGTCTGGCACCCATTCCATGGGTCCCTAATCTCCAGGTTGAAGGGAATATTACTACAGCTATAACATGTACGGGAAACCTAGAGAACGGACCCACTGTGAATACGAAATGTTTCTAAAACTCAACGAATAGTCCCTCTCCTGGTGCTCCGGTTTGGCTTTCCATCTGCTTTACTATCAACCTCCCAAGTTGGAGAGACAGCCCCTTTAACCTCCTGGTTCACACAGGTTGCCAATTTGGCACAGGATGAAAGTCAAGAGAGAGAACCAATGAGAGAGTAGCTGTTAGGCATTTGGAAGGGCACATATCACTGTAATTTCCCGGCAGGAAGAAGAATTAACCAAAGTCTCTGCCACCCACCGGGAACCAGTATAGGTCCCGAACCAAAATTTTGGACTTGCGGTCGGCTCACAAAAAACGAGATGAAAAATGGAGCTCAGGGGCACAGCAATTCACAAACTGGCCGAGTAATAAAGGACAACTATCGTCCAAAAATCTGTTGAGGGAAGGCAATGAGGCAGACTTCAAAGTGAGGCAGAATAGCAGGAAACAGATTTCAAGAGGTACGTTGGAAATGCCTTTAAAGCACAGGAAGAGGGGCACAACTTCGACAATGATGCACTTGGCCAAAAAGGGCGTATGCGTTTTCTCCTGAATATATTCAGGAGAAAATGCATACGCCCTTTTTGGCCAAGCAAGCAAGCGGGCAATGCAAATCTGCACTACAAAGAAGTATCACTTCCCACCGGTCAAAAGGGACATCCACAAAATGTGTAAAAACCAGAAAGGCAAGACAGGCCCTGGAGAACAGGGAGCCTTGTTATGCTGATGGGCGGGATGTAAATTGCCAACTGCCTCTCTGGAGGAGTGCATTGTGTTCCCTAAAACAAGTAAACAACAGAGCTACAGAGCCAAGGGCACTTCCAGTCTAGGGAATATACCTTGGGAAAACTGAAAATCAATAAGACAGAGCCACCATAAAATTTAGGGCTGCACTTCTTACAAGGACCTCAACTTGGGTACACCTTAAATATCCCAGGAAATATAAAAATGGTTCAAAAAATTGTGGTACCTACGTACGATGGAGTATCCCTCAGCCATGAAATCAATGTCATAAGGCCAGTAGCAGCAATATGGGCGGATTCAGGTACCATGATTCTAAGTGAAATAAGTCACACAGAAAAAGAAACTTATCATAAGATATCACTTATGAAGATCCTGTAACCATGGCTACACTTGAACTGAGTTAGGAAAGAGAACAGTGTCTAACATTTAGAAAACACTCTTATGCCTGCTTAAGGGGGAAGGAGAGGTGGGGTGATGCATAAAACAAGAGTTTGATATAAGCACAGGTACCGTTCCAAAAACCAACTATGGAATAGACAAGACCTACACCTTCCACAGTGAAAGGGACTCAAAACCCCATATTTCCCGCAGAGGAATATATCTGACAAGTAAGAATCTTAAAACCTATGTATTGATATGTCTCCGTAAGGGAATCAAGTGTGTCTAGACTGGCATAAACATGGCAGCGAGAATCAGCTCAAACCCACTATAAAAAGGAATTTTAAAAACAAAACAAAAAAACTGGGAAATTCTTTACAATTCCTTCAGGGTCTCTGATGAAACCTGGAATGACCCTATCTACAACGACAGCTGGATGTGGCATAAGGCTGGACACTTGGGACTGAGAGGATTGGTGAGATTGGGTGAGCAAATGCAGACCCTTTAAAGCAATAATGCATGGCACCCATTCCATCAGTCCCAACTCTCCAGGTTATAGGGAATATTACTACAGCTATAACATGTACGGGCAACCAAGAGAACGGACACACTGTGAATACGAAAGGTTTCTAAAACTCAACGAATAGTCCCTCTCCTGGTGCTCCGGTTTGACTTTCCATCTGCTTTACTATCAATCTCCCAACTTGGAGAGACAGCCCCTTTAACATCCTGGTTCGCACAGGTTGCCAATTTGGCAGAGGATGAAAGGGAAGAGGGAGAACCAATGAGAGAGTAGCTGTTAGGCATTTGGACGGGCACATATCACTCTAAATTCCCGGTAGGAAGAAGAATTAATCAAAGTCTCAGCCCCCCACCGGGAACCAGCATAGGTCCAGAACCAAAATTTTGGACTTGCGGTCAGCTCACAAAAAACGAGTTGAAAAATGGAGCTCAGGGGCACAGCAATTCACAACCTGGCTGAGTAATTAAGGACAAGTATCGTCCAAAAATCTGTTGAGGGAAGGCAACGAGGCGGACTTGAAAGCGAGGCAGAATAGCAGGAAACAGATTTCAAGAGGTACGTTGAAATCGCATTTAAAGCACTGGAAGAGGGGCAAAACTTCGACAATGATGCACTTGGCCAAAAAGGGCGTATGCGTTTTCTCCTGAATATATTTAGGAGAAAACGCATACGCACTTTTTGGCCAAGCAAGCAAGCGGGCAATGCAAATCTGCACTACAAAGAAGTATCACTTCCCACCGGTCAAAAGGGACATCCACAAAATATGTAAAAACCAGAAAGGCAAGACAGGCCCTGGAGAACAGGGAGCACTGTTATGCTGATGGGCGGGATGTAAATTGCCAACTGCCTCTCTGGAGGAGTGCATTGTGTTCCCTAAAACAAGTAAACAACAGAGCTACAGAGCCAAGGGCACTTCCAGTCTAGGGAATATACCTTGGGAAAACTGAAAATCAATAAGACAGAGCCACCCCAAAATTTAGGGCTGCACTGCTTACAAGGACCTCAACTTTGGTACACCTTAAGTATCCAAGGAAATATAAAAATGGTTCAAAAAATTGTGGTACTTACGTACGATGGAATATCCCTCAGCCATGAAATCAATGTCATAAGACCAGTAGCAGCAAAATGGGTGGATTCAGGTACGATGATTCTAAGTGAAATAAGTCACACAGAAAAAGAAACTTATCATAAGATATCACTTATGAAGATCCTGTAAACATGTCTACACTTGAACTGAGTTAGGAAAGAGAACAGTGTCTCACATTTAGAAAACACTCTTATGCCTGCTTAAGGGGGAAGGAGACGTGGGGTGATGCATAAAACGAGAGTTTGATATAAGCACAGGTACCGTTACAAAAACCAACTATGGAATAGACAAGACCTACACCTTCCTCAGTGAAAGGGACTCAAAACCCCATATTTCCCGCAGAGGAATATATCTGACTAGTAAGAATCTTAAAACCTATGTATTGATATGTCTCCGTAAGGAAATCAAGTGTGTCTAGACTGGCATAAACATGGCAGCGAGAATCAGCTCAAACCCACTATAAACAGGAAATTCAAAAACAAAACAAAAAAACTGGGAAATTCTTTACAATTCCTTCAGGGTCTCTGATGAAACCTGGAATGACCCTATCTACAACGACAGCTGGATGTGGCATTAGGCTGGACACTTGGGAATGAGAGGATTGGTGAGATTGGGTGAGCAAATGCAGACCCTTTAAAGCAATAATGCATGGCACCCATTCCATGGGTCCCAACTCCCCAGGTTGAAGGGAATATTACTACAGCTATAACATGTACGGGCAACCAAGAGAACGGACACACTGTGAATACGAACGGTTTCTGAAACTCAACGAATAGTCCCTCTCCTGGTGCTCCGGTTTGACTTTCCATCTTCTTTACTATCAACCTCCCAAATTGGAGAGACAGCCCCTTTAAACTCCTGGTTCGCACAGGTTGTGAATTTGGCAGATGATGAAAGGGCAGAGGGAGAACCAATGAGAGAGTAGCTGTTAGGCATTTGGACGGGCACATATCACTGTACTTTCCCGGCAGGAAGAAGAATTAACCAAAGTCTCAGCCACCCACGGGGAACCAGTATAGGTCCTGAACCAAAATTTTGGACTTGCGGTCAGCTCACCAAAAACAAGTTGAAAAATGGAGCTCAGGGGCACAGCAATTCACAAACTGGCTGAGTAATAAAGGACAACTATCGTCCAAAAATCTGTTGACGGAAGGCAACGAGGCGGACTTGAAAGCGAGGCAGAATAGCAGGAAACAGATTTCAAGAGGTATTTTGGAATCGCCTTTAAAGCACAGGAAGAGGGGCACAACATCGACAATGATGCACTTGGCCAAAAAGGGCGTATGCGTTTTCTCCTGAATATATTCAGGAGAAAACGCATACGCCCTTTTTGGCCAAGCAAGCAAGCGGGCAATGCAAATCTGCACTACAAAGAAGTATCACTTCCCACCGGTCAAAAGGGACATCCACAAAATGTGTAAAAACCAGAAAGGCAAGACAGGCCCTGGAGAACAGGGAGCCTTGTTATGCTGACGGGCGGGATGTAAATTGCCAACTGCCTCTCTGGAGGAGTGCATTGTGTTCCCTAAAACAATTAAAGAACAGAGCTACAGAGCCAAGGGCACTTCCAGTCTAGGGAATATACCTTGGGAAAACTGAAAATCAATAAGACACAGCAACCCCAAAATTTAGGGCTGCACTGCTTACAAGGACCTCAACTTGGGTACACCTTAAGTATGCCAGGAAATATAAAAATGGTTCAAAAAATTGTGGTACTTACGTACGATGGAGTATCCCTCAGCCTTGAAATCAAAGTTATAAGACCAGTAGCAGCAAAATGGGTGGATACCGGTACGATGATTCTAAGTGAAATAAGTCACACAGAAAAAGAAACTTATCATAAGATATCACTTATGAAGATCCTGTAAACATGGCTACACTTGAACTGAGTTAGGAAAGAGAACAGTGTCTCACATTTAGAAAACACTCTTATGCCTGCTTACGGGGGAAGGACAGGTGGGGTGATGCATAAAACCAGAGTTTGATATAAGCACAGGTACCGTTCCAAAAACCAACTATGGAATAGACAAGACCTACACCTTCCTCAGTGAAAGGGACTCAAAACCCCATATTTCCCGCAGAGGAATATATCGGACTAGTAAGAATCTTAAAACCTATGTATTGATATATCTCCGTAAGGGAATCAAGTGTGTCTAGACTGGCATAAACATGGCAGCGAGAATCAGCTCAAACCCACTATAAAAAGGAATTTCAAAAACAAAACCAAAAAACTGGGAAATTCTTTACAATTCCTTCAGAGTCTCTGATGAAACTAGGAATGACCCTATCTACATCGACAGCTGGATGTGGCATAAGGCTGGACACTTGGGACTGAGAGGATTGGTGAGATTGGGTGAGCAAATGCAGACCCTTTAAAGCAATAATGCATAGCACCCATTCCATGGGTCCCAACTCTCTAGGTTGAAGGGAATATTACTACAGTTATAACATGTACGGGAAACCTAGAGAACGGACACTCTGTGAATACGAAAGGTTTCTAAAACTCAACGAATAGTCCCTCTCCTGGTGCTCGGGTTTGACTTTCCATCTGCTTTACTATCAACCTCCCAACTTGGAGAGACAGCCCCTTTAAACTCCTGGTTCGCACAGGTTGCCAATTTGGCAGAGGATGAAAGGGAAGAGGGAGAACCAATGAGAGAGTAGCTGTTAGGCATTTGGACGGGCACATATCACTGTAATTTCCTGGCAGGAAGAGGAATTAACCAAAATCTCAGCCACCCAACGTGAACCAGTATAGGTACAGAACCAAAATTTTGGAATTGCGGTCAGCTCACCAAAAGGAGTTGAATAATAGACCTCAGGGGCACAGCAATTCACAAACTGGCTGAGTAATAATGGACAACTATCGTCCAAAAATCTGTTGAAGGAAGGCAACGAGGTGGACTTGAAAGCGAGGCAGAATAGCAGGAAACTGATTTCAAGAGGTATTTTGGAATCGCCTTTAAAGCACAGGAAGAGGGGCACAACTTCGACAATGATGCACTTGGTCAAAAAGGGCGTATGGGTTTTCTCCTGAATATATTCAGGAGAAAACGCATACACCCTTTTTGGCCAAGCAAGCAAGCGGGCAATGCAAATCTGCACTACAAAGAAGTATCACTTCCCACCGGTCAAAAGGGACATCCACAAAATGTGTAAAAACCAGAAAGGCAAGACAGGCCCTGGAGAACAGGGAGCCTTGTTATGCTGATGGGTGGGATGTAAATTGCCAACTGCCTCTCTGGAGGAGTTCATTGTGTTCCATAAAACAAGTAAAGAACAGAGCTACAGAGTCAAGGGCACTACCAGTCTAGGGAATATACCTTGGGAAAACTGAAAATCAATAAGACAGAGCCACCCCAAAATTTAGGGCTGCACTGCTTACAAGGACATCAACTTGGGTACACCTTAAATATCCCAGGAAATATAAAAATGGTTCAAAAATTTGTGGTACTTACGTACGATGGAATATCCCTCAGCCATGAAATCAATGTCATAAGACCAGTAGCAGCAAAATGGGCGGATTCAGTTACGATGATTCTAAGTGAAATAAGTCACACAGAAAAAGAAACTTATCATAAGATATCACTTATGTAGATCCTGTAAACACGGCTACACTGGAACTGAGTTAGGAAAGAGAACAGTGTCTCACATTTAGAAAACACTCTTATGCCTACTTAAGGGGGAAGGAGAGGTGGGGTGATTCATAAAACTAGAGTTTGATATAAGCACAGGTACCGTTCCAAAAACCAACTATGGAATAGACAAGACCTACACCTTCCTCAGTGAAAGGGACTCAAAACCCCATATTTCCCGCAGAGGAATATATCTGACTAGTAAGAATCTTAAAACCTATGTATTGATATATCTCCGTAAGAGAGTCAAGTGTGTCTAGACTGGCATAAACATGGCAGGGAGAATCAGCTCAAACCCACTATAAAAAGGAATTTCAAAAACAAAAGAAAAAAACTGTGAAATTCTTTACAATTCCTTCAGAGTCTCTGATGAAACCTGGAATGACCCTATCTACAACAACAGCTGGCTGTGGCATAAGGCTGGACACTTGGGACTGAGAGGATTGGTGAGATTGGGTGAGCAAATGCAGACCCTTTAAAGCAATAATGCATGGCACCCCTTCCATGGGTCCCAACTCTCCAGGATAAAGGGAATATTACTACAGTTATAACATGTACGGGAAACCTAGAGAACGGACACACTGTGAATACGAAAGGTTTCTAAAACTCAACGAATAGTCCCTCTCCTGGTGCTCCGGTTTGACTTTCCATCTGCTTTACTATCAATCTCCCAACTTGGAGAGACAGCCCCTTTAACCTCCTGGTTCGCACAGGTTGCCAATTTGGCAGAGGATGAAAGGGAAGAGGGAGAACCAATGAGAGAGTAGCTGTTAGGCATTTGGACGGGCACATATCACTCTAAATTCGCAGCAGGAAGAAGAATTAACCAAAGTCTCAGCCCCCCACCGGGAGCCAGCATTTGTCCTGAACCAAAATTTTGTACTTGCGGTCAGCTCACAAAAAACGAGTTGAAAAATGGAGCTCAGGGGCACAGCAATTCACAAACTGGCCGAGTAATAAAGGACAAGTATCATCCAAAAATCTGTTGAGGGAAGGCAACGAGGCGGACTTGAAAGCGAGGCAGCATAGCAGGAAACAGATTTCAAGAGGTACGTTGGAATCGCCTTTAAAGCACAGGAAGAGGGGCACAACTTCGACAATGATGCACTTGGCCAAAAAGGGCGTATGCGTTTTCTCCTGAATATATTCAGGAGAAAACGCATACGCCCTTTTTGGCCAGGCAAGCAAGCGGACAATGCAAATCTGCACTACAAAGAAGTATCACTTCCCACCGGTCAAAAGGGACATCCACAAAATGTGTAAAAACCAGAAAGGCAAGACAGGCCCCAGAGAACAGGGAGCCTTGTTATGCTGATGGGCGGGATTTAAATTGCCAACTGCCTCTCTGGAGGAGTACATTGTGTTCCCTAAAACAAGTAAAGAACAGAGCTACAGAGCCAAGGGCACTTCCAGTCTAGGGAATATACCTTGGGAAAACTGAAAATCAATAAGACAGAGCCACCCCAAAATTTAGGGCTGCACTTCTTACAAGGACCTCAACTTGGGTACACCTTAAATATCCCAGGAAATATAAAAATGGTTCAAAAAATTGTGGTACTTACATACGATGGAATATCCCTCAGCCATGAAATCAATGTCATAAGACCAGTAGCAGCAAAATGGGTGGATTCATGTACGATGATTCTAAGTGAAATAAGTCACACAGAAAAAGAAACTTATCATAAGATATCACTTATGAAGATCCTGTAAACATGGCTACACTTGAACTGAGTTAGGAAAGAGAACAGTGTCTCACATTTAGAAAACACTCTTATGCCTGCTTAAGGGGGAAGGAGAGGTGGGGTGATGCATAAAACCAGAGTTTGATATAAGCACAGGTACCGTTCCAAAAACCAACTATGGAATAGACAAGACCTACACCTTCCTCAGTGAAAGGGGCTCAAAACCCCATATTTCCCGCAGAGGAATATATCTGACTAGTAAGAATCTTTAAACCTATGTATTGATGTGTCTTCGTAAGGGAATCAAGTGTGTCTATACTGGCATTAACATGGCAGCGAGAATCAGCTCAAACCTACTATAAAAAGGAATTTCAAAAACAAAACAAAAAAACTGGGAAATTCTTTACAGTTCCTTCAGGGTCTCTGATGAAACCTGGAATGACCCTATCTACAACGACAGCTGGATGTGCCATAAGGCTGGACACTTGGGACTGAGAGGACTGGTGAGATTGGGTGAGAAAATGCAGACCCTTTAAAGCACAAATGCCTGGCACCCATTCCATGGGTCCCAACTCTCCAGGTAGAAGGGAATATTACTACAGCTATATCATGTACGGGAAACCTAGAGAACGGACACACTGTGAATACGAAAGGTTTCTAAAACTCATCGAATAGTCCCTCTCCTGGTGATCCGGTTTGACTTTCCATCTGCTTTACTATCAACCACCCAACTTGGAGAGACAGCCCCTTTAACCTCCTTGTTCGAACAGGTTGCCAGTTGGCAGAGGATGAAAGGGAAGAGGGAGAACCAATGAGAGAGTAGCTGTAAGGCATTTGGACGGGCACATATCACACTAATTTCCCGGCAGGAAGAAGAATTAACCAAAGTCTCAGCCACCCACCGGGAACCAGTATAGGTCCTGAACCAAAATTTTGGACTTGTGGTCAGCTCACAAAAAACGAGTTGAATAATGGAGCTCAGGGGCACAGCAATTCACAAACTGGCCTTGTAATAAAGGACAACTATCGTCCAAAAATCTGTTGAGGGAAGGCAACGAGGCGGACTTGAAAGCGAGGCAGAATAGCAGGAAACAGATTTCAAGAGGTACGTTGGAAACGCCTTTAAAGCACAGGAATAGGGGCACAATTTCGACAATGATGCACTTGACCAAAAAGAGCGTATGCGTTTTCTCCTGAATATATTCAGGAGAAAACGCATACGCACTTTTTGGCCAAGCAAGCAAGCGGGCAATGCAAATCTGCACTACAAAGATGTATCACTTCCCACCAGTCGAAAGGGACATCCACAAAATGTGTAAAAACCAGAAAGGCAAGACAGGCCCTGGAGAAGTGGGAGCCTTGTTATGCTGATGGGCGGGATGTAAATTGCCAACTGCCTCTCTGGAGTAGTCCATTGTGTTCCCTAAAACAAGTAAACAACAGAGCTACAGAGCCAAGGGCACTTCCAGTCTAGGGAATATACCTTGGGAAAACTGAAAATCAATAAGACAGAGCCACCCCAAAATTTAGGGCTGCACTGCTTACAAGGACCTCAACTTGGGTACACCTTAAATATCACAGGAAATATAAAAAATGGTTCAAAAAATTGCTGTACTTACGTACGATGGAATATCCCTCAGCCATGAAATCAATGTCATAAGACCAGTAACAGCAAAATGGGCGGATTCAGGTACGATGATTCTAAGTGAAATAAGTCACACAGAAAAAGAAACTTATCATAAGATATCACTTATGTAGATCCTGTAAACACGGCTAAACTTGAACTGAGTTAGGAAAGAGAACAGTGTCTCACATTTAGAAAACACTCTTATGCCTGCTTAAGGGGGAAGGAGAGGTGGGGTGATGCATAAAACCAGAGTTTGATATAAGCACAGGTACCGTTCCAAAAACCAACTATGGAATAGACAAGACCTACACCTTCCTCAGTGAAAGGGACTCAAAACCCCATATTTCCCGCAGAGGAATATATCTGACTAGTAAGAATCTTAAAACCTATGTATTGATATATCTCCGTAAGAGAATCATGTGTGTCTAGACTGGCATAAACATGGCAGGGAGAATCAGCTCAAACCCACTATAAAAAGGAATTTCAAAAACAAAACAAAAAAACTGTGAAATTCTTTACAATTCCTTCAGAGTCTCTGATGAAACCTGGAATGACCCTATCTACAACAACAGCTAGCTGTGGCATAAGGCTGGACACTTGGGACTGAGAGGATTGGTGAGATTGGGTGAGCAAATGCAGACCCTTTAAAGCAATAATGCATGGCACCCCTTCCATGGGTCCCAACTCTCCAGGATAAAGGGAATATTACTACAGTTATAACATGTACGGGAAACCTAGAGAACGGACACACTGTGAATATGAAAGGTTTCTAAAACTCAACGAATAGTCCCTCTCCTGGTGCTCCGATTTGAGTTTCCATTGCTTTACTATCAATCTCCCAACTTGGAGAGACAGCCCCTTTAACCTCCTGGTTCGCACAGGTTACCAATTTGGCAGAGGATGAAAGGGAAGAGGGAGAGCCAATGAGAGAGTAGCTGTTAGGCATTTGGACGGGCACATATCACTCTAAATTCGCAGCAGGAAGAAGAATTAACCAAAGTCTCAGCCCCCCACCGGGAGCCAGCATTTGTCCTGAACCAAAATTTTGGACTTGCGCTCAGCTCACAAAAAACGAGTTGAAAAATGGAGCTCAGGGGCACAGCAATTCACAAACTGGCCGAGTAATAAAGGACAAGTATCATCCAAAAATCTGTTGAGGGAAGGCAACGAGGCGGACTTGAAAGCGAGGCAGAATAGCAGGAAACAGATTTCAAGAGGTACGTTGGAATCGCCTTTAAAGCACAGGAAGAGGGGCACAACTTCGACAATGATGCACTTGGCCAAAAAGGGCGTATGCGTTTTCTCCTGAATATATTCAGGAGAAAACGCATACGCCCATTTTGGCCAGTCAAGCAAGCGGACAATGCAAATCTGCACTACAAAGAAGTATCACTTCCCACCGTTCAAAAGGGACATCCACAAAATGTGTAAAAACCAGAAAGGCAAGACAGGCCCTGGAGAACAGGGAGCCTTGTTATGCTGATGGGCGGGATTTAAATTGCCAACTGCCTCTCTGGAGGAGTACATTGTGTTCCCTAAAACAATTAAAGAACAGAGCTACAGAGCCAAGGGCACTTCCAGTCTAGGGAATATACCTTGGGAAAACTGAAAATCAATAAGACAGAGCCACCCCAAAATTTAGGGTTGCACTTCTTACAAGGACCTCAACTTGGGTACACCTTAAATATCCCAGGAAATATAAAAATGGTTCAAAAAATTTTGGTACTTACGTACGATGCAATATCCGTCAGCCATGAAATCAATGTCATAAGACGAGTGGCAGCAAAATGGGCGGATTCAGGTACGATGATTCTAAGTGAAATAAGTCACACAGAAAAAGAAACTTATCATAATATATCACTTATGAAGATCCTGTAAACATGGCTACACTTGAACTGAGTTAGGAAAGAGAACAGTGTCTCACATTTAGAAAACACTCTTATGCCTGCTTAAGGGGGAAGGAGAGGTGGGGTAATGCATAAAACAAGAGTTTGATATAAGCACAGGTACCGTTACAAAAACCAACTATGGAATAGACAAGACCTACAACGTCCTCAGTGAAACGGACTCAAAACCCCATATTTCCCACAGAGGAATATATCTGACTAGTAAGAATCTTAAAACCTATGTATTGATATGTCTCCGTAAGGGAATCAAGTGTGTCTAGACTGGCATAAACATGGCAGCGAGAATCAGCACAAACCGACTATAAAAAGGAATTTCAAAAACAAAACAAAAAAATGGGAAATTCTTTACAATTCCTTCAGGGTCTCTGATGAAACCTGGAATGACCCTATCTACAACGACAGCTGGGTGTGGCATAAGGCTGGACACTTGGGACTGAGACGATTGGTGAGATTGGGTGAGCAAATGCAGACCCTTTAAAGCAATAATGCATGGCACCCATTCCATGGGTCCCAACTCTCCAGGTTGAAGGGAATATTACTACAGTTATAACATGTACGGGAAACCTAGAGAACGGACACACTGTGAATACGAAAGGTTTCTAAAACTCAATGAATAGTCCCTCTCCTGGTGCTCCGGTTTGACTTTCCATCTGCTTTACTATCAATCTCCCAACTTGGAGAGACAGCCCCTTTAACTTCCTGGTTCGCACAGGTTGCCAATTTGGCAGAGGATGAAAGGGAAGAGGGAGAACCAATGAGAGAGTAGCTGTTAGGCATTTGGACGAGCACATATCACTCTAACTTCCCGGCAGGAAGAAGAATTAACCAAAGTCTCAGCCCCCCACTGGGAACCAGCATAGGTCCTGAACCAAAATTTTGGACTTGCGGTCAGCTCACAAAAAACGAGTTGAAAAATGCGGCTCAGGGGCACAGCAATTCAGAAACTGGCCGAGTAATAAAGGACAACTATCGTCCAAAAATCTGTTGAGGGAAGGCAAGGTGGCGGACTTGAAAGCGAGGCAGAATAGCAGGAAACAGATTTCAAGAGGTACCTTAGAATCGCCTTTAAAGCACAGGAAGAGGGGCACAACTTCAACAATGATGCACTTGGCCAAAAAGGGCGTATGCGTTTTCTCCTGAATATATTCAGGAGAAAACGCATACGCCCTTTTTGGCCAAGCAAGCAAGCGGGCAATGCAAATCTGCACTACAAAGAAGTATCACTTCCCACCGGTCAAATGGGACATCCACAAAATGTGTAAAAACCTGAAAGGCAAGACAGGCCCTGGAGAACAGGGAGCAGTGTTATGCTGATGGGCGGGATGTAAATTGCCAACTGCCTCTCTGGAGGAGTGCATTGTGTTCCCTAAAACAAATAAACAACAGAGCTACAGAGCCAAGGGCACTTCCAGTCTAGGGAATATACCTTGGGAAAACTGAAAATCAATAAGACAGAGCCACCACAAAATTTAGGCCTGCACTGCTTACAAGGACTTCAACTTGGATACACCTTAAATATCCCAGGAAATATAAAAATGGTTCAAAAAATTGTGGTACTTACGTACGATGGAATATCCCTCAGTCATGAAATCAATGTCATAAGACCAGTAGCAGCAAAATGGGTGGATTCAGGTACGATGATTCTAAGTGAAATAAGTCACAGAGAAAAAGAAACTTATCATAAGATATCACTTATGAAGATCCTGTAAACATGGCTACACTTGAACTGAGTTAGGAAAGAGAACAGTGTCTCACATTTAGAAAACACTCTTATGCCTGCTTAAGGGGGAAGGAGAGGTGGGGTGATGCATAAAACCAGAGTTTGATATAAGCACAGGTACCGTTCCAAAAACCAACTATGGAATAGACAAGACCTACACCTTCCTCAGTGAAAGGGACTCAAAACCCCATATTTCCCGCAGAGGAATATATCTGACTAGTAAGAATCTTAAAACCTATGTATTGATATGTCTCCGTAAGGGAATCAAGTGTGTCTAGACTGGCATAAACATGGCAGCGAGAATCAGCTCAAACCCACTATAAAAAGGAATTTCAAAAACAAAACAAAAAAACTGGGAAATTCTTTACAATTCCTTCAGGGTCTCTGATGAAACCTGGAATCACCCTATCTACAACGACAGCTGAATGTGGCATAAGGAGGGACACTTGGGACTGAGACGATTGGTGAGATTGGGTGAGCAAATGCAGACCCTTTAAAGCAATAATGCATGGCACCCATTTCATGGGACCGAAATCTCCAGGTTGAAGGGAATATTACTACAGCTATAACATGTAGGGGAAAATTAGAGAATGGACACACTGTGAATACAGAAGGTTTCTAAAACTCAACGAATAATCCCTCTCCTGGTGCTCCGGTTTGACTTTCCATCTTCTTTACTATCAACCTCCCAACTTGGAGAGACAGCCCCTTTAACCTCCTGGTTCGCACAGGTTGCCAATTTGGCAGAGGATGAAAGGGAAGAGGGAGAGCCAATGAGAGAGTAGCTGTTTGGCATTTGGACGGGCACATATCACTCTAATTTCCCGGCAGGAAGAAGAATTAACCAAACTCTCAGCCACACACCGGGAACCAGCATAGGTCCTGAACCAAAATTTTGTAATTGCTGGTCAGCTCACAAAAAACGAGTTGAAAAATGGAGCTCAGGGGCACAGCAATTCACAAACTGGCCGAGTAAAAAAGGACAACTATCATCCAAAAATCTGTTGAGGGAAGGCAACGAGGTGGACTTGAAAGCGAGACAGAATAGCAGGAAACAGATTTCAAGAGTTACGTTGGCATCGCCTTTAAAGCACAGGAAGAGGGGCACAACTTCGACAATGATGCACTTGGCCAAAAAGGGCGTATGCGTTTTCTCCTAAATATATTCAGGAGAAAACGCATACGCCCTTTTTGGCCAAGCAAGCAAGCGGGCAATGCAAATCTGCACTTCAAAGAAGTATCACTTCCCACCGGTCAAAAGGGACATCCACAAAATGTGTAAAAACCAGAAAGGCAAGACAGGCCCTGGAGAACAGGGAGCCTTGTTATGCTGATGGGCGGGATGTAAATTGCCAACTGCCTCTCTGGAGGAGTGCATTGTGTTCCCTAAAACAAGTAAAGAACAGAGCTACAGAGGCAAGGGCACTTCCAGTCTAGGGAATATACCTTGGGAAAACTGAAAATCAATAAGACAGAGCCACCCCAAAATTTAGGGCTGCACTGCTTACAAGGACCTCAACTTGGGTACACCTTAAATATCCCAGGAAATATAAAAATGGTTCAAAAAATTGTGGTACTTACGTACGATGGAATATCCCTCAGCCATGAAAACAATGTCATAAGACCAGCAGCAGCAAAATGGGTTGATTCAGGTACGATGATTCTAAGTGAAATAAGTCACACAGAAAAAGAAACTTATCATAAGATATCACTTATGAAGATCCTGTAAACATGGCTACACTTGATCTGAGTTAGGAAAGAGAACACTGTCTCACATTTAGAAAACACTCTTATGCCTGCTTAAGGGGGAAGGAGAGGTGGGGTGATGCATAAAACCAGAGTTTGATATAAGCACAGGTACCGTTCCAAAAACCAACTATGGAATAGACAAGACCTACACCTTCCTCAGTGAAAGGGACTCAAAACCCCATATTTCCCGCAGAGGAATATATCTGACTAGTAAGAATCTTAAAACCTATGTATTGATATGTCTCCGTAAGGGAATCAAGTGTGTCTAGACTGGCATAAACATGGCAGCGAGCATCAGCTCAAACCCACTATAAACAGGAATTTCAAAAACAAAACAAAAAAACTGGGAAATTCTTTACAATTCCTTCAGGGTCTCTGATGAAACCTGGAATGACCCTATCTACAACGACAGCTGGATGTGGCATAAGGCTGGACACTTGGGACTGAGAGGATTGGTGAGATTGGGTGAGCAAATGCAGACCCTTTAAAGCACAAATGCCTGGCACCCATTCCATGGGTCCCAACTCTCCAGGTTAAAGGGAATATTACTACAGCTATAACATGTACGGGAAACCTATAGAACGGACACACTGTGAATACGAAAGGATTCTAAAACTCAAAGAATAGTCCGTCTCCTGGTGCTCCGGTTTGACTTTCCTTCTGCTTTACTATCAACCTCCCAACCTGGAGAGACAGCCCCTTTAACCTCCTGGTTCGCACAGGTTGCCAATTTGGCAGAGGATGAAAGGGAAGAGGGAGAACCAATGAAAGAGTAGCTGTTAGGCATTTGGACGGTCAAATATCACTCTAATTTCCCGGCAGGAAGAAGAATTAACCAAAGTCTCAGCCGTCCACCGGGAACCAGTATAATTCCTGAACCAAAATTTTGGACTTGCGGTCAGCTCACAAAAAACGAGTTGAAAAATGGAGCTCAGGGGCACAGCAATTCACAATCTGGCCAAGTAATAAAGGACAACTATCGTACAAAAATCTGTTGAGGGAAGGCAACGAGGCGGACTTGAAAGCGAGGCAGAATAGCAGGAAACAGATTTCAAGAGGTACGTTGGAATCGCCTTTAAAGCACAGGAAGAGGGGCACAACTTCGACAATGATGCACTTGGCCAAAAAGGGCATATGCGTTTTCTCCAGAATATATTCAGGAGACAACGCATACGCCCTTTTTGGCCAAGCAAGCAAGCGGGCAATGCAAATCTGCACTACAAAGAAGTATCACTTCCCACCGGTCAAAAGGGACATCCACAAAATGTGTAAAAACCAGAAAGGCAAGACAGGCCCTGGAGAACAGGGAGCCTTGTTATGCTGATTGGCGGGATGTAAATTGCCAACTGCCTCTCTTGAGGAGTGCATTGTGTTCCCTAAAACAAGTAAACAACAGAGCTACAGAGCCAAGGGCACTTCCAGTCTAGGGAATATACCTTGGGAAAACTGAATATCAATAAGACAGAGCCACCCCAAAATTTAGGGCTGCACTGCTTACAAGGACCTCACCTTGGGTACACCTTAAATATCCCAGGAAATATAAAAATGGTTCAAAAAATTGTGGTTCTTACGTACGATGGAATATCCCTCAGCCATGAAATCAATGTCATAAGACCAGTAGCAGCAAAATGGGTGGATTCAGGTACGATGATTCTAAGTGAAATAAGTCACACAGAAAAAGAAACTTATCATAAGATATCACTTATGAAGATCCTGTAAACATGGCTACATTTGAACTGAGTTAGGAAAGAGAACAGTGTCTCACATTTAGAAAACACTCTTATGCCTGCTTAAGGGGGAAGGAGAGGTGGGGTGATGCATAAAACCAGAGTTTGATATAAGCACAGGTACCGTTCCAAAAACCAACTATGGAATAGACAAGACCTACACCTTCCTCAGTGAAAGGGACTGAAAACCCCATATTTCCCGCAGAGGAATATATCTGACTAGTAAGAATCTTAAAACCTATGTATTGATATGTCTCCGTAAGGGAATCAAGTGTGTCTAGACTGGCATAAACATGGCAGCGAGAATCAGCTCAAACCCACTATAAAAAGGAATTTCAAAAACAAAACAAAAAAACTGGGAAATTTTTTACAATTCCTTCAGGGTCTCTGATGAAACCTGGAATGACCCTAAGTACAACGACAGCTGGATGAGGCATAAGGCTGGACACTTGGGACTGAGAGGATTGGTGAGATTTGGTGAGCAAATGCAGACTCTTTAAAGCACAAATGCGTGGCACCCATTCAACGGGACCCAACTCTCCAGGTTAAAGGGAATATTACCACAGCTATAACATGTTCGGGAAACCTAGAGAATTGACACACTGTGAATACAAAAGGTTTCTAAAACTCAACGAATAGTCCCTCACCTGGTGCTCCAGTTTGACTTTCCATCTGCTTTACTATCAACCTCCCATCTTGGAGAGACAGCCCCTTTAACCTCCTGGTTCACTCAGGTTGCCAATTTGGCCGAGGATGAAAGGGAAGAGGGAGAACCAATGAGAAAGTAGATGTTAGGCATTTGGACGGGCACATATCACTGTAATTTCCCGGCAGGAAGAAGAATTAACCAAAGTCTCAGCCACCCACCGGGAACCAGTATAGGTCCTGAACCAAAATTTTGGACTTGCGGTCAGCTCACACAAAACGAGTTGAAAAATGGAGCTCAGGGGCACAGCAATTCACAAACGGGCCGAGTAATAAAGGACAACTATCGTCCAAAAATCTGTTGAGGGAAGGCAACGAGGCAGACTTGAAAGCGAGGCAGAATAACAGGAAACAGATTTCAAGAGGTACGTTGGAATCGCCTTTAAAGCACAGGAAGAGGGGCACAACTTCGACAATGATGCACTTGGCCAAAAAGGGCGTATGTGTTTTCTCCTGAATATATTCAGGAGAAAACGCATACGCCCTTTTTGGCCAAGCAAGCAAGCGGGCAATGCAAATCTGCACTACAAAGAAGCATCTCTTCCCACCGGTCAAAAGGGACATCCACAAAATGTGTAAAAACCAGAAAGGCAAGACAGGCCCTGGAGAACAGGGAGCCTTGTTATGCTGATGGGCAAGATGTAAATTGCCAACTGCCTCGCTGGAGGAATACATTGTGTTCCCTAAAACAAATAAAGAACAGAGCTACAGAGCCAAGGGCACTTCCAGTCTAGGGAATATACCTTGGGAAAACTGAAAACCAATAAGACAGAGCCACCCCAAAATTTAGGGCTGCACTGCTTACAAGGACCTCAACTTGGGTACACGTTAAATATCCCAGGAAATATAAAAATGGTTCAAAAAATTGTGGTACTTACGTACGATGGAATATCCCTCAGCCATGAAATCAATGTCATAAGACCAGTAGCAGCAAAATGGGTGGATTCAGGTACGATGATTCTAAGTGAAATAAGTCACACAGAAAAAGAAACTTATCATAAGATATCACTTATGAAGATCCTGTAAACCTGGCTACACTTGAACTGAGTTAGGAAAGAGAACAGTGTCTCACATTTAGAAAACACTCTTATGCCTGCTTAAGGGGGAAGGAGAGGTGGGGTGATGCATAAAACCAGAGTTTGATATAAGCACAGGTACCGTTCCAAAAACCAACTATGGAATAGACAAGACCTACAACTTCCTCAGTGAAAGGGACTCAAAACCCCATACTTCCCGCAGAGGAATATATCTGACTAGTAAGAATCTTAAAAACTATGTATTGATATGTCTCCGTAAGGGAATCAAGTGTGTCTAGACTGGCATAAACATGGCAGCGAGAATCAGCTCAAACCCACTATAAAAAGGAATTTCAAAAACAAAACAAAAAAACTGGGAAATTCTTTCCAATTCCTTCAGGGTCTCTGATGAAACCTGGAATGATCCTATCTACAATGGCAGCTGGATGTGGCATAAGGCTGGACACTTGGGACTGAGAGGATTGGTGAGATTGGGTGAGCAAAGGCAGACCCTTTAAAGCACAAATGCCTGGCACCCATTCCATGGGTCCCAACTCTCCAGGTTGAAGGGAATATTACTACAGTTATAACATGTACGGGAAACCTAGAGAACGGACACACTGTGAATACGAAAGGTTTCTAAAACTCAACGAATAGTCCCTCTACTGGTGCTCCGGTTTGACTTTCCATCTGCTTTACTATCCATCTCCCAACTTGGAGAGACAGCCCCTTTAACCTCCTGGTTCGCACAGGTTTCCAATTTGGCAGAGGATGAAAGGGAAGAGGGAGAACCAATGAGAGAGTAGCTGTTAGGCATTTGGACGGACACACATCACTCTAAATTCCAGGCAGGAAGAAGAATTAACCAAAGTCTCAGCCCCCCACCGGGAACCAGCATAGGTCCTGAACCAAAATTTTGGACTTGCGGTCAGCTCACCAAAAACGAGTTGAAAAATGGAGCTCCGGGGCACAGCAATTCACAAACTGGCCGAGTAATAAAGGACAACTATCGTCCAAAAATCTGTTGAGGGAAGGCAACGAGGCGGACTTGAAAGCGAGGCAGAATAGCAGGAATCAGATTTCAAGAGGTACGTTGGAATCGCCTTTAAAGCACAGGAAGAGGGGCACAACTTCGACAATGATGCACTTGGCCAAAAAGGGCGTATGCGTTTTCTCCTGAATATATTCAGGAGAAAACGCATATGCCCTTTTTGGCCAAGCAAGCAAGCGGGCAATGCAAATCTGCACTACAAAGAAGTATCACTTCCCACCGGTCAAAAGGGACATCCACAAAATGTGTAAAAACCAGAAAGGCAAGACAGGCCCTGGAGAACAGGGAGCCCTGTTATGGTGATGGGCGGGATGTAAATTGCCAACTGCCTCTCTGGAGGAGTGCATTGTGTTCCCTAAAACAAGTAAACAACAGAGCTACAGAGCCAAGGGCACTTCCAGTCTAGGGAATATACCTTGGGAAAACTGAAAATCAATAAGACAGAGCCACCCCAAAATTTAGGGCTGCACTGCTTACAAGGACCTCAACTTGGGTACACCTTAAATATCCCAGGAAATATAAAAATGGTTCAAAAAATTGTGGTACTTACGTACGATGGAATATCCCTCAGCCATGAAATCAATGTCATAAGACCAGTAGCAGCAAAATGGGTGGATTCAGGTACGATGATTCTAAGTGAAATAAGTCACACAGAAAAAGAAACTTATCATAAGATATCACTTATGAAGATCCTGTAAACATGGCTACACTTGAACTGAGTTAGGAAAGAGAACAGTGTCTCACATTTAGAAAACACTCTTATGCCTGCTTAAGGGGGAAGGAGAGGTGGGGTGATGCATAAAACCAGAGTTTGATATAAGCACAGGTACCGTTCCAAAAACCAACTATGGAATAGATAAGACCTACACCTTCCTCAGTGAACGGGACTCAAAACCCCATACTTCCCGCAGAGGAATATATCTGACTAGTAAGAATCTTAAAAACTATGTATTGATATGTCTCCGTAAGGGAATCAAGTGTGTCTAGACTGGCATAAACATGGCAGCGAGAATCAGCTCAAACCCACTATAAAAAGGAATTTCAAAAACAAAACAAAAAAACTGGGAAATTCTTTACAATTCCTTCAGGGTCTGTGATGAACCCTGGAATGATCCTATCTACAATGACAGCTGGATGTGGCATAAGGAGGGACACTTGGGACTCAGACGATTGTTGAGATTGGGTGAGCAAATGCAGACCCTTTAAAACAATAATGCATGGCACCCATTCCATGGGTCCCAACTCTCCAGGTTGAAGGGAATATTACTACAGCTATAACATGTACGGGAACCCTAGAGAACGGACACACTGTGAATACGAAAGGTTTCTAAAACTCAACGAATAGTCCCTCTCCTGGTGCTCCGGTTTGACTTTCCATCTGCTTTACTATCAACCTCCCAACTTGGAGAGACAGCCCCTTTAACCTCCTGGTTCGCACAGGTTTCCAATTTGGCAGAGGATGAAAGGGAAGAGGGAGAACCAATGAGAGAGTAGCTGTTAGGCATTTGGACGGACACACATCACTCTAAATTCCCGGCAGGAAGAAGAATTAACCAAAGTCTCAGCCCCCCACCGGGAACCAGCATAGGTCCTGAACCAAAATTTTGGACTTGCGGTCAGCTCACCAAAAACGAGTTGAAAAATGGAGCTCAGGGGCACAGCAATTCACAAACTGGCCGAGTAATAAAGGACAACTATCGTCCAAAAATCTGTTGAGGGAAGGCAACGAGGTGGACTAGAAAGCGAGGCAGAATAGCAGGAATCACATTTCAAGAGGTACGTTGGAATCGCCTTTAAAGCACAGGAAGAGGGGCACAACTTCGACAATGATGCACTTGGCCAAAAAGGGCGTATGCATTTTCTCCTGAATATATTCAAGAGAAAAGGCATACGCCCTTTTTGGCCAAGCAAGCAAGCGGGCAATGCAAATCTGCACAACACAGAAGTATCACTTCCCACCGGTCAAAAGGGACATCCACAAAATGTGTAAAAACCAGAAAGGCAAGACAGGCCCTGGAGAACAGGGAGCCTTGTTATGCTGATGGGCGGGATGTAAATTGCCAACTGCCTCTCTGGAGGCGTGCATTGTGTTCCCTAAAACAAGTAAACAACAGAGCTACAGAGCCAAGGGCACTTCCAGTCTAGGGAATATACCTTGGGAAAACTGAAAATCAAAAAGACACAGCCACCCCAAAATTTAGGGCTGCACTGCTTACAAGGACCTCAACTTGGGTACACCTTAAATATCCCAGGAAATATAAAAATGGTTCAAAAAATTGTGGTACTTACGTACAATGGAATATCCCTCAGCCATGAAATCAATGTCATAAGACCAGTAGCAGCAAAATGGGTGGATTCAGGTATGATGATTCTAAGTGAAATAAGTCACACAGAAAAAGAAACTTATCATAAGATATCACTTATGAAGATCCTGTAAACATGGCTACACTTGAACTGAGTTAGGAAAGAGAACAGTGTCTCACATTTAGAAAACACTCTTATGCCTGCTTAAGGGGGAAGGAGAGGTGGGGTGATGCATAAAACCAGAGTTTGATATAAGCACAGGTACTGTTCCAAAAACCAACTATGGAATAGACAAGACCTACACCTTCCTCAGTGAAAGGGACTCAAAACCCCATATTTCCCGCAGAGGAATATATCTGACTAGTAAGAATCTTAAAACCTATGTATTGACATGTCTCCGTAAGGGAATCAAGTGTGTCTAGACTGGCATAAACATGGCAGCGAGAATCAGCTCAAACCCACTATAAAAAGGAATTTCAAAAACAAAACAAAAAAACTGGGAAATTCTTTCCAATTCCTTCAGGGTCTCTGATGAAACCTGGAATGATCCTATCTACAATGGCAGCTGGATGTGGCATAAGGCTGGACACTTGGGACTGAGAGGATTGGTGAGATTGGGTGAGCAAAGGCAGACCCTTTAAAGCACAAATGCCTGGCACCCATTCCATGGGTCCCAACTCTCCAGGTTGAAGGGAATATTACTACAGTTATAACATGTACGGTAAACCTAGAGAACGGACACACAGTGAATACGAAAGGTTTCTAAACCTCAACAAATAGTCCCTTTCCTGTTGCTCCGGTTTGACTTTCCATCTGCTTTACTATCAACCTCCCAACTTGGAGAGACAGACCCTTTAACCTCCTGGTTCGCACAGGTTGCCAATTTGGCAGAGGATGAAAGGGAAGAGGGAGAACCAATGAGAGAGTAGCTGTTAGGCATTTGGACGGGCACATATCACTGTAATTTCCCGGCAGGAAGAAGAATTAACCAAAGTCTCAGCCATCCACCGGGAACCAGTATAGGTCCTGAACCAAAATTTTGGACTTGCGGTCAGCTCACCAAAAACGAGTTGAAGAATGGAGCTCAGGGGCACAACAATTCACAAACGGGCCGAGTAATAAAGGACAACTATCGTCCAAAAATCTGTTGATGGAAGGCAACGAGGCAGATTTGAAAGCGAGGCAGAATAACAGGAAACAGATTTCAAGAGGTACGTTGGAATCGCCTTTAAAGCACAGGAAGAGGGGCACAACTTCGACAATGATGCACTTGGCCAAAAAGGGCGTATGCGTTTTCTCCTGAATATATTCAGGAGAAAACGCATACGCCCTTTTTGGCCAAGCAAGCAAGCGGGCAATGCAAATCTGCACTACAAAGAAGTATCACTTCCCACCGGTCAAAAGGGACATCCACAAAATGTGTAAAAACCAGAAAGGCAAGACAGGCCCTGGAGAACAGGGAGCCTTGTTATGCTGATGGGCGGGATGTAAATTGCCAACTGCCTCTCTGGAGGAGTACATTGTGTTCCCTAAAACAAGTAAAGAACAGAGCTACAGAGCCAAGGGCACTTCCAGTCTAGGGAATATACCTTGGGAAAACTGAAAACCAATAAGACAGAGCCACCCCAAAATTTAGGGCTGCACTGCTTACAAGGACCTCAACTTGGGTACACCTTAAATATCCCAGGAAATATAAAAATGGTTCAAATAATTGTGGTACTTACGTACGATGGAATATCCCTCAGCCATGAAATCAATGTCATAAGACCAGTAGCAGCAAAATGGGTGGATTCAGGTACGATGATTCTAAGTGAAATAAGTCACACAGAAAAAGAAACTTATCATAAGATATCACTTATGAAGATCCTGTAAACATGGCTACACTTGAACTGAGTTAGGAAAGAGAACAGTGTCTCACATTTAGAAAACACTCTTATGCCTGCTTAAGGGGGAAGGAGAGGTGGGGTGATGCATAAAACCAGAGTTTGATATAAGCACAGGTACCGTTGCAAAAACCAACTATGGAATAGACAAGGCCTACAACTTCCTCAGTGAAAGGGACTCAAAACCCCATACTTCCCGCAGAGGAATATATCTGACTAGTAAGAATCTTAAAACCTATGTATTGATATGTCTCCGTAACGGAATCAAGTCTGTCTAGAGAGGCCTAAACATGGCAGCGAGAATCAGCTCAAACCCACTATAAAAAGGAATTGCAAAAACAAAACAAAAAAACTGGGAAATTCTTTCCAATTCCTTCAGGGTCTCTGATGAAACCTGGAATGATCCTATCTACAATGACAGCTGGATGTGGCATAAGGCTGGACACATGCGACTGAGAGGATTGGTGAGATTGGGTGAGCAAAGGCAGACCCTTTAAAGCACAAATGCCTGGCACCCATTCCATGGGTCCCAACTCTCCAGGTTGAAGGGAATATTACTACAGTTATAACATGTACGGGAAACCTAGAGAACGGACACACTGTGAATACGAAAGGTTTCTAAAACTCAACGAATAGTCCCTCTCCTGGTGCTCCGGTTTGACTTTCCATCTGCTTTACTATCAACCTCCCAACTTGGAGAGACAGCCCCTTTAACCTCCTGGTTCGCACAGGTTTCCAATTTGGCAGAGGATGAAAGGGAAGAGGGAGAACCAATGAGAGAGTAGCTGTTAGGCATTTGGACGGACACACATCACTCTAAATTCCAGGAAGGAAGAAGAATTAACCAAAGTCTCAGCCCAGCACCGGGAACCAGCATAGGTCCTGAACCAAAATTTTGGACTTGCGGTCAGCTCACCAAAAACGAGTTGAAAACTGGAGCTCAGGGGCACAGCAATTCACAAATTGGCCGAGTAATAAAGGACAACTATCGTCCAAAAATCTGTTGAGGGAAGGCAACGAGGCGGACTTGAAAGCGAGGCAGAATAGCAGGAATCAGATTTCAAGAGGTACGTTGGAATCGCCTTTAAAGCACAGGAAGAGGGGCACAACTTCGACAATGATGCACTTGGCCAAAAAGGGCGTATGCGTTTTCTCCTGAATATATTCAGGAGAAAACGCATACGCCCTTTTTGGCCAAGCAAGCAAGCGGGCAATGCAAATCTGCACTACAAAGAAGTATCACTTCCCACCGGTCAAAAGGGACATCCACAAAATGTGTAAAAACCAGAAAGGCAAGACAGGCCCTGGAGAACAGGGAGCCTTGTTATGCTGATGGGCGGGATGTAAATTGCCAACTGCCTCTCTGGAGGTGTATATTGTGTTCCCTAAAACAAGTAAAGAACAGAGCTAAAGAGCCAAGGGCACTTCCAGTCTAGGAAATATAACTTGGGAATTCTGAAAATCAATAAGACAGAGCCACCCCAAAATTTAGGGCTGCACTGCTTACAAGGACCTCAACTTGGGTACACCTTAATATCCCAGGAAATATAAAAATGGTTCAAAAAATTGTGGTACTTACGTACGATGGAATATCCCTCAGCCATGAAATCAATGTCATAAGACCAGTAGCAGCAAAATGGGTGGATTCAGGTACGATGATTCTAAGTGAAATAAGTCACACAGAAAAAGAAACTTATCATAAGATATCACTTATGAAGATCCTGTAAACATGGCTACACTTGAACTGAGTTAGGAAAGAGAACAGTGTCTCACATTTAGAAAACACTCTTATGCCTGCTTAAGGGGGAAGGAGAGGTGGGGTGATGCATAAAACCAGAGTTTGATATAAGCACAGGTACCGTTCCAAAAACCAACTATGGAATAGACAAGACCTACACCGTCCTCAGTGAAAGGGACTCAAAACCCCATATTACCCACAGAGGAATATATCTGGCTAGTAAGAATCTTAAAACCTATGTATTGATATGTCTCCGTAAGGGAATCAAGTGTGTCTAGACTGGCATAAACATGGCAGCGAGAATCAGCTCAAACCCACTATAAAAAGGAATTTCAAAAACAAAACAAAAAAACTGGGAAATTCTTTACAATTCCTTCAGGGTCTGTGATGAACCCTGGAATGATCCTATCTACAATGACAGCTGGATGTGGCATAAGGAGGGACACTTGGGACTCAGACGATTGGTGAGATTGGGTGAGCAAATGCAGACCCTTTAAAACAATAATGCATGGCACCCATTCCATGGGTCCCAACTCTCCAGGTTGAAGGGAATATTACTACAGCTATAACATGTACGGGAAACCTAGAGAACGGACACACTGTGAATACGAAAGGTTTCTAAAACTCAACGAATAGTCCCTCTCCTGGTGCTCCGGTTTGACTTTCCATCTGCTTTACTATCAACCTCCCAACTTGGAGAGACAGCCCCTTTAACCTCCTGGTTCGCACAGGTTTCCAATTTGGCAGAGGATGAAAGGGAAGAGGGAGAACCAATGAGAGAGTAGCTGTTAGGCATTTGGACGGACACACATCACTCTAAATTCCCGGCAGGAAGAAGAATTAACCAAAGTCTCAGCCCACCACCGGTAACCAGCATAGGTCCTGAACCAAAATTTTGGACTTGCGGTCAGCTCACCAAAAACGAGTTGAAAAATGGAGCTCAGGGGCACAGCAATTCACAAACTGGCCGAGTAATAAAGGACAACTATCGTCCAAAAATCTGTTGAGGGAAGGCAACGAGGTGGACTTGAAAGCGAGGCAGAATAGCAGGAATCAGATTTCAAGAGGTACGTTGGAATCGCCTTTAAAGCACAGGAAGAGGGGCACAACTTCGACAATGATGCACTTGGCCAAAAAGGGCGTATGCATTTTCTCCTGAATATATTCAAGAGAAAAGGCATACGCCCTTTTTGGCCAAGCAAGCAAGCGGGCAATGCAAATCTGCACAACACAGAAGTATCACTTCCCACCGGTCAAAAGGGACATCCACAAAATGTGTAAAAACCAGAAAGGCAAGACAGGCCCTGGAGAACAGGGAGCCTTGTTATGCTGATGGGCGGGATGTAACTTGACAACTGCCTCTCTGGAGGAGTGCATTGTGTTCCCTAAAACAAGTAAACAACAGAGCTACAGAGCCAAGGGCAGTTCCAGTCTAGGGAATATACCTTGGGAAAACTGAAAATCAATAAGACAGAGCCACCCCAAAATTTAGGGCTGCACTGCTTACAAGGACCTCAACTTGGGTACACCTTAAATATCCCAGGAAATATAAAAATGGTTCAAAAAATTGTGGTACTTACATACGATGGAATATCCCTCAGCCATGAAATCAATGTCATAAGACAAGTAGCAGCAAAATGGGTGGATTCAGGTACGATGATTCTAAGTGAAATAAGTCACACAGAAAAAGAAACTTATCATAACATATCACTTATGAAGATCCTGTAAACATGGCTACACTTGAACTGAGTTAGGAAAGAGAAGAGTGTCTCACATTTAGAAAACACTCTTATGCCTGCTTAAGGGGGAAGGAGAGGTGGGGTGATGCATAAAACCAGAATTTGATATAAGCACAGGTACGGTTCCAAAAACCAATTATGGAATAGACAAGACCTACACCTTCCTCAGTGAAAGGGAATCAAAACCCCATATTTCCCGCAGAGGAATATATCTGACTAGTAAGAATCTTAAAACCTATGTATTGACATGTCTCCGTAAGGGAATCAAGTGTGTCTAGACTGGCATAAACATGGCAGCGAGAATCAGCTCAAACCCACTATAAAAAGGAATTTCAAAAACAAAACAAAAAAACTGGGAAATTCTTTCCAATTCCTTCAGGGTCTCTGATGAAACCTGGAATGACCATATGTAAAACGACAGCTGGATGTGTCATAAAGCTGCACACTTGGGACTGAGAGGATTGGTGAGATTGGGTGAGCAAATGCATACCATTTAAAGCACAAATCCCTGGCACCCATTCCATGGGTCCCAACACTCCACCTTAAAGGGAATATTACTACAGCTATAACATGTACGGTAAACCTAGAGAACGGACACACAGTGAATACGAAAGCTTTCTAAACCTCAACAAATAGTCCCTCTCCTGTTGCTCCGGTTTGACTTTCCATCTGCTTTACTATCAACCTCCCAACTTGGAGAGACAGACCCTTTAACCTCCTGGGTCGCACAGGTTGCCAATTTTGCAGAGGATGAAAGGGAAGAGGGAGAACCAATGAGAGAGTAGCTGTTAGGCATTTGGACGGGCACATATCACTGTAATTTCCCGGGAGGAAGAAGAATTAACCAAAGTCTCAGCCGTCCACCGGGAACCAGTATAGGTCCTGAACCAAAATTTTGGACTTGCGGTCAGCTCACCAAAAACGAGTTGAAGAATGGAGCTCAGGGGCACAACAATTCACAAACTGGCCGAGTAATAAAGGACAACTATCGTCCAAAAATCTGTTGAGGGAAGGCAACGAGGCGGACTTGAAAGCGAGGCAGAATAACAGGAAACAGATTTCAAGAGGTACGTTGGAATCGCCTTTAAAGCACAGGAAGAGGGGCATAACTTCGACAATGATGCACTTGACCAAAAAGGGCGTACGCTTTTTCTCCTGAATATATTCAGGAGAAAACGCATACGCCCTTTTTGGCCAAGCAAGCAAGCGGGCAATGCAAATCTGTACTACAAAGAAGTATCACTTCCAACCGGTTAAAAGGGAAATCCACAAAATATGTAAAAACAAGAAAGGCAAGACAGGTCCTGGAGAACAGGGAGCCTTGTTATGCTGATGGGCGGGATGTAAATTGCCATCTGCCTCTCTGGAGGAGTGCATTGTGCTCCCTAAAACAAGTAAACAACAGAGCTACATAGCCTAGGGCACTTCTAGTCTAGGGAATATACCTTGGGAAAACTGAAAATCAATAAGACAGAGCCACCCCAAAATTTAGGGCTGCACTGCTTACAAGGACCTCAACTTGGGTACACCTTAAATATACCAGGAAATATAAAAATGGTTCAAAAAATTGTGGTACTTACGTACGATGGAATATCCCTCAGCCATGAAATCAATGTCATAAGACCAGTAGCAGCAAAATGGTTGGATTCAGGTACGATGATTCTAAGTGAAATAAGTCACAGAGAAAAAGAAACTTATCATAAGATATCACTTATGAAGATCCTGTAAACATGGCTACACTTCAACTGAGTTAGGAAAGAGAACAGTGTCTCACATTTAGAAAACACTCTTATGCCTGCTTAAGGGGGAAGGAGAGGTGGGGTGATGCATAAAACCAGAGTTTGATATAAGCACAGGTACCGTTCCAAAAACCAACTATGGAATAGACAAGACCTACAACTTGCTCAGTGAAAGGGACTCAAAACCCCATATTTCCTGCAGAGGAATATATCTGACTAGTAAGAATTTTTTTTTTTTTTTTTTTTGCCTTATTTTTTTTTTTGCCTTATGTGGGCCTCTCACTGTTGTGGCCTCTCCCGTTGCAGAGCACAGGCTCCGGACGCGCAGGCCAAGCGGCCATGGTTCATGGGCCCAGCAGCTCCGCGGCATGTGGGATCTTCCCGGACCGGAGCACGAACCCGTGTCCCCTGCATCGGCAGGCGGTCTCTCAACCACTGAGCCACCAGGGAAGCCCTGACTAGTAAGAATCTTAAAACCTATGTATTGATATGTCTCCGTAAGGGAATCAAGTGTGTCTAGACTGGCATAAACATGGCAGCGAGAATCAGCTCAAACCCACTATAAAAAGGAATTTCAAAAACAAACCAGAAAAACTGGGAAATTCTTTACAATTCCTTCAGTGTCTCTGATGAAACCTGGAATGACCCTATCTACAACGACAGCTAGATGTGGCATAAGGCTGGACACTTGGGACTGAGAGGATTGGTGAGATTGGGTGAACAAATGCAGACCCTTTAAAGCAATAATGCATGGCACCCATTCCATGGGTCGCAAATCTCAAGGTTGAAGGGAATATTACTACAGTTATAACATGTACGGGAAACCTAGAGAACGGACACACTGTGAATACGAAAGGTTTCTAAAACTCAACGAATAGTCCCTCTCCTGGTGCTCCGGTTTGACTTTCCATCCGCTTAACTATCAATCTCCCAACTTGGAGAGACAGCACCTTTAACCTCCTGGTTCGCACAAGTTGCCAATTTGGCAGAGGATGAAAGGGAAGAGGGAGAACCAATGAGAGAGTAGCTGTTAGACATTTGGACGGGCACATATCACTGTAATTTCCCGGCAGGAAGAAGAATTATCCAAAGTCTCAGCCCCCCACCGGGAACCAGTATAGGTCCTGAACCAAAATTTTGGACTTGCGGTCATCTCACCAAAAACGAGTTGAAAACTGGAGCTCAGGGGCACAGCAATTCACAAACTGGCCGAGTAATAAAGGACAACTATCGTCCAAAAATCTGTTGAGGGAAGGCAACGAGGCGGACCTGAAAGCGAGGCAGAATAGCAGGAAACAGATTTCAAGAGGTGCGTTGGAATCGCCTTTAAAGCACAGGAAGAGGGGCACAACTTGGACAATGATGCACTTGGCCAAAAAGGGCATATGCGTTTTCTCCTGAATATATTCAGGAGAAAACTCATACGACATTTTTGGCCAAGCAAGCAAGCGGGCAATGCAAATCTGCACTACAAAGAAGTATCACTTCCCACCGGTCAAAAGGGACATCCACAAAATGTGTAAAAACCAGAAAGGCAAGACAGGCCCTGGAGAACAGGGAGCCTTGTTATGCTGATGGGCGGGATGTAAATTGCCAACTGCCTCTCTGGAGGAGTACATTGTGTTCCCTAAAACAAGTAAAGAACAGAGCTACAGAGCCAAGGGCACTTCCAGTCTAGGGAATATAACTTGGGAAAACTGAAAATCAACAAGACAGAGCCACCCCAAAATTTAGGGCTGCACTGCTTACAAGGTCCTCAACTTGGGTACACCCTAAATATCCCAGGAAATATAAAAATGGTTCAAAAAATTGTGGTACTTACGTACGATGGAATATCCCTCAGCCATGAAATCAATGTCATAAGACCAGTAGCAGCAAAATGGGTGGATTCAGGTACGATGATTCTAAGTGAAATAAGTCACAGAGAAAAAGAAACTTATCATAAGATATCACTTATGAAGATCCTGTAAACATGGCTACACTTGAACTGAGTTAGGAAAGAGAATAGTGTCTCACATTTAGAAAACACTCTTATGCCTGCTTAAGAGGGAAGGAGAGGTGGGGTGATGCAGAAAACCAGAGTTTGATATAAGCACAGGTACCATTCCAAAAACCAACTATGGAATAGACAAGACCTACACCTTCCTCAGTGAAAGGGACTCAAAACCCCATATTTCCCGCAGAAGAATATATCTGACTAGTTAGAATCTTAAAACCTATGTATTGATATGTCTCCATAAGGGAATCAAGTGTGTCTAGACTGGCATAAACATGGCAGCGAGAATCAGCTCAAACCCACTATAAAAAGGAATTACAAAAACAAAACAAAAAAACTGGGAAATTCTTTACAATTCCTTCAGGGTCTCTGATGAAACCTGGAATGACCCTATCTACAATGACAGCTGGATGTGGCATAAGGAGGGACACTTGGGACTGAGACGATTAGTGAGATTGGGTGAGCAATTGCAGACCCTATAAAGCACAAATGCCTGGCACCCATTCCATGGGTCCCAACTCTCCTGGTTGAAGGGAATATGACTACAGCTATAACATGTACGGGAAACCTAGAGAACGGACACACTGTGAATATGAAAGGTTTCTAAAACTCAACGAATAGTCCCTCTCCTGGTGCTCCGGTTTGACTTTCCATCTGCTTTACTATCAACCTCCGAACTTGGAGAGACAGCCCCTTTAACCTCCTGGTTCGCACAGGTTTCCAATTTGGCAGAGGATGAAAGGGAAGAGGGAGAACCAATGAGAGAGTAGCTGTTAGGCATTTGGACGGGCACATAACACTCCAAATTCCCGGCAGGAAGAAGAATTAACCAAAGTCTCAGCCACCCACCTGGAACTAGCATAGGTCCTGAACAAAAATGTTGGACTTGCGGTCAGCTCACCACAAACGAGTTGAAAAATGGAGCTCAGGGGCACAGCAATTCAAAAACTGGCCGAGTAGTAAAGGACAACTATCGTCCAAAAATCTGTTGAGGGAAGGCAACGAGGCGGACTTGAGAGCGAGGCAGAATAGCAGGAAACAGATTTCAAGAGGTACGTTGGAATCACCTTTAAAACACAGGAAGAGGGGCACAACTTCGACAATGATGCACTTGGCCAAAAAGGGCGTATGCGT
Organism: Hyperoodon ampullatus; assembly: GCF_949752795.1. Lineage (NCBI taxonomy): Eukaryota > Metazoa > Chordata > Mammalia > Artiodactyla > Ziphiidae > Hyperoodon > Hyperoodon ampullatus. Next base: position 127,857 of record NW_027641015.1, read on the forward strand.
TTTCTCCTGAATATATTCAGGAGAAAACGCATACGCCCTTTTTCGCCAAGCACGAAAGCGGGCAATGCAAATCTGCACTACAAAGAAGTATCACTTCCCACCGGTCAAAAGGGACATCCACAAAATGTGTAAAAACCAGAAAGGCAAGACAGGCCCTGGAGAACAGGGAGCCTTGTTATGCTGATGGGCGGGATGTAAATTGCCAACTGCCTCTCTGGAGGAGTACATAGTGTTCCTTAAAACAAGTAAAGAATAGAGCTACAGAGCCAAGGGCACTTCCAGTCTAGGGAATATACCTTGGGAAAACTGAAAATCAATAAGACAGAGCCACCCCAAAATTTAGGGCTGCACTGCTTACAAGGACCTCAACTTGGGTACACCTTAAATATCCCAGGAAATATAAAAATAATTCAAAAAATTGTGGTACTTACGTACGATGGAATATCCCTCAGCCATGAAATCAATGTCATAAGACCAGTAGCAGCAAAATGGGTGGATTCAGGTACAATGATTCTAAGTGAAATAAGTCACACAGAAAAAGAAACTTATCATAAGATATCACTTATGAAGATCCTGTAAACATGGCTACACTTGAACTGAGTTAGGAAAGAGAACAGTGTCTCACATTTAGAAAACACTCTTATGCCTGCTTAAGGGGGAAGGAGAGGTGGGGTGATGCATAAAACCAGAGTTTGATATAAGCACAGGTACCGTTCCAAAAACCAACTATGGAATAGACAAGACCTACACCTTCCTCAGTGAAAGGGACTCAAAACCCCATATTTCCCACAGAGGAATATATCTGACTAGTAAGAATCTAAAAACCTATGGATTGATATGTGTCCGTAGGGAATCAAGTGTGTCTAGACTGGCATAAACATGGCAGCGAGAATCAGCTCAAACCCACTATAAAAAGGAATTTCAAAAACAAAACAAAAAAACTGGGAAATTCTTTACAATTCCTTCAGGGTCTCTGATGAAACCTGGAATGACCCTATTTACAATGACAGCTGGATGTGGCATAAGGCTGGACACTTGGGACTGAGAGGATTGGTGAGATTGGATGAGTAAATGTAGACCATTTAAAGCAATAATGCATGGCACCCATTCCATGGGTCCCAACTCTCCTGGTTGAAGGGAATATTACTACAGTTATAACATGTACCGGAAACCTAGAGAACGGACACACTGTGAATACGAAAGGTTTCTAAAACTCAACGAATAGTCCCTCTCCTGGTGCTCCGGTTTGACTTTCCATCTGCTTTACTATCAAACTCCCAACTTGGAGAGACAGCCCCTTTAACCTCCTGGTTCGCACAGGTTGCCAATGTGGCAGAGGATGAAAGGGAAGAGGGAGAACCAATGAGAGAGTAGCTGTTAGGCATTTGGACGGGCACATATCACTGTAATTTCCCGGCAGGAAGAAGAATTAACCAAAGTCTCAGCCACCCACCGGGAACCAGTATAGGTCCTGAACCAAAATTTTGGACTTGCGGTCAGCTCACCAAAAACGAGTTGAAAAATGGAGCTCAGGGGCACAGCAATTCACAAACTGGCCGAGTAATAAAGGACAACTATCGTCCAAAAATCTGTTGAGGGAAGGCAATGAGGCGGACTTGAAAGCGAGGCAGAATAGCAGGAAACAGATTTCAAGAGGTACGTTGGAATCGCCTTTAAAGCACAGGAAGAGGGGCACAACTTCGACAATGATGCCCTTGGCCAAAAAGGGCGTATGCGTTTTCTCCTGAATATATTCAGGAGAAAACGCATACGCCCTTTTTGGCCAAGCAAGCAAGCGGGCAATACAAATCTGCACTACAAAGAAGTATCACTTCCCACTTGTCAAAAGGGACATCCACAAAATGTGTAAAAACCAGAAAGGCAAGACAGGCCCTGGAGAACAGGGAGCCTTGTTATGCTGATGGGCGGGATGTAAATTGCCAACTGCCTCTCTGGAGGAGTGCATTGTGTTCCCTAAAACAAGTAAAGAACAGAGCTGCAGAGCCAAGGGCACTTCCAGTCTAGGGAATATTCCTTGGGAAAACTGAAAATCAATAAGACAGAGCCACCCCAAAATTTAGGGCTGCACTGCTTACAAGGACCTCAACTTGGGTACACCTTAAATATCCCAGGAAATATAAAAATGGTTCAAAAAATTGTGGTACTTACGTACGATGGAATATCCCTCAGCCATGAAATCAATGTCATAAGACCAGTAGCAGCAAAATGGGTGGATTCAGGTACGATGATTCTAAGTGAAATAAGTCACACAGAAAAAGAAACTTATCATAAGATGTCACTTACGAAGATCCTGTAAACATGGCTACACTTGAACTGAGTTAGGAAAGAGAACAGTGTCTCACAATTAGAAAACACTCTTATGCCTGCTTAAGGGGGAAGGAGAGGTGGGGTGATGCATAAAACCAGAGTTTGATATAAGCACAGGTACCGTTCCAAAAACCAACTATGGAATAGACAAGACCTACACCTTCCTCAGTGAAAGGGACTCAAAACACCATATTTCCCGCAGAGGAATATATCTGACTAGTAAGAATCTAAAAACCTATGTATTGATAGGTCTCCGTAGGGAATCAAGTGTGTCTAGACTGGCATAAACATGGCAGCGAGAATCACCTCAAACCCACTATAAAAAGTAATTTCAAAAACAAAACAAAAAAACTGAGAAATTCTTTACAGTTCCTTCAGGGTCTCTGATGAAACCTGGAATGACCCTATTTACAACGACAGCTGGATGTGGCATAAGGCTGGACACTTGGGACTGAGAGAATTCGTGAGATTGGATGAGTAAATTCAGACCCTTTAAAGCAATAATGCATGGCACCCATTCCATGGGTCCCAACTCTCCAGGTAGAAGGGAATATTACTACAGTTATAACATGTACTGGAAACCTAGAGAACGGACACACTGTGAATATGAAAGGTTTCTAAAACTCAACGAATAGTCCCTCTCCTGGTGCTCCGGTTTGACTTTCCATCTGCTTTACTATCAACCTCCCAACTTGGAGAGACAGGCCCTTTAACCTCCTGGTTCACACAGGTTGCCAATATGGCAGAGGATGAAAGGGAAGAGGGAGAACCAATGAGAGAGTAGCTGTTAGGCATTTGGACGGGCACATATCACTGTAATTTCCCGGCAGGAAGAAGAATTAACCAAAGTCTCAGCCCCCCACCGGGAACCAGTATAGGTCCTGAACCAAAATTTTGGACTTGCAGTCAGCTCACCAAAAACGAGTTGAAAAATGGAGCTCAGGGGCACAGCAATTCACAAACTGGCCGAGTAATAAAGGACAACTACCGTCCAAAAATCTGTTGAGGGAAGGCAACGAGGCGGACTTGAAAGCGAGGCAGAATAGCAGGAAACAGATTTCAAGAGGTACGTTGGAATCGCCTTTAAAGCACAGGAAGAGGGGCACAACTTCGACAATGATGCACTTGGCCAAAAAGGGCATATGCGTTTTCTCCTGAATATATTCAGGAGAAAACGCATACACCATTTTTGGCCAAGCAAGCAAGCGTGAAATGCAAATCTGCACTACAAAGAAGTATCACTTCCCACCGGTCAAATGGGACATCCACAAAATGTGTAAAAACCAGAAAGGCAAGACAGGCCCTGGAGAACAGGGAGCCATGTTATGCTGATGGGCGGGATGTAAATTGCCAACTGCCTCTCTGGAGGAGTGCATTGTGTTACCTAAAACAAGTAAACAACAGAGCTACAGAGCCAAGGGCACTTCCAGTCTAGGGAATATACCTTGGGAAAACTGAAAATCAATAAGACAGAGCCACCCCAAAATTTAGGGCTGCACTGCTTACAAGGACCTCAACTTGGGTACACCTTAAATATCCCAGGAAATATAAAAATGGTTCAAAAAATTGTGGTACTTACGTACGATGGAATATCCCTCAGGCATGAAAACAATGTCATAAGGCCAGTAGCAGCAAAATGGGTGGATTCAGGTACGATGATTCTAAGTGAAATAAGTCACACAGAAAAAGAAACTTATCATAAGATATCACTTATGAAGATCCTGTAAACATGGCTACACTTGAACTGAGTTAGAAAGAGAAGAATGTCTCACATTCAGAAAACACTCTTATGCCTGCTTAAGGGGGAAGGAGAGGTGGGGTGATGCATAAAACCAGAGTTTGATATAAGCACAGGTACCGTTCCAAAAACCAACTATGGAATAGACAAGACCTACACCTTCCTCAGTGAAAGGGACTCAAAACCCCATATTTCCCGCAGAGGAATATATCTGACTAGTAAGAATCTTAAAACCTATGTATTGATATGTCTCCGTAAGGGAATCAAGTGTGTCTAGACTGGCATAAACATGGCAGGGAGAATCAGCTCAAACCCACTATAAAAAGGAATTTCAGAAGCAAAACAAAAAACCTGGGAAATTCTTTGCAATTCCTTCAGGGTCTCTGATGAAACCTGGAATGACCCTATCTACAATGACAGCTGGATGTGGCATAAGGCTGGACACTTCGGACTGAGAGGATTGGTGAGATTGGGTGAGCAAATGCAGACCCTTTAAAGCAATAATGCATGGCACCCATTCCATGGGTCCGAACTCTCCAGGTTGAAGGGAATATTACTACACTTATAACATGTACGAGAAACCTAGAGAACGGACACACTGTGAATATGAAAAGTTTCTAAAACTCAACGAATAGTCCCTCTCCTGGTGCTCCGGTTTGACTTTCCATCTGCTTTACTATCAACCTCCCAACTTGGAGAGACAGCCCCTTCAACTTCCTCGTTCACAAAGGTTTCCAATTTGGCAGAGGATGAAAGGGAAGAGGGAGAACCAATGAGAGAGTAGCTGTTAGGCATTTGGCGGGCACATATCACTCTAAATTGCCGGCAGGAAGAAGAATTAACCAAAGTCTCAGCCACCCCCCTGGAACCAGCATAGGTCCTGAACAAAAATTTTGGACTTGCGGTCAACTCACCAAAAACGAGTTGAAAAATGGAGCTCAGGGGCACAGCAATTCACAAACTGGCCGAGTAATAAAGGACAACTACCGTCCAAAAATCTTTTGAGGGAAGGCAACGAGGCGGACTTGAAAGCGAGGCAGAATAGCAGGAAACAGATTTCAAGAGGTACGTTGGAATCGCCTTTAAAGCACAGGAAGAGGGGCACAACTTCGACAATGATGCACTTGGCCAAAAAGGGCGTATGCGTTTTCTCCTGAATATATTCAGGAGAAAACGCATACGCCCTTTTTGGCCAAGCAAGGAAGCGGGAAATGCAAATCTTCACTACAAAGATGTATCACTTCCCACCCGTCAAAAGGGACATCCACAAAATGTGTAAAAACCAGAAAGGCAAGACAGGCCCTGGAGAACAGGGAGCCTTGTTATGCTGATGGGCGGGATGTAAATTGCCAACTGCCTCTCTGGAGGAGTGCACTGTGTTCCCTAAAACAAGTAAAGAACAGAGCTACAGAGCCAAGGGCACTTCCAGTCTAGGGAATATTCTTTGGGAAAACTGAAAATCAATAAGACAGAGCCACCACAAAATTTAGGGCTGCACTGCTTACAAGGACCTCAACTTGGGTACACCTTAAATATCCCAGGAAATATAAAAATGGTTCAAAAATTTGTGGTACTTACGTACGATGGAATATCCCTCAGCCATGAAATCAATGTCATAAGACCAGTAGCAGCCAAATGGGTGGATTCAGGTACGATGATTCTAAGTGAAATAAGTCACACAGAAAAAGAAACTTATCATAAGATATCACTTACGAAGATCCTGTAAACATGGCTACACTTGAACTGAGTTAGGAAAGAGAACAGTGTCTCACATTTAGAAAACACTCTTATGCCTGCTTAAGGGGGAAGGAGAGGTGGGGTGATGCATAAAACCAGAGTTTGATATAAGCACAGGTACCGTTCCAAAAACCAAATATGGAATAGACAAGACCTACACCTTCCTCAGTGAAAGAGACTCAAAACCCCATATTTCCCGCAGAGGAATATATCTGACTAGTAAGAATCTAAAAACCTATGGATTGATATGTGTCCGTAGGGAATCAAGTGTGTCTAGACTGGCATAAACATGGCAGCGAGAATCAGCTCAAACCCACTATAAAAAGGAATTTCAAAAACAAAACAAAAAAACTGGGAAATTCTTTACAATTCCTTCAGGGTCTCTGATGAAACCTGGAATGACCCTATTTACAACGACAGCTGGATGTGGCATAAGGCTGGACACTTGGGACTGAGACGATTGGTGAGATTGTGTGAGCAAATGCAGACCCTTTAAAGCACAAATGCCTGGCACCCATTCCATGGGTCCCAATTCTCCAGGTTGAAGGGAATATTACTACAGATATAACATGTACGGGAAACCTAGAGAATGGACACACTGTGAATACGAAAGGTTTCTAAAACTCAACGAATAATCCCTCTCCTGGTGCTCCGGTTTGACTTTCCATCTGCTTTACTATCAACCTCCCAACTTGGAGAGACAGCCCCTTTAACCTCCTGGTTCGCACAGGTTTCCAATTTGGCAGAGGATGAAAGGGAAGAGGGAGAACCAATGAGAGAGTAGCTGTTAGGCATTTGGACAGGCACATATCACTCTAAATTCCCGGCAGGAAGAAGAATTAACCAAAGTCTCAGCCACCCTCCTGGAACCAGCATAGGTCCTGAACCAAAATTTTGGACTTGCGGTCAGCTCACCACAAACGAGTTGAAAAATGGAGCTCAGGGGCACAGCAATTCACAAACTGGCCGAGTAATAAAGGACAACTATCGTCCAAAAATCTGTTGAGGGAAGGCAACGAGGTGGACTGGAATGCGAGGCAGAATAGCAGGAAACAGATTTCAAGAGGTACGTTGGTATCGCCTTTAAAGCACAGGAAGAGGGGCACAACTTCGACAATGATGCACTTGGCCAAAAAGGGCGTATGCGTTTTCTCCTGAATATATTCAGGAGAAAACGCATACGCCCTTTTTGGCCAAGCAAGCAAGCGGGCAATGCAAATCTTCACTACAAAGAAGTATCACTTCCCACCGGTCAAAAGGGACATCCACAAAATGTGTAAAAACCAGAAAGGCAAGACAGGTCCTGGAGAACAGGGAGCCTTGTTATGCTGATGGGCGGGATGTAAATTGCCAACTGCTTCTCTGGAGGAGTACATTGTGTTCCCTAAAACAAGTAAACAACAGAGCTACAGAGCCAAGGTCACTTCCAGTCTAGTGAATATACCTTGGGAAAACTGAAAATCAATAAGAAAGAGCCACCCCAAAATTTAGGGCTGCACTGCTTACAAGGACCTCAACTTGGGTACACCTTAAATATCCCAGGAAATATAAAAATGGTTCAAAAAATTGTGGTACTTACGTACGATGGAATATCCCTCAGCCATGAAATCAATGTCATAAGACCAGTAGCAGCAAAATTGGTGGATTCAGGTACGATGATTCTAAGTGAAATAAGTCACACAGAAAAAGAAACTTATCATAAGATATCACTTATGAAGATCCTGTAAACATGGCTACACTTGAACTGAGTTAGGAAAGAGAACACTGTCTCACATTTAGAAAACAATCTTATGCCTGCTTAAGGGGGAAGGAGAGGTGGGGTGATGCATAAAACCAGAGTTTGATATAAGCACAGGTACCGTTCCAAAAACCAACTATGGAATAGACAAGACCTACACCTTCCTCAGTGAAAGGGACTCAATACCCCATATTTCCCGCAGAGGAATATATCTGACTAGTAAGAATCTAAAAACCTATGGATTGATATGTGTCCGTAGGGAATCAAGTGTGTCTAGACTGGCATAAACATGGCAGCGAGAATCAGCTCAAACCCACTATAAAAAGGAATTTCAAAAACAAAACAAAAAACTTGGAAATTCTTTACAATTCCTTCAGGGTCTCTGATGAAACCTGGAATGACCCTTTCTACAATGACAGCAGGATGTGGCATAAGGCTGGACACTTGGGACTGAGAGGATTGGTGAGATTGGGTGAGCAAATGCAGACCATTTAAAGCACAAATGCATGGCACCCATTTCATGGGTCCCAACTGTCCAGGTTGAAGGGAATATTACAACAGTTATAACATGTACGAAAAAACTAGAGAACGGACACACTGTGAATACGAAAGGTTTCTAAAACTCAACGAATAGTCCCTCTCCTGGTGCTCTGGTTTGACTTTCCATGTGCTTTACTATCAATCTCCCAACTTGGAGAGACAGACCATTGAACCTCCTGGTTCGCACAGGTTTCCAATTTGGCAGAGGATGAAAGGGAAGAGGGAGAACCAATGAGAGAGTAGCTCTTAGGCATATGGACGGGCACATATCACTCTAACTTCCCGGCAGGAAGAAGAATTAACCAAAGTCTCAACCACCCACCGGGAACCAGCATAGGTCCTGAACCAAAATTTTACACTTGCGGTCAGCTCAACAAAAACGAGTTGAAAAATGGAGCTCAGGGGCACAGCAATTCACAAACTGGCCGAGTAATAAAGGACAACTATCGCCCAAAAATCTGTTGAGGGAAGGCAACGAGGCGGACTTGAAAGCGAGGCAGAATAGCAGGAAACAAATTTCAAGAGGTACGTTGGAATCACCTTTAAAGCACAGGAAGAGTGGCAAAACTTCGACAATGATGCACTTGGCCAAAAAGGGCGTATGGGTTTTCTCCTAAATATATTCAGGAGAAAACGCATACGACCTCTTTGGCCAAGCAAGCAAGCGGGCAATGCAAATCTGCACTACAAAGTAGTATCACTTCCCACCGGTCAAAAGGGACATCCACAAAATGTGTAAAAACCAGAAAGCAAGACAGGCCCTGGAGAACAGAGAGCCTTGTTATGCTGATGGGCGGGATGTAAATTGCCAACTGCCTCTGTGGAGGAGTGCATTGTGTTCCTAAAACAAGTAAAGAACAGAGCTACAGAGCCAAGGGCACTTCCAGTCTAGGGAATATACCTTGGGAAAACTGAAAATCAATAAGACAGAGCCACCCCAAAATTTAGAGCTGCACTGCTTACAAGGACCTTAACTTGGGTACACCTTAAATATCCCAGGAAATATAAAAATGGTTCAAAAAATTGTGGTACTTACGTACGATGGAATATCCCTCATCCATGAAATCAATGTCATAAGACAAGTAGCAGCAAAATGGGTGGATTCAGGTACGATGATTCTAAGTGAAATAAGTCACAGAGAAAAAAGAAACTTATCATAAGATATCACTTATGAAGATCCTGTAAACATGGCTACACTTGAACTGAGTTAGGAAAGAGAACAGTGTCTCACATTTATAAAACACTCTTATGCCTGCTTAAGGGGGAAGGAGAGGTGGGGTGATGCATAAAACCAGAGTTTGATATAAGCACAGGTACCGTTCCAAACACCAACTATGGAATAGACAAGACCTACACCTTCCTCAGTGAAAGGGACTCAAAACCCCGTATTTCCCGCAGAGGAATATATCTGACTAGTAAGAATCTTAAAACCTATGTACTGATATGTCTCCATAAGGGAATCAAGTGTGTCTAGACTGGCATAAACATGGCAGCGAGAATCAGCTCAAACCCACTATAAAAAGGAATTTCAAAAACAAAACAAAAAAACTGGGAAATTCTTTACAATTCCTTCAGGGTCTCTGATGAAACCTGGAATGGCCCTATCTACAATGACAGCTGGATGTGGCATAAGGAGGGACACTTGGGACTGAGACGATTGGTGAGATTGGGTGAGCAAATGCAGACCCTTTAAAGCACAAATGCCTTGCACCCATTCCATGGGTCCCAACTCTCCTGGTTGAAGGGAATATTACTACAGGTATAACATGTACAGGAAACCTAGAGAATGGACACACTGTGAATACGAAAGGTTTCTAAAACTCAACGAATAGTCCCTCTCCTGGTGCTCCGGTTTGACTTTCCATCTGCTTTACTATCAACCTCCCAAGTTGGAGAGACAGCCCCTTTAACCTCCTGGTTCACACAGGTTTCCAATTTGGCAGAGGATGAAAGGGAAGAGGGAGAACCAATGAGAGAGTAGCTGTTAGGCATTTGGACGGGCACATATCACTCTAAATTGCCGGCAGGAAGAAGAATTAACCAAAGTCTCAGCCACCCACCTGGAACCAGCATAGGTCCTGAACCAAAATTTTGGACTTGCGGTCAGCTCACCACAAACGAGTTGAAAAATGGAGCTCAGGGGCACAGCAATTCACAAACTGGCCGAGTAATAAAGGACAACTACCGTCCAGAAATCTTTTGAGGGAAGGAAACGAGGCGGACTTGAAAGCGAGGCAGAATATCAGGAAACAGATTTCAAGAGGTACGTTGGAATCGCCTTTAAAGCACAGGAAGAGGGGCACAACTTCGACAATGATGCACTTGGCCAAAAAGGGCGTAAGCGTTTTCTCCTGAATATATTCAGGAGAAAACGCATACACCATTTTTCGCCAAGCAAGGAAGCGGGAAATGCAAATCTGCACTACAAAGAAGTATCACTTCCCACCGGTCAAAAGGGACATCCACAAAATGTGTAAAAACCAGAAAGGCAAGACAGGCCCTGGAGAACAGGGAGCCTTGTTATGCTGATGGGCGGGAGGTAAATTGCCAACTGCCTCTGTGGAGGAGTGCATTGTGTTCCTAAAACAAGTAAAGAACAGAGCTACAGAGCCAAGGGCACTTCCAGTCTAGGGAATATTCCTTGGGAAAACTGAAAATCAATAAGACAGAGCCACCCCAAAATTTAGGGCCGCACTGCTTACAAGGACCTCAACTTGGGTACACCTTAAATATCCCAGGAAATATAAAAATGGTTCAAAAAATTGTGGTACTTACGTACGATGGAATATCCCTCAGCCATGAAATCAATGTCATAAGACCAGTAGCAGCAAAATGGGTGGATTCAGGTACGATGATTCTAAGTGAAATAAGTCACACAGAAAAAGAAACTTATCATAAGATATCACTTACGAAGATCCTGTAAACATGGCTACACTTGAACTGAGTTAGGAAAGAGAACAGTGTCTCACAATTAGAAAACACTCTTATGCCTGCTTAAGGGGGAAGGAGAGGTGGGGTGATGCATAAAACCAGAGTTTGATATAAGCACAGGTACCGTTCCAAAAACCAACTATGGAATAGACAAGACCTACACCTTCCTCAGTGAAAGGGACTCAAAACCCCATATTTCCCGCAGAGGAATATATCTGACTAGTAAGAATCTAAAAACCTATGGATTGATATGTGTCCGTAGGGAATCAAGTGTGTCTAGACTGGCATAAACATGGCAGCGAGAATCAGCTCAAACCCACTATAAAAAGGAATTTCAAAAACAACACAAAAAAACTCGGAAATTCTTTACAATTCCTTCAGGGTCTCTGATGAAACCTGGAATGACCCTATTTACAACGACAGCTGGATGTGGCATAAGGCTGGAAACTTGGGACTGAGAGGATTGGTGAGATTGGGTGAGCAAATGCAGACCCTTTAAAGCAATAATGCATGGCACCCTTTCCATGTGTCCCAACTCTCCAGGTTGAAGGGAATATTACTACAGTTATAACATGTACCGGAATACAGGAGAACACACACACTGTGAATACGAAAGGTTTCTAAAACTCAACGAATAGTCCCTCTCCTGGTGCTCCGATTTGACTTTCCATCTGCTTTACTATCAACCTCCCAACTTGGAGAGACAGCCCCTTTAACCTCCTGGTTCGCACAGGTTTCCAATTTGGCAGAGGATGAAAGGGAAGAGGGAGATCCAATGAGAGAGTAGCTGTTAGGCATTTGGACGGGCACATATCACTGTAATTTCCCGGCAGGAAGAAGTATTAACCAAAGTCTCAGCCACCCACCGGGAACTAGTATAGGTCCTGAACCAAAATTTTGGACTTGCGGTCAGCTCACCAAAAACGAGTTGAAAAATGGAGCTCAGGGGCACAGCAATTCACAAACTGGCCGAGTAATAAAGGACAACTATCGTCCAAAAATCTGTTGAGGGAAGGCAACGAGGCGGACTTGAAAGCGAGGCAGAATAGCAGGAAACAGATTTCAAGAGGTACGTTGGAATCGCCTTTAAAGCACAAGAAGAGGGGCACAACTACGAAAATGATGCCCTTGGCCAAAAAGGGCATATGTGTTTTCTCCTGAACATATTCAGGAGAAAACGCATACGCCCTTTTTGGCCAAGCAAGCAAGCGGGAAATGCAAATCTGCACTACAAAGAAGTATCACTTCCCACCGGTCAAAAGGGACATCCACAAAATGTGTAAAAACCAGAAAGGCAAGACAGGCCCTGGAGAACAGGGAGCCTTGTTATGCTGATGGGCGGGATGTAAATTGCCAACTGCCTCTCTGGAGGAGTGCATTGTGTTCCCTAAAACAAGTAAACAACAGAGCTATAGAGCCAAGGGCACTTCCAGTCTAGGGAATATTCCTTGGGAAAACTGAAAATCAATAAGACAGAGCCACCCCAAAATATAGGGCTGCACTGATTACAAGGACCTCAACTTGGGTACACCTTAAATATCCCAGGAAATATAAAAATGGTTCAAAAAATTGTGGTACTTACGTACGATGGAATATCCCTCAGCCATGAAATCAATGTCATAAGACCAGTAGCAGCAAAATGGGTGGATTCAGGTACGATGATTCTAAGTGAAATAAGTCACACAGAAAAAGAAACTTATCATAAGATATCACTTATGAAGATCCTGTAAACATGGCTACACTTAAACTGAGTTAGGAAAGAGAACAGTGTCTCACAATTAGAAAACACTCTTATGCCTGCTTAAGGGGGAAGGAGAGGTGGGGTGATGCATAAAACCAGAGTTTGATATAAGCACAGGTACCGTTCCAAAAACCAACTATGGAATAGACAAGACCTACACCTTCCTCAGTGAAAGGGACACAAAACCCCATATTTACTGCAGAGGAATATATCTGAATAGTAAGAATCTTAAAACCTATGTATTGATATGTCTCTGTAAGGGAATCAAGTGTTTCTAGACTAGCATAAACATGGCAGCGAGAATCAGCTCAAACCCACTATAAAAAGGAATTTCAAAAACAAAACAAAAAAACTGGGAAATTCTTTACAATTCCTTCAGGGTCTCTGATGAACCCTGGAATGAACCTATCTACAACGACAGCTGGATGTGGCATAAGGCTGGACACTTGGTTCTGAGAGGATTGGTGAGATTTGGTGAGCAAATGCAGACCCTTTAAAGCAATAATGCATGGCACCCACTCCATGGGTCCCAACTCTCCAGGTTGAATGGAATATTACTACATTTATAACATGTACCGGAAACCTAGAGAATGGACACACTGTGAATACGAAAGGTTTCTAAAACTCAACGAATAGTCTGTCTCCTGGTGCTCCGGTTTGACTTTCCATCTGCTTTACTATCAACCTCCCAACTTGGAGAGACAGCCCCTTTAACTTCCTGGTTCGCACAGGTTGCCAATTTGGCAGAGGATGAAAGGGAAGAGGGAGAACCAATGAGAGAGTAGCTGTTAGGCATTTGGACGGGCACATATCACTGTAATTTCCCGGCAGGAAGAAGAATTAACCAAACTCTCAGCCACCCCCCGGGAACCAGTATAGGTCCTGAACCAAAATTTTGGACTTGCGGTCAGCTCACCAAAAACGAGTTGAAAAATGGAGCTCAGGGGCACAGCAATTCACAAACTGGCTGAGTAATAAAAGACAGCTATCGTCCAAAAATCTGTTCACGGAAGGCAACGAGGCGTACTTGAAAGCGACGCAGAATAGCAGGAAACAGATTTCAAGAGGTACATTGGAATCGCCTTTAAAGCACAGGAAGAGGGGCACAACTTCGACAATGATGCACTTGGCCTAAAAGGGCGTATGCGTTTTCTCCTGAATATATTCAGGAGAAAACGCATACGCCCTTTTTGGCCAAGCAAGCAAGCGGGCAATGCAAATCTGCACTACAAAGAAGTATCACTTCCCACCGGTCAAAAGGGACATCCACAAAATGTGTAAAAACCAGAAAGGCAAGACAGGCCCTGGAGAACAGGGAGCCTTGTTATGCTGATGGGCGGGATGTAAATTGCCAACTGCCTCTCTGGAGGAGTGCATTGTGTTCCCTAAAACAAGTAAACAACAGAGCTACAGAGCCAAGGACACTTCCAGTCTAGGGAATATTCCTTGGGAAAACTACAAATCAATAAGACAGAGCCACCCCAAAATTTAGGGCTGCACTGCTTACAAGGACCTCAACTTGGGTACACCTTAAATATCCCAGGAAATATAAAAATGGTTCAAAAAATTGTTGTACTTACGTACGATGGAATATCCCACAGCCATGAAATCAATGTCATAAGACCAGTAGCAGCAAAATGGGTAGATTCAGGTACGATGATTCTAAGTGAAATAAGTCACAGAGAAAAAGAAACTTACCATAAGATATCACTTATGAAGATCCTGTAAACATGGCTACACTTGAACTGACTTAGGAAAGAGAACAGTGTCTCACATTTAGAAAACACTCTTATGCCTGCTTAAGGGGGAAGGAGAGGTGGGGTGATGCATAAAACCAGAGTTTGATATAAGCACAGGTACCGTTCCAAAAACCAACTATGGAATAGACAAAACCTACACCTTCCTCAGTGAAAGGGACTCAAAACCCCATATTTCCCACAGAGGAATATATCTGACTAGTAAGAATCTTAAAACCTATGTATTGATATGTCTCCGTAAGGGAATCAAGTGTGTCTAGACTGGCATAAACATGGCAGCGAGAATCAGCTCAAACCCACTATAAAAAGGAATTTCAAAAACAAAACAAAAAAACTGGGAAATTCTTTACAATTCCTTCAGGGTCTCTGATTAAACCTGGAATGACCCTATCTACAAGGACAGCTGGATGTGGCATAAGGCTGGACACTTGGGACTGAGATGATTGGTGAGATTGGGTGAGCAAATGCAGACCCTTTAAATCAATAATGCATGGCACCCATTCCATGGGTCCCAACTCTCCAGGTTGAAGGGAATATTACTACAGTTATAACGTGTACCGGAATCCTAGAGAACGGACACACTGTGAATACGAAAGGTTTCTAAAACTCAACGAATAGTCCCTCTCCTGGTGCTCCAGTTTGACTTTCCATCTGCTTTACTATCAACCTCCCAACTTGGAGAGACAGCCCCTTTAACCTCCTGGTTCACACAGGTTGCCAATTTGGCAGAGGATGAAAGGGAAGAGGGAGAACCAATGAGAGAGTAGCTGTTAGGCATTTGGACGGGCACATATCACTGTAATTTCCTAGCAGGAAGAAGAATTAACCAAAGTCTCAGCCACCCACCGGGAACCAGTATAGGTCCTGAACCAAAATTTTCTACTTGCGGTCAGCTCACCAAAAACGAGTTGAAACATGGAGCTCAGGGGCACAGCAATTCACAAACTGGCCGAGTAATAAAGGACAACTATCGTCCAAAAATCTGTTGAGGGAAGGCAACGAGGCGGACTTGAAAGCGAGGCAGAATAGCAGGAAACAGATTTCAAGAGGTACGATGGAATCGCCTTTAAAGCACAGGAAGAGGGGCACAACTTCGACAATGATGCACTTGGCCAAAAAGGGCGTATGGGTTTTCTCCTGAATATATTCAGGAGAAAACACATACACCCTTTTTGGCCAAGCAAGCAAGCGGGAAATGCAAATCTGCACTACAAAGAAGTATCACTTCCCACCGGTCAAAAGGGACATCCACAAAATGTGTAAAAACCAGAAAGGCAAGACAGGCCCTGGAGAACAGGGAGCCTTGTTATGCTGATGGGCGGGATGTAAATTGCCAACTGCCTCTCTGGAGGAGTGCACTGTGTTCCCTAAAACAAGCAAACAACAGAGCTACAGAGCCAAGGGCACTTCCAGTCTAGGGAATATTCCTTGGGAAAACTGAAAATCAATAAGACAGAGCCACCCCAAAATTTAAGGCTTCACTGCTTACAAGGACCTCAACTTGGGTACACCTTAAATATCCCAGGAAATATAAAAATGGTTCAAAAAATTGTGGTACTTACGTACAATGGAATATCCCTCAGCCATGAAATCAATGTCATAAGACCAGTAGCAGCAAAATGGGTGGATTCAGGTACGATGATTCTAAGTGAAATAATCACACAGAAAAAGAAACTTATCATAAGATATCACTTATGAAGATCCTGTAAACATGGCTACACTTGAACTGAGTTAGGAAAGAGAACAGTGTCTCACATTTAGAAAACACTCTTATGCCTGCTTAAGGGGGAAGGAGAGGTGGGGTGATGCATTAAACCAGAGTTGGATATAAGCACAGGTACCGTTCCAAAAACCAACTATGGAATAGACAAGACCTACACCTTCCTCAGTGAAAGGGACTCAAAACCCCATATTTCCCGCAGAGGAATATATCTGACTAGTAAGAATCTTAAAACCTATGTATTGATATGTCTCCGTAAGGGAATCAAGTGTGTCTAGACTGGCATAAACATGGCAGCGAGAATCAGCTCCAACCCACTATAAAAACGAATTTCAAGAACAAAACAAAAAAACTGGGAAATTCTTTACAATTCCTTCAGGGTCTCTGATGAAACCTGGAATG
The DNA here is from genome assembly GCF_949752795.1 of Hyperoodon ampullatus. Classification (NCBI taxonomy): domain Eukaryota; kingdom Metazoa; phylum Chordata; class Mammalia; order Artiodactyla; family Ziphiidae; genus Hyperoodon; species Hyperoodon ampullatus. The sequence goes on from NW_027641015.1 coordinate 144,489, forward strand.
ACCCTATCTACAACGACAGCTGGATGTGGCAAAAGGCTGGAAACTTGGGACTGAGAGGATTGGTGAGATTGGGTGAGCAAATGCAGACCCTTTAAAGCAATAATGCATGACACCCATTCCATGGGTCCCAACTCTCCAGGTTGAAGGGAATATTACTACAGTTATAACATGTACCGGAAACCTAGAGAACGGACACACTGTGAATACGAAAGGTTTCTAAACCTCAACGAATAGTCCCTCTCCTGGTGCTCCGGTTTGACTTTCCATCTGCTTTACTATCAACCTCCCAACTTGGAGAGTCAGCCCCTTTAACCTCCTGGTTCGCACAGGTTTCCAATTTGGCAGAGGATGAAAGGGAAGAGGGAGAACCAATGAGAGAGTAGCTGTTAGGCATTTGGACGGCCACATATCACTGTAATTTCCCGGCAGGAAGAAGAATTAACCAAAGTCTCAGCCACCCACCGGGAACCAATATAGGTCCTGAACCAAAATTTTGGACTTGCGGTCAGCTCACCAAAAACGAGTTGAAAAATGGAGCTCAGGGGCACAGCAATTCACAAACTGGCCGAGTAATAAAGGACAACTATCGTCCAAAAATCTGTTGAGGGAAGGCAACGAGGCGGACTTGAAAGCGAGGCAGAATAGCAGGAAACAGATTTCAAGAGGTACGTTGGAATCGCCTTTAAAGCACAGGAAGAGGGGCACAACTTCGACAATGATGCACTTGGCCAAAAAGGGCGTATGCGTTTTCTCCTGAATATATTCAGGAGAAAACGCATACGCCCTTTTTGGCCAAGCAAGCAAGCGGGCAATGCAAATCTGCACTACAAAGAAGTATCACTTCCCACCGGTCAAAAGGGACATCCACAAAATGTGTAAAAACCAGAAAGGCAAGACAGGCCCTGGAGAACAGGGAGCCTTGTTATGCTGATGTGTGGGATGTAAATTGCCAACTGCCTCTCTGGAGGAGTGCATTGTGTTCCCTAAAACAAGTAAACAACAGAGCTACAGAGCCAAGGGCACTTCCAGTCTAGGGAAAATACCTTGGGAAAACTGAAAATCAATAAGACAGAGGCACCCCAAAATTTAGGGCTGCACTGCTTACAAGGACCTCAACATGGGTACACCTTAAATATCCCAGGAAATATAAAAATGGTTCAAAAAATTGTGGTACTTACGTACAATGGAATATCCCTCAGCCATGAAATCAATGTCATAAGACGAGTAGCAGCAAAATGGGTGGATTCAGGTACGATGATTCTAAGTGAAATAAGTCACACAGAAAAAGAATCTTATCATAAGATATCACTTATGAAGATCCTGTAAACATGGCTACACTTGAACTGAGTTAGGAAAGAGAAGAATGTCTCACATTTAGAAAACACTCTTATGCCTGCTTTAGGGGGAAGGAGAGGTGGGGTGATACATAAAACCAGAGTTTGATATAAGCACAGGTACCGTTCCAAAAACCAACTATGGAATAGACAAGACCTACACCTTCCTCAGTGAAAGGGACTCAAAACCCCATATTTCCCACAGAGGAATATATCTGACTAGCAAGAATCTTAAAACCTATGTATTGATATGTCTCCGTAAGGGAATCAAGTGTGTCTAGACTGGCATAAACATGGCAGCGAGAATCAGCTCAAACCCACTAAAAAAAGGAATTTCAAAAACAAAACAAAAAAACTGGGAAATTCTTTACAATTCCTTCAGGGTCTCTGATGAAACCTGGAATGACCCTATCTACAAGGACAGCTGGATGTGGCATAAGGCTGGACACTTGGGACTGAGATGATTGGTGAGATTGGGTGAGCAAATGCAGACCCTTTAAATCAATAATGCATGGCACCCATTCCATGGGTCCCAACTCTCCAGGTTGAAGGGAATATTACTACAGTTATAACGTGTACCGGAATCCTAGAGAACGGACACACTGTGAATACGAAAGGTTTCTAAAACTCAACGAATAGTCCCTCTCCTGGTGCTCCAGTTTGACTTTCCATCTGCTTTACTATCAACCTCCCAACTTGGAGAGACAGACCCTTTAACCTCCTTGTTCGCACAGGTTGCCAATTTGGCAGAGGATGAAAGGGAAGAGGGAGAACCAATGAGAGAGTAGCTGTTAGGCATTTGGACGGGCACATATAACTGTAATTTTCCGGCAGGAAGAAGAATTAACCAAAGTCTCAGCCACCCACCGGGAACCAATATAGGTCCCAAACCAAAATTTTGGACTTGCGGTCAGCTCACCAAAAACGAGTTGAAACATGGAGCTCAGGGGCACAGCAATTCACAAACTGGCCGAGTAATAAAGGACAACTATCGTCCAAAAATCTGTTGAGGGAAGGCAACGAGGCGGACTTGAAAGCGAGGCAGAATAGCAGGAAACAGATTTCAAGAGTTACGTTGGAAACGCATTTAAAGCACAGGAAGAGGGGCACAACTTCGACAATGATGCACTTGGCCAAAAAGGGCGTATGCGTTTTCTCCTGAATATATTCAGGAGAAAACGCATACGCCCTTTTTGGCCAAGCAAGCAGGCGGGCAATGCAAATCTGCACTACAAAGAAGTATCACTTCCCACCGGTCAAAAGGGACATCCACAAAATGTGTAAAAACCAGAAAGGCAAGACAGGCCCTGGAGAACAGGGAGCCTTGTTATGCTGATGTGTGGGATGTAAATTGCCAACTGCCTCTCTGGAGGAGTGCATTGTGTTCCCTAAAACAGGTAAACAACAGAGCTACAGAGCCAAGGGCACTTCCAGTCTAGGGAATATACCTTGGGAAAACTGAAAATCAATAAGACAGAGCCTCCCCAAAATTTAGGGCTGCACTGCTTACAAGGACCTCAACTTGGGTACACCTTAAATATCCCAGGAAATATAAAAATGGTTCAAAAAATTGTGGTACTTACGTACGATGGAATATCCCTCAGCCATGAAATCAATGTCATAAGACGAGTAGCAGCAAAATGGGTGGATTCAGGTACGATGATTCTAAGTGAAATAATCACACAGAAAAAGAAACTTATCATAAGATATCACTTATGAAGATCCTGTAAACATGGCTACACTTGAACTGAGTTAGGAAAGAGAACAGTGTCTCACATTTAGAAAACACTCTTATGCCTGCTTAAGGGGGAAGGAGAGGTGGGGTGATGCATTAAACCAGAGTTTGATATAAGCACAGGTACCGTTCCAAAAACCAACTATGGAATAGACAAGACCTACACCTTCCTCAGTGAAAGGGACTCAAAACCCCATATTTCCCGCAGAGGAATATATCTGACTAGTAAGAATCTTAAAACCTATGTATTGATATGTCTCCGTAAGGGAATCAAGTGTGTCTAGACTGGCATAAACATGGCAGCGAGAATCAGCTCCAACCCACTATAAAAACGAATTTCAAGAACAAAACAAAAAAACTGGGAAATTCTTTACAATTCCTTCAGGGTCTCTGATGAAACCTGGAATGACCCTATCTACAACGACAGCTGGATGTGGCAAAAGGCTGGAAACTTGGGACTGAGAGGATTGGTGAGATTGGGTGAGCAAATGCAGACCCTTTAAAGCAATAATGCATGACACCCATTCCATGGGTCCCAACTCTCCAGGTTGAAGGGAATATTACTACAGTTATAACATGTACCGGAAACCTAGAGAACGGACACACTGTGAATACGAAAGGTTTCTAAACCTCAACGAATAGTCCCTCTCCTGGTGCTCCGGTTTGACTTTCCATCTGCTTTACTATCAACCTCCCAACTTGGAGAGTCAGCCCCTTTAACCTCCTGGTTCGCACAGGTTTCCAATTTGGCAGAGGATGAAAGGGAAGAGGGAGAACCAATGAGAGAGTAGCTGTTAGGCATTTGGACGGCCACATATCACTGTAATTTCCCGGCAGGAAGAAGAATTAACCAAAGTCTCAGCCACCCACCGGGAACCAATATAGGTCCTGAACCAAAATTTTGGACTTGCGGTCAGCTCACCAAAAACGAGTTGAAAAATGGAGCTCAGGGGCACAGCAATTCACAAACTGGCCGAGTAATAAAGGACAACTATCGTCCAAAAATCTGTTGAGGGAAGGCAACGAGGCGGACTTGAAAGCGAGGCAGAATAGCAGGAAACAGATTTCAAGAGGTACGTTGGAATCGCCTTTAAAGCACAGGAAGAGGGGCACAACTTCGACAATGATGCACTTGGCCAAAAAGGGCGTATGTGTTTTCTCCTGAATATATTCAGGAGAAAACGCATACGCCCTTTTTGGCCAAGCAAGCAAGCGGGCAATGCAAATCTGCACTACAAAGAAGTATCACTTCCCACCGGTCAAAAGGGACATCCACAAAATGTGTAAAAACCAGAAAGGCAAGACAGGCCCTGGAGAACAGGGAGCCTTGTTATGCTGATGTGTGGGATGTAAATTGCCAACTGCCTCTCTGGAGGAGTGCATTGTGTTCCCTAAAACAAGTAAACAACAGAGCTACAGAGCCAAGGGCACTTCCAGTCTAGGGAAAATACCTTGGGAAAACTGAAAATCAATAAGACAGAGGCACCCCAAAATTTAGGGCTGCACTGCTTACAAGGACCTCAACATGGGTACACCTTAAATATCCCAGGAAATATAAAAATGGTTCAAAAAATTGTGGTACTTACGTACAATGGAATATCCCTCAGCCATGAAATCAATGTCATAAGACGAGTAGCAGCAAAATGGGTGGATTCAGGTACGATGATTCTAAGTGAAATAAGTCACACAGAAAAAGAATCTTATCATAAGATATCACTTATGAAGATCCTGTAAACATGGCTACACTTGAACTGAGTTAGGAAAGAGAAGAATGTCTCACATTTAGAAAACACTCTTATGCCTGCTTTAGGGGGAAGGAGAGGTGGGGTGATACATAAAACCAGAGTTTGATATAAGCACAGGTACCGTTCCAAAAACCAACTATGGAATAGACAAGACCTACACCTTCCTCAGTGAAAGGGACTCAAAACCCCATATTTCCCACAGAGGAATATATCTGACTAGCAAGAATCTTAAAACCTATGTATTGATATGTCTCCGTAAGGGAATCAAGTGTGTCTAGACTGGCATAAACATGGCAGCGAGAATCAGCTCAAACCCACTAAAAAAAGGAATTTCAAAAACAAAACAAAAAAACTGGGAAATTCTTTACAATTCCTTCAGGGTCTCTGATGAAACCTGGAATGACCCTATCTACAAGGACAGCTGGATGTGGCATAAGGCTGGACACTTGGGACTGAGATGATTGGTGAGATTGGGTGAGCAAATGCAGACCCTTTAAATCAATAATGCATGGCACCCATTCCATGGGTCCCAACTCTCCAGGTTGAAGGGAATATTACTACAGTTATAACGTGTACCGGAATCCTAGAGAACGGACACACTGTGAATACGAAAGGTTTCTAAAACTCAACGAATAGTCCCTCTCCTGGTGCTCCAGTTTGACTTTCCATCTGCTTTACTATCAACCTCCCAACTTGGAGAGACAGACCCTTTAACCTCCTTGTTCGCACAGGTTGCCAATTTGGCAGAGGATGAAAGGGAAGAGGGAGAACCAATGAGAGAGTAGCTGTTAGGCATTTGGACGGGCACATATAACTGTAATTTTCCGGCAGGAAGAAGAATTAACCAAAGTCTCAGCCACCCACCGGGAACCAATATAGGTCCCAAACCAAAATTTTGGACTTGCGGTCAGCTCACCAAAAACGAGTTGAAACATGGAGCTCAGGGGCACAGCAATTCACAAACTGGCCGAGTAATAAAGGACAACTATCGTCCAAAAATCTGTTGAGGGAAGGCAACGAGGCGGACTTGAAAGCGAGGCAGAATAGCAGGAAACAGATTTCAAGAGTTACGTTGGAAACGCATTTAAAGCACAGGAAGAGGGGCACAACTTCGACAATGATGCACTTGGCCAAAAAGGGCGTATGCGTTTTCTCCTGAATATATTCAGGAGAAAACGCATACGCCCTTTTTGGCCAAGCAAGCAGGCGGGCAATGCAAATCTGCACTACAAAGAAGTATCACTTCCCACCGGTCAAAAGGGACATCCACAAAATGTGTAAAAACCAGAAAGGCAAGACAGGCCCTGGAGAACAGGGAGCCTTGTTATGCTGATGTGTGGGATGTAAATTGCCAACTGCCTCTCTGGAGGAGTGCATTGTGTTCCCTAAAACAGGTAAACAACAGAGCTACAGAGCCAAGGGCACTTCCAGTCTAGGGAATATACCTTGGGAAAACTGAAAATCAATAAGACAGAGCCTCCCCAAAATTTAGGGCTGCACTGCTTACAAGGACCTCAACTTGGGTACACCTTAAATATCCCAGGAAATATAAAAATGGTTCAAAAAATTGTGGTACTTACGTACGATGGAATATCCCTCAGCCATGAAATCAATGTCATAAGACCAGTAGCAGCAAAATGGGTGGATTCATGTACGATGATTCTAAGTGAAATAAGTCACACAGAAAAAGAAACTTATCATAAGATATCACTTATGAAGATCCTGTAAACATGGCTACACTTGAACTGAGTTAGGAAAGAGAAGAATGTCTCACATTTAGAAAACACTCTTATGCCTGCTTTAGGGGGAAGGAGAGGTGGGGTGATGCATAAAACCAGAGTTTGATATAAGCACAGGTACCGTTCCAAAAACCAACTATGGAATAGACAAGACCTACACCTTCCTCAGTGAAAGGGATTCAAAACCCCATATTTCCTGCAGAAGAATATATCTGACTAGTAAGAATCTTAAAACCTATGTATTGATATGTCTCCGTAAGGGAATCAAGTGTGTCTAGACTGGCATAAACATGGCAGCGAGAATCAGCTCAAACCCACTATAAAAAGGAATTTCAAAAACAAAACAAAAAAACTGGGAAATTCTTTACAATTCCTTCAGGGTCTCTGATGAAACCTGGAATGACCCTATCTACAACGACAGCTGGATGTGGCAAAAGGCTGGAAACTTGGCACTGAGAGGATTGGTGAGATTAGGTGAGCAAATGCAGACCCTTTAAAGCAATAATGCATGGCACCCATTCCATGGGTCCCAACTCTCCAGGTTGAAGGGAATATTACTACAGTTATAACATGTACCGGAATCCTAGAGAACGGACACACTGTGAATACGAAAGGTTTCTAAAACTCAACGAATATTCCCTCTCCTGGTGCTCCGGTTTGACTCTCCATCTGCTTTACTATCAACCTCCCAACTTGGAGAGACAGCCCCTTTAACCTCCTGGTTCACACAGGTTGCCAATTTTGCAGAGGATGAAAGGGAAGAGGGAGAACCAATGAGAGAGTAGCTGTTAGGCATTTGGACGGGCACATATCACTGTAATTTCCCAGCAGGAAGAAGAATTAACCAAAGTCTCAGCCACCCACCGGGAACCAGTATAGGTCCTGAACCAAAATTTTGGACTTGCGGTCAGCTCAAAAAAAACGAGTTGAAACATGGAGCTCAGGGGCACAGCAATTCACAAACTGGCCGAGTAATAAAGGACAACTATCGTCCAAAAATCTGTTGAGGGAAGGCAACGAGGCGGACTTGAAAGCGAGGCAGAATAGCAGGAAACATATTTCTAGAGGTACGTTGGAATCACCTTTAAAGCACAGGAAGAGGGGCACAACTTCGACAATGATGCACTTGGCCAAAAAGGGCGTATGCGTTTTCTCCTGAATATATTCAGGAGAAAACGCATACAACATTTTTGGCCAAGCAAGCAAGCGGGCAATGCAAATCGGCACTACAAAGAAGTATCACTTCCCACTGGTCAAAAGGGACATCCACAAAATGTGTAAAAACCAGAAAGGCAAGACAGGCCCTGGAGAACTGGGAGCCTTGTTATGCTGATGGGCGGGATGTAAATTGCCAACTGCCTTTCTGGAGGAGTGCATTGTGTTCCCTAAAACAAGTAAACAACAGAGCTACAGAGCCAAGGGCACTTCCAGTCTAGGGAATATTCCTTGTGAAAACTGAATATCAATAAGACAGAGCCACCCCAAAATTTAGGGCAGCACTGCTTACAAGGACCTCAACTTGGGTACACCTTAAATATCCCAGGAAATATAAAAATGGTTCAAAAAATTGTGGTACTTACGTACGATGGAATATCCCTCAGCCATGAAATCAATGTCATAAGACCAGTAGCAGCAAAATGGGTGGATTCAGGTACGATGATTCTAAGTGAAATAAGACACACAGAAAAAGAAACTTATCATAAGATATCACTTATGAAGATCCTGTAAACAAGGGTACACTTGAACTGAGTTAGGAAAGAGAAGAATGTCTCACATTTAGAAAACACTCTTATGCCTGCTTAAGGGGGAAGGAGAGGTGGGGTGATGCATAAAACCAGAGTTTGATATAAGCACATTTACCGTTACAAAAACCAACTATGGAATAGACAAGACCTACACCTTCCTCAGTGAAAGGGACTCAAAACCCCATAGTTCCCGCAGAGGAATATATCTGACTAGTAAGAATCTTAAAACCTATGTATTGATATGTCTCCGTAAGGGAATCAAGTGTGTCTAGACTGGCATAAACATGGCAGCGAGAATCAGCTCAAAACCACTATAAAAAGGAATTTCATAAACAAAACAAAAAAACTGGGAAATTCTTTACAATTCCTTCAGGGTCTCTGATGAAACATGGAATGACAATATCTACAAAGACAGCTGGATGTGGCATAAGGCTGGACACTTGGGACTGAGAGGATTGGTGAGATTGGGTGAGCAAATGCAGACCCTTTAAAGCAATAATGCATGGCACCCATTCCATGGGTCCCAACTCCCCAGGTTGAAGGGAATATTACTACAGTTATAACATGTACGGGAAACCTAGAGAACGGACACACTGTAAATATGAAAGGTTTCTAAAACTCAACGAATAGTCCCTCTCCTGGTGCTCCGGATTGACTTTCCATCTGCTTTACTATCAATCTCCCAACTTGGAGAGACAGCCCCTTCAACCTCCTGGTTCACACAGGTCTCCAATTTGGCAGAGGATGAAAGGGAAGAGGGAGAACCAATGAGAGAGTAGCTGTTAGGTATTTGGTCGGGCACATATCACTCTAACTTCCCGGCAGGAAGAAGAATTAACCAAAGTCTCAGCCCCCCACCAGGAACCAGTATAGGTCCTGAACCAAAATTTTGGACTTGCGGTCAGCTCACCAAAAACGAGTTGAAAAATGGAGCTCAGGGTCACAGCAATTCACAAACTGGCCGAGTAATAAAGGACAACTATCGTCCAAAAATCTGTTGAGGGAAGGCAACGAGGCGGACTTGAAAGCGAGGCAGAATAGCAGGAAACAGATTTCAAGAGGTACGTTGGAATCGCCTTTAAAGCACAGGAAGAGGGGCACAACTTCGACAATGATGCACTTGGCCAAAAAGGGCGTATGTGTTTTCTCCTGAATATATTCAGGAGAAAACGCATACGCCCTTTTTGGCCAAGCAAGCAAGCGGGCAATGCGAATCTGCACTACAAAGAAGTATCACTTCCCACCGGTCAAAAGGGACATCCACAAAATGTGTAAAAACCAGAAAGGCAAGACAGGCCCTGGAGAACAGGGAGCCTTGTTATGCTGATGGGCGGGATGTAAATTGCCAACTGCCTCTCTGGAGGAGTGCATTGTGTTCCCTAAAACAAGTAAACAACAGAGCTACAGAGCCAATGGCACTTCCAGTCTAGGGAATATTCCTTGGGAAAACTGAAAATCAATAAGACAGAGCCACCCCAAAATTTAGGGCTGCACTGCTTACAAGGACCTCAACTTGGGTACACCTTAAATATCCCAGGAAATATAAAAAATGGTTCAAAAAATTGTGGTACATACGTACGATGGAATATCCCTCAGCCATGAAATCAGTGTCATAAGACCAGTAGCAGCAAAATGGGTGGATTCAGGTACGATGATTCTAAGTGAAATAAGTCACACAGAAAAAGAAACTTATCATAAGATATCACTTATGAAGATACTGTAAACATGGCTACACTTGAACTGAGTTAGGAAAGAGAACAGTGTCTCACAATTAGAAAACACTCTTATGCCTGCTTAAGGGGGAAGGAGAGGTGGGGTGATGCATAAAACCAGAGTTTGATATAAGCACAGGTACCGTTCCAAAAACCAACTATGGAATAGACAAGACCTACACCTTCCTCAGTGAAAGGGACTCAAAACCCCATATTTCCCGCAGAGGAATATATCTGACTTGTAAGAATCTTAAAACCTATGGATTGATATGTCTCCGTAGGGAATCAAGTGTGTCTAGACTGGCATAAACATGGCAGCGAGAATCAGCTCAAACCCACTATAAAAAGGAATTTCAAAAACAAAACAAAAAAACTGGGAAATTCTTTACAATTCCTTCAGGGTCTCTGATGAAACCTGGAATGACCCTATTTACAAGGACAGCTGAATGTGGCATAAGGCTGGACACTTGGGACTGAGAGGATTGGTGAGATTGGGTGAGCAAATGCAGACCCTTTAAAGCAATAATGCATGGCACCCATTCCATGGGTCCCAACTCTCCAGGTTGAAGGGAATATTACTACAGTTATAACATGTACCGGAATCCTAGAGAACGGACACACTGTGAATACGAAAGGTTTCTGAAACTCAACGAATAGTCCCTCTCCTGGTGCTCCGGTTTGACTTTCCATCTGCTTTACTATCAACCTCCCAACTTGGAGAGAGAGCCCCTTTAACCTCCTGTTTCACACAGGTTTCCAATTTGGCAGAGGATGAAAGGGAAGAGGGAGAACCAATGAGAGAGTAGCTGTTAGGCATTTGGACGGGCACATATCACTGTAATTTCACAGCAGGAAGAAGAATTAACCAAAGTCTCAGCCCCCCACCGGGAACCAGTATAGGTCCTGAACCAAAATTTTGGACTTGCGGTCAGCTCACCTAAAACGAGTTGAAACATGGAGCTCAGGGGCACAGCAATTCACAAACTGGCCGAGTAATAAAGGACAACTATCGTCCAAAAATCTGTTGAGGGAAGGCAACGAGGTGGACTTGAAAGCGAGGAAGAATTGCAGGAAACAGATTTCAAGAGGTACGTTGGAATCGCCTTTAAAGCACAGGAAGAGGGGCACAACTTCGACAATGATGCACTTGGCCAAAAAGGGCGTATGCGTTTTCTCCTGAATATATTCAGGAGAAAACGCATACGCCCTTTTTGGCCAAGCAAGCAAGCGGGCAATGCAAATCTGCACTACAAAGAAGTATCACTTCCCACCGGTCAAAAGGGACATCCACAAATTGTGTAAAAACCAGAAAGGCAAGACAGGCCCTGGAGAACAGGGAGCCTTGTTATGCTGATGGGCGGGATGTAAATTGCCAACTGCCTCTCTGGAGGAGTGCATTGTGTTCCCTAAAAGAAGTAAACAACAGAGCTACAGAGCCAAGGGCACTTCCAGTCTAGGGAATATACCTTGGGAAAACTGAAAATCAATAAGACAGAGCCACCCCAAAATTTAGGGCTGCACTGCTTACAAGGACCTCAACTTGGGTACACCTTAAATATCCCAGGAAATATAAAAATGGTTCAAAAAATTGTGGTACTTACGTACGATGGAATATCCCTCAGCCATGAAATCAATGTCATAAGACCAGTAGCAGCAAAATGGGTGGATTCAGGTACGATGATTCTAAGTGAAATAAGTCACACAGAAAAAGAAACTTATCATAAGATATCACTTATGAAGATCCTGTAAACATGGCTACACTTGAACTGAGTTAGGAAAAGAGAACAGTGTCTCACAATTAGAAAACACTCTTATGCCTGCTTTAGTGGGAAGGAGAGGTGGGGTGATGCATAAAACCAGAGTTTGATATAAGCACAGGTACCGTTCCAAAAACCAACTATGGAATAGACAAGACCTACACCTTCCTCAGTGAAAGGGACTCAAAACCCCATATTTCCCGCAGAGGAATATATCTGACTAGTAAGAATCTTAAAACCTATGTGTTGATATGTCTCCGTAAGGGACTCAAGTGTGTCTAGACTGGCATAAACATGGCAGCGAGAATCAGCTCAAACCCACTATAAAAAGGAATTTCAAAAACAAAACAAAAAAACTGGGAAATTCTTTACAATTCCTTCAGGGTCTCTGATGAAACATGGAATGACAATATCTACAAAGACAGCTGGATGTGGCATAAGGCTGGACACTTGGGACTGAGAGGATTGGTGAGATTGGGTGAGCAAATGCAGACCCTTTAAAGCAATAATGCATGGCACCCATTCCATGGGTCCCAACTCTCCAGGTTGAAGGGAATATTACTACAGTTATAACATGTACCGGAAACCTAGAGAACGGACACACTGTGAATACGAAAGGTTTCTAAAACTCAACGAATAGTCCCTCTCCTGGTGCTCAAGTTTGACTTTCCATCTGCTTTACTATCAACCTCCCAACTTGGAGAGACAGCCCCTTTAACCTCCTGGTTCGCACAGGTTTCCAATTTGGCAGAGGATGAAAGGGAAGAGGGAGAACCAATGAGAGAGTAGCTGTTAGGCATTTGGACGGGCACATATCACTGTAATTTCACGGCAGAAAGAAGAATTAACCAAAGTCTCATCCACCCACCGGGAACCAATATAGGTCCTGAACCAAAATTTTGGACTTGAGGTCAGCTCACCAAAAACGAGTTGAAAAATGGAGTTCAGGGGCACAGCAATTCACAAACTGGCCGAGTAATAAAGGACAACTATCGTCCAAAAATCTGTTGAGGGAAGGCAACGAGGCGGACTTGAAAGCGAGGCAGAATAGCAGGAAACAGATTTCAAGAGGTACGTTGGAATCGCCTTTAAAGCACAGGAAGAGGGGCACAAATTCGACAATGATGCACTTGGCCAAAAAGGGCGTATGTGTTTCTCCTGAATATATTCAGGAGAAAACGCATACGCCCTTTTTGGCCAAGCAAGCAAGCGGGCAATGCAAATCTGCACTACAAAGTGATACAAAGAAGTATCACTTCCCACCGGTCAAAAGTGACATCCACAAAATGTGTAAAAACCAGAAAGGCAAGACAGGCCCTGGAGAACAGGGAGCCTTGTTATGCTGATGGGCGGGATGTAAATTGCCAACTGCCTCTCTGGAGGAGTGCATTGTGTTCCCTAAAACAAGTAAACAACAGAGCTACACAGCCAAGGGCACTTCCAGTCTAGGGAATATACCTTGGGAAAACTGAAAATCAATAAGACAGAGCCACCCCAAAATTTAGGGCTGCACTGCTTACAAGGACCTCAACTTGGGTACACCTTAAATATCCCAGGAAATATAAAAATGGTTCAAAAAATTGTGGTACTTACGTACGATGGAATATCCCTCAGCCATGAAATCAATGTCATAAGACCAGTAGCAGCAAAATGGGTGGATTCAAGTACGATGATTCTAAGTGAAATAAGTCACACAGAAAAAGAAACTTATCACAAGATATCACTTAAGAAGATCCTGTAAACATGGCTACACTTGAACTGAGTTAGGAAAGAGAAGAATGTCTCACATTTAGAAAACACTCTTATGCCTGCTTTAGGGGGAAGGAGAGGTGGGGTGATGCATAAAGCCAGAGTTTGATATAAGCACAGGTACCGTTCCAAAAACCAACTATGGAATAGACAAGACCTACACCTTCCTCAGTGAAAGGGACTCAAAACCCCATAGTTCCCGCAGAGGAATATATCTGACTAGTAAGAATCTTAAAACCTATGTATTGATATGTCTCCGTAAGGGAATCAAGTGTGTCTAGACTGGCATAAACATGGCAGCGAGAATCAGCTCAAAACCACTATAAAAAGGAATTTCATAAACAAAACAAAAAAACTGGGAAATTCTTTACAATTCCTTCAGGGTCTCTGATGAAACATGGAATGACAATATCTACAAAGACAGCTGGATGTGGCATAAGGCTGGACACTTGGGACTGAGAGGATTGGTGAGATTGGGTGAGCAAATGCAGACCCTTTAAAGCAATAATGCATGGCACCCATTCCATGGGTCCCAACTCCCCAGGTTGAAGGGAATATTACTACAGTTATAACATGTACGAGAAACCTAGAGAACGGACACACTGTAAATATGAAAGGTTTCTAAAACTCAACGAATAGTCCCTCTCCTGGTGCTCCGGATTGACTTTCCATCTGCTTTACTATCAATCTCCCAACTTGGAGAGACAGCCCCTTCAACCTCCTGGTTCACACAGGTCTCCAATTTGGCAGAGGATGAAAGGGAAGAGGGAGAAGCAATGAGAGAGTAGCTGTTAGGTATTTGGTCGGGCACATATCACTCTAACTTCCCGGCAGGAAGAAGAATTAACCAAAGTCTCAGCCCCCCACCAGGAACCAGTATAGGTCCTGAACCAAAATTTTGGACTTGCGTTCAGCTCACCAAAAACGAGTTGAAAAATGGAGCTCAGGGGCACAGCAATTCACAAACTGGCCGAGTAATAAAGGACAACTCTCGTCCAAAAATCTGTTGAGGGAAGGCAACGAGGCGGACTTGAAAGCGAGGCAGAATAGCAGGAAACAGATTTCAAGAGGTACGTTGGAATCGCCTTTAAAGCACAGGAAGAGGGGCACAACTTCGACAATGATGCACTTGGCCAAAAAGGGCGTATGCGTTTTCTCCTGAATATATTCAGGAGAAAACGCATACGCCCTTTTTGGCCAAGCAAGCAAGCGGGCAATGCAAATCTGCACTACAAAGAAGTATCACTTCCCACCGGTCAAAAGGGACATCCACAAAATGTGTAAAAACCAGAAAGGCAAGAGAGACCCTGGAGAACAGGGAGCCTTGTTATGCTGATGTGGGGGATGTAAATTGCCAACTGCCTCTCTGGAGGAGTGCATTGAGTTCCCTAAAACAAGTAAACAACCGAGCTACAGAGCCAAGGGCACTTCCAGTCTAGGGAGTATTCCTTGGGAAAACTGAAAATCAATAAGACAGAGCCACCCCAAAATTTAGGGCTGCACTGCTTACAAGGACCTCAACTTGGGTACACCTTAAATATCCCAGGAAATATAAAAATGGTTCAAAAAATTGTGGTACTTACGTACGATGGAATATTCCTCAGCCATGAAATCAATGTCATAAGACCAGTAGCAGCAAAATGGGTGGATTCAGGTACGATGATTCTGAGTGAAATAAGTCACACAGAAAAACAAACTTATCATAAGATATCACTTATGAAGATCCTGTAAACATGGCTACACTTGAACTGAGTTAGGAAAGAGAACACTGTCTCACATTTAGAAAACACTCTTATGCCTGCTTAAGGGGGAAGGAGAGGTGGGGTGATGCATAAACCCAGAGTTTGATATAAGCACAGGTACTGTTCCAAAAACCAACTATGGAATAGACAAGACCTACACCTTCCTCAGTGAAAGGGACTCAAAACCCCATAGTTCAGACAGAGGAATATATCTGACTAGTAAGAATCTTAAAACCTATGTATTGATATGTCTCCGTAAGGGAATCAAGTGTGTCTAGACTGGCATAAACATGGCAGCGAGAATCAGCTCAAACCCACTATAAAAAGGAATTTCAAGAACAAAACAAAAAAACTGGGAAATTCTTTACAATTCCTTCAGGGTCTCTGATGAAACCTGGAATGACCCTATCTACACTGACAGCTGGAGGTGGCAAAAGGCTGGAAACTTGGGACTTAGAGGATTGGTGAGATTGGGTGAGCAAATGCAGACCCTTTAAAGCAATAATGCATGGCACCCATTCCATGGGTCCCAACTCTCCAGGTTGAAGGGAATATTACTACAGTTATAACATGTACCGGAAACCTAGAGAATGGACACACTGTGAATACGAAAGGTTTCTAAACCTCAACGAATAGTCCCTCTGCTGGTGCTCCGGTTTGACTTTCCATCTGCTTTACTATCAACCTCCCAACTTGGAGAGTCAGACCCTTTAACCTCCTGGTTCGCACAGGTTTCCAATTTGTCAGAGGATGAAAGCGAAGAGGGAGAACCAATGAGAGAGTAGCTGTTAGGCATTTGGACGGGCACATATCACTGTAATTTCCCGGCAGGAAGAAGAATTAACCAAAGTCTCAGCCACCCACCGGGAACCAATATAGGTCCTGAACCAAAATTTTGGACTTGCGGTCAGCTCACCAAAAACGAGTTGAAAAATGGAGCTCAGGGGCACAGCAATTCACAAACTGGCCGAGTAATAAAGGACAACTCTCGTCCAAAAATCTGTTGAGGGAAGGCAACGAGGTGGACTTGAAAGCGAGGCAGAATAGCAGGAAACAGATTTCAAGAGGTACGTTGGAATCGCCTTTAAAGCACAGGAAGAGGGGCACAACTTCGACAATGATGCACTTGGCCAAAAAGGGCGTATGTGTTTTCTCCTGAATATATTCAGGAGAAAACGCATACGCCCTTTTTGGCCAAGCAAGCAAGCGGGCAATGCGAATCTGCACTACAAAGAAGTATCACTTCCCACCGGTCAAAAGGGACATCCACAAAATGTGTAAAAACCAGAAAGGCAAGACAGGCCCTGGAGAACAGGGAGCCTTGTTATGCTGATGGGCGGGATGTAAATTGCCAACTGCCTCTCTGGAGGAGTGCATTGTGTTCCCTAAAACAAGTAAACAACAGAGCTACAGAGCCAATGGCACTTCCAGTCTAGGGAATATTCCTTGGGAAAACTGAAAATCAATAAGACAGAGCCACCCCAAAATTTAGGGCTGCACTGCTTACAAGGACCTCAACTTGGGTACACCTTAAATATCCCAGGAAATATAAAAAATGGTTCAAAAAATTGTGGTACATACGTACGATGGAATATCCCTCAGCCATGAAATCAGTGTCATAAGACCAGTAGCAGCAAAATGGGTGGATTCAGGTACGATGATTCTAAGTGAAATAAGTCACACAGAAAAAGAAACTTATCATAAGATATCACTTATGAAGATACTGTAAACATGGCTACACTTGAACTGAGTTAGGAAAGAGAACAGTGTCTCACAATTAGAAAACACTCTTATGCCTGCTTAAGGGGGAAGGAGAGGTGGGGTGATGCATAAAACCAGAGTTTGATATAAGCACAGGTACCGTTCCAAAAACCAACTATGGAATAGACAAGACCTACACCTTCCTCAGTGAAAGGGACTCAAAACCCCATATTTCCCGCAGAGGAATATATCTGACTTGTAAGAATCTTAAAACCTATGGATTGATATGTCTCCGTAGGGAATCAAGTGTGTCTAGACTGGCATAAACATGGCAGCGAGAATCAGCTCAAACCCACTATAAAAAGGAATTTCAAAAACAAAACAAAAAAACTGGGAAATTCTTTACAATTCCTTCAGGGTCTCTGATGAAACCTGGAATGACCCTATTTACAAGGACAGCTGAATGTGGCATAAGGCTGGACACTTGGGACTGAGAGGATTGGTGAGATTGGGTGAGCAAATGCAGACCCTTTAAAGCAATAATGCATGGCACCCATTCCATGGGTCCCAACTCTCCAGGTTGAAGGGAATATTACTACAGTTATAACATGTACCGGAATCCTAGAGAACGGACACACTGTGAATACGAAAGGTTTCTGAAACTCAACGAATAGTCCCTCTCCTGGTGCTCCGGTTTGACTTTCCATCTGCTTTACTATCAACCTCCCAACTTGGAGAGAGAGCCCCTTTAACCTCCTGTTTCACACAGGTTTCCAATTTGGCAGAGGATGAAAGGGAAGAGGGAGAACCAATGAGAGAGTAGCTGTTAGGCATTTGGACGGGCACATATCACTGTAATTTCACAGCAGGAAGAAGAATTAACCAAAGTCTCAGCCCCCCACCGGGAACCAGTATAGGTCCTGAACCAAAATTTTGGACTTGCGGTCAGCTCACCTAAAACGAGTTGAAACATGGAGCTCAGGGGCACAGCAATTCACAAACTGGCCGAGTAATAAAGGACAACTATCGTCCAAAAATCTGTTGAGGGAAGGCAACGAGGTGGACTTGAAAGCGAGGAAGAATTGCAGGAAACAGATTTCAAGAGGTACGTTGGAATCGCCTTTAAAGCACAGGAAGAGGGGCACAACTTCGACAATGATGCACTTGGCCAAAAAGGGCGTATGCGTTTTCTCCTGAATATATTCAGGAGAAAACGCATACGCCCTTTTTGGCCAAGCAAGCAAGCGGGCAATGCAAATCTGCACTACAAAGAAGTATCACTTCCCACCGGTCAAAAGGGACATCCACAAATTGTGTAAAAACCAGAAAGGCAAGACAGGCCCTGGAGAACAGGGAGCCTTGTTATGCTGATGGGCGGGATGTAAATTGCCAACTGCCTCTCTGGAGGAGTGCATTGTGTTCCCTAAAAGAAGTAAACAACAGAGCTACAGAGCCAAGGGCACTTC
Source organism: Hyperoodon ampullatus (assembly GCF_949752795.1). Classification (NCBI taxonomy): domain Eukaryota; kingdom Metazoa; phylum Chordata; class Mammalia; order Artiodactyla; family Ziphiidae; genus Hyperoodon; species Hyperoodon ampullatus. The sequence goes on from NW_027641015.1 coordinate 162,914, forward strand.
CAGTCTAGGGAATATACCTTGGGAAAACTGAAAATCAATAAGACAGAGCCACCCCAAAATTTAGGGCTGCACTGCTTACAAGGACCTCAACTTGGGTACACCTTAAATATCCCAGGAAATATAAAAATGGTTCAAAAAATTGTGGTACTTACGTACGATGGAATATCCCTCAGCCATGAAATCAATGTCATAAGACCAGTAGCAGCAAAATGGGTGGATTCAGGTACGATGATTCTAAGTGAAATAAGTCACACAGAAAAAGAAACTTATCATAAGATATCACTTATGAAGATCCTGTAAACATGGCTACACTTGAACTGAGTTAGGAAAAGAGAACAGTGTCTCACAATTAGAAAACACTCTTATGCCTGCTTTAGTGGGAAGGAGAGGTGGGGTGATGCATAAAACCAGAGTTTGATATAAGCACAGGTACCGTTCCAAAAACCAACTATGGAATAGACAAGACCTACACCTTCCTCAGTGAAAGGGACTCAAAACCCCATATTTCCCGCAGAGGAATATATCTGACTAGTAAGAATCTTAAAACCTATGTGTTGATATGTCTCCGTAAGGGACTCAAGTGTGTCTAGACTGGCATAAACATGGCAGCGAGAATCAGCTCAAACCCACTATAAAAAGGAATTTCAAAAACAAAACAAAAAAACTGGGAAATTCTTTACAATTCCTTCAGGGTCTCTGATGAAACATGGAATGACAATATCTACAAAGACAGCTGGATGTGGCATAAGGCTGGACACTTGGGACTGAGAGGATTGGTGAGATTGGGTGAGCAAATGCAGACCCTTTAAAGCAATAATGCATGGCACCCATTCCATGGGTCCCAACTCTCCAGGTTGAAGGGAATATTACTACAGTTATAACATGTACCGGAAACCTAGAGAACGGACACACTGTGAATACGAAAGGTTTCTAAAACTCAACGAATAGTCCCTCTCCTGGTGCTCAAGTTTGACTTTCCATCTGCTTTACTATCAACCTCCCAACTTGGAGAGACAGCCCCTTTAACCTCCTGGTTCGCACAGGTTTCCAATTTGGCAGAGGATGAAAGGGAAGAGGGAGAACCAATGAGAGAGTAGCTGTTAGGCATTTGGACGGGCACATATCACTGTAATTTCACGGCAGAAAGAAGAATTAACCAAAGTCTCATCCACCCACCGGGAACCAATATAGGTCCTGAACCAAAATTTTGGACTTGAGGTCAGCTCACCAAAAACGAGTTGAAAAATGGAGTTCAGGGGCACAGCAATTCACAAACTGGCCGAGTAATAAAGGACAACTATCGTCCAAAAATCTGTTGAGGGAAGGCAACGAGGCGGACTTGAAAGCGAGGCAGAATAGCAGGAAACAGATTTCAAGAGGTACGTTGGAATCGCCTTTAAAGCACAGGAAGAGGGGCACAAATTCGACAATGATGCACTTGGCCAAAAAGGGCGTATGTGTTTCTCCTGAATATATTCAGGAGAAAACGCATACGCCCTTTTTGGCCAAGCAAGCAAGCGGGCAATGCAAATCTGCACTACAAAGTGATACAAAGAAGTATCACTTCCCACCGGTCAAAAGTGACATCCACAAAATGTGTAAAAACCAGAAAGGCAAGACAGGCCCTGGAGAACAGGGAGCCTTGTTATGCTGATGGGCGGGATGTAAATTGCCAACTGCCTCTCTGGAGGAGTGCATTGTGTTCCCTAAAACAAGTAAACAACAGAGCTACACAGCCAAGGGCACTTCCAGTCTAGGGAATATACCTTGGGAAAACTGAAAATCAATAAGACAGAGCCACCCCAAAATTTAGGGCTGCACTGCTTACAAGGACCTCAACTTGGGTACACCTTAAATATCCCAGGAAATATAAAAATGGTTCAAAAAATTGTGGTACTTACGTACGATGGAATATCCCTCAGCCATGAAATCAATGTCATAAGACCAGTAGCAGCAAAATGGGTGGATTCAAGTACGATGATTCTAAGTGAAATAAGTCACACAGAAAAAGAAACTTATCACAAGATATCACTTAAGAAGATCCTGTAAACATGGCTACACTTGAACTGAGTTAGGAAAGAGAAGAATGTCTCACATTTAGAAAACACTCTTATGCCTGCTTTAGGGGGAAGGAGAGGTGGGGTGATGCATAAAGCCAGAGTTTGATATAAGCACAGGTACTGTTCCAAAAACCAACTATGGAATAGACAAGACCTACACCTTCCTCAGTGAAAGGGACTCAAAACCCCATAGTTCAGACAGAGGAATATATCTGACTAGTAAGAATCTTAAAACCTATGTATTGATATGTCTCCGTAAGGGAATCAAGTGTGTCTAGACTGGCATAAACATGGCAGCGAGAATCAGCTCAAACCCACTATAAAAAGGAATTTCAAGAACAAAACAAAAAAACTGGGAAATTCTTTACAATTCCTTCAGGGTCTCTGATGAAACCTGGAATGACCCTATCTACACTGACAGCTGGAGGTGGCAAAAGGCTGGAAACTTGGGACTTAGAGGATTGGTGAGATTGGGTGAGCAAATGCAGACCCTTTAAAGCAATAATGCATGGCACCCATTCCATGGGTCCCAACTCTCCAGGTTGAAGGGAATATTACTACAGTTATAACATGTACCGGAAACCTAGAGAACGGACACACTGTGAATACGAAAGGTTTCTAAACCTCAACGAATAGTCCCTCTGCTGGTGCTCCGGTTTGACTTTCCATCTGCTTTACTATCAACCTCCCAACTTGGAGAGTCAGACCCTTTAACCTCCTGGTTCGCACAGGTTTCCAATTTGTCAGAGGATGAAAGCGAAGAGGGAGAACCAATGAGAGAGTAGCTGTTAGGCATTTGGACGGGCACATATCACTGTAATTTCCCGGCAGGAAGAAGAATTAACCAAAGTCTCAGCCACCCACCGGGAACCAATATAGGTCCTGAACCAAAATTTTGGACTTGCGGTCAGCTCACCAAAAACGAGTTGAAAAATGGAGCTCAGGGGCACAGCAATTCACAAACTGGCCGAGTAATAAAGGACAACTATCGTCCAAAAATCTGTTGAGGGAAGGCAACGAGGCGGACTTGAAAGCGAGGCAGAATAGCAGGAAACAGATTTCAAGAGGTACGTTGGAATCGCCTTTAAAGCACAGGAAGAGGGGCACAACTTCGACAATGATGCACTTGGCCAAAAAGGGCGTATGCGTTTTCTCCTGAATATATTCAGGAGAAAACGCATACGCCCTTTTTGGCCAAGCAAGCAAGCGGGCAATGCAAATCTTCACTACAAAGAAGTATCACTTCCCACCAGTCAAAAGGGACATCCACAAAATGTGTAAAAACCAGAAAGGCAAGACAGGCCCTGGAGAACAGGGAGCCTTGTTATGCTGATGTGTGGGATGTAAATTGCCAACTGCCTCTCTGGAGGAGTGCATTGTGTTCCCTAAAACAAGTAAACAACAGAGCTACAGAGCCAAGGGCACTTCCAGTCTAGGGAATATACCTTGGGAAAACTGAAAATCAATAAGACAGAGCCACCCCAAAATTTAGGGCTGCACTGCTTACAAGGACCTCAACTTGGGTACACCTTAAATATCCCAGGAAATATAAAAATGGTTCAAAAAATTGTGGTACTTACATACGATGGAATATCCCTCAGCCATGAAACCAATGTCATAAGACCAGTAGCAGCAAAATGGGTGGATTCAGGTACGATGATTCTAAGTGAAATAAGTCACAGAGAAAAAGAAACTTATCATAAGATATCACTTATGAAGATCCTGTAAACATGGCTACACTTGAACTGAGTTAGGAAAGAGAAGAATGTCTCACATTTAGAAAACACTCTTATGCCTGCTTTAGGGGGAAGGAGATGTGGGGTGATACATAAAACCAGAGTTTGATATAAGCACAGGTACCGTTCCAAAAACCAACTATGGAATAGACAAGACCTACACCTTCCTCAGTGAAAGGGACTCAAAACCCCATATTTCCCACAGAGGAATATATCTGACTAGCAAGAATCTTAAAACCTATGTATTGATATGTCTCCGTAAGGGAATCAAGTGTGTCTAGACTGGCATAAACATGGCAGCGAGAATCAGCTCAAACCCACTAAAAAAAGGAATTTCAAAAACAAAACAAAAAAACTGGGAAATTCTTTACAATTCCTTCAGGGTCTCTGATTAAACCTGGAATGACCCTATCTACAAGGACAGCTGGATGTGGCATAAGGCTGGACACTTGGGACTGAGATGATTGGTGAGATTGGGTGAGCAAATGCAGACCCTTTAAATCAATAATGCATGGCACCCATTCCATGGGTCCCAACTCTCCAGGTTGAAGGGAATATTACTACAGTTATAACGTGTACCGGAATCCAAGAGAACGGACACACTGTGAATACGAAAGGTTTCTAAAACTCAACGAATAGTCCCTCTCCTGGTGCTCCAGTTTGACTTTCCATCTGCTTTACTATCAACCTCCCAACTTGGAGAGACAGCCCCTTTAACCTCCTGGTTCGCACAGGTTGCCAATTTGGCAGAGGATGAAAGGGAAGAGGGAGAACCAATGAGAGAGTAGCTGTTAGGCATTTGGACGGGCACATATCACTGTAATTTCCTAGCAGGAAGAAGAATTAACCAAAGTCTCAGCCACCCACCGGGAACCAGTATAGGTCCTGAACCAAAATTTTGGACTTGCGGTCAGCTCACCAAAAACGAGTTGAAACATGGAGCTCAGGGGCACAGCAATTCACAAACTGGCCGAGAAATAAAGGACAACTATCGTCCAAAAATCTGTTGAGGGAAGGCAACGAGGCGGACTTGAAAGCGAGGCAGAATAGCAGGAAACAGATTTCAAGAGGTACGTTGGAATCGCCTTTAAAGCACAGGAAGAGGGGCACAACTTCGACAATGATGCACTTGGCCAAAAAGGGCGTATGCGTTTTCTCCTGAATATATTCAGGAGAAAACGCATACGCCCTTTTTGGCCAAGCAAGCAAGCGGGCAATGCAAATCTGCACTACAAAGAAGTATCACTTCCCACCGGTCAAAAGGGACATCCACAAAATGTGTAAAAGCCAGAAAGGCAAGACAGGCCCTGGAGAACAGGGAGCCTTGTTATGCTGATGTGTGGGATGTAAATTGCCAACTGCCTCTCTGGAGGAGTGCATTGTGTTCCCTAAAACAAGTAAAAAACAGAGCTACAGAGCCAAGGGCACTTCCAGTCTAGGGAATATACCTTGGGAAAACTGAAAATCAATAAGACAGAGCCACCCCAAAATTTAGGGCTGCACTGCTTACAAGGACCTCAACTTGGGTACACCTTAAATATCCCAGGAAATATAAAAATGGTTCAAAAAATTGTGGTACTTACGTACGATGGAATATCCCTCAGCCATGAAATCAATGTCATAAGACCAGTAGCAGCAAAATGGGTGGATTCATGTACGATGATTCTAAGTGAAATAAGTCACACAGAAAAAGAAACTTATCATAAGATATCACTTATGAAGATCCTGTAAACATGGCTACACTTGAACTGAGTTAGGAAAGAGAAGAATGTCTCACATTTAGAAAACACTCTTATGCCTGCTTTAGGGGGAAGGAGAGGTGGGGTGATGCATAAAACCAGAGTTTGATATAATCACAGGTACCGTTCCAAAAACCAAGTATGGAATAGACAAGACCTACACCTTCCTCAGTGAAAGGGACTCAAAACCACATATTTCCCGCAGAAGAATATATCTGACTAGTAAGAATCTTAAAACCTATGTATTGATATGTCTCCGTAAGGGAATCAAGTGTGTCTAGACTGGCATAAACATGGCAGCGAGAATCAGCTCAAACCCACTATAAAAAGGAATTTCAAAAACAAAACAAAAAAACTGGGAAATTCTTTACAATTCCTTCAGGGTCTCTGATGAAACCTGGAATGACCCTATCTACAACGACAGCTGGATGTGGCAAAAGGCTGGTAACTTGGGACTGAGAGGATTGGTGAGATTGGGTGAGCAAATGCAGACCCTTTAAAGCAATAATGCATGGCACCCATTCCATGGGTCCCAACTCTCCAGGTTGAAGGGAATATTACTACAGTTATAACATGTACCGGAATCCTAGAGAACGGACACACTGTGAATACGAAAGGTTTCTAAAACTCAACGAATAGTCCCTCTCCTGGTGCTCCGGTTTGACTCTCCATCTGCTTTACTATCAACCTCCCAACTTGGAGAGACAGCCCCTTTAACCTCCTGGTTCACACAGGTTGCCAATTTTGCAGAGGATGAAAGGGAAGAGGGAGAACCAATGAGAGAGTAGCTGTTAGGCATTTGGACGGGCACATATCACTGTAATTTCCCAGCAGGAAGAAGAATTAACCAAAGTCTCAGCCACCCACCGGGAACCAGTATAGGTCCTGAACCAAAATTTTGGACTTGCGGTCAGCTCAAAAAAAACGAGTAGAAACATGGAGCTCAGGGGCACAGCAATTCACAAACTGGCCGAGTAATAAAGGACAACTATCGTCCAAAAATCTGCTGAGGGAAGGCAACGAGGCGGACTTGAAAGCGAGGCAGAATAGCAGGAAACATATTTCTAGAGGTACGTTGGAATCACCTTTAAAGCACAGGAAGAGGGGCACAACTTCGACAATGATGCACTTGGCCAAAAAGGGCGTATGCGTTTTCTCCTGAATATATTCAGGAGAAAACGCATACAACATTTTTGGCCAAGCAAGCAAGCGGGCAATGCAAATCGGCACTACAAAGAAGTATCACTTCCCACTGGTCAAAAGGGACATCCACAAAATGTGTAAAAACCAGAAAGGCAAGACAGGCCCTGGAGAACAGGGAGCCTTGTTATGCTGATGGGCGGGATGTAAATTGCCAACTGCCTTTCTGGAGGAGTGCATTGTGTTCCCTAAAACAAGTAAACAACAGAGCTACAGAGCCAAGGGCACTTCCAGTCTAGGGAATATTCCTTGGGAAAACTGAATATCAATAAGACAGAGCCACCCCAAAATTTAGGGCAGCACTGCTTACAAGGACCTCAACTTGGGTACACCTTAAATATCCCAGGAAATATAAAAATGGTTCAAAAAATTGTGGTACTTACGTACGATGGAATATCCCTCAGCCATGAAATCAATGTCATAAGACCAGTAGCAGCAAAATGGGTGGATTCAGGTACGATGATTCTAAGTGAAATAAGACACACAGAAAAAGAAACTTATCAAAGATATCACTTATGAAGATCCTGTAAACATGGGTACACTTGAACTGAGTTAGGAAAGAGAAGAATGTCTCACATTTAGAAAACACTCTTATGCCTGCTTAAGGGGGAAGGAGAGGTGGGGTGATGCATAAAACCAGAGTTTGATATAAGCACATTTACCGTTACAAACACCAACTATGGAATAGACAAGACCTACACCTTCCTCAGTGAAAGGGACTCAAAACCCCATATTTCCCGCAGAGGAATATATCTGACTAGTAAGAATCTTAAAACCTATGTATTGATATGTCTCCGTAAGGGAATCAAGTGTGTCTAGACTGGCATAAACATGGCAGCGAGAATCAGCTCAAAACCACTATAAAAAGGAATTTCATAAACAAAACAAAAAAACTGGGAAATTCTTTACAATTCCTTCAGGGTCTCTGATGAAACATGGAATGACAATATCTACAACGACAGCTGGATGTGGCAAAAGGCTGGACACTTGGGACTGAGAGGATTGGTGAGATTCGGTGAGCAAATGCAGACCCTTTAAAGCAATAATGCATGGCACCCATTCCATGGATCCCAACTCTCCAGGTTGAAGGGAATATTACTACAGTTATAACATGTACGAGAAACCTAGAGAACGGACACACTGTGAATATGAAATGTTTCTAAAACTCAACGAATAGTCCCTCGCCTGGTGCTCCGGTTTGACTTTCCATCTGCTTTACTATCAATCTCCCAACTTGGAGAGACAGCCCCTTCAACCTCCTGGTTCACACAGGTCTCCAATTTGGCAGAGGATGAAAGGGAAGAGGGAGAACCAATGAGAGAGTAGCTGTTAGGTATTTGGTCGGGCACATATCACTCTAACTTCCCGGCAGGAAGAAGAATTAACCAAAGTCTCAGCCCCCCACCAGGAGCCAGTATAGGTCCTGAACCAAAATTTTGGACTTGCGGTCAGCTCACCAAAAACGAGTTGAAAAATGGAGCTCAGGGGCACAGCAATTCACAAACTGGCTGAGTAATAAAGGACATCTATCGTCCAAAAATCTGTTGAGGGAAGGCAACGAGGCGGACTTGAAAGCGAGGCAGAATAGCAGGAAACAGATTTCAAGAGGTACGTTGGAATCGCCTTTAAAGCACAGGAAGAGGGGCACAACTTCGACAATGATGCACTTGGCCAAAAAGGGCGTATGCGTTTTCTCCTGAATATATTCAGGAGAAAACGCATACGCCCTTTTTGGCCAAGCAAGCAAGCGGGCAATGCAAATCTGCACTACAAAGTGATACAAAGAAGTATCACTTCCCACCGGTCAAAAGGGACATCCACAAAATGTGTAAAAACCAGAAAGGCAAGACAGGCCCTGGAGAACAGGGAGCCTTGTTATGCTGATGTGTGGGATGTAAATTGCCAACTGCCTCTCTGGAGGAGTGCATTGTGTTCCCTGAAACAAGTAAACAACAGAACTAGAGAGCCAAGGGCACTTCCAGTCTAGGGAATATACCTTGGGAAAACTGAAAATCAATAAGACAGAGCCACCCCTAAATTTAGGGCTGCACTGCTTACAAGGACCTCAACTTGGGTACACCTTAAATATCCCAGGAAATATAAAAATGGTTCAAAAAATTGTGGTACTTACGTACGATGGAATATCCCTCAGCCATGAAATCAATGTCATAAGACCAGTAGCAGCAAAATGGGTGGATTCAAGTACGATGATTCTAAGTGAAATAAGTCACACAGAAAAAGAAACTTATCACAAGATATCACTTAAGAAGATCCTGTAAACATGGCTACACTTGAACTGAGTTAGGAAAGAGAAGAATGTCTCACATTTAGAAAACACTCTTATGCCTGCTTTAGGGGGAAGGAGAGGTGGGGTGATGCATAAAACCAGAGTTTGATATAAGCACAGGTACCGTTCCAAAAACCAACTATGGAATAGACAAGACCTACACCTTCCTCAGTGAAAGGGACTCAAAACCCCATAGTTCCCGCAGAGGAATATATCTGACTAGTAAGAATCTTAAAACCTATGTATTGATATGTCTCCGTAAGGGAATCAAGTGTGTCTAGACTGGCATAAACATGGCAGCGAGAATCAGCTCAAAACCACTATAAAAAGGAATTTCATAAACAAAACAAAAAAACTGGGAAATTCTTTACAATTCCTTCAGGGTCTCTGATGAAACATGGAATGACAATATCTACAAAGACAGCTGGATGTGGCATAAGGCTGGACACTTGGGACTGAGAGGATTGGTGAGATTGGGTGAGCAAATGCAGACCCTTTAAAGCAATAATGCATGGCACCCATTCCATGGGTCCCAACTCCCCAGGTTGAAGGGAATATTACTACAGTTATAACATGTACGAGAAACCTAGAGAACGGACACACTGTAAATATGAAAGGTTTCTAAAACTCAACGAATAGTCCCTCTCCTGGTGCTCCGGATTGACTTTCCATCTGCTTTACTATCAATCTCCCAACTTGGAGAGACAGCCCCTTCAACCTCCTGGTTCACACAGGTCTCCAATTTGGCAGAGGATGAAAGGGAAGAGGGAGAACCAATGAGAGAGTAGCTGTTAGGTATTTGGTCGGGCACATATCACTCTAACTTCCCGGCAGGAAGAAGAATTAACCAAAGTCTCAGCCCCCCACCAGGAACCAGTATAGGTCCTGAACCAAAATTTTGGACTTGCGTTCAGCTCACCAAAAACGAGTTGAAAAATGGAGCTCAGGGGCACAGCAATTCACAAACTGGCCGAGTAATAAAGGACAACTCTCGTCCAAAAATCTGTTGAGGGAAGGCAACGAGGCGGACTTGAAAGCGAGGCAGAATAGCAGGAAACAGATTTCAAGAGGTACGTTGGAATCGCCTTTAAAGCACAGGAAGAGGGGCACAACTTCGACAATGATGCACTTGGCCAAAAAGGGCGTATGCGTTTTCTCCTGAATATATTCAGGAGAAAACGCATACGCCCTTTTTGGCCAAGCAAGCAAGCGGGCAATGCAAATCTGCACTACAAAGAAGTATCACTTCCCACCGGTCAAAAGGGACATCCACAAAATGTGTAAAAACCAGAAAGGCAAGAGAGGCCCTGGAGAACAGGGAGCCTTGTTATGCTGATGTGGGGGATGTAAATTGCCAACTGCCTCTCTGGAGGAGTGCATTGAGTTCCCTAAAACAAGTAAACAACCGAGCTACAGAGCCAAGGGCACTTCCAGTCTAGGGAGTATTCCTTGGGAAAACTGAAAATCAATAAGACAGAGCCACCCCAAAATTTAGGGCTGCACTGCTTACAAGGACCTCAACTTGGGTACACCTTAAATATCCCAGGAAATATAAAAATGGTTCAAAAAATTGTGGTACTTACGTACGATGGAATATTCCTCAGCCATGAAATCAATGTCATAAGACCAGTAGCAGCAAAATGGGTGGATTCAGGTACGATGATTCTGAGTGAAATAAGTCACACAGAAAAACAAACTTATCATAAGATATCACTTATGAAGATCCTGTAAACATGGCTACACTTGAACTGAGTTAGGAAAGAGAACACTGTCTCACATTTAGAAAACACTCTTATGCCTGCTTAAGGGGGAAGGAGAGGTGGGGTGATGCATAAACCCAGAGTTTGATATAAGCACAGGTACTGTTCCAAAAACCAACTATGGAATAGACAAGACCTACACCTTCCTCAGTGAAAGGGACTCAAAACCCCATAGTTCAGACAGAGGAATATATCTGACTAGTAAGAATCTTAAAACCTATGTATTGATATGTCTCCGTAAGGGAATCAAGTGTGTCTAGACTGGCATAAACATGGCAGCGAGAATCAGCTCAAACCCACTATAAAAAGGAATTTCAAGAACAAAACAAAAAAACTGGGAAATTCTTTACAATTCCTTCAGGGTCTCTGATGAAACCTGGAATGACCCTATCTACACTGACAGCTGGAGGTGGCAAAAGGCTGGAAACTTGGGACTTAGAGGATTGGTGAGATTGGGTGAGCAAATGCAGACCCTTTAAAGCAATAATGCATGGCACCCATTCCATGGGTCCCAACTCTCCAGGTTGAAGGGAATATTACTACAGTTATAACATGTACCGGAAACCTAGAGAACGGACACACTGTGAATACGAAAGGTTTCTAAACCTCAACGAATAGTCCCTCTGCTGGTGCTCCGGTTTGACTTTCCATCTGCTTTACTATCAACCTCCCAACTTGGAGAGTCAGACCCTTTAACCTCCTGGTTCGCACAGGTTTCCAATTTGTCAGAGGATGAAAGCGAAGAGGGAGAACCAATGAGAGAGTAGCTGTTAGGCATTTGGACGGGCACATATCACTGTAATTTCCCGGCAGGAAGAAGAATTAACCAAAGTCTCAGCCACCCACCGGGAACCAATATAGGTCCTGAACCAAAATTTTGGACTTGCGGTCAGCTCACCAAAAACGAGTTGAAAAATGGAGCTCAGGGGCACAGCAATTCACAAACTGGCCGAGTAATAAAGGACAACTATCGTCCAAAAATCTGTTGAGGGAAGGCAACGAGGCGGACTTGAAAGTGAGGCAGAATAGCAGGAAACAGATTTCAAGAGGTACGTTGGAATCGCCTTTAAAGCACAGGAAGAGGGGCACAACTTCGACAATGATGCACTTGGCCAAAAAGGGCGTATGCGTTTTCTCCTGAATATATTCAGGAGAAAACGCATACGCCCTTTTTGGCCAAGCAAGCAAGCGGGCAATGCAAATCTTCACTACAAAGAAGTATCACTTCCCACCGGTCAAAAGGGACATCCACAAAATGTGTAAAAACCAGAAAGGCAAGACAGGCCCTGGAGAACAGGGAGCCTTGTTATGCTGATGTGTGGGATGTAAATTGCCAACTGCCTCTCTGGAGGAGTGCATTGTGTTCCCTAAAACAAGTAAACAACAGAGCTACAGAGCCAAGGGCACTTCCAGTCTAGGGAATATACCTTGGGAAAACTGAAAATCAATAAGACAGAGCCACCCCAAAATTTAGGGCTGCACTGCTTACAAGGACCTCAACTTGGGTACACCTTAAATATCCCAGGAAATATAAAAATGGTTCAAAAAATTGTGGTACTTACATACGATGGAATATCCCTCAGCCATGAAACCAATGTCATAAGACCAGTAGCAGCAAAATGGGTGGATTCAGGTACGATGATTCTAAGTGAAATAAGTCACAGAGAAAAAGAAACTTATCATAAGATATCACTTATGAAGATCCTGTAAACATGGCTACACTTGAACTGAGTTAGGAAAGAGAAGAATGTCTCACATTTAGAAAACACTCTTATGCCTGCTTTAGGGGGAAGGAGATGTGGGGTGATACATAAAACCAGAGTTTGATATAAGCACAGGTACCGTTCCAAAAACCAACTATGGAATAGACAAGACCTACACCTTCCTCAGTGAAAGGGACTCAAAACCCCATATTTCCCACAGAGGAATATATCTGACTAGCAAGAATCTTAAAACCTATGTATTGATATGTCTCCGTAAGGGAATCAAGTGTGTCTAGACTGGCATAAACATGGCAGCGAGAATCAGCTCAAACCCACTAAAAAAAGGAATTTCAAAAACAAAACAAAAAAACTGGGAAATTCTTTACAATTCCTTCAGGGTCTCTGATGAAACCTGGAATGACCCTATCTACAACGACAGCTGGATGTGGCAAAAGGCTGGTAACTTGGGACTGAGAGGATTGGTGAGATTGGGTGAGCAAATGCAGACCCTTTAAAGCAATAATGCATGGCACCCATTCCATGGGTCCCAACTCTCCAGGTTGAAGGGAATATTACTACAGTTATAACATGTACCGGAATCCTAGAGAACGGACACACTGTGAATACGAAAGGTTTCTAAAACTCAACGAATAGTCCCTCTCCTGGTGCTCCGGTTTGACTCTCCATCTGCTTTACTATCAACCTCCCAACTTGGAGAGACAGCCCCTTTAACCTCCTGGTTCACACAGGTTGCCAATTTTGCAGAGGATGAAAGGGAAGAGGGAGAACCAATGAGAGAGTAGCTGTTAGGCATTTGGACGGTCACATATCACTGTAATTTCCCAGCAGGAAGAAGAATTAACCAAAGTCTCAGCCACCCACCGGGAACCAGTATAGGTCCTGAACCAAAATTTTGGACTTGCGGTCAGCTCAAAAAAAACGAGTTGAAACATGGAGCTCAGGGGCACAGCAATTCACAAACTGGCCGAGTAATAAAGGACAACTATCGTCCAAAAATCTGCTGAGGGAAGGCAACGAGGCGGACTTGAAAGCGAGGCAGAATAGCAGGAAACATATTTCTAGAGGTACGTTGGAATCACCTTTAAAGCACAGGAAGAGGGGCACAACTTCGACAATGATGCACTTGGCCAAAAAGGGCGTATGCGTTTTCTCCTGAATATATTCAGGAGAAAACGCATACAACATTTTTGGCCAAGCAAGCAAGCGGGCAATGCAAATCGGCACTACAAAGAAGTATCACTTCCCACTGGTCAAAAGGGACATCCACAAAATGTGTAAAAACCAGAAAGGCAAGACAGGCCCTGGAGAACAGGGAGCCTTGTTATGCTGATGGGCGGGATGTAAATTGCCAACTGCCTTTCTGGAGGAGTGCATTGTGTTCCCTAAAACAAGTAAACAACAGAGCTACAGAGCCAAGGGCACTTCCAGTCTAGGGAATATTCCTTGGGAAAACTGAATATCAATAAGACAGAGCCACCCCAAAATTTAGGGCAGCACTGCTTACAAGGACCTCAACTTGGGTACACCTTAAATATCCCAGGAAATATAAAAATGGTTCAAAAAATTGTGGTACTTACGTACGATGGAATATCCCTCAGCCATGAAATCAATGTCATAAGACCAGTAGCAGCAAAATGGGTGGATTCAGGTACGATGATTCTAAGTGAAATAAGACACACAGAAAAAGAAACTTATCAAAGATATCACTTATGAAGATCCTGTAAACATGGGTACACTTGAACTGAGTTAGGAAAGAGAAGAATGTCTCACATTTAGAAAACACTCTTATGCCTGCTTAAGGGGGAAGGAGAGGTGGGGTGATGCATAAAACCAGAGTTTGATATAAGCACATTTACCGTTACAAACACCAACTATGGAATAGACAAGACCTACACCTTCCTCAGTGAAAGGGACTCAAAACCCCATATTTCCCGCAGAGGAATATATCTGACTAGTAAGAATCTTAAAACCTATGTATTGATATGTCTCCGTAAGGGAATCAAGTGTGTCTAGACTGGCATAAACATGGCAGCGAGAATCAGCTCAAAACCACTATAAAAAGGAATTTCATAAACAAAACAAAAAAACTGGGAAATTCTTTACAATTCCTTCAGGGTCTCTGATGAAACATGGAATGACAATATCTACAACGACAGCTGGATGTGGCAAAAGGCTGGACACTTGGGACTGAGAGGATTGGTGAGATTCGGTGAGCAAATGCAGACCCTTTAAAGCAATAATGCATGGCACCCATTCCATGGATCCCAACTCTCCAGGTTGAAGGGAATATTACTACAGTTATAACATGTACGAGAAACCTAGAGAACGGACACACTGTGAATATGAAATGTTTCTAAAACTCAACGAATAGTCCCTCGCCTGGTGCTCCGGTTTGACTTTCCATCTGCTTTACTATCAATCTCCCAACTTGGAGAGACAGCCCCTTCAACCTCCTGGTTCACACAGGTCTCCAATTTGGCAGAGGATGAAAGGGAAGAGGGAGAACCAATGAGAGAGTAGCTGTTAGGTATTTGGTCGGGCACATATCACTCTAACTTCCCGGCAGGAAGAAGAATTAACCAAAGTCTCAGCCCCCCACCAGGAGCCAGTATAGGTCCTGAACCAAAATTTTGGACTTGCGGTCAGCTCACCAAAAACGAGTTGAAAAATGGAGCTCAGGGGCACAGCAATTCACAAACTGGCTGAGTAATAAAGGACATCTATCGTCCAAAAATCTGTTGAGGGAAGGCAACGAGGCGGACTTGAAAGCGAGGCAGAATAGCAGGAAACAGATTTCAAGAGGTACGTTGGAATCGCCTTTAAAGCACAGGAAGAGGGGCACAACTTCGACAATGATGCACTTGGCCAAAAAGGGCGTATGCGTTTTCTCCTGAATATATTCAGGAGAAAACGCATACGCCCTTTTTGGCCAAGCAAGCAAGCGGGCAATGCAAATCTGCACTACAAAGTGATACAAAGAAGTATCACTTCCCACCGGTCAAAAGGGACATCCACAAAATGTGTAAAAACCAGAAAGGCAAGACAGGCCCTGGAGAACAGGGAGCCTTGTTATGCTGATGTGTGGGATGTAAATTGCCAACTGCCTCTCTGGAGGAGTGCATTGTGTTCCCTGAAACAAGTAAACAACAGAACTAGAGAGCCAAGGGCACTTCCAGTCTAGGGAATATACCTTGGGAAAACTGAAAATCAATAAGACAGAGCCACCCCTAAATTTAGGGCTGCACTGCTTACAAGGACCTCAACTTGGGTACACCTTAAATATCCCAGGAAATATAAAAATGGTTCAAAAAATTGTGGTACTTACGTACGATGGAATATCCCTCAGCCATGAAATCAATGTCATAAGACCAGTAGCAGCAAAATGGGTGGATTCAAGTACGATGATTCTAAGTGAAATAAGTCACACAGAAAAAGAAACTTATCACAAGATATCACTTAAGAAGATCCTGTAAACATGGCTACACTTGAACTGAGTTAGGAAAGAGAAGAATGTCTCACATTTAGAAAACACTCTTATGCCTGCTTTAGGGGGAAGGAGAGGTGGGGTGATGCATAAAACCAGAGTTTGATATAAGCACAGGTACCGTTCCAAAAACCAACTATGGAATAGACAAGACCTACACCTTCCTCAGTGAAAGGGACTCAAAACCCCATAGTTCCCGCAGAGGAATATATCTGACTAGTAAGAATCTTAAAACCTATGTATTGATATGTCTCCGTAAGGGAATCAAGTGTGTCTAGACTGGCATAAACATGGCAGCGAGAATCAGCTCAAAACCACTATAAAAAGGAATTTCATAAACAAAACAAAAAAACTGGGAAATTCTTTACAATTCCTTCAGGGTCTCTGATGAAACATGGAATGACAATATCTACAAAGACAGCTGGATGTGGCATAAGGCTGGACACTTGGGACTGAGAGGATTGGTGAGATTGGGTGAGCAAATGCAGACCCTTTAAAGCAATAATGCATGGCACCCATTCCATGGGTCCCAACTCCCCAGGTTGAAGGGAATATTACTACAGTTATAACATGTACGAGAAACCTAGAGAACGGACACACTGTAAATATGAAAGGTTTCTAAAACTCAACGAATAGTCCCTCTCCTGGTGCTCCGGATTGACTTTCCATCTGCTTTACTATCAATCTCCCAACTTGGAGAGACAACCCCTTCAACCTCCTGGTTCACACAGGTCTCCAATTTGGCAGAGGATGAAAGGGAAGAGGGAGAACCAATGAGAGAGTAGCTGTTAGGTATTTGGTCGGGCACATATCACTCTAACTTCCCGGCAGGAAGAAGAATTAACCAAAGTCTCAGCCCCCCACCAGGAACCAGTATAGGTCCTGAACCAAAATTTTGGACTTGCGTTCAGCTCACCAAAAACGAGTTGAAAAATGGAGCTCAGGGGCACAGCAATTCACAAACTGGCCGAGTAATAAAGGACAACTCTCGTCCAAAAATCTGTTGAGGGAAGGCAACGAGGCGGACTTGAAAGCGAGGCAGAATAGCAGGAAACAGATTTCAAGAGGTACGTTGGAATCGCCTTTAAAGCACAGGAAGAGGGGCACAACTTCGACAATGATGCACTTGGCCAAAAAGGGCGTATGCGTTTTCTCCTGAATATATTCAGGAGAAAACACATACGCCCTTTTTGGCCAAGCAAGCAAGCGGGCAATGCAAATCTGCACTACAAAGAAGTATCACTTCCCACCGGTCAAAAGGGACATCCACAAAATGTGTAAAAACCAGAAAGGCAAGAGAGGCCCTGGAGAACAGGGAGCCTTGTTATGCTGATGTGGGGGATGTAAATTGCCAACTGCCTCTCTGGAGGAGTGCATTGAGTTCCCTAAAACAAGTAAACAACCGAGCTACAGAGCCAAGGGCACTTCCAGTCTAGGGAGTATTCCTTGGGAAAACTGAAAATCAATAAGACAGAGCCACCCCAAAATTTAGGGCTGCACTGCTTACAAGGACCTCAACTTGGGTACACCTTAAATATCCCAGGAAATATAAAAATGGTTCAAAAAATTGTGGTACTTACGTACGATGGAATATTCCTCAGCCATGAAATCAATGTCATAAGACCAGTAGCAGCAAAATGGGTGGATTCAGGTACGATGATTCTGAGTGAAATAAGTCACACAGAAAAACAAACTTATCATAAGATATCACTTATGAAGATCCTGTAAACATGGCTACACTTGAACTGAGTTAGGAAAGAGAACACTGTCTCACATTTAGAAAACACTCTTATGCCTGCTTAAGGGGGAAGGAGAGGTGGGGTGATGCATAAACCCAGAGTTTGATATAAGCACAGGTACTGTTCCAAAAACCAACTATGGAATAGACAAGACCTACACCTTCCTCAGTGAAAGGGACTCAAAACCCCATAGTTCAGACAGAGGAATATATCTGACTAGTAAGAATCTTAAAACCTATGTATTGATATGTCTCCGTAAGGGAATCAAGTGTGTCTAGACTGGCATAAACATGGCAGCGAGAATCAGCTCAAACCCACTATAAAAAGGAATTTCAAGAACAAAACAAAAAAACTGGGAAATTCTTTACAATTCCTTCAGGGTCTCTGATGAAACCTGGAATGACCCTATCTACACTGACAGCTGGAGGTGGCAAAAGGCTGGAAACTTGGGACTTAGAGGATTGGTGAGATTGGGTGAGCAAATGCAGACCCTTTAAAGCAATAATGCATGGCACCCATTCCATGGGTCCCAACTCTCCAGGTTGAAGGGAATATTACTACAGTTATAACATGTACCGGAAACCTAGAGAACGGACACACTGTGAATACGAAAGGTTTCTAAACCTCAACGAATAGTCCCTCTGCTGGTGCTCCGGTTTGACTTTCCATCTGCTTTACTATCAACCTCCCAACTTGGAGAGTCAGACCCTTTAACCTCCTGGTTCGCACAGGTTTCCAATTTGTCAGAGGATGAAAGCGAAGAGGGAGAACCAATGAGAGAGTAGCTGTTAGGCATTTGGACGGGCACATATCACTGTAATTTCCCGGCAGGAAGAAGAATTAACCAAAGTCTCAGCCACCCACCGGGAACCAATATAGGTCCTGAACCAAAATTTTGGACTTGCGGTCAGCTCACCAAAAACGAGTTGAAAAATGGAGCTCAGGGGCACAGCAATTCACAAACTGGCCGAGTAATAAAGGACAACTATCGTCCAAAAATCTGTTGAGGGAAGGCAACGAGGCGGACTTGAAAGCGAGGCAGAATAGCAGGAAACAGATTTCAAGAGGTACGTTGGAATCGCCTTTAAAGCACAGGAAGAGGGGCACAACTTCGACAATGATGCACTTGGCCAAAAAGGGCGTATGCGTTTTCTCCTGAATATATTCAGGAGAAAACGCATACGCCCTTTTTGGCCAAGCAAGCAAGCGGGCAATGCAAATCTTCACTACAAAGAAGTATCACTTCCCACCGGTCAAAAGGGACATCCACAAAATGTGTAAAAACCAGAAAGGCAAGACAGGCCCTGGAGAACAGGGAGCCTTGTTATGCTGATGTGTGGGATGTAAATTGCCAACTGCCTCTCTGGAGGAGTGCATTGTGTTCCCTAAAACAAGTAAACAACAGAGCTACAGAGCCAAGGGCACTTCCAGTCTAGGGAATATACCTTGGGAAAACTGAAAATCAATAAGACAGAGCCACCCCAAAATTTAGGGCTGCACTGCTTACAAGGACCTCAACTTGGGTACACCTTAAATATCCCAGGAAATATAAAAATGGTTCAAAAAATTGTGGTACTTACATACGATGGAATATCCCTCAGCCATGAAACCAATGTCATAAGACCAGTAGCAGCAAAATGGGTGGATTCAGGTACGATGATTCTAAGTGAAATAAGTCACAGAGAAAAAGAAACTTATCATAAGATATCACTTATGAAGATCCTGTAAACATGGCTACACTTGAACTGAGTTAGGAAAGAGAAGAATGTCTCACATTTAGAAAACACTCTTATGCCTGCTTTAGGGGGAAGGAGATGTGGGGTGATACATAAAACCAGAGTTTGATATAAGCACAGGTACCGTTCCAAAAACCAACTATGGAATAGACAAGACCTACACCTTCCTCAGTGAAAGGGACTCAAAACCCCATATTTCCCACAGAGGAATATATCTGACTAGCAAGAATCTTAAAACCTATGTATTGATATGTCTCCGTAAGGGAATCAAGTGTGTCTAGACTGGCATAAACATGGCAGCGAGAATCAGCTCAAACCCACTAAAAAAAGGAATTTCAAAAACAAAACAAAAAAACTGGGAAATTCTTTACAATTCCTTCAGGGTCTCTGATTAAACCTGGAATGACCCTATCTACAAGGACAGCTGGATGTGGCATAAGGCTGGACACTTGGGACTGAGATGATTGGTGAGATTGGGTGAGCAAATGCAGACCCTTTAAATCAATAATGCATGGCACCCATTCCATGGGTCCCAACTCTCCAGGTTGAAGGGAATATTACTACAGTTATAACGTGTACCGGAATCCAAGAGAACGGACACACTGTGAATACGAAAGGTTTCTAAAACTCAACGAATAGTCCCTCTCCTGGTGCTCCAGTTTGACTTTCCATCTGCTTTACTATCAACCTCCCAACTTGGAGAGACAGCCCCTTTAACCTCCTGGTTCGCACAGGTTGCCAATTTGGCAGAGGATGAAAGGGAAGAGGGAGAACCAATGAGAGAGTAGCTGTTAGGCATTTGGACGGGCACATATCACTGTAATTTCCTAGCAGGAAGAAGAATTAACCAAAGTCTCAGCCACCCACCGGGAACCAGTATAGGTCCTGAACCAAAATTTTGGACTTGCGGTCAGCTCACCAAAAACGAGTTGAAACATGGAGCTCAGGGGCACAGCAATTCACAAACTGGCCGAGTAATAAAGGACAACTATCGTCCAAAAATCTGTTGAGGGAAGGCAACGAGGCGGACTTGAAAGCGAGGCAGAATAGCAGGAAACAGATTTCAAGAGGTACGTTGGAATCGCCTTTAAAGCACAGGAAGAGGGGCACAACTTCGACAATGATGCACTTGGCCAAAAAGGGCGTATGCGTTTTCTCCTGAATATATTCAGGAGAAAACGCATACGCCCTTTTTGGCCAAGCAAGCAAGCGGGCAATGCAAATCTGCACTACAAAGAAGTATCACTTCCCACCGGTCAAAAGGGACATCCACAAAATGTGTAAAAGCCAGAAAGGCAAGACAGGCCCTGGAGAACAGGGAGCCTTGTTATGCTGATGTGTGGGATGTAAATTGCCAACTGCCTCTCTGGAGGAGTGCATTGTGTTCCCTAAAACAAGTAAACAACAGAGCTACAGAGCCAAGGGCACTTCCAGTCTAGGGAATATACCTTGGGAAAACTGAAAATCAATAAGACAGAGCCACCCCAAAATTTAGGGCTGCACTGCTTACAAGGACCTCAACTTGGGTACACCTTAAATATCCCAGGAAATATAAAAATGGTTCAAAAAATTGTGGTACTTACGTACGATGGAATATCCCTCAGCCATGAAATCAATGTCATAAGACCAGTAGCAGCAAAATGGGTGGATTCATGTACGATGATTCTAAGTGAAATAAGTCACACAGAAAAAGAAACTTATCATAAGATATCACTTATGAAGATCCTGTAAACATGGCTACACTTGAACTGAGTTAGGAAAGACAAGAATGTCTCACATTTAGAAAACACTCTTATGCCTGCTTTAGGGGGAAGGAGAGGTGGGGTGATGCATAAAACCAGAGTTTGATATAATCACAGGTACCGTTCCAAAAACCAACTATGGAATAGACAAGACCTACACCTTCCTCAGTGAAAGGGACTCAAAACCACATATTTCCCGCAGAAGAATATATCTGACTAGTAAGAATCTTAAAACCTATGTATTGATATGTCTCCGTAAGGGAATCAAGTGTGTCTAGACTGGCATAAACATGGCAGCGAGAATCAGCTCAAACCCACTATAAAAAGGAATTTCAAAAACAAAACAAAAAAACTGGGAAATTCTTTACAATTCCTTCAGGGTCTCTGATGAAACCTGGAATGACCCTATCTACAACGACAGCTGGATGTGGCAAAAGGCTGGTAACTTGGGACTGAGAGGATTGGTGAGATTGGGTGAGCAAATGCAGACCCTTTAAAGCAATAATGCATGGCACCCATTCCATGGGTCCCAACTCTCCAGGTTGAAGGGAATATTACTACAGTTATAACATGTACCGGAATCCTAGAGAACGGACACACTGTGAATACGAAAGGTTTCTAAAACTCAACGAATAGTCCCTCTCCTGGTGCTCCGGTTTGACTCTCCATCTGCTTTACTATCAACCTCCCAACTTGGAGAGACAGCCCCTTTAACCTCCTGGTTCACACAGGTTGCCAATTTTGCAGAGGATGAAAGGGAAGAGGGAGAACCAATGAGAGAGTAGCTGTTAGGCATTTGGACGGGCACATATCACTGTAATTTCCCAGCAGGAAGAAGAATTAACCAAAGTCTCAGCCACCCACCGGGAACCAGTATAGGTCCTGAACCAAAATTTTGGACTTGCGGTCAGCTCAAAAAAAACGAGTTGAAACATGGAGCTCAGGGGCACAGCAATTCACAAACTGGCCGAGTAATAAAGGACAACTATCGTCCAAAAATCTGCTGAGGGAAGGCAACGAGGCGGACTTGAAAGCGAGGCAGAATAGCAGGAAACATATTTCTAGAGGTACGTTGGAATCACCTTTAAAGCACAGGAAGAGGGGCACAACTTCGACAATGATGCACTTGGCCAAAAAGGGCGTATGCGTTTTCTCCTGAATATATTCAGGAGAAAACGCATACAACATTTTTGGCCAAGCAAGCAAGCGGGCAATGCAAATCGGCACTACAAAGAAGTATCACTTCCCACTGGTCAAAAGGGACATCCACAAAATGTGTAAAAACCAGAAAGGCAAGACAGGCCCTGGAGAACAGGGAGCCTTGTTATGCTGATGGGCGGGATGTAAATTGCCAACTGCCTTTCTGGAGGAGTGCATTGTGTTCCCTAAAACAAGTAAACAACAGAGCTACAGAGCCAAGGGCACTTCCAGTCTAGGGAATATTCCTTGGGAAAACTGAATATCAATAAGACAGAGCCACCCCAAAATTTAGGGCAGCACTGCTTACAAGGACCTCAACTTGGGTACACCTTAAATATCCCAGGAAATATAAAAATGGTTCAAAAAATTGTGGTACTTACGTACGATGGAATATCCCTCAGCCATGAAATCAATGTCATAAGACCAGTAGCAGCAAAATGGGTGGATTCAGGTACGATGATTCTAAGTGAAATAAGACACACAGAAAAAGAAACTTATCAAAGATATCACTTATGAAGATCCTGTAAACATGGGTACACTTGAACTGAGTTAGGAAAGAGAAGAATGTCTCACATTTAGAAAACACTCTTATGCCTGCTTAAGGGGGAAGGAGAGGTGGGGTGATGCATAAAACCAGAGTTTGATATAAGCACATTTACCGTTACAAACACCAACTATGGAATAGACAAGACCTACACCTTCCTCAGTGAAAGGGACTCAAAACCCCATATTTCCCGCAGAGGAATATATCTGACTAGTAAGAATCTTAAAACCTATGTATTGATATGTCTCCGTAAGGGAATCAAGTGTGTCTAGACTGGCATAAACATGGCAGCGAGAATCAGCTCAAAACCACTATAAAAAGGAATTTCATAAACAAAACAAAAAAACTGGGAAATTCTTTACAATTCCTTCAGGGTCTCTGATGAAACATGGAATGACAATATCTACAACGACAGCTGGATGTGGCAAAAGGCTGGACACTTGGGACTGAGAGGATTGGTGAGATTCGGTGAGCAAATGCAGACCCTTTAAAGCAATAATGCATGGCACCCATTCCATGGATCCCAACTCTCCAGGTTGAAGGGAATATTACTACAGTTATAACATGTACGAGAAACCTAGAGAACGGACACACTGTGAATATGAAATGTTTCTAAAACTCAACGAATAGTCCCTCGCCTGGTGCTCCGGTTTGACTTTCCATCTGCTTTACTATCA
Organism: Hyperoodon ampullatus; assembly: GCF_949752795.1. Lineage (NCBI taxonomy): Eukaryota > Metazoa > Chordata > Mammalia > Artiodactyla > Ziphiidae > Hyperoodon > Hyperoodon ampullatus. Next base: position 186,542 of record NW_027641015.1, read on the forward strand.
ATCTCCCAACTTGGAGAGACAGCCCCTTCAACCTCCTGGTTCACACAGGTCTCCAATTTGGCAGAGGATGAAAGGGAAGAGGGAGAACCAATGAGAGAGTAGCTGTTAGGTATTTGGTCGGGCACATATCACTCTAACTTCCCGGCAGGAAGAAGAATTAACCAAAGTCTCAGCCCCCCACCAGGAGCCAGTATAGGTCCTGAACCAAAATTTTGGACTTGCGGTCAGCTCACCAAAAACGAGTTGAAAAATGGAGCTCAGGGGCACAGCAATTCACAAACTGGCTGAGTAATAAAGGACATCTATCGTCCAAAAATCTGTTGAGGGAAGGCAACGAGGCGGACTTGAAAGCGAGGCAGAATAGCAGGAAACAGATTTCAAGAGGTACGTTGGAATCGCCTTTAAAGCACAGGAAGAGGGGCACAACTTCGACAATGATGCACTTGGCCAAAAAGGGCGTATGCGTTTTCTCCTGAATATATTCAGGAGAAAACGCATACGCCCTTTTTGGCCAAGCAAGCAAGCGGGCAATGCAAATCTGCACTACAAAGTGATACAAAGAAGTATCACTTCCCACCGGTCAAAAGGGACATCCACAAAATGTGTAAAAACCAGAAAGGCAAGACAGGCCCTGGAGAACAGGGAGCCTTGTTATGCTGATGTGTGGGATGTAAATTGCCAACTGCCTCTCTGGAGGAGTGCATTGTGTTCCCTGAAACAAGTAAACAACAGAACTAGAGAGCCAAGGGCACTTCCAGTCTAGGGAATATACCTTGGGAAAACTGAAAATCAATAAGACAGAGCCACCCCTAAATTTAGGGCTGCACTGCTTACAAGGACCTCAACTTGGGTACACCTTAAATATCCCAGGAAATATAAAAATGGTTCAAAAAATTGTGGTACTTACGTACGATGGAATATCCCTCAGCCATGAAATCAATGTCATAAGACCAGTAGCAGCAAAATGGGTGGATTCAAGTACGATGATTCTAAGTGAAATAAGTCACACAGAAAAAGAAACTTATCACAAGATATCACTTAAGAAGATCCTGTAAACATGGCTACACTTGAACTGAGTTAGGAAAGAGAAGAATGTCTCACATTTAGAAAACACTCTTATGCCTGCTTTAGGGGGAAGGAGAGGTGGGGTGATGCATAAAACCAGAGTTTGATATAAGCACAGGTACCGTTCCAAAAACCAACTATGGAATAGACAAGACCTACACCTTCCTCACTGAAAGGGACTCAAAACCCCATAGTTCCCGCAGAGGAATATATCTGACTAGTAAGAATCTTAAAACCTATGTATTGATATGTCTCCGTAAGTGAATCAAGTGTGTCTAGACTGGCATAAACATGGCAGCGAGAATCAGCTCAAAACCACTATAAAAAGGAATTTCATAAACAAAACAAAAAAACTGGGAAATTCTTTACAATTCCTTCAGGGTCTCTGATGAAACATGGAATGACAATATCTACAAAGACAGCTGGATGTGGCATAAGGCTGGACACTTGGGACTGAGAGGATTGGTGAGATTGGGTGAGCAAATGCAGACCCTTTAAAGCAATAATGCATGGCACCCATTCCATGGGTCCCAACTCCCCAGGTTGAAGGGAATATTACTACAGTTATAACATGTACGAGAAACCTAGAGAACGGACACACTGTAAATATGAAAGGTTTCTAAAACTCAACGAATAGTCCCTCTCCTGGTGCTCCGGATTGACTTTCCATCTGCTTTACTATCAATCTCCCAACTTGGAGAGACAGCCCCTTCAACCTCCTGGTTCACACAGGTCTCCAATTTGGCAGAGGATGAAAGGGAAGAGGGAGAACCAATGAGAGAGTAGCTGTTAGGTATTTGGTCGGGCACATATCACTCTAACTTCCCGGCAGGAAGAAGAATTAACCAAAGTCTCAGCCCCCCACCAGGAACCAGTATAGGTCCTGAACCAAAATTTTGGACTTGCGTTCAGCTCACCAAAAACGAGTTGAAAAATGGAGCTCAGGGGCACAGCAATTCACAAACTGGCCGAGTAATAAAGGACAACTCTCGTCCAAAAATCTGTTGAGGGAAGGCAACGAGGCGGACTTGAAAGCGAGGCAGAATAGCAGGAAACAGATTTCAAGAGGTACGTTGGAATCGCCTTTAAAGCACAGGAAGAGGGGCACAACTTCGACAATGATGCACTTGGCCAAAAAGGGCGTATGCGTTTTCTCCTGAATATATTCAGGAGAAAACGCATACGCCCTTTTTGGCCAAGCAAGCAAGCGGGCAATGCAAATCTGCACTACAAAGAAGTATCACTTCCCACCGGTCAAAAGGGACATCCACAAAATGTGTAAAAACCAGAAAGGCAAGAGAGGCCCTGGAGAACAGGGAGCCTTGTTATGCTGATGTGGGGGATGTAAATTGCCAACTGCCTCTCTGGAGGAGTGCATTGAGTTCCCTAAAACAAGTAAACAACCGAGCTACAGAGCCAAGGGCACTTCCAGTCTAGGGAGTATTCCTTGGGAAAACTGAAAATCAATAAGACAGAGCCACCCCAAAATTTAGGGCTGCACTGCTTACAAGGACCTCAACTTGGGTACACCTTAAATATCCCAGGAAATATAAAAATGGTTCAAAAAATTGTGGTACTTACGTACGATGGAATATTCCTCAGCCATGAAATCAATGTCATAAGACCAGTAGCAGCAAAATGGGTGGATTCAGGTACGATGATTCTGAGTGAAATAAGTCACACAGAAAAACAAACTTATCATAAGATATCACTTATGAAGATCCTGTAAACATGGCTACACTTGAACTGAGTTAGGAAAGAGAACACTGTCTCACATTTAGAAAACACTCTTATGCCTGCTTAAGGGGGAAGGAGAGGTGGGGTGATGCATAAACCCAGAGTTTGATATAAGCACAGGTACTGTTCCAAAAACCAACTATGGAATAGACAAGACCTACACCTTCCTCAGTGAAAGGGACTCAAAACCCCATAGTTCAGACAGAGGAATATATCTGACTAGTAAGAATCTTAAAACCTATGTATTGATATGTCTCCGTAAGGGAATCAAGTGTGTCTAGACTGGCATAAACATGGCAGCGAGAATCAGCTCAAACCCACTATAAAAAGGAATTTCAAGAACAAAACAAAAAAACTGGGAAATTCTTTACAATTCCTTCAGGGTCTCTGATGAAACCTGGAATGACCCTATCTACACTGACAGCTGGAGGTGGCAAAAGGCTGGAAACTTGGGACTTAGAGGATTGGTGAGATTGGGTGAGCAAATGCAGACCCTTTAAAGCAATAATGCATGGCACCCATTCCATGGGTCCCAACTCTCCAGGTTGAAGGGAATATTACTACAGTTATAACATGTACCGGAAACCTAGAGAACGGACACACTGTGAATACGAAAGGTTTCTAAACCTCAACGAATAGTCCCTCTGCTGGTGCTCCGGTTTGACTTTCCATCTGCTTTACTATCAACCTCCCAACTTGGAGAGTCAGACCCTTTAACCTCCTGGTTCGCACAGGTTTCCAATTTGTCAGAGGATGAAAGCGAAGAGGGAGAACCAATGAGAGAGTAGCTGTTAGGCATTTGGACGGGCACATATCACTGTAATTTCCCGGCAGGAAGAAGAATTAACCAAAGTCTCAGCCACCCACCGGGAACCAATATAGGTCCTGAACCAAAATTTTGGACTTGCGGTCAGCTCACCAAAAACGAGTTGAAAAATGGAGCTCAGGGGCACAGCAATTCACAAACTGGCCGAGTAATAAAGGACAACTATCGTCCAAAAATCTGTTGAGGGAAGGCAACGAGGCGGACTTGAAAGCGAGGCAGAATAGCAGGAAACAGATTTCAAGAGGTACGTTGGAATCGCCTTTAAAGCACAGGAAGAGGGGCACAACTTCGACAATGATGCACTTGGCCAAAAAGGGCGTATGCGTTTTCTCCTGAATATATTCAGGAGAAAACGCATACGCCCTTTTTGGCCAAGCAAGCAAGCGGGCAATGCAAATCTTCACTACAAAGAAGTATCACTTCCCACCGGTCAAAAGGGACATCCACAAAATGTGTAAAAACCAGAAAGGCAAGACAGGCCCTGGAGAACAGGGAGCCTTGTTATGCTGATGTGTGGGATGTAAATTGCCAACTGCCTCTCTGGAGGAGTGCATTGTGTTCCCTAAAACAAGTAAACAACAGAGCTACAGAGCCAAGGGCACTTCCAGTCTAGGGAATATACCTTGGGAAAACTGAAAATCAATAAGACAGAGCCACCCCAAAATTTAGGGCTGCACTGCTTACAAGGACCTCAACTTGGGTACACCTTAAATATCCCAGGAAATATAAAAATGGTTCAAAAAATTGTGGTACTTACATACGATGGAATATCCCTCAGCCATGAAACCAATGTCATAAGACCAGTAGCAGCAAAATGGGTGGATTCAGGTACGATGATTCTAAGTGAAATAAGTCACAGAGAAAAAGAAACTTATCATAAGATATCACTTATGAAGATCCTGTAAACATGGCTACACTTGAACTGAGTTAGGAAAGAGAAGAATGTCTCACATTTAGAAAACACTCTTATGCCTGCTTTAGGGGGAAGGAGATGTGGGGTGATACATAAAACCAGAGTTTGATATAAGCACAGGTACCGTTCCAAAAACCAACTATGGAATAGACAAGACCTACACCTTCCTCAGTGAAAGGGACTCAAAACCCCATATTTCCCACAGAGGAATATATCTGACTAGCAAGAATCTTAAAACCTATGTATTGATATGTCTCCGTAAGGGAATCAAGTGTGTCTAGACTGGCATAAACATGGCAGCGAGAATCAGCTCAAACCCACTATAAAAAGGAATTTCAAGAACAAAACAAAAAAACTGGGAAATTCTTTACAATTCCTTCAGGGTCTCTGATGAAACCTGGAATGACCCTATCTACACTGACAGCTGGAGGTGGCAAAAGGCTGGAAACTTGGGACTTAGAGGATTGGTGAGATTGGGTGAGCAAATGCAGACCCTTTAAAGCAATAATGCATGGCACCCATTCCATGGGTCCCAACTCTCCAGGTTGAAGGGAATATTACTACAGTTATAACATGTACCGGAAACCTAGAGAACGGACACACTGTGAATACGAAAGGTTTCTAAACCTCAACGAATAGTCCCTCTCCTGGTGCTCCGGTTTGACTTTCCATCTGCTTTACTATCAACCTCCCAACTTGGAGAGTCAGAACCTTTAACCTCCTGGTTCGCACAGGTTTCCAATTTGTCAGAGGATGAAAGCGAAGAGGGAGAACCAATGAGAGAGTAGCTGTTAGGCATTTGGACGGGCACATATCACTGTAATTTCCCGGCAGGAAGAAGAATTAACCAAAGTCTCAGCCACCCACCGGGAACCAATATAGGTCCTGAACCAAAATTTTGGACTTGCGGTCAGCTCACCAAAAACGAGTTGAAAAATGGAGCTCAGGGGCACAGCAATTCACAAACTGGCCGAGTAATAAAGGACAACTATCGTCCAAAAATCTGTTGAGGGAAGGCAACGAGGCGGACTTGAAAGCGAGGCAGAATAGCAGGAAACAGATTTCAAGAGGTACGTTGGAATCGCCTTTAAAGCACAGGAAGAGGGGCACAACTTCGACAATGATGCACTTGGCCAAAAAGGGCGTATGCGTTTTCTCCTGAATATATTCAGGAGAAAACGCATACGCCCTTTTTGGCCAAGCAAGCAAGCGGGCAATGCAAATCTTCACTACAAAGAAGTATCACTTCCCACCGGTCAAAAGGGACATCCACAAAATGTGTAAAAACCAGAAAGGCAAGACAGGCCCTGGAGAACAGGGAGCCTTGTTATGCTGATGTGTGGGATGTAAATTGCCAACTGCCTCTCTGGAGGAGTGCATTGTGTTCCCTAAAACAAGTAAACAACAGAGCTACAGAGCCAAGGGCACTTCCAGTCTAGGGAATATACCTTGGGAAAACTGAAAATCAATAAGACAGAGCCACCCCAAAATTTAGGGCTGCACTGCTTACAAGGACCTCAACTTGGGTACACCTTAAATATCCCAGGAAATATAAAAATGGTTCAAAAAATTGTGGTACTTACATACGATGGAATATCCCTCAGCCATGAAACCAATGTCATAAGACCAGTAGCAGCAAAATGGGTGGATTCAGGTACGATGATTCTAAGTGAAATAAGTCACAGAGAAAAAGAAACTTATCATAAGATATCACTTATGAAGATCCTGTAAACATGGCTACACTTGAACTGAGTTAGGAAAGAGAAGAATGTCTCACATTTAGAAAACACTCTTATGCCTGCTTTAGGGGGAAGGAGATGTGGGGTGATACATAAAACCAGAGTTTGATATAAGCACAGGTACCGTTCCAAAAACCAACTATGGAATAGACAAGACCTACACCTTCCTCAGTGAAAGGGACTCAAAACCCCATATTTCCCACAGAGGAATATATCTGACTAGCAAGAATCTTAAAACCTATGTATTGATATGTCTCCGTAAGGGAATCAAGTGTGTCTAGACTGGCATAAACATGGCAGCGAGAATCAGCTCAAACCCACTAAAAAAAGGAATTTCAAAAACAAAACAAAAAAACTGGGAAATTCTTTACAATTCCTTCAGGGTCTCTGATTAAACCTGGAATGACCCTATCTACAAGGACAGCTGGATGTGGCATAAGGCTGGACACTTGGGACTGAGATGATTGGTGAGATTGGGTGAGCAAATGCAGACCCTTTAAATCAATAATGCATGGCACCCATTCCATGGGTCCCAACTCTCCAGGTTGAAGGGAATATTACTACAGTTATAACGTGTACCGGAATCCAAGAGAACGGACACACTGTGAATACGAAAGGTTTCTAAAACTCAACGAATAGTCCCTCTCCTGGTGCTCCAGTTTGACTTTCCATCTGCTTTACTATCAACCTCCCAACTTGGAGAGACAGCCCCTTTAACCTCCTGGTTCGCACAGGTTGCCAATTTGGCAGAGGATGAAAGGGAAGAGGGAGAACCAATGAGAGAGTAGCTGTTAGGCATTTGGACGGGCACATATCACTGTAATTTCCTAGCAGGAAGAAGAATTAACCAAATTCTCAGCCACCCACCGGGAACCAGTATAGGTCCTGAACCAAAATTTTGGACTTGCGGTCAGCTCACCAAAAACGAGTTGAAACATGGAGCTCAGGGGCACAGCAATTCACAAACTGGCCGAGTAATAAAGGACAACTATCGTCCAAAAATCTGTTGAGGGAAGGCAACGAGGCGGACTTGAAAGCGAGGCAGAATAGCAGGAAACAGATTTCAAGAGGTACGTTGGAATCGCCTTTAAAGCACAGGAAGAGGGGCACAACTTCGACAATGATGCACTTGGCCAAAAAGGGCGTATGCGTTTTCTCCTGAATATATTCAGGAGAAAACGCATACGCCCTTTTTGGCCAAGCAAGCAAGCGGGCAATGCAAATCTTCACTACAAAGAAGTATCACTTCCCACCGGTCAAAAGGGACATCCACAAAATGTGTAAAAACCAGAAAGGCAAGACAGGCCCTGGAGAACAGGGAGCCTTGTTATGCTGATGTGTGGGATGTAAATTGCCAACTGCCTCTCTGGAGGAGTGCATTGTGTTCCCTAAAACAAGTAAACAACAGAGCTACAGAGCCAAGGGCACTTCCAGTCTAGGGAATATACCTTGGGAAAACTGAAAATCAATAAGACAGAGCCACCCCAAAATTTAGGGCTGCACTGCTTACAAGGACCTCAACTTGGGTACACCTTAAATATCCCAGGAAATATAAAAATGGTTCAAAAAATTGTGGTACTTACATACGATGGAATATCCCTCAGCCATGAAACCAATGTCATAAGACCAGTAGCAGCAAAATGGGTGGATTCAGGTACGATGATTCTAAGTGAAATAAGTCACAGAGAAAAAGAAACTTATCATAAGATATCACTTATGAAGATCCTGTAAACATGGCTACACTTGAACTGAGTTAGGAAAGAGAAGAATGTCTCACATTTAGAAAACACTCTTATGCCTGCTTTAGGGGGAAGGAGATGTGGGGTGATACATAAAACCAGAGTTTGATATAAGCACAGGTACCGTTCCAAAAACCAACTATGGAATAGACAAGACCTACACCTTCCTCAGTGAAAGGGACTCAAAACCCCATATTTCCCACAGAGGAATATATCTGACTAGCAAGAATCTTAAAACCTATGTATTGATATGTCTCCGTAAGGGAATCAAGTGTGTCTAGACTGGCATAAACATGGCAGCGAGAATCAGCTCAAACCCACTAAAAAAAGGAATTTCAAAAACAAAACAAAAAAACTGGGAAATTCTTTACAATTCCTTCAGGGTCTCTGATTAAACCTGGAATGACCCTATCTACAAGGACAGCTGGATGTGGCATAAGGCTGGACACTTGGGACTGAGATGATTGGTGAGATTGGGTGAGCAAATGCAGACCCTTTAAAGCAATAATGCATGGCACCCATTCCATGGGTCCCAACTCTCCAGGTTGAAGGGAATATTACTACAGTTATAACATGTACCGGAATCCTAGAGAACGGACACACTGTGAATACGAAAGGTTTCTAAAACTCAACGAATAGTCCCTCTCCTGGTGCTCCGGTTTGACTCTCCATCTGCTTTACTATCAACCTCCCAACTTGGAGAGACAGCCCCTTTAACCTCCTGGTTCACACAGGTTGCCAATTTTGCAGAGGATGAAAGGGAAGAGGGAGAACCAATGAGAGAGTAGCTGTTAGGCATTTGGACGGGCACATATCACTGTAATTTCCCAGCAGGAAGAAGAATTAACCAAAGTCTCAGCCACCCACCGGGAACCAGTATAGGTCCTGAACCAAAATTTTGGACTTGCGGTCAGCTCAAAAAAAACGAGTTGAAACATGGAGCTCAGGGGCACAGCAATTCACAAACTGGCCGAGTAATAAAGGACAACTATCGTCCAAAAATCTGCTGAGGGAAGGCAACGAGGCGGACTTGAAAGCGAGGCAGAATAGCAGGAAACATATTTCTAGAGGTACGTTGGAATCACCTTTAAAGCACAGGAAGAGGGGCACAACTTCGACAATGATGCACTTGGCCAAAAAGGGCGTATGCGTTTTCTCCTGAATATATTCAGGAGAAAACGCATACAACATTTTTGGCCAAGCAAGCAAGCGGGCAATGCAAATCGGCACTACAAAGAAGTATCACTTCCCACTGGTCAAAAGGGACATCCACAAAATGTGTAAAAACCAGAAAGGCAAGACAGGCCCTGGAGAACAGGGAGCCTTGTTATGCTGATGGGCGGGATGTAAATTGCCAACTGCCTTTCTGGAGGAGTGCATTGTGTTCCCTAAAACAAGTAAACAACAGAGCTACAGAGCCAAGGGCACTTCCAGTCTAGGGAATATTCCTTGGGAAAACTGAATATCAATAAGACAGAGCCACCCCAAAATTTAGGGCAGCACTTCTTACAAGGACCTCAACTTGGGTACACCTTAAATATCCCAGGAAATATAAAAATGGTTCAAAAAATTGTGGTACTTACGTACGATGGAATATCCCTCAGCCATGAAATCAATGTCATAAGACCAGTAGCAGCAAAATGGGTGGATTCAGGTACGATGATTCTAAGTGAAATAAGACACACAGAAAAAGAAACTTATCAAAGATATCACTTATGAAGATCCTGTAAACATGGGTACACTTGAACTGAGTTAGGAAAGAGAAGAATGTCTCACATTTAGAAAACACTCTTATGCCTGCTTAAGGGGGAAGGAGAGGTGGGGTGATGCATAAAACCAGAGTTTGATATAAGCACATTTACCGTTACAAACACCAACTATGGAATAGACAAGACCTACACCTTCCTCAGTGAAAGGGACTCAAAACCCCATATTTCCCGCAGAGGAATATATCTGACTAGTAAGAATCTTAAAACCTATGTATTGATATGTCTCCGTAAGGGAATCAAGTGTGTCTAGACTGGCATAAACATGGCAGCGAGAATCAGCTCAAAACCACTATAAAAAGGAATTTCATAAACAAAACAAAAAAACTGGGAAATTCTTTACAATTCCTTCAGGGTCTCTGATGAAACATGGTATGACAATATCTACAACGACAGCTGGATGTGGCAAAAGGCTGGACACTTGGGACTGAGAGGATTGGTGAGATTCGGTGAGCAAATGCAGACCCTTTAAAGCAATAATGCATGGCACCCATTCCATGGATCCCAACTCTCCAGGTTGAAGGGAATATTACTACAGTTATAACATGTACGAGAAACCTAGAGAACGGACACACTGTGAATATGAAATGTTTCTAAAACTCAACGAATAGTCCCTCGCCTGGTGCTCCGGTTTGACTTTCCATCTGCTTTACTATCAATCTCCCAACTTGGAGAGACAGCCCCTTCAACCTCCTGGTTCACACAGGTCTCCAATTTGGCAGAGGATGAAAGGGAAGAGGGAGAACCAATGAGAGAGTAGCTGTTAGGTATTTGGTCGGGCACATATCACTCTAACTTCCCGGCAGGAAGAAGAATTAACCAAAGTCTCAGCCCCCCACCAGGAGCCAGTATAGGTCCTGAACCAAAATTTTGGACTTGCGGTCAGCTCACCAAAAACGAGTTGAAAAATGGAGCTCAGGGGCACAGCAATTCACAAACTGGCTGAGTAATAAAGGACATCTATCGTCCAAAAATCTGTTGAGGGAAGGCAACGAGGCGGACTTGAAAGCGAGGCAGAATAGCAGGAAACAGATTTCAAGAGGTACGTTGGAATCGCCTTTAAAGCACAGGAAGAGGGGCACAACTTCGACAATGATGCACTTGGCCAAAAAGGGCGTATGCGTTTTCTCCTGAATATATTCAGGAGAAAACGCATACGCCCTTTTTGGCCAAGCAAGCAAGCGGGCAATGCAAATCTGCACTACAAAGTGATACAAAGAAGTATCACTTCCCACCGGTCAAAAGGGACATCCACAAAATGTGTAAAAACCAGAAAGGCAAGACAGGCCCTGGAGAACAGGGAGCCTTGTTATGCTGATGTGTGGGATGTAAATTGCCAACTGCCTCTCTGGAGGAGTGCATTGTGTTCCCTGAAACAAGTAAACAACAGAACTAGAGAGCCAAGGGCACTTCCAGTCTAGGGAATATACCTTGGGAAAACTGAAAATCAATAAGACAGAGCCACCCCTAAATTTAGGGCTGCACTGCTTACAAGGACCTCAACTTGGGTACACCTTAAATATCCCAGGAAATATAAAAATGGTTCAAAAAATTGTGGTACTTACGTACGATGGAATATCCCTCAGCCATGAAATCAATGTCATAAGACCAGTAGCAGCAAAATGGGTGGATTCAAGTACGATGATTCTAAGTGAAATAAGTCACACAGAAAAAGAAACTTATCACAAGATATCACTTAAGAAGATCCTGTAAACATGGCTACACTTAAACTGAGTTAGGAAAGAGAAGAATGTCTCACATTTAGAAAACACTCTTATGCCTGCTTTAGGGGGAAGGAGAGGTGGGGTGATGCATAAAACCAGAGTTTGATATAAGCACAGGTACCGTTCCAAAAACCAACTATGGAATAGACAAGACCTACACCTTCCTCAGTGAAAGGGACTCAAAACCCCATAGTTCCCGCAGAGGAATATATCTGACTAGTAAGAATCTTAAAACCTATGTATTGATATGTCTCCGTAAGGGAATCAAGTGTGTCTAGACTGGCATAAACATGGCAGCGAGAATCAGCTCAAAACCACTATAAAAAGGAATTTCATAAACAAAACAAAAAAACTGGGAAATTCTTTACAATTCCTTCAGGGTCTCTGATGAAACATGGAATGACAATATCTACAAAGACAGCTGGATGTGGCATAAGGCTGGACACTTGGGACTGAGAGGATTGGTGAGATTGGGTGAGCAAATGCAGACCCTTTAAAGCAATAATGCATGGCACCCATTCCATGGGTCCCAACTCCCCAGGTTGAAGGGAATATTACTACAGTTATAACATGTACGAGAAACCTAGAGAACGGACACACTGTAAATATGAAAGGTTTCTAAAACTCAACGAATAGTCCCTCTCCTGGTGCTCCGGATTGACTTTCCATCTGCTTTACTATCAATCTCCCAACTTGGAGAGACAGCCCCTTCAACCTCCTGGTTCACACAGGTCTCCAATTTGGCAGAGGATGAAAGGGAAGAGGGAGAACCAATGAGAGAGTAGCTGTTAGGTATTTGGTCGGGCACATATCACTCTAACTTCCCGGCAGGAAGAAGAATTAACCAAAGTCTCAGCCCCCCACCAGGAACCAGTATAGGTCCTGAACCAAAATTTTGGACTTGCGTTCAGCTCACCAAAAACGAGTTGAAAAATGGAGCTCAGGGGCACAGCAATTCACAAACTGGCCGAGTAATAAAGGACAACTCTCGTCCAAAAATCTGTTGAGGGAAGGCAACGAGGCGGACTTGAAAGCGAGGCAGAATAGCAGGAAACAGATTTCAAGAGGTACGTTGGAATCGCCTTTAAAGCACAGGAAGAGGGGCACAACTTCGACAATGATGCACTTGGCCAAAAAGGGCGTATGCGTTTTCTCCTGAATATATTCAGGAGAAAACGCATACGCCCTTTTTGGAAAAGCAAGCAAGCGGGCAATGCAAATCTGCACTACAAAGAAGTATCACTTCCCACCGGTCAAAAGGGACATCCACAAAATGTGTAAAAACCAGAAAGGCAAGAGAGGCCCTGGAGAACAGGGAGCCTTGTTATGCTGATGTGGGGGATGTAAATTGCCAACTGCCTCTCTGGAGGAGTGCATTGAGTTCCCTAAAACAAGTAAACAACCGAGCTACAGAGCCAAGGGCACTTCCAGTCTAGGGAGTATTCCTTGGGAAAACTGAAAATCAATAAGACAGAGCCACCCCAAAATTTAGGGCTGCACTGCTTACAAGGACCTCAACTTGGGTACACCTTAAATATCCCAGGAAATATAAAAATGGTTCAAAAAATTGTGGTACTTACGTACGATGGAATATTCCTCAGCCATGAAATCAATGTCATAAGACCAGTAGCAGCAAAATGGGTGGATTCAGGTACGATGATTCTGAGTGAAATAAGTCACACAGAAAAACAAACTTATCATAAGATATCACTTATGAAGATCCTGTAAACATGGCTACACTTGAACTGAGTTAGGAAAGAGAACACTGTCTCACATTTAGAAAACACTCTTATGCCTGCTTAAGGGGGAAGGAGAGGTGGGGTGATGCATAAACCCAGAGTTTGATATAAGCACAGGTACTGTTCCAAAAACCAACTATGGAATAGACAAGACCTACACCTTCCTCAGTGAAAGGGACTCAAAACCCCATAGTTCAGACAGAGGAATATATCTGACTAGTAAGAATCTTAAAACCTATGTATTGATATGTCTCCGTAAGGGAATCAAGTGTGTCTAGACTGGCATAAACATGGCAGCGAGAATCAGCTCAAACCCACTATAAAAAGGAATTTCAAGAACAAAACAAAAAAACTGGGAAATTCTTTACAATTCCTTCAGGGTCTCTGATGAAACCTGGAATGACCCTATCTACACTGACAGCTGGAGGTGGCAAAAGGCTGGAAACTTGGGACTTAGAGGATTGGTGAGATTGGGTGAGCAAATGCAGACCCTTTAAAGCAATAATGCATGGCACCCATTCCATGGGTCCCAACTCTCCAGGTTGAAGGGAATATTACTACAGTTATAACATGTACCGGAAACCTAGAGAACGGACACACTGTGAATACGAAAGGTTTCTAAACCTCAACGAATAGTCCCTCTGCTGGTGCTCCGGTTTGACTTTCCATCTGCTTTACTATCAACCTCCCAACTTGGAGAGTCAGACCCTTTAACCTCCTGGTTCGCACAGGTTTCCAATTTGTCAGAGGATGAAAGCGAAGAGGGAGAACCAATGAGAGAGTAGCTGTTAGGCATTTGGACGGGCACATATCACTGTAATTTCCCGGCAGGAAGAAGAATTAACCAAAGTCTCAGCCACCCACCGGGAACCAATATAGGTCCTGAACCAAAATTTTGGACTTGCGGTCAGCTCACCAAAAACGAGTTGAAAAATGGAGCTCAGGGGCACAGCAATTCACAAACTGGCCGAGTAATAAAGGACAACTATCGTCCAAAAATCTGTTGAGGGAAGGCAACGAGGCGGACTTGAAAGCGAGGCAGAATAGCAGGAAACAGATTTCAAGAGGTACGTTGGAATCGCCTTTAAAGCACAGGAAGAGGGGCACAACTTCGACAATGATGCACTTGGCCAAAAAGGGCGTATGCGTTTTCTCCTGAATATATTCAGGAGAAAACGCATACGCCCTTTTTGGCCAAGCAAGCAAGCGGGCAATGCAAATCTTCACTACAAAGAAGTATCACTTCCCACCGGTCAAAAGGGACATCCACAAAATGTGTAAAAACCAGAAAGGCAAGACAGGCCCTGGAGAACAGGGAGCCTTGTTATGCTGATGTGTGGGATGTAAATTGCCAACTGCCTCTCTGGAGGAGTGCATTGTGTTCCCTAAAACAAGTAAACAACAGAGCTACAGAGCCAAGGGCACTTCCAGTCTAGGGAATATACCTTGGGAAAACTGAAAATCAATAAGACAGAGCCACCCCAAAATTTAGGGCTGCACTGCTTACAAGGACCTCAACTTGGGTACACCTTAAATATCCCAGGAAATATAAAAATGGTTCAAAAAATTGTGGTACTTACATACGATGGAATATCCCTCAGCCATGAAACCAATGTCATAAGACCAGTAACAGCAAAATGGGTGGATTCAGGTACGATGATTCTAAGTGAAATAAGTCACAGAGAAAAAGAAACTTATCATAAGATATCACTTATGAAGATCCTGTAAACATGGCTACACTTGAACTGAGTTAGGAAAGAGAAGAATGTCTCACATTTAGAAAACACTCTTATGCCTGCTTTAGGGGGAAGGAGATGTGGGGTGATACATAAAACCAGAGTTTGATATAAGCACAGGTACCGTTCCAAAAACCAACTATGGAATAGACAAGACCTACACCTTCCTCAGTGAAAGGGACTCAAAACCCCATATTTCCCACAGAGGAATATATCTGACTAGCAAGAATCTTAAAACCTATGTATTGATATGTCTCCGTAAGGGAATCAAGTGTGTCTAGACTGGCATAAACATGGCAGCGAGAATCAGCTCAAACCCACTAAAAAAAGGAATTTCAAAAACAAAACAAAAAAACTGGGAAATTCTTTACAATTCCTTCAGGGTCTCTGATGAAACCTGGAATGACCCTATCTACAACGACAGCTGGATGTGGCAAAAGGCTGGTAACTTGGGACTGAGAGGATTGGTGAGATTGGGTGAGCAAATGCAGACCCTTTAAAGCAATAATGCATGGCACCCATTCCATGGGTCCCAACTCTCCAGGTTGAAGGGAATATTACTACAGTTATAACATGTACCGGAATCCTAGAGAACGGACACAGTGTGAATACGAAAGGTTTCTAAAACTCAACGAATAGTCCCTCTCCTGGTGCTCCGGTTTGACTCTCCATCTGCTTTACTATCAACCTCCCAACTTGGAGAGACAGCCCCTTTAACCTCCTGGTTCACACAGGTTGCCAATTTTGCAGAGGATGAAAGGGAAGAGGGAGAACCAATGAGAGAGTAGCTGTTAGGCATTTGGACGGGCACATATCACTGTAATTTCCCAGCAGGAAGAAGAATTAACCAAAGTCTCAGCCACCCACCGGGAACCAGTATAGGTCCTGAACCAAAATTTTGGACTTGCAGTCAGCTCAAAAAAAACGAGTTGAAACATGGAGCTCAGGGGCACAGCAATTCACAAACTGGCCGAGTAATAAAGGACAACTATCGTCCAAAAATCTGCTGAGGGAAGGCAACGAGGCGGACTTGAAAGCGAGGCAGAATAGCAGGAAACATATTTCTAGAGGTACGTTGGAATCACCTTTAAAGCACAGGAAGAGGGGCACAACTTCGACAATGATGCACTTGGCCAAAAAGGGCGTATGCGTTTTCTCCTGAATATATTCAGGAGAAAACGCATACAACATTTTTGGCCAAGCAAGCAAGCGGGCAATGCAAATCGGCACTACAAAGAAGTATCACTTCCCACTGGTCAAAAGGGACATCCACAAAATGTGTAAAAACCAGAAAGGCAAGACAGGCCCTGGAGAACAGGGAGCCTTGTTATGCTGATGGGCGGGATGTAAATTGCCAACTGCCTTTCTGGAGGAGTGCATTGTGTTCCCTAAAACAAGTAAACAACAGAGCTACAGAGCCAAGGGCACTTCCAGTCTAGGGAATATTCCTTGGGAAAACTGAATATCAATAAGACAGAGCCACCCCAAAATTTAGGGCAGCACTGCTTACAAGGACCTCAACTTGGGTACACCTTAAATATCCCAGGAAATATAAAAATGGTTCAAAAAATTGTGGTACTTACGTACGATGGAATATCCCTCAGCCATGAAATCAATGTCATAAGACCAGTAGCAGCAAAATGGGTGGATTCAGGTACGATGATTCTAAGTGAAATAAGACACACAGAAAAAGAAACTTATCAAAGATATCACTTATGAAGATCCTGTAAACATGGGTACACTTGAACTGAGTTAGGAAAGAGAAGAATGTCTCACATTTAGAAAACACTCTTATGCCTGCTTAAGGGGGAAGGAGAGGTGGGGTGATGCATAAAACCAGAGTTTGATATAAGCACATTTACCGTTACAAACACCAACTATGGAATAGACAAGACCTACACCTTCCTCAGTGAAAGGGACTCAAAACCCCATATTTCCCGCAGAGGAATATATCTGACTAGTAAGAATCTTAAAACCTATGTATTGATATGTCTCCGTAAGGGAATCAAGTGTGTCTAGACTGGCATAAACATGGCAGCGAGAATCAGCTCAAAACCACTATAAAAAGGAATTTCATAAACAAAACAAAAAAACTGGGAAATTCTTTACAATTCCTTCAGGGTCTCTGATGAAACATGGAATGACAATATCTACAACGACAGCTGGATGTGGCAAAAGGCTGGACACTTGGGACTGAGAGGATTGGTGAGATTCGGTGAGCAAATGCAGACCCTTTAAAGCAATAATGCATGGCACCCATTCCATGGATCCCAACTCTCCAGGTTGAAGGGAATATTACTACAGTTATAACATGTACGAGAAACCTAGAGAACGGACACACTGTGAATATGAAATGTTTCTAAAACTCAACGAATAGTCCCTCGCCTGGTGCTCCGGTTTGACTTTCCATCTGCTTTACTATCAATCTCCCAACTTGGAGAGACAGCCCCTTCAACCTCCTGGTTCACACAGGTCTCCAATTTGGCAGAGGATGAAAGGGAAGAGGGAGAACCAATGAGAGAGTAGCTGTTAGGTATTTGGTCGGGCACATATCACTCTAACTTCCCGGCAGGAAGAAGAATTAACCAAAGTCTCAGCCCCCCACCAGGAGCCAGTATAGGTCCTGAACCAAAATTTTGGACTTGCGGTCAGCTCACCAAAAACGAGTTGAAAAATGGAGCTCAGGGGCACAGCAATTCACAAACTGGCTGAGTAATAAAGGACATCTATCGTCCAAAAATCTGTTGAGGGAAGGCAACGAGGCGGACTTGAAAGCGAGGCAGAATAGCAGGAAACAGATTTCAAGAGGTACGTTGGAATCGCCTTTAAAGCACAGGAAGAGGGGCACAACTTCGACAATGATGCACTTGGCCAAAAAGGGCGTATGCGTTTTCTCCTGAATATATTCAGGAGAAAACGCATACGCCCTTTTTGGCCAAGCAAGCAAGCGGGCAATGCAAATCTGCACTACAAAGTGATACAAAGAAGTATCACTTCCCACCGGTCAAAAGGGACATCCACAAAATGTGTAAAAACCAGAAAGGCAAGACAGGCCCTGGAGAGCAGGGAGCCTTGTTATGCTGATGTGTGGGATGTAAATTGCCAACTGCCTCTCTGGAGGAGTGCATTGTGTTCCCTGAAACAAGTAAACAACAGAACTAGAGAGCCAAGGGCACTTCCAGTCTAGGGAATATACCTTGGGAAAACTGAAAATCAATAAGACAGAGCCACCCCTAAATTTAGGGCTGCACTGCTTACAAGGACCTCAACTTGGGTACACCTTAAATATCCCAGGAAATATAAAAATGGTTCAAAAAATTGTGGTACTTACGTACGATGGAATATCCCTCAGCCATGAAATCAATGTCATAAGACCAGTAGCAGCAAAATGGGTGGATTCAAGTACGATGATTCTAAGTGAAATAAGTCACACAGAAAAAGAAACTTATCACAAGATATCACTTAAGAAGATCCTGTAAACATGGCTACACTTGAACTGAGTTAGGAAAGAGAAGAATGTCTCACATTTAGAAAACACTCTTATGCCTGCTTTAGGGGGCAGGAGAGGTGGGGTGATGCATAAAACCAGAGTTTGATATAAGCACAGGTACCGTTCCAAAAACCAACTATGGAATAGACAAGACCTACACCTTCCTCAGTGAAAGGGACTCAAAACCCCATAGTTCCCGCAGAGGAATATATCTGACTAGTAAGAATCTTAAAACCTATGTATTGATATGTCTCCGTAAGGGAATCAAGTGTGTCTAGACTGGCATAAACATGGCAGCGAGAATCAGCTCAAAACCACTATAAAAAGGAATTTCATAAACAAAACAAAAAAACTGGGAAATTCTTTACAATTCCTTCAGGGTCTCTGATGAAACATGGAATGACAATATCTACAAAGACAGCTGGATGTGGCATAAGGCTGGACACTTGGGACTGAGAGGATTGGTGAGATTGGGTGAGCAAATGCAGACCCTTTAAAGCAATAATGCATGGCACCCATTCCATGGGTCCCAACTCCCCAGGTTGAAGGGAATATTACTACAGTTATAACATGTACGAGAAACCTAGAGAACGGACACACTGTAAATATGAAAGGTTTCTAAAACTCAACGAATAGTCCCTCTCCTGGTGCTCCGGATTGACTTTCCATCTGCTTTACTATCAATCTCCCAACTTGGAGAGACAGCCCCTTCAACCTCCTGGTTCACACAGGTCTCCAATTTGGCAGAGGATGAAAGGGAAGAGGGAGAACCAATGAGAGAGTAGCTGTTAGGTATTTGGTCGGGCACATATCACTCTAACTTCCCGGCAGGAAGAAGAATTAACCAAAGTCTCAGCCCCCCACCAGGAACCAGTATAGGTCCTGAACCAAAATTTTGGACTTGCGTTCAGCTCACCAAAAACGAGTTGAAAAATGGAGCTCAGGGGCACAGCAATTCACAAACTGGCCGAGTAATAAAGGACAACTCTCGTCCAAAAATCTGTTGAGGGAAGGCAACGAGGCGGACTTGAAAGCGAGGCAGAATAGCAGGAAACAGATTTCAAGAGGTACGTTGGAATCGCCTTTAAAGCACAGGAAGAGGGGCACAACTTCGACAATGATGCACTTGGCCAAAAAGGGCGTATGCGTTTTCTCCTGAATATATTCAGGAGAAAACGCATACGCCCTTTTTGGCCAAGCAAGCAAGCGGGCAATGCAAATCTGCACTACAAAGAAGTATCACTTCCCACCGGTCAAAAGGGACATCCACAAAATGTGTAAAAACCAGAAAGGCAAGAGAGGCCCTGGAGAACAGGGAGCCTTGTTATGCTGATGTGGGGGATGTAAATTGCCAACTGCCTCTCTGGAGGAGTGCATTGAGTTCCCTAAAACAAGTAAACAACCGAGCTACAGAGCCAAGGGCACTTCCAGTCTAGGGAGTATTCCTTGGGAAAACTGAAAATCAATAAGACAGAGCCACCCCAAAATTTACGGCTGCACTGCTTACAAGGACCTCAACTTGGGTACACCTTAAATATCCCAGGAAATATAAAAATGGTTCAAAAAATTGTGGTACTTACGTACGATGGAATATTCCTCAGCCATGAAATCAATGTCATAAGACCAGTAGCAGCAAAATGGGTGGATTCAGGTACGATGATTCTGAGTGAAATAAGTCACACAGAAAAACAAACTTATCATAAGATATCACTTATGAAGATCCTGTAAACATGGCTACACTTGAACTGAGTTAGGAAAGAGAACACTGTCTCACATTTAGAAAACACTCTTATGCCTGCTTAAGGGGGAAGGAGAGGTGGGGTGATGCATAAACCCAGAGTTTGATATAAGCACAGGTACTGTTCCAAAAACCAACTATGGAATAGACAAGACCTACACCTTCCTCAGTGAAAGGGACTCAAAACCCCATAGTTCAGACAGAGGAATATATCTGACTAGTAAGAATCTTAAAACCTATGTATTGATATGTCTCCGTAAGGGAATCAAGTGTGTCTAGACTGGCATAAACATGGCAGCGAGAATCAGCTCAAACCCACTATAAAAAGGAATTTCAAGAACAAAACAAAAAAACTGGGAAATTCTTTACAATTCCTTCAGGGTCTCTGATGAAACCTGGAATGACCCTATCTACACTGACAGCTGGAGGTGGCAAAAGGCTGGAAACTTGGGACTTAGAGGATTGGTGAGATTGGGTGAGCAAATGCAGACCCTTTAAAGCAATAATGCATGGCACCCATTCCATGGGTCCCAACTCTCCAGGTTGAAGGGAATATTACTACAGTTATAACATGTACCGGAAACCTAGAGAACGGACACACTGTGAATACGAAAGGTTTCTAAACCTCAACGAATAGTCCCTCTGCTGGTGCTCCGGTTTGACTTTCCATCTGCTTTACTATCAACCTCCCAACTTGGAGAGTCAGACCCTTTAACCTCCTGGTTCGCACAGGTTTCCAATTTGTCAGAGGATAAAAGCGAAGAGGGAGAACCAATGAGAGAGTAGCTGTTAGGCATTTGGACGGGCACATATCACTGTAATTTCCCGGCAGGAAGAAGAATTAACCAAAGTCTCAGCCACCCACCGGGAACCAATATAGGTCCTGAACCAAAATTTTGGACTTGCGGTCAGCTCACCAAAAACGAGTTGAAAAATGGAGCTCAGGGGCACAGCAATTCACAAACTGGCCGAGTAATAAAGGACAACTATCGTCCAAAAATCTGTTGAGGGAAGGCAACGAGGCGGACTTGAAAGCGAGGCAGAATAGCAGGAAACAGATTTCAAGAGGTACGTTGGAATCGCCTTTAAAGCACAGGAAGAGGGGCACAACTTCGACAATGATGCACTTGGCCAAAAAGGGCGTATGCGTTTTCTCCTGAATATATTCAGGAGAAAACGCATACGCCCTTTTTGGCCAAGCAAGCAAGCGGGCAATGCAAATCTTCACTACAAAGAAGTATCACTTCCCACCGGTCAAAAGGGACATCCACAAAATGTGTAAAAACCAGAAAGGCAAGACAGGCCCTGGAGAACAGGGAGCCTTGTTATGCTGATGTGTGGGATGTAAATTGCCAACTGCCTCTCTGGAGGAGTGCATTGTGTTCCCTAAAACAAGTAAACAACAGAGCTACAGAGCCAAGGGCACTTCCAGTCTAGGGAATATACCTTGGGAAAACTGAAAATCAATAAGACAGAGCCACCCCAAAATTTAGGGCTGCACTGCTTACAAGGACCTCAACTTGGGTACACCTTAAATATCCCAGGAAATATAAAAATGGTTCAAAAAATTGTGGTACTTACATACGATGGAATATCCCTCAGCCATGAAACCAATGTCATAAGACCAGTAGCAGCAAAATGGGTGGATTCAGGTACGATGATTCTAAGTGAAATAAGTCACAGAGAAAAAGAAACTTATCATAAGATATCACTTATGAAGATCCTGTAAACATGGCTACACTTGAACTGAGTTAGGAAAGAGAAGAATGTCTCACATTTAGAAAACACTCTTATGCCTGCTTTAGGGGGAAGGAGATGTGGGGTGATACATAAAACCAGAGTTTGATATAAGCACAGGTACCGTTCCAAAAACCAACTATGGAATAGACAAGACCTACACCTTCCTCAGTGAAAGGGACTCAAAACCCCATATTTCCCACAGAGGAATATATCTGACTAGCAAGAATCTTAAAACCTATGTATTGATATGTCTCCGTAAGGGAATCAAGTGTGTCTAGACTGGCATAAACATGGCAGCGAGAATCAGCTCAAACCCACTAAAAAAAGGAATTTCAAAAACAAAACAAAAAAACTGGGAAATTCTTTACAATTCCTTCAGGGTCTCTGATTAAACCTGGAATGACCCTATCTACAAGGACAGCTGGATGTGGCATAAGGCTGGACACTTGGGACTGAGATGATTGGTGAGATTGGGTGAGCAAATGCAGACCCTTTAAATCAATAATGCATGGCACCCATTCCATGGGTCCCAACTCTCCAGGTTGAAGGGAATATTACTACAGTTATAACGTGTACCGGAATCCAAGAGAACGGACACACTGTGAATACGAAAGGTTTCTAAAACTCAACGAATAGTCCCTCTCCTGGTGCTCCAGTTTGACTTTCCATCTGCTTTACTATCAACCTCCCAACTTGGAGAGACAGCCCCTTTAACCTCCTGGTTCGCACAGGTTGCCAATTTGGCAGAGGATGAAAGGGAAGAGGGAGAACCAATGAGAGAGTAGCTGTTAGGCATTTGGACGGGCACATATCACTGTAATTTCCTAGCAGGAAGAAGAATTAACCAAATTCTCAGCCACCCACCGGGAACCAGTATAGGTCCTGAACCAAAATTTTGGACTTGCGGTCAGCTCACCAAAAACGAGTTGAAACATGGAGCTCAGGGGCACAGCAATTCACAAACTGGCCGAGTAATAAAGGACAACTATCGTCCAAAAATCTGTTGAGGGAAGGCAACGAGGCGGACTTGAAAGCGAGGCAGAATAGCAGGAAACAGATTTCAAGAGGTACGTTGGAATCGCCTTTAAAGCACAGGAAGAGGGGCACAACTTCGACAATGATGCACTTGGCCAAAAAGGGCGTATGCGTTTTCTCCTGAATATATTCAGGAGAAAACGCATACGCCCTTTTTGGCCAAGCAAGCAAGCGGGCAATGCAAATCTGCACTACAAAGAAGTATCACTTCCCACCGGTCAAAAGGGACATCCACAAAATGTGTAAAAACCAGAAAGGCAAGACAGGCCCTGGAGAACAGGGAGCCTTGTTATGCTGATGTGTGGGATGTAAATTGCCAACTGCCTCTCTGGAGGAGTGCATTGTGTTCCCTAAAACAAGTAAACAACAGAGCTACAGAGCCAAGGGCACTTCCAGTCTAGGGAATATACCTTGGGAAAACTGAAAATCAATAAGACAGAGCCACCCCAAAATTTAGGGCTGCACTGCTTACAAGGACCTCAACTTGGGTACACCTTAAATATCCCAGGAAATATAAAAATGGTTCAAAAAATTGTGGTACTTACGTACGATGGAATATCCCTCAGCCATGAAATCAATGTCATAAGACCAGTAGCAGCAAAATGGGTGGATTCATGTACGATGATTCTAAGTGAAATAAGTCACACAGAAAAAGAAACTTATCATAAGATATCACTTATGAAGATCCTGTAAACATGGCTACACTTGAACTGAGTTAGGAAAGAGAAGAATGTCTCACATTTAGAAAACACTCTTATGCCTGCTTTAGGGGGAAGGAGAGGTGGGGTGATGCATAAAACCAGAGTTTGATATAAGCACAGGTACCGTTCCAAAAACCAACTATGGAATAGACAAGACCTACACCTTCCTCAGTGAAAGGGACTCAAAACCACATATTTCCCGCAGAAGAATATATCTGACTAGTAAGAATCTTAAAACCTATGTATTGATATGTCTCCGTAAGGGAATCAAGTGTGTCTAGACTGGCATAAACATGGCAGCGAGAATCAGCTCAAACCCACTATAAAAAGGAATTTCAAAAACAAAACAAAAAAACTGGGAAATTCTTTACAATTCCTTCAGGGTCTCTGATGAAACCTGGAATGACCCTATCTACAACGACAGCTGGATGTGGCAAAAGGCTGGTAACTTGGGACTGAGAGGATTGGTGAGATTGGGTGAGCAAATGCAGACCCTTTAAAGCAATAATGCATGGCACCCATTCCATGGGTCCCAACTCTCCAGGTTGAAGGGAATATTACTACAGTTATAACATGTACCGGAATCCTAGAGAACGGACACACTGTGAATACGAAAGGTTTCTAAAACTCAACGAATAGTCCCTCTCCTGGTGCTCCGGTTTGACTCTCCATCTGCTTTACTATCAACCTCCCAACTTGGAGAGACAGCCCCTTTAACCTCCTGGTTCACACAGGTTGCCAATTTTGCAGAGGATGAAAGGGAAGAGGGAGAACCAATGAGAGAGTAGCTGTTAGGCATTTGGACGGGCACATATCACTGTAATTTCCCAGCAGGAAGAAGAATTAACCAAAGTCTCAGCCACCCACCGGGAACCAGTATAGGTCCTGAACCAAAATTTTGGACTTGCGGTCAGCTCAAAAAAAACGAGTTGAAACATGGAGCTCAGGGGCACAGCAATTCACAAACTGGCCGAGTAATAAAGGACAACTATCGTCCAAAAATCTGCTGAGGGAAGGCAACGAGGCGGACTTGAAAGCGAGGCAGAATAGCAGGAAACATATTTCTAGAGGTACGTTGGAATCACCTTTAAAGCACAGGAAGAGGGGCACAACTTCGACAATGATGCACTTGGCCAAAAAGGGCGTATGCGTTTTCTCCTGAATATATTCAGGAGAAAACGCATACAACATTTTTGGCCAAGCAAGCAAGCGGGCAATGCAAATCGGCACTACAAAGAAGTATCACTTCCCACTGGTCAAAAGGGACATCCACAAAATGTGTAAAAACCAGAAAGGCAAGACAGGCCCTGGAGAACAGGGAGCCTTGTTATGCTGATGGGCGGGATGTAAATTGCCAACTGCCTTTCTGGAGGAGTGCATTGTGTTCCCTAAAACAAGTAAACAACAGAGCTACAGAGCCAAGGGCACTTCCAGTCTAGGGAATATTCCTTGGGAAAACTGAATATCAATAAGACAGAGCCACCCCAAAATTTAGGGCAGCACTGCTTACAAGGACCTCAACTTGGGTACACCTTAAATATCCCAGGAAATATAAAAATGGTTCAAAAAATTGTGGTACTTACGTACGATGGAATATCCCTCAGCCATGAAATCAATGTCATAAGACCAGTAGCAGCAAAATGGGTGGATTCAGGTACGATGATTCTAAGTGAAATAAGACACACAGAAAAAGAAACTTATCAAAGATATCACTTATGAAGATCCTGTAAACATGGGTACACTTGAACTGAGTTAGGAAAGAGAAGAATGTCTCACATTTAGAAAACACTCTTATGCCTGCTTAAGGGGGAAGGAGAGGTGGGGTGATGCATAAAACCAGAGTTTGATATAAGCACATTTACCGTTACAAACACCAACTATGGAATAGACAAGACCTACACCTTCCTCAGTGAAAGGGACTCAAAACCCCATATTTCCCGCAGAGGAATATATCTGACTAGTAAGAATCTTAAAACCTATGTATTGATATGTCTCCGTAAGGGAATCAAGTGTGTCTAGACTGGCATAAACATGGCAGCGAGAATCAGCTCAAAACCACTATAAAAAGGAATTTCATAAACAAAACAAAAAAACTGGGAAATTCTTTACAATTCCTTCAGGGTCTCTGATGAAACATGGAATGACAATATCTACAACGACAGCTGGATGTGGCAAAAGGCTGGACACTTGGGACTGAGAGGATTGGTGAGATTCGGTGAGCAAATGCAGACCCTTTAAAGCAATAATGCATGGCACCCATTCCATGGATCCCAACTCTCCAGGTTGAAGGGAATATTACTACAGTTATAACATGTACGAGAAACCTAGAGAACGGACACACTGTGAATATGAAATGTTTCTAAAACTCAACGAATAGTCCCTCGCCTGGTGCTCCGGTTTGACTTTCCATCTGCTTTACTATCAATCTCCCAACTTGGAGAGACAGCCCCTTCAACCTCCTGGTTCACACAGGTCTCCAATTTGGCAGAGGATGAAAGGGAAGAGGGAGAACCAATGAGAGAGTAGCTGTTAGGTATTTGGTCGGGCACATATCACTCTAACTTCCCGGCAGGAAGAAGAATTAACCAAAGTCTCAGCCCCCCACCAGGAGCCAGTATAGGTCCTGAACCAAAATTTTGGACTTGCGGTCAGCTCACCAAAAACGAGTTGAAAAATGGAGCTCAGGGGCACAGCAATTCACAAACTGGCTGAGTAATAAAGGACATCTATCGTCCAAAAATCTGTTGAGGGAAGGCAACGAGGCGGACTTGAAAGCGAGGCAGAATAGCAGGAAACAGATTTCAAGAGGTACGTTGGAATCGCCTTTAAAGCACAGGAAGAGGGGCACAACTTCGACAATGATGCACTTGGCCAAAAAGGGCGTATGCGTTTTCTCCTGAATATATTCAGGAGAAAACGCATACGCCCTTTTTGGCCAAGCAAGCAAGCGGGCAATGCAAATCTGCACTACAAAGTGATACAAAGAAGTATCACTTCCCACCGGTCAAAAGGGACATCCACAAAATGTGTAAAAACCAGAAAGGCAAGACAGGCCCTGGAGAACAGGGAGCCTTGTTATGCTGATGTGTGGGATGTAAATTGCCAACTGCCTCTCTGGAGGAGTGCATTGTGTTCCCTGAAACAAGTAAACAACAGAACTAGAGAGCCAAGGGCACTTCCAGTCTAGGGAATATACCTTGGGAAAACTGAAAATCAATAAGACAGAGCCACCCCTAAATTTAGGGCTGCACTGCTTACAAGGACCTCAACTTGGGTACACCTTAAATATCCCAGGAAATATAAAAATGGTTCAAAAAATTGTGGTACTTACGTACGATGGAATATCCCTCAGCCATGAAATCAATGTCATAAGACCAGTAGCAGCAAAATGGGTGGATTCAAGTACGATGATTCTAAGTGAAATAAGTCACACAGAAAAAGAAACTTATCACAAGATATCACTTAAGAAGATCCTGTAAACATGGCTACACTTGAACTGAGTTAGGAAAGAGAAGAATGTCTCACATTTAGAAAACACTCTTATGCCTGCTTTAGGGGGAAGGAGAGGTGGGGTGATGCATAAAACCAGAGTTTGATATAAGCACAGGTACCGTTCCAAAAACCAACTATGGAATAGACAAGACCTACACCTTCCTCAGTGAAAGGGACTCAAAACCCCATAGTTCCCGCAGAGGAATATATCTGACTAGTAAGAATCTTAAAACCTATGTATTGATATGTCTCCGTAAGGGAATCAAGTGTGTCTAGACTGGCATAAACATGGCAGCGAGAATCAGCTCAAAACCACTATAAAAAGGAATTTCATAAACAAAACAAAAAAACTGGGAAATTCTTTACAATTCCTTCAGGGTCTCTGATGAAACATGGAATGACAATATCTACAAAGACAGCTGGATGTGGCATAAGGCTGGACACTTGGGACTGAGAGGATTGGTGAGATTGGGTGAGCAAATGCAGACCCTTTAAAGCAATAATGCATGGCACCCATTCCATGGGTCCCAACTCCCCAGGTTGAAGGGAATATTACTACAGTTATAACATGTACGAGAAACCTAGAGAACGGACACACTGTAAATATGAAAGGTTTCTAAAACTCAACGAATAGTCCCTCTCCTGGTGCTCCGGATTGACTTTCCATCTGCTTTACTATCAATCTCCCAACTTGGAGAGACAGCCCCTTCAACCTCCTGGTTCACACAGGTCTCCAATTTGGCAGAGGATGAAAGGGAAGAGGGAGAACCAATGAGAGAGTAGCTGTTAGGTATTTGGTCGGGCACATATCACTCTAACTTCCCGGCAGGAAGAAGAATTAACCAAAGTCTCAGCCCCCCACCAGGAACCAGTATAGGTCCTGAACCAAAATTTTGGACTTGCGTTCAGCTCACCAAAAACGAGTTGAAAAATGGAGCTCAGGGGCACAGCAATTCACAAACTGGCCGAGTAATAAAGGACAACTCTCGTCCAAAAATCTGTTGAGGGAAGGCAACGAGGCGGACTTGAAAGCGAGGCAGAATAGCAGGAAACAGATTTCAAGAGGTACGTTGGAATCGCCTTTAAAGCACAGGAAGAGGGGCACAACTTCGACAATGATGCACTTGGCCAAAAAGGGCGTATGCGTTTTCTCCTGAATATATTCAGGAGAAAACGCATACGCCCTTTTTGGCCAAGCAAGCAAGCGGGCAATGCAAATCTGCACTACAAAGAAGTATCACTTCCCACCGGTCAAAAGGGACATCCACAAAATGTGTAAAAACCAGAAAGGCAAGAGAGGCCCTGGA
The DNA here is from genome assembly GCF_949752795.1 of Hyperoodon ampullatus. Classification (NCBI taxonomy): domain Eukaryota; kingdom Metazoa; phylum Chordata; class Mammalia; order Artiodactyla; family Ziphiidae; genus Hyperoodon; species Hyperoodon ampullatus. Next base: position 215,029 of record NW_027641015.1, read on the forward strand.
GAACAGGGAGCCTTGTTATGCTGATGTGGGGGATGTAAATTGCCAACTGCCTCTCTGGAGGAGTGCATTGAGTTCCCTAAAACAAGTAAACAACCGAGCTACAGAGCCAAGGGCACTTCCAGTCTAGGGAGTATTCCTTGGGAAAACTGAAAATCAATAAGACAGAGCCACCCCAAAATTTAGGGCTGCACTGCTTACAAGGACCTCAACTTGGGTACACCTTAAATATCCCAGGAAATATAAAAATGGTTCAAAAAATTGTGGTACTTACGTACGATGGAATATTCCTCAGCCATGAAATCAATGTCATAAGACCAGTAGCAGCAAAATGGGTGGATTCAGGTACGATGATTCTGAGTGAAATAAGTCACACAGAAAAACAAACTTATCATAAGATATCACTTATGAAGATCCTGTAAACATGGCTACACTTGAACTGAGTTAGGAAAGAGAACACTGTCTCACATTTAGAAAACACTCTTATGCCTGCTTAAGGGGGAAGGAGAGGTGGGGTGATGCATAAACCCAGAGTTTGATATAAGCACAGGTACTGTTCCAAAAACCAACTATGGAATAGACAAGACCTACACCTTCCTCAGTGAAAGGGACTCAAAACCCCATAGTTCAGACAGAGGAATATATCTGACTAGTAAGAATCTTAAAACCTATGTATTGATATGTCTCCGTAAGGGAATCAAGTGTGTCTAGACTGGCATAAACATGGCAGCGAGAATCAGCTCAAACCCACTATAAAAAGGAATTTCAAGAACAAAACAAAAAAACTGGGAAATTCTTTACAATTCCTTCAGGGTCTCTGATGAAACCTGGAATGACCCTATCTACACTGACAGCTGGAGGTGGCAAAAGGCTGGAAACTTGGGACTTAGAGGATTGGTGAGATTGGGTGAGCAAATGCAGACCCTTTAAAGCAATAATGCATGGCACCCATTCCATGGGTCCCAACTCTCCAGGTTGAAGGGAATATTACTACAGTTATAACATGTACCGGAAACCTAGAGAACGGACACACTGTGAATACGAAAGGTTTCTAAACCTCAACGAATAGTCCCTCTGCTGGTGCTCCGGTTTGACTTTCCATCTGCTTTACTATCAACCTCCCAACTTGGAGAGTCAGACCCTTTAACCTCCTGGTTCGCACAGGTTTCCAATTTGTCAGAGGATGAAAGCGAAGAGGGAGAACCAATGAGAGAGTAGCTGTTAGGCATTTGGACGGGCACATATCACGGTAATTTCCCGGCAGGAAGAAGAATTAACCAAAGTCTCAGCCACCCACCGGGAACCAATATAGGTCCTGAACCAAAATTTTGGACTTGCGGTCAGCTCACCAAAAACGAGTTGAAAAATGGAGCTCAGGGGCACAGCAATTCACAAACTGGCCGAGTAATAAAGGACAACTATCGTCCAAAAATCTGTTGAGGGAAGGCAACGAGGCGGACTTGAAAGCGAGGCAGAATAGCAGGAAACAGATTTCAAGAGGTACGTTGGAATCGCCTTTAAAGCACAGGAAGAGGGGCACAACTTCGACAATGATGCACTTGGCCAAAAAGGGCGTATGCGTTTTCTCCTGAATATATTCAGGAGAAAACGCATACGCCCTTTTTGGCCAAGCAAGCAAGCGGGCAATGCAAATCTTCACTACAAAGAAGTATCACTTCCCACCGGTCAAAAGGGACATCCACAAAATGTGTAAAAACCAGAAAGGCAAGACAGGCCCTGGAGAACAGGGAGCCTTGTTATGCTGATGTGTGGGATGTAAATTGCCAACTGCCTCTCTGGAGGAGTGCATTGTGTTCCCTAAAACAAGTAAACATCAGAGCTACAGAGCCAAGGGCACTTCCAGTCTAGGGAATATACCTTGGGAAAACTGAAAATCAATAAGACAGAGCCACCCCAAAATTTAGGGCTGCACTGCTTACAAGGACCTCAACTTGGGTACACCTTAAATATCCCAGGAAATATAAAAATGGTTCAAAAAATTGTGGTACTTACATACGATGGAATATCCCTCAGCCATGAAACCAATGTCATAAGACCAGTAGCAGCAAAATGGGTGGATTCAGGTACGATGATTCTAAGTGAAATAAGTCACAGAGAAAAAGAAACTTATCATAAGATATCACTTATGAAGATCCTGTAAACATGGCTACACTTGAACTGAGTTAGGAAAGAGAAGAATGTCTCACATTTAGAAAACACTCTTATGCCTGCTTTAGGGGGAAGGAGATGTGGGGTGATACATAAAACCAGAGTTTGATATAAGCACAGGTACCGTTCCAAAAACCAACTATGGAATAGACAAGACCTACACCTTCCTCAGTGAAAGGGACTCAAAACCCCATATTTCCCACAGAGGAATATATCTGACTAGCAAGAATCTTAAAACCTATGTATTGATATGTCTCCGTAAGGGAATCAAGTGTGTCTAGACTGGCATAAACATGGCAGCGAGAATCAGCTCAAACCCACTAAAAAAAGGAATTTCAAAAACAAAACAAAAAAACTGGGAAATTCTTTACAATTCCTTCAGGGTCTCTGATTAAACCTGGAATGACCCTATCTACAAGGACAGCTGGATGTGGCATAAGGCTGGACACTTGGGACTGAGATGATTGGTGAGATTGGGTGAGCAAATGCAGACCCTTTAAATCAATAATGCATGGCACCCATTCCATGGGTCCCAACTCTCCAGGTTGAAGGGAATATTACTACAGTTATAACGTGTACCGGAATCCAAGAGAACGGACACACTGTGAATACGAAAGGTTTCTAAAACTCAACGAATAGTCCCTCTCCTGGTGCTCCAGTTTGACTTTCCATCTGCTTTACTATCAACCTCCCAACTTGGAGAGACAGCCCCTTTAACCTCCTGGTTCGCACAGGTTGCCAATTTGGCAGAGGATGAAAGGGAAGAGGGAGAACCAATGAGAGAGTAGCTGTTAGGCATTTGGACGGGCACATATCACTGTAATTTCCTAGCAGGAAGAAGAATTAACCAAATTCTCAGCCACCCACCGGGAACCAGTATAGGTCCTGAACCAAAATTTTGGACTTGCGGTCAGCTCACCAAAAACGAGTTGAAACATGGAGCTCAGGGGCACAGCAATTCACAAACTGGCCGAGTAATAAAGGACAACTATCGTCCAAAAATCTGTTGAGGGAAGGCAACGAGGCGGACTTGAAAGCGAGGCAGAATAGCAGGAAACAGATTTCAAGAGGTACGTTGGAATCGCCTTTAAAGCACAGGAAGAGGGGCACAACTTCGACAATGATGCACTTGGCCAAAAAGGGCGTATGCGTTTTCTCCTGAATATATTCAGGAGAAAACGCATACGCCCTTTTTGGCCAAGCAAGCAAGCGGGCAATGCAAATCTGCACTACAAAGAAGTATCACTTCCCACTGGTCAAAAGGGACATCCACAAAATGTGTAAAAACCAGAAAGGCAAGACAGGCCCTGGAGAACAGGGAGCCTTGTTATGCTGATGGGCGGGATGTAAATTGCCAACTGCCTCTCTGGAGGAGTGCATTGTGTTCCCTAAAACAAGTAAACAACAGAGCTACAGAGCCAAGGGCACTTCCAGTCTAGGGAATATTCCTTGGGAAAACTGAATATCAATAAGACAGAGCCACCCCAAAATTTAGGGCAGCACTGCTTACAAGGACCTCAACTTGGGTACACCTTAAATATCCCAGGAAATATAAAAATGGTTCAAAAAATTGTGGTACTTACGTACGATGGAATATCCCTCAGCCATGAAATCAATGTCATAAGACCAGTAGCAGCAAAATGGGTGGATTCAGGTACGATGATTCTAAGTGAAATAAGACACACAGAAAAAGAAACTTATCAAAGATATCACTTATGAAGATCCTGTAAACATGGGTACACTTGAACTGAGTTAGGAAAGAGAAGAATGTCTCACATTTAGAAAACACTCTTATGCCTGCTTAAGGGGGAAGGAGAGGTGGGGTGATGCATAAAACCAGAGTTTGATATAAGCACATTTACCGTTACAAACACCAACTATGGAATAGACAAGACCTACACCTTCCTCAGTGAAAGGGACTCAAAACCCCATATTTCCCGCAGAGGAATATATCTGACTAGTAAGAATCTTAAAACCTATGTATTGATATGTCTCCGTAAGGGAATCAAGTGTGTCTAGACTGGCATAAACATGGCAGCGAGAATCAGCTCAAAACCACTATAAAAAGGAATTTCATAAACAAAACAAAAAAACTGGGAAATTCTTTACAATTCCTTCAGGGTCTCTGATGAAACATGGAATGACAATATCTACAACGACAGCTGGATGTGGCAAAAGGCTGGACACTTGGGACTGAGAGGATTGGTGAGATTCGGTGAGCAAATGCAGACCCTTTAAAGCAATAATGCATGGCACCCATTCCATGGATCCCAACTCTCCAGGTTGAAGGGAATATTACTACAGTTATAACATGTACGAGAAACCTAGAGAACGGACACACTGTGAATATGAAATGTTTCTAAAACTCAACGAATAGTCCCTCGCCTGGTGCTCCGGTTTGACTTTCCATCTGCTTTACTATCAATCTCCCAACTTGGAGAGACAGCCCCTTCAACCTCCTGGTTCACACAGGTCTCCAATTTGGCAGAGGATGAAAGGGAAGAGGGAGAACCAATGAGAGAGTAGCTGTTAGGTATTTGGTCGGGCACATATCACTCTAACTTCCCGGCAGGAAGAAGAATTAACCAAAGTCTCAGCCCCCCACCAGGAGCCAGTATAGGTCCTGAACCAAAATTTTGGACTTGCGGTCAGCTCACCAAAAACGAGTTGAAAAATGGAGCTCAGGGGCACAGCAATTCACAAACTGGCTGAGTAATAAAGGACATCTATCGTCCAAAAATCTGTTGAGGGAAGGCAACGAGGCGGACTTGAAAGCGAGGCAGAATAGCAGGAAACAGATTTCAAGAGGTACGTTGGAATCGCCTTTAAAGCACAGGAAGAGGGGCACAACTTCGACAATGATGCACTTGGCCAAAAAGGGCGTATGCGTTTTCTCCTGAATATATTCAGGAGAAAACGCATACGCCCTTTTTGGCCAAGCAAGCAAGCGGGCAATGCAAATCTGCACTACAAAGTGATACAAAGAAGTATCACTTCCCACCGGTCAAAAGGGACATCCACAAAATGTGTAAAAACCAGAAAGGCAAGACAGGCCCTGGAGAACAGGGAGCCTTGTTATGCTGATGTGTGGGATGTAAATTGCCAACTGCCTCTCTGGAGGAGTGCATTGTGTTCCCTGAAACAAGTAAACAACAGAACTAGAGAGCCAAGGGCACTTCCAGTCTAGGGAATATACCTTGGGAAAACTGAAAATCAATAAGACAGAGCCACCCCTAAATTTAGGGCTGCACTGCTTACAAGGACCTCAACTTGGGTACACCTTAAATATCCCAGGAAATATAAAAATGGTTCAAAAAATTGTGGTACTTACGTACGATGGAATATCCCTCAGCCATGAAATCAATGTCATAAGACCAGTAGCAGCAAAATGGGTGGATTCAAGTACGATGATTCTAAGTGAAATAAGTCACACAGAAAAAGAAACTTATCACAAGATATCACTTAAGAAGATCCTGTAAACATGGCTACACTTGAACTGAGTTAGGAAAGAGAAGAATGTCTCACATTTAGAAAACACTCTTATGCCTGCTTTAGGGGGAAGGAGAGGTGGGGTGATGCATAAAACCAGAGTTTGATATAAGCACAGGTACCGTTCCAAAAACCAACTATGGAATAGACAAGACCTACACCTTCCTCAGTGAAAGGGACTCAAAACCCCATAGTTCCCGCAGAGGAATATATCTGACTAGTAAGAATCTTAAAACCTATGTATTGATATGTCTCCGTAAGGGAATCAAGTGTGTCTAGACTGGCATAAACATGGCAGCGAGAATCAGCTCAAAACCACTATAAAAAGGAATTTCATAAACAAAACAAAAAAACTGGGAAATTCTTTACAATTCCTTCAGGGTCTCTGATGAAACATGGAATGACAATATCTACAAAGACAGCTGGATGTGGCATAAGGCTGGACACTTGGGACTGAGAGGATTGGTGAGATTGGGTGAGCAAATGCAGACCCTTTAAAGCAATAATGCATGGCACCCATTCCATGGGTCCCAACTCCCCAGGTTGAAGGGAATATTACTACAGTTATAACATGTACGAGAAACCTAGAGAACGGACACACTGTAAATATGAAAGGTTTCTAAAACTCAACGAATAGTCCCTCTCCTGGTGCTCCGGATTGACTTTCCATCTGCTTTACTATCAATCTCCCAACTTGGAGAGACAGCCCCTTCAACCTCCTGGTTCACACAGGTCTCCAATTTGGCAGAGGATGAAAGGGAAGAGGGAGAACCAATGAGAGAGTAGCTGTTAGGTATTTGGTCGGGCACATATCACTCTAACTTCCCGGCAGGAAGAAGAATTAACCAAAGTCTCAGCCCCCCACCAGGAACCAGTATAGGTCCTGAACCAAAATTTTGGACTTGCGTTCAGCTCACCAAAAACGAGTTGAAAAATGGAGCTCAGGGGCACAGCAATTCACAAACTGGCCGAGTAATAAAGGATAACTCTCGTCCAAAAATCTGTTGAGGGAAGGCAACGAGGCGGACTTGAAAGCGAGGCAGAATAGCAGGAAACAGATTTCAAGAGGTACGTTGGAATCGCCTTTAAAGCACAGGAAGAGGGGCACAACTTCGACAATGATGCACTTGGCCAAAAAGGGCGTATGCGTTTTCTCCTGAATATATTCAGGAGAAAACGCATACGCCCTTTTTGGCCAAGCAAGCAAGCGGGCAATGCAAATCTGCACTACAAAGAAGTATCACTTCCCACCGGTCAAAAGGGACATCCACAAAATGTGTAAAAACCAGAAAGGCAAGAGAGGCCCTGGAGAACAGGGAGCCTTGTTATGCTGATGTGGGGGATGTAAATTGCCAACTGCCTCTCTGGAGGAGTGCATTGAGTTCCCTAAAACAAGTAAACAACCGAGCTACAGAGCCAAGGGCACTTCCAGTCTAGGGAGTATTCCTTGGGAAAACTGAAAATCAATAAGACAGAGCCACCCCAAAATTTAGGGCTGCACTGCTTACAAGGACCTCAACTTGGGTACACCTTAAATATCCCAGGAAATATAAAAATGGTTCAAAAAATTGTGGTACTTACGTACGATGGAATATTCCTCAGCCATGAAATCAATGTCATAAGACCAGTAGCAGCAAAATGGGTGGATTCAGGTACGATGATTCTGAGTGAAATAAGTCACACAGAAAAACAAACTTATCATAAGATATCACTTATGAAGATCCTGTAAACATGGCTACACTTGAACTGAGTTAGGAAAGAGAACACTGTCTCACATTTAGAAAACACTCTTATGCCTGCTTAAGGGGGAAGGAGAGGTGGGGTGATGCATAAACCCAGAGTTTGATATAAGCACAGGTACTGTTCCAAAAACCAACTATGGAATAGACAAGACCTACACCTTCCTCAGTGAAAGGGACTCAAAACCCCATAGTTCAGACAGAGGAATATATCTGACTAGTAAGAATCTTAAAACCTATGTATTGATATGTCTCCGTAAGGGAATCAAGTGTGTCTAGACTGGCATAAACATGGCAGCGAGAATCAGCTCAAACCCACTATAAAAAGGAATTTCAAGAACAAAACAAAAAAACTGGGAAATTCTTTACAATTCCTTCAGGGTCTCTGATGAAACCTGGAATGACCCTATCTACACTGACAGCTGGAGGTGGCAAAAGGCTGGAAACTTGGGACTTAGAGGATTGGTGAGATTGGGTGAGCAAATGCAGACCCTTTAAAGCAATAATGCATGGCACCCATTCCATGGGTCCCAACTCTCCAGGTTGAAGGGAATATTACTACAGTTATAACATGTACCGGAAACCTAGAGAACGGACACACTGTGAATACGAAAGGTTTCTAAACCTCAACGAATAGTCCCTCTGCTGGTGCTCCGGTTTGACTTTCCATCTGCTTTACTATCAACCTCCCAACTTGGAGAGTCAGACCCTTTAACCTCCTGGTTCGCACAGGTTTCCAATTTGTCAGAGGATGAAAGCGAAGAGGGAGAACCAATGAGAGAGTAGCTGTTAGGCATTTGGACGGGCACATATCACTGTAATTTCCCGGCAGGAAGAAGAATTAACCAAAGTCTCAGCCACCCACCGGGAACCAATATAGGTCCTGAACCAAAATTTTGGACTTGCGGTCAGCTCACCAAAAACGAGTTGAAAAATGGAGCTCAGGGGCACAGCAATTCACAAACTGGCCGAGTAATAAAGGACAACTATCGTCCAAAAATCTGTTGAGGGAAGGCAACGAGGCGGACTTGAAAGCGAGGCAGAATAGCAGGAAACAGATTTCAAGAGGTACGTTGGAATCGCCTTTAAAGCACAGGAAGAGGGGCACAACTTCGACAATGATGCACTTGGCCAAAAAGGGCGTATGCGTTTTCTCCTGAATATATTCAGGAGAAAACGCATACGCCCTTTTTGGCCAAGCAAGCAAGCGGGCAATGCAAATCTTCACTACAAAGAAGTATCACTTCCCACCGGTCAAAAGGGACATCCACAAAATGTGTAAAAACCAGAAAGGCAAGACAGGCCCTGGAGAACAGGGAGCCTTGTTATGCTGATGTGTGGGATGTAAATTGCCAACTGCCTCTCTGGAGGAGTGCATTGTGTTCCCTAAAACAAGTAAACATCAGAGCTACAGAGCCAAGGGCACTTCCAGTCTAGGGAATATACCTTGGGAAAACTGAAAATCAATAAGACAGAGCCACCCCAAAATTTAGGGCTGCACTGCTTACAAGGACCTCAACTTGGGTACACCTTAAATATCCCAGGAAATATAAAAATGGTTCAAAAAATTGTGGTACTTACATACGATGGAATATCCCTCAGCCATGAAACCAATGTCATAAGACCAGTAGCAGCAAAATGGGTGGATTCAGGTACGATGATTCTAAGTGAAATAAGTCACAGAGAAAAAGAAACTTATCATAAGATATCACTTATGAAGATCCTGTAAACATGGCTACACTTGAACTGAGTTAGGAAAGAGAAGAATGTCTCACATTTAGAAAACACTCTTATGCCTGCTTTAGGGGGAAGGAGATGTGGGGTGATACATAAAACCAGAGTTTGATATAAGCACAGGTACCGTTCCAAAAACCAACTATGGAATAGACAAGACCTACACCTTCCTCAGTGAAAGGGACTCAAAACCCCATATTTCCCACAGAGGAATATATCTGACTAGCAAGAATCTTAAAACCTATGTATTGATATGTCTCCGTAAGGGAATCAAGTGTGTCTAGACTGGCATAAACATGGCAGCGAGAATCAGCTCAAACCCACTAAAAAAAGGAATTTCAAAAACAAAACAAAAAAACTGGGAAATTCTTTACAATTCCTTCAGGGTCTCTGATGAAACCTGGAATGACCCTATCTACAACGACAGCTGGATGTGGCAAAAGGCTGGTAACTTGGGACTGAGAGGATTGGTGAGATTGGGTGAGCAAATGCAGACCCTTTAAAGCAATAATGCATGGCACCCATTCCATGGGTCCCAACTCTCCAGGTTGAAGGGAATATTACTACAGTTATAACATGTACCGGAATCCTAGAGAACGGACACACTGTGAATACGAAAGGTTTCTAAAACTCAACGAATAGTCCCTCTCCTGGTGCTCCGGTTTGACTCTCCATCTGCTTTACTATCAACCTCCCAACTTGGAGAGACAGCCCCTTTAACCTCCTGGTTCACACAGGTTGCCAATTTTGCAGAGGATGAAAGGGAAGAGGGAGAACCAATGAGAGAGTAGCTGTTAGGCATTTGGACGGGCACATATCACTGTAATTTCCCAGCAGGAAGAAGAATTAACCAAAGTCTCAGCCACCCACCGGGAACCAGTATAGGTCCTGAACCAAAATTTTGGACTTGCGGTCAGCTCAAAAAAAACGAGTTGAAACATGGAGCTCAGGGGCACAGCAATTCACAAACTGGCCGAGTAATAAAGGACAACTATCGTCCAAAAATCTGCTGAGGGAAGGCAACGAGGCGGACTTGAAAGCGAGGCAGAATAGCAGGAAACATATTTCTAGAGGTACGTTGGAATCACCTTTAAAGCACAGGAAGAGGGGCACAACTTCGACAATGATGCACTTGGCCAAAAAGGGCGTATGCGTTTTCTCCTGAATATATTCAGGAGAAAACGCATACAACATTTTTGGCCAAGCAAGCAAGCGGGCAATGCAAATCGGCACTACAAAGAAGTATCACTTCCCACTGGTCAAAAGGGACATCCACAAAATGTGTAAAAACCAGAAAGGCAAGACAGGCCCTGGAGAACAGGGAGCCTTGTTATGCTGATGGGCGGGATGTAAATTGCCAACTGCCTTTCTGGAGGAGTGCATTGTGTTCCCTAAAACAAGTAAACAACAGAGCTACAGAGCCAAGGGCACTTCCAGTCTAGGGAATATTCCTTGGGAAAACTGAATATCAATAAGACAGAGCCACCCCAAAATTTAGGGCAGCACTGCTTACAAGGACCTCAACTTGGGTACACCTTAAATATCCCAGGAAATATAAAAATGGTTCAAAAAATTGTGGTACTTACGTACGATGGAATATCCCTCAGCCATGAAATCAATGTCATAAGACCAGTAGCAGCAAAATGGGTGGATTCAGGTACGATGATTCTAAGTGAAATAAGACACACAGAAAAAGAAACTTATCAAAGATATCACTTATGAAGATCCTGTAAACATGGGTACACTTGAACTGAGTTAGGAAAGAGAAGAATGTCTCACATTTAGAAAACACTCTTATGCCTGCTTAAGGGGGAAGGAGAGGTGGGGTGATGCATAAAACCAGAGTTTGATATAAGCACATTTACCGTTACAAACACCAACTATGGAATAGACAAGACCTACACCTTCCTCAGTGAAAGGGACTCAAAACCCCATATTTCCCGCAGAGGAATATATCTGACTAGTAAGAATCTTAAAACCTATGTATTGATATGTCTCCGTAAGGGAATCAAGTGTGTCTAGACTGGCATAAACATGGCAGCGAGAATCAGCTCAAAACCACTATAAAAAGGAATTTCATAAACAAAACAAAAAAACTGGGAAATTCTTTACAATTCCTTCAGGGTCTCTGATGAAACATGGAATGACAATATCTACAACGACAGCTGGATGTGGCAAAAGGCTGGACACTTGGGACTGAGAGGATTGGTGAGATTCGGTGAGCAAATGCAGACCCTTTAAAGCAATAATGCATGGCACCCATTCCATGGATCCCAACTCTCCAGGTTGAAGGGAATATTACTACAGTTATAACATGTACGAGAAACCTAGAGAACGGACACACTGTGAATATGAAATGTTTCTAAAACTCAACGAATAGTCCCTCGCCTGGTGCTCCGGTTTGACTTTCCATCTGCTTTACTATCAATCTCCCAACTTGGAGAGACAGCCCCTTCAACCTCCTGGTTCACACAGGTCTCCAATTTGGCAGAGGATGAAAGGGAAGAGGGAGAACCAATGAGAGAGTAGCTGTTAGGTATTTGGTCGGGCACATATCACTCTAACTTCCCGGCAGGAAGAAGAATTAACCAAAGTCTCAGCCCCCCACCAGGAGCCAGTATAGGTCCTGAACCAAAATTTTGGACTTGCGGTCAGCTCACCAAAAACGAGTTGAAAAATGGAGCTCAGGGGCACAGCAATTCACAAACTGGCTGAGTAATAAAGGACATCTATCGTCCAAAAATCTGTTGAGGGAAGGCAACGAGGCGGACTTGAAAGCGAGGCAGAATAGCAGGAAACAGATTTCAAGAGGTACGTTGGAATCGCCTTTAAAGCACAGGAAGAGGGGCACAACTTCGACAATGATGCACTTGGCCAAAAAGGGCGTATGCGTTTTCTCCTGAATATATTCAGGAGAAAACGCATACGCCCTTTTTGGCCAAGCAAGCAAGCGGGCAATGCAAATCTGCACTACAAAGTGATACAAAGAAGTATCACTTCCCACCGGTCAAAAGGGACATCCACAAAATGTGTAAAAACCAGAAAGGCAAGACAGGCCCTGGAGAACAGGGAGCCTTGTTATGCTGATGTGTGGGATGTAAATTGCCAACTGCCTCTCTGGAGGAGTGCATTGTGTTCCCTGAAACAAGTAAACAACAGAACTAGAGAGCCAAGGGCACTTCCAGTCTAGGGAATATACCTTGGGAAAACTGAAAATCAATAAGACAGAGCCACCCCTAAATTTAGGGCTGCACTGCTTACAAGGACCTCAACTTGGGTACACCTTAAATATCCCAGGAAATATAAAAATGGTTCAAAAAATTGTGGTACTTACGTACGATGGAATATCCCTCAGCCATGAAATCAATGTCATAAGACCAGTAGCAGCAAAATGGGTGGATTCAAGTACGATGATTCTAAGTGAAATAAGTCACACAGAAAAAGAAACTTATCACAAGATATCACTTAAGAAGATCCTGTAAACATGGCTACACTTGAACTGAGTTAGGAAAGAGAAGAATGTCTCACATTTAGAAAACACTCTTATGCCTGCTTTAGGGGGAAGGAGAGGTGGGGTGATGCATAAAACCAGAGTTTGATATAAGCACAGGTACCATTCCAAAAACCAACTATGGAATAGACAAGACCTACACCTTCCTCAGTGAAAGGGACTCAAAACCCCATAGTTCCCGCAGAGGAATATATCTGACTAGTAAGAATCTTAAAACCTATGTATTGATATGTCTCCGTAAGGGAATCAAGTGTGTCTAGACTGGCATAAACATGGCAGCGAGAATCAGCTCAAAACCACTATAAAAAGGAATTTCATAAACAAAACAAAAAAACTGGGAAATTCTTTACAATTCCTTCAGGGTCTCTGATGAAACATGGAATGACAATATCTACAAAGACAGCTGGATGTGGCATAAGGCTGGACACTTGGGACTGAGAGGATTGGTGAGATTGGGTGAGCAAATGCAGACCCTTTAAAGCAATAATGCATGGCACCCATTCCATGGGTCCCAACTCCCCAGGTTGAAGGGAATATTACTACAGTTATAACATGTACGAGAAACCTAGAGAACGGACACACTGTAAATATGAAAGGTTTCTAAAACTCAACGAATAGTCCCTCTCCTGGTGCTCCGGATTGACTTTCCATCTGCTTTACTATCAATCTCCCAACTTGGAGAGACAGCCCCTTCAACCTCCTGGTTCACACAGGTCTCCAATTTGGCAGAGGATGAAAGGGAAGAGGGAGAACCAATGAGAGAGTAGCTGTTAGGTATTTGGTCGGGCACATATCACTCTAACTTCCCGGCAGGAAGAAGAATTAACCAAAGTCTCAGCCCCCCACCAGGAACCAGTATAGGTCCTGAACCAAAATTTTGGACTTGCGTTCAGCTCACCAAAAACGAGTTGAAAAATGGAGCTCAGGGGCACAGCAATTCACAAACTGGCCGAGTAATAAAGGACAACTCTCGTCCAAAAATCTGTTGAGGGAAGGCAACGAGGCGGACTTGAAAGCGAGGCAGAATAGCAGGAAACAGATTTCAAGAGGTACGTTGGAATCGCCTTTAAAGCACAGGAAGAGGGGCACAACTTCGACAATGATGCACTTGGCCAAAAAGGGCGTATGCGTTTTCTCCTGAATATATTCAGGAGAAAACGCATACGCCCTTTTTGGCCAAGCAAGCAAGCGGGCAATGCAAATCTGCACTACAAAGAAGTATCACTTCCCACCGGTCAAAAGGGACATCCACAAAATGTGTAAAAACCAGAAAGGCAAGAGAGGCCCTGGAGAACAGGGAGCCTTGTTATGCTGATGTGGGGGATGTAAATTGCCAACTGCCTCTCTGGAGGAGTGCATTGAGTTCCCTAAAACAAGTAAACAACCGAGCTACAGAGCCAAGGGCACTTCCAGTCTAGGGAGTATTCCTTGGGAAAACTGAAAATCAATAAGACAGAGCCACCCCAAAATTTAGGGCTGCACTGCTTACAAGGACCTCAACTTGGGTACACCTTAAATATCCCAGGAAATATAAAAATGGTTCAAAAAATTGTGGTACTTACGTACGATGGAATATTCCTCAGCCATGAAATCAATGTCATAAGACCAGTAGCAGCAAAATGGGTGGATTCAGGTACGATGATTCTGAGTGAAATAAGTCACACAGAAAAACAAACTTATCATAAGATATCACTTATGAAGATCCTGTAAACATGGCTACACTTGAACTGAGTTAGGAAAGAGAACACTGTCTCACATTTAGAAAACACTCTTATGCCTGCTTAAGGGGGAAGGAGAGGTGGGGTGATGCATAAACCCAGAGTTTGATATAAGCACAGGTACTGTTCCAAAAACCAACTATGGAATAGACAAGACCTACACCTTCCTCAGTGAAAGGGACTCAAAACCCCATAGTTCAGACAGAGGAATATATCTGACTAGTAAGAATCTTAAAACCTATGTATTGATATGTCTCCGTAAGGGAATCAAGTGTGTCTAGACTGGCATAAACATGGCAGCGAGAATCAGCTCAAACCCACTATAAAAAGGAATTTCAAGAACAAAACAAAAAAACTGGGAAATTCGTTACAATTCCTTCAGGGTCTCTGATGAAACCTGGAATGACCCTATCTACACTGACAGCTGGAGGTGGCAAAAGGCTGGAAACTTTGGACTTAGAGGATTGGTGAGATTGGGTGAGCAAATGCAGACCCTTTAAAGCAATAATGCATGGCACCCATTCCATGGGTCCCAACTCTCCAGGTTGAAGGGAATATTACTACAGTTATAACATGTACCGGAAACCTAGAGAACGGACACACTGTGAATACGAAAGGTTTCTAAACCTCAACGAATAGTCCCTCTGCTGGTGCTCCGGTTTGACTTTCCATCTGCTTTACTATCAACCTCCCAACTTGGAGAGTCAGACCCTTTAACCTCCTGGTTCGCACAGGTTTCCAATTTGTCAGAGGATGAAAGCGAAGAGGGAGAACCAATGAGAGAGTAGCTGTTAGGCATTTGGACGGGCACATATCACGGTAATTTCCCGGCAGGAAGAAGAATTAACCAAAGTCTCAGCCACCCACCGGGAACCAATATAGGTCCTGAACCAAAATTTTGGACTTGCGGTCAGCTCACCAAAAACGAGTTGAAAAATGGAGCTCAGGGGCACAGCAATTCACAAACTGGCCGAGTAATAAAGGACAACTATCGTCCAAAAATCTGTTGAGGGAAGGCAACGAGGCGGACTTGAAAGCGAGGCAGAATAGCAGGAAACAGATTTCAAGAGGTACGTTGGAATCGCCTTTAAAGCACAGGAAGAGGGGCACAACTTCGACAATGATGCACTTGGCCAAAAAGGGCGTATGCGTTTTCTCCTGAATATATTCAGGAGAAAACGCATACGCCCTTTTTGGCCAAGCAAGCAAGCGGGCAATGCAAATCTTCACTACAAAGAAGTATCACTTCCCACTGGTCAAAAGGGACATCCACAAAATGTGTAAAAACCAGAAAGGCAAGACAGGCCCTGGAGAACAGGGAGCCTTGTTATGCTGATGTGTGGGATGTAAATTGCCAACTGCCTCTCTGGAGGAGTGCATTGTGTTCCCTAAAACAAGTAAACAACAGAGCTACAGAGCCAAGGGCACTTCCAGTCTAGGGAATATACCTTGGGAAAACTGAAAATCAATAAGACAGAGCCACCCCAAAATTTAGGGCTGCACTGCTTACAAGGACCTCAACTTGGGTACACCTTAAATATCCCAGGAAATATAAAAATGGTTCAAAAAATTGTGGTACTTACATACGATGGAATATCCCTCAGCCATGAAACCAATGTCATAAGACCAGTAGCAGCAAAATGGGTGGATTCAGGTACGATGATTCTAAGTGAAATAAGTCACAGAGAAAAAGAAACTTATCATAAGATATCACTTATGAAGATCCTGTAAACATGGCTACACTTGAACTGAGTTAGGAAAGAGAAGAATGTCTCACATTTAGAAAACACTCTTATGCCTGCTTTAGGGGGAAGGAGAGGTGGGGTGATACATAAAACCAGAGTTTGATATAAGCACAGGTACCGTTCCAAAAACCAACTATGGAATAGACAAGACCTACACCTTCCTCAGTGAAAGGGACTCAAAACCCCATATTTCCCACAGAGGAATATATCTGACTAGCAAGAATCTTAAAACCTATGTATTGATATGTCTCCGTAAGGGAATCAAGTGTGTCTAGACTGGCATAAACATGGCAGCGAGAATCAGCTCAAACCCACTAAAAAAAGGAATTTCAAAAACAAAACAAAAAAACTGGGAAATTCTTTACAATTCCTTCAGGGTCTCTGATTAAACCTGGAATGACCCTATCTACAAGGACAGCTGGATGTGGCATAAGGCTGGACACTTGGGACTGAGATGATTGGTGAGATTGGGTGAGCAAATGCAGACCCTTTAAATCAATAATGCATGGCACCCATTCCATGGGTCCCAACTCTCCAGGTTGAAGGGAATATTACTACAGTTATAACGTGTACCGGAATCCAAGAGAACGGACACACTGTGAATACGAAAGGTTTCTAAAACTCAACGAATAGTCCCTCTCCTGGTGCTCCAGTTTGACTTTCCATCTGCTTTACTATCAACCTCCCAACTTGGAATGACAGCCCCTTTAACCTCCTGGTTCGCACAGGTTGCCAATTTGGCAGAGGATGAAAGGGAAGAGGGAGAACCAATGAGAGAGTAGCTGTTAGGCATTTGGACGGGCACATATCACTGTAATTTCCCGGCAGGAAGAAGAATTAACCAAAGTCTCAGCCACCCACCGGGAACCAGTATAGGTCCTGAACCAAAATTTTGGACTTGCGGTCAGCTCACCAAAAACGAGTTGAAACATGGAGCTCAGGGGCACAGCAATTCACAAACTGGCCGAGTAATAAAGGACAACTATCGTCCAAAAATCTGTTGAGGGAAGGCAACGAGGCGGACTTGAAAGCGAGGCAGAATAGCAGGAAACAGATTTCAAGAGGTACGTTGGAATCGCCTTTAAAGCACAGGAAGAGGGGCACAACTTCGACAATGATGCACTTGGCCAAAAAGGGCGTATGCGTTTTCTCCTGAATATATTCAGGAGAAAACGCATACGCCCTTTTTGGCCAAGCAAGCAAGCGGGCAATGCAAATCTGCACTACAAAGAAGTATCACTTCCCACCGGTCAAAAGGGACATCCACAAAATGTGTAAAAACCAGAAAGGCAAGACAGGCCCTGGAGAACAGGGAGCCTTGTTATGCTGATGTGTGGGATGTAAATTGCCAACTGCCTCTCTGGAGGAGTGCATTGTGTTCCCTAAAACAAGTAAACAACAGAGCTACAGAGCCAAGGGCACTTCCAGTCTAGGGAATATACCTTGGGAAAACTGAAAATCAATAAGACAGAGCCACCCCAAAATTTAGGGCTGCACTGCTTACAAGGACCTCAACTTGGGTACACCTTAAATATCCCAGGAAATATAAAAATGGTTCAAAAAATTGTGGTACTTACGTACGATGGAATATCCCTCAGCCATGAAATCAATGTCATAAGACCAGTAGCAGCAAAATGGGTGGATTCATGTACGATGATTCTAAGTGAAATAAGTCACACAGAAAAAGAAACTTATCATAAGATATCACTTATGAAGATCCTGTAAACATGGCTACACTTGAACTGAGTTAGGAAAGAGAAGAATGTCTCACATTTAGAAAACACTCTTATGCCTGCTTTAGGGGGAAGGAGAGGTGGGGTGATGCATAAAACCAGAGTTTGATATAAGCACAGGTACCGTTCCAAAAACCAACTATGGAATAGACAAGACCTACACCTTCCTCAGTGAAAGGGACTCAAAACCACATATTTCCCGCAGAAGAATATATCTGACTAGTAAGAATCTTAAAACCTATGTATTGATATGTCTCCGTAAGGGAATCAAGTGTGTCTAGACTGGCATAAACATGGCAGCGAGAATCAGCTCAAACCCACTATAAAAAGGAATTTCAAAAACAAAACAAAAAAACTGGGAAATTCTTTACAATTCCTTCAGGGTCTCTGATGAAACCTGGAATGACCCTATCTACAACGACAGCTGGATGTGGCAAAAGGCTGGTAACTTGGGACTGAGAGGATTGGTGAGATTGGGTGAGCAAATGCAGACCCTTTAAAGCAATAATGCATGGCACCCATTCCATGGGTCCCAACTCTCCAGGTTGAAGGGAATATTACTACAGTTATAACATGTACCGGAATCCTAGAGAACGGACACACTGTGAATACGAAAGGTTTCTAAAACTCAACGAATAGTCCCTCTCCTGGTGCTCCGGTTTGACTCTCCATCTGCTTTACTATCAACCTCCCAACTTGGAGAGACAGCCCCTTTAACCTCCTGGTTCACACAGGTTGCCAATTTTGCAGAGGATGAAAGGGAAGAGGGAGAACCAATGAGAGAGTAGCTGTTAGGCATTTGGACGGGCACATATCACTGTAATTTCCCAGCAGGAAGAAGAATTAACCAAAGTCTCAGCCACCCACCGGGAACCAGTATAGGTCCTGAACCAAAATTTTGGACTTGCGGTCAGCTCAAAAAAAACGAGTTGAAACATGGAGCTCAGGGGCACAGCAATTCACAAACTGGCCGAGTAATAAAGGACAACTATCGTCCAAAAATCTGCTGAGGGAAGGCAACGAGGCGGACTTGAAAGCGAGGCAGAATAGCAGGAAACATATTTCTAGAGGTACGTTGGAATCACCTTTAAAGCACAGGAAGAGGGGCACAACTTCGACAATGATGCACTTGGCCAAAAAGGGCGTATGCGTTTTCTCCTGAATATATTCAGGAGAAAACGCATACAACATTTTTGGCCAAGCAAGCAAGCGGGCAATGCAAATCGGCACTACAAAGAAGTATCACTTCCCACTGGTCAAAAGGGACATCCACAAAATGTGTAAAAACCAGAAAGGCAAGACAGGCCCTGGAGAACAGGGAGCCTTGTTATGCTGATGGGCGGGATGTAAATTGCCAACTGCCTTTCTGGAGGAGTGCATTGTGTTCCCTAAAACAAGTAAACAACAGAGCTACAGAGCCAAGGGCACTTCCAGTCTAGGGAATATTCCTTGGGAAAACTGAATATCAATAAGACAGAGCCACCCCAAAATTTAGGGCAGCACTGCTTACAAGGACCTCAACTTGGGTACACCTTAAATATCCCAGGAAATATAAAAATGGTTCAAAAAATTGTGGTACTTACGTACGATGGAATATCCCTCAGCCATGAAATCAATGTCATAAGACCAGTAGCAGCAAAATGGGTGGATTCAGGTACGATGATTCTAAGTGAAATAAGACACACAGAAAAAGAAACTTATCAAAGATATCACTTATGAAGATCCTGTAAACATGGGTACACTTGAACTGAGTTAGGAAAGAGAAGAATGTCTCACATTTAGAAAACACTCTTATGCCTGCTTAAGGGGGAAGGAGAGGTGGGGTGATGCATAAAACCAGAGTTTGATATAAGCACATTTACCGTTACAAACACCAACTATGGAATAGACAAGACCTACACCTTCCTCAGTGAAAGGGACTCAAAACCCCATATTTCCCGCAGAGGAATATATCTGACTAGTAAGAATCTTAAAACCTATGTATTGATATGTCTCCGTAAGGGAATCAAGTGTGTCTAGACTGGCATAAACATGGCAGCGAGAATCAGCTCAAAACCACTATAAAAAGGAATTTCATAAACAAAACAAAAAAACTGGGAAATTCTTTACAATTCCTTCAGGGTCTCTGATGAAACATGGAATGACAATATCTACAACGACAGCTGGATGTGGCAAAAGGCTGGACACTTGGGACTGAGAGGATTGGTGAGATTCGGTGAGCAAATGCAGACCCTTTAAAGCAATAATGCATGGCACCCATTCCATGGATCCCAACTCTCCAGGTTGAAGGGAATATTACTACAGTTATAACATGTACGAGAAACCTAGAGAACGGACACACTGTGAATATGAAATGTTTCTAAAACTCAACGAATAGTCCCTCGCCTGGTGCTCCGGTTTGACTTTCCATCTGCTTTACTATCAATCTCCCAACTTGGAGAGACAGCCCCTTCAACCTCCTGGTTCACACAGGTCTCCAATTTGGCAGAGGATGAAAGGGAAGAGGGAGAACCAATGAGAGAGTAGCTGTTAGGTATTTGGTCGGGCACATATCACTCTAACTTCCCGGCAGGAAGAAGAATTAACCAAAGTCTCAGCCCCCCACCAGGAGCCAGTATAGGTCCTGAACCAAAATTTTGGACTTGCGGTCAGCTCACCAAAAACGAGTTGAAAAATGGAGCTCAGGGGCACAGCAATTCACAAACTGGCTGAGTAATAAAGGACATCTATCGGCCAAAAATCTGTTGAGGGAAGGCAACGAGGCGGACTTGAAAGCGAGGCAGAATAGCAGGAAACAGATTTCAAGAGGTACGTTGGAATCGCCTTTAAAGCACAGGAAGAGGGGCACAACTTCGACAATGATGCACTTGGCCAAAAAGGGCGTATGCGTTTTCTCCTGAATATATTCAGGAGAAAACGCATACGCCCTTTTTGGCCAAGCAAGCAAGCGGGCAATGCAAATCTGCACTACAAAGTGATACAAAGAAGTATCACTTCCCACCGGTCAAAAGGGACATCCACAAAATGTGTAAAAACCAGAAAGGCAAGACAGGCCCTGGAGAACAGGGAGCCTTGTTATGCTGATGTGTGGGATGTAAATTGCCAACTGCCTCTCTGGAGGAGTGCATTGTGTTCCCTGAAACAAGTAAACAACAGAACTAGAGAGCCAAGGGCACTTCCAGTCTAGGGAATATACCTTGGGAAAACTGAAAATCAATAAGACAGAGCCACCCCTAAATTTAGGGCTGCACTGCTTACAAGGACCTCAACTTGGGTACACCTTAAATATCCCAGGAAATATAAAAATGGTTCAAAAAATTGTGGTACTTACGTACGATGGAATATCCCTCAGCCATGAAATCAATGTCATAAGACCAGTAGCAGCAAAATGGGTGGATTCAAGTACGATGATTCTAAGTGAAATAAGTCACACAGAAAAAGAAACTTATCACAAGATATCACTTAAGAAGATCCTGTAAACATGGCTACACTTGAACTGAGTTAGGAAAGAGAAGAATGTCTCACATTTAGAAAACACTCTTATGCCTGCTTTAGGGGGAAGGAGAGGTGGGGTGATGCATAAAACCAGAGTTTGATATAAGCACAGGTACCGTTCCAAAAACCAACTATGGAATAGACAAGACCTACACCTTCCTCAGTGAAAGGGACTCAAAACCCCATAGTTCCCGCAGAGGAATATATCTGACTAGTAAGAATCTTAAAACCTATGTATTGATATGTCTCCGTAAGGGAATCAAGTGTGTCTAGACTGGCATAAACATGGCAGCGAGAATCAGCTCAAAACCACTATAAAAAGGAATTTCATAAACAAAACAAAAAAACTGGGAAATTCTTTACAATTCCTTCAGGGTCTCTGATGAAACATGGAATGACAATATCTACAAAGACAGCTGGATGTGGCATAAGGCTGGACACTTGGGACTGAGAGGATTGGTGAGATTGGGTGAGCAAATGCAGACCCTTTAAAGCAATAATGCATGGCACCCATTCCATGGGTCCCAACTCCCCAGGTTGAAGGGAATATTACTACAGTTATAACATGTACGAGAAACCTAGAGAACGGACACACTGTAAATATGAAAGGTTTCTAAAACTCAACGAATAGTCCCTCTCCTGGTGCTCCGGATTGACTTTCCATCTGCTTTACTATCAATCTCCCAACTTGGAAAGACAGCCCCTTCAACCTCCTGGTTCACACAGGTCTCCAATTTGGCAGAGGATGAAAGGGAAGAGGGAGAACCAATGAGAGAGTAGCTGTTAGGTATTTGGTCGGGCACATATCACTCTAACTTCCCGGCAGGAAGAAGAATTAACCAAAGTCTCAGCCCCCCACCAGGAACCAGTATAGGTCCTGAACCAAAATTTTGGACTTGCGTTCAGCTCACCAAAAACGAGTTGAAAAATGGAGCTCAGGGGCACAGCAATTCACAAACTGGCCGAGTAATAAAGGACAACTCTCGTCCAAAAATCTGTTGAGGGAAGGCAACGAGGCGGACTTGAAAGCGAGGCAGAATAGCAGGAAACAGATTTCAAGAGGTACGTTGGAATCGCCTTTAAAGCACAGGAAGAGGGGCACAACTTCGACAATGATGCACTTGGCCAAAAAGGGCGTATGCGTTTTCTCCTGAATATATTCAGGAGAAAACGCATACGCCCTTTTTGGCCAAGCAAGCAAGCGGGCAATGCAAATCTGCACTACAAAGAAGTATCACTTCCCACCGGTCAAAAGGGACATCCACAAAATGTGTAAAAACCAGAAAGGCAAGAGAGGCCCTGGAGAACAGGGAGCCTTGTTATGCTGATGTGGGGGATGTAAATTGCCAACTGCCTCTCTGGAGGAGTGCATTGAGTTCCCTAAAACAAGTAAACAACCGAGCTACAGAGCCAAGGGCACTTCCAGTCTAGGGAGTATTCCTTGGGAAAACTGAAAATCAATAAGACAGAGCCACCCCAAAATTTAGGGCTGCACTGCTTACAAGGACCTCAACTTGGGTACACCTTAAATATCCCAGGAAATATAAAAATGGTTCAAAAAATTGTGGTACTTACGTACGATGGAATATTCCTCAGCCATGAAATCAATGTCATAAGACCAGTAGCAGCAAAATGGGTGGATTCAGGTACGATGATTCTGAGTGAAATAAGTCACACAGAAAAACAAACTTATCATAAGATATCACTTATGAAGATCCTGTAAACATGGCTACACTTGAACTGAGTTAGGAAAGAGAACACTGTCTCACATTTAGAAAACACTCTTATGCCTGCTTAAGGGGGAAGGAGAGGTGGGGTGATGCATAAACCCAGAGTTTGATATAAGCACAGGTACTGTTCCAAAAACCAACTATGGAATAGACAAGACCTACACCTTCCTCAGTGAAAGGGACTCAAAACCCCATAGTTCAGACAGAGGAATATATCTGACTAGTAAGAATCTTAAAACCTATGTATTGATATGTCTCCGTAAGGGAATCAAGTGTGTCTAGACTGGCATAAACATGGCAGCGAGAATCAGCTCAAACCCACTATAAAAAGGAATTTCAAGAACAAAACAAAAAAACTGGGAAATTCGTTACAATTCCTTCAGGATCTCTGATGAAACCTGGAATGACCCTATCTACACTGACAGCTGGAGGTGGCAAAAGGCTGGAAACTTGGGACTTAGAGGATTGGTGAGATTGGGTGAGCAAATGCAGACCCTTTAAAGCAATAATGCATGGCACCCATTCCATGGGTCCCAACTCTCCAGGTTGAAGGGAATATTACTACAGTTATAACATGTACCGGAAACCTAGAGAACGGACACACTGTGAATACGAAAGGTTTCTAAACCTCAACGAATAGTCCCTCTGCTGGTGCTCCGGTTTGACTTTCCATCTGCTTTACTATCAACCTCCCAACTTGGAGAGTCAGACCCTTTAACCTCCTGGTTCGCACAGGTTTCCAATTTGTCAGAGGATGAAAGCGAAGAGGGAGAACCAATGAGAGAGTAGCTGTTAGGCATTTGGACGGGCACATATCACGGTAATTTCCCGGCAGGAAGAAGAATTAACCAAAGTCTCAGCCACCCACCGGGAACCAATATAGGTCCTGAACCAAAATTTTGGACTTGCGGTCAGCTCACCAAAAACGAGTTGAAAAATGGAGCTCAGGGGCACAGCAATTCACAAACTGGCCGAGTAATAAAGGACAACTATCGTCCAAAAATCTGTTGAGGGAAGGCAACGAGGCGGACTTGAAAGCGAGGCAGAATAGCAGGAAACAGATTTCAAGAGGTACGTTGGAATCGCCTTTAAAGCACAGGAAGAGGGGCACAACTTCGACAATGATGCACTTGGCCAAAAAGGGCGTATGCGTTTTCTCCTGAATATATTCAGGAGAAAACGCATACGCCCTTTTTGGCCAAGCAAGCAAGCGGGCAATGCAAATCTTCACTACAAAGAAGTATCACTTCCCACCGGTCAAAAGGGACATCCACAAAATGTGTAAAAACCAGAAAGGCAAGACAGGCCCTGGAGAACAGGGAGCCTTGTTATGCTGATGTGTGGGATGTAAATTGCCAACTGCCTCTCTGGAGGAGTGCATTGTGTTCCCTAAAACAAGTAAACAACAGAGCTACAGAGCCAAGGGCACTTCCAGTCTAGGGAATATACCTTGGGAAAACTGAAAATCAATAAGACAGAGCCACCCCTAAATTTAGGGCTGCACTGCTTACAAGGACCTCAACTTGGGTACACCTTAAATATCCCAGGAAATATAAAAATGGTTCAAAAAATTGTGGTACTTATGTACGATGGAATATCCCTCAGCCATGAAATCAATGTCATAAGACCAGTAGCAGCAAAATGGGTGGATTCAGGTACGATGATTGTAAGTGAAATAAGTCACACAGAAAAAGAAACTTATCATAAGATATCACTTATGAAGATCCTGTAAACATGGCTACATTTGAACTGAGTTAGGAAAGAGAAGAATGTCTCACATTTCGAAAACTCTCTTATGCCTGCTTTAGGGGGAAGGAGAGGTGGGGTGATGCATAAGCCCAGAGTTTGATATAAGCACAGGTACCGTTCCAAAAACCAACTATGGAATAGACAAGACCTACACCTTCCTCAGTGAAAGGGACTCAAAACCCCATATTTCCCGCAGAGGAATATATCTGACTAGTAAGAATCTTAAAACCTATGTATTGATATGTCTCGGTAAGGGAATCTAGTGTGTCTAGACTGGCATAAACATGGCAGCGAGAATCATTTCAAAACCACTATAAAAAGGAATTTCAAAAACAAAACAAAAAAACTGGGAAATTCTTTACAATTCCTTTAGGGTCTCTGATGAAACATGGAATGACCCTATCTACAATGACAGCTGGATGTGGCATAACGAGGGACACTTGGGACTAAGACGATTGGTGAGATTGGGTGAGCAAATGCAGACCATTTAAGCAATAATGCATGGCACCCATTCCATGGGTCCCAACTCTCCAGGTTGAAGGGAATATTACTACAGTTATAACATGTACGAGAAACCTAGAGAACGGACACACTGTGAATATGAAAGGTTTCTAAAACTCAACGAATAGTCCCTCTCCTGGTGCTCCGGTTTGACTTTCCATCTGCTTTACTATCAATCTCCCAACTTGGAGAGACAGCCCCTTCAACCTCCTGGTACACACAGGTTTCCAATTTGGCAGAGGATGAAAGGGAAGGGGGAGATCCAATGAGATAGTAGCTGTTAGGTATTTGGTCGGGCACATATCACTCTAACTTCCCGGAAGGAAGAAGAATTAACCAAAGTCTCAGCCCCCCACCAGGAACCAGTATAGGCCTGAACCAAAATTTTGGACTTGCGGTCAGCTCACCAAAAACGAGTTGAAAAATGGAGCACAGGGGCACAGCAATTCACAAACTGGCCGAGTAATAAAGGAAAACTATCGTCCAAAAATCTGTTGAGGGAAGGCAACGAGGCGGACGTGAAAGCGAGGCAGAATAGCAGGAAACAGATTTCAAGAGGTACGTTGGAATCGCATTTAAAGCACAGGAAGAGGGGCACAACTTCGACAATGATGCACTTGGCCAAAAAGGGCGTATGTGTTTTCTCATGAATATATTCAGGAGAAAACGCATACGCCCTTTTTGGCCAAGCAAGCAAGCGGGCAATGCGAATCTGCACTACAAAGAAGTATCACTTCCCACCGGTCAAAAGGGACATCCACAAAATGTGTAAAAACCAGAAAGGCAAGACAGGCCCTGGAGAACAGGGAGCCTTGTTATGCTGATGGGCGGGATGTAAATTGCCAACTGCCTCTCTGGAGGAGTGCATTGTGTTCCCTAAAACAAGTAAACAACAGAGCTACAGAGCCAAGGGCACTTCCAGTCTAGGGAATATTCCTTGGGAAAACTGAAAATCAATAAGACAGAGCCACCCCAAAATTTAGGGCTGCACTGCTTACAAGGACCTCAACTTGGGTACACCTTAAATATCCCAGGAAATATAAAAAATGGTTCAAAAAATTGTGGTACTTACGTACGATGGAATATCCCTCAGCCATGAAATCAGTGTCATAAGACCAGTAGCAGCAAAATGGGTGGATTCAGGTACGATGATTCTAAGTGAAATAAGTCACACAGAAAAAGAAACTTATCATAAGATATCACTTATGAAGATCCTGTAAACATGGCTACACTTGAACTGAGTTAGGAAAGAGAACAGTGTCTCACAATTAGAAAACACTCTTATGCCTGCTTAAGGGGGAAGGAGAGGTGGGGTGATGCATAAAACCAGAGTTTGATATAAGCACAGGTACCGTTCCAAAAACCAACTATGGAATAGACAAGACCTACACCTTCCTCAGTGAAAGGGACTCAAAACCCCATATTTCCCGCAGAGGAATATATCTGACTTGTAAGAATCTTAAAACCTATGGATTGATATGTCTCCGTAGGGAATCAAGTGTGTCTAGACTGGCATAAACATGGCAGCGAGAATCAGCTCAAACCCACTATAAAAAGGAATTTCAAAAACAAAACAAAAAAACTGGGAAATTCTTTACAATTCCTTCAGGGTCTCTGATGAAACCTGGAATGACCCTATTTACAAGGACAGCTGAATGTGGCATAAGGCTGGACACTTGGGACTGAGATGATTGGTGAGATTGGGTGAGCAAATGCAGACCCTTTAAATCAATAATGCATGGCACCCATTCCATGGGTCCCAACTCTCCAGGTTGAAGGGAATATTACTACAGTTATAACATGTACCGGAATCCTAGAGAACGGACACACTGTGAATACGAAAGGTTTCTGAAACTCAACGAATAGTCCCTCTCCTGGTGCTCCGGTTTGACTTTCCATCTGCTTTACTATCAACCTCCCAACTTGGAGAGACAGCCCCTTTAACCTCCTGGTTCACACAGGTTTCCAATTTGGCAGAGGATGAAAGGGAAGAGGGAGAAACAATGAGAGAGTAGCTGTTAGGCATTTGGACGGGCACATATCACTGTAATTTCCCGGCAGGAAGAAGAATTAACCAAAGTCTCAGCCCCCCACCGGGAACCAGTATAGGTCCTGAACCAAAATTTTGGACTTGCGGTCAGCTCACCTAAAACGAGTTGAAACATGGAGCTCAGGGGCACAGCAATTCACAAACTGGCCGAGTAATAAAGGACAACTATCGTCCAAAAATCTGTTGAGGGAAGGCAACGAGATGGACTTGAAAGCGAGGAAGAATTGCAGGAAACAGATTTCAAGAGGTACGTTGGAATCGCCTTTAAAGCACAGGAAGAGGGGCACAACTTCGACAATGATGCACTTGGCCAAAAAGGGGGTATGCGTTTTCTCCTGAATATATTCAGGAGAAAACGCATACGCCCTTTTTGGCCAAGCAAGCAAGCGGGCAATGCAAATCTGCACTACAAAGAAGTATCACTTCCCACCGGTCAAAAGGGACATCCACAAAATGTGTAAAAACCAGAAAGGCAAGACAGGCCCTGGAGAACAGGGAGCCTTGTTATGCTGATGGGCGGGATGTAAATTGCCAACTGCCTCTCTGCAGGAGTGCATTGTGTTCCCTAAAACAAGTAAACAACAGAGCTACAGAGCCAAGGGCACTTCCAGTCTAGGGAATATACCTTGGGAAAACTGAAAATCAATAAGACAGAGCCACCCCAAAATTTAGGGCTGCACTGCTTACAAGGACCTCAACTTGGGTACACCTTAAATATCCCAGGAAATATAAAAATGGTTCAAAAAATTGTGGTACTTACGTACGATGGAATATCCCTCAGCCATGAAATCAATGTCATAAGACCAGTAGCAGCAAAATGGGTGGATTCAGGTACGATGATTCTAAGTGAAATAAGTCACACAGAAAAAGAAACTTATCATAAGATATCACTTATGAAGATCCTGTAAACATGGCTACACTTGAACTGAGTTAGGAAAGAGAACAGTGTCTCACAATTAGAAAACACTCTTATGCCTGCTTTAGGGGGAAGGAGAGGTGGGGTGATGCATAAACCCAGAGATTGATATAAGCACAGGTACCGTTCCAAAAACCAACTATGGAATAGACAAGACCTACACCTTCCTCAGTGAAAGGGACTCAAAACCCCATATTTCCCGCAGAGGAATATATCTGACTAGTAAGAATCTTAAAACCTATGTATTGATATGTCTCCATAAGGGAATCAAGTGTGTCTAGACTGGCATAAACATGGCAGCGAGAATCAGCTCAAACCCACTATAAAAAGGAATTTCAAAAACAAAACAAAAAAACTGGGAAATTCTTTACAATTCCTTCAGGGTCTCTGATGAAACATGGAATGACAATATCTACAAAGACAGCTGGATGTGGCATAAGGCTGGACACTTGGGACTGAGACGATTGGTGAGATTGGGTGAGCAAATGCAGACCCTTTAAAGCAATAATGCATGGCACCCATTCCATGGGTCCCAACTCTCCAGGTTGAAGGGAATATTACTACAGTTATAACATGTACCGGAAACCTAGAGAACGGACACACTGTGAATACGAAAGGTTTCTAAAACTCAATGAATAGTCCCTCTCCTGGTGCTCCAGTTTGACTTTCCATCTGCTTTACTATCAACCTCCCAACTTGGAGAGACAGCCCCTTTAACCTCCTGGTTCGCACAGGTTTCCAATTTGGCAGAGGATGAAAGGGAAGAGGGAGAACCAATGAGAGAGTAGCTGTTAGGCATTTGGACGGGCACATATCACTGTAATTTCACGGCAGAAAGAAGAATTAACCAAAGTCTCAGCCACCCACCGGGAACCAATATAGGTCCTGAACCAAAATTTTGGACTTGCGGTCAGCTCACCAAAAACGAGTTGAAAAATGGAGTTCAGGGGCACAGCAATTCACAAACTGGCCGATTAATAAAGGACAACTATCGTCCAAAAATCTGTTGAGGGAAGGCAACGAGGCGGACTTGAAAGCGAGGCAGAATAGCAGGAAACAGATTTCAAGAGGTACGTTGGAATCGCATTTAAAGCACAGGAAGAGGGACACAAATTCGACAATGATGCACTTGGCCAAAAAGGGCGTATGTGTTTCTCCTGAATATATTCAGGAGAAAACGCATAAGCCCTTTTTGGCCAAGCAAGCAAGCGGGCAATGCAAATCTGCACTACAAAGAAGTATCACTTCCCACCGGCCAAAAGGGACATCCACAAAATGTGTAAAAACCAGAAAGGCAAGACAGGCCCTGGAGAACAGGGAGCCTTGTTATGCTGATGTGTGGGATGTAAATTGCCAACTGCCTCTCTGGAGGAGTGCATTGTGTTCCCTAAAACAAGTAAAGAACAGAGCTACAGAGCCAAGGGCACTTCCAGTCTAGGGAATATACCTTGGGAAAACTGAAAATCAATAAGACAGAGCCACCCCAAAATTTAGGGCTGCACTGCTTACAAGGACCTCAACTTGGGTACACCTTAAATATCCCAGGAAATATAAAAATGGTTCAAAAAATTGTGGTACTTACGTACGATGGAATATCCCTCAGCCATGAAATCAATGTCATAAGACCAGTAGCAGCAAAATGGGTGGATTCAAGTACGATGATTCTAAGGGAAATAAGTCACACAGAAAAAGAAACTTATCACAAGATATCACTTATGAAGATCCTGTAAACATGGCTACACTTGAACTGAGTTAGGAAAGAGAAGAATGTCTCACATTTAGAAAACACTCTTATGCCTGCTTTAGGGGGAAGGAGAGGTGGGGTGATGCATAAAACCAGAGTTTGATATAAGCACAGGTACCGTTCCAAAAACCAACTATGGAATAGACAAGACCTACACCTTCCTCAGTGAAAGGGACTCAAAACCCCATAGTTCCCGCAGAGGAATATATCTGACTAGTAAGAATCTTAAAACCTATGTATTGATATGTCTCCGTAAGGGAATCAAGTGTGTCTAGACTGGCATAAACATGGCAGCGAGAATCAGCTCAAAACCACTATAAAAAGGAATTTCATAAACAAAACAAAAAAACTGGGAAATTCTTTACAATTCCTTCAGGGTCTCTGATGAAACATGGAATGACAATATCTACAAAGACAGCTGGATGTGGCATAAGGCTGGACACTTGGGACTGAGAGGATTGGTGAGATTGGGTGAGCAAATGCAGACCCTTTAAAGCAATAATGCATGGCACCCATTCCATGGGTCCCAACTCCCCAGGTTGAAGGGAATATTACTACAGTTATAACATGTACGAGAAACCTAGAGAACGGACACACTGTAAATATGAAAGGTTTCTAAAACTCAACGAATAGTCCCTCTCCTGGTGCTCCGGATTGACTTTCCATCTGCTTTACTATCAATCTCCCAACTTGGAGAGACAGCCCCTTCAACCTCCTGGTTCACACAGGTCTCCAATTTGGCAGAGGATGAAAGGGAAGAGGGAGAACCAATGAGAGAGTAGCTGTTACGTATTTGGTCGGGCACATATCACTCTAACTTCCCGGCAGGAAGAAGAATTAACCAAAGTCTCAGCCACCCACTGGGAACCAGTATAGGTCCTGAACCAAAATTTTGGACTTGCGGTCAGCTCACCAAAAACGAGTTGAAAAATGGAGCTCTGGGGCATAGCAATTCACAAACTGGCCGAGTAATAAAGGACAATTATCGTCCAAAAATCTGTTGAGGGAAGGCAACGAGGCGGACTTGAAAGCGAGGCAGAATAGCAGGAAATAGATTTCAAGAGGTACGTTGAAATCGCCTTTAAAGCACAGGAAGAGGGGCACAACTTCGACAATGATGCACTTGGCCAAAAAGGGCGTATGCGTTTTCTCCTGAATATATTCAGGAGAAAACGCATACGCCCTTTTTGGCCAAGCAAGCAAGCGGGCAATGCAAATCTGCACTACAAAGAAGTATCACTTCCCACCGGTCAAAAGGGACATCCACAAAATGTGTAAAAACCAGAAAGGCAAGACAGGCCCTGGAGAACAGGGAGCCTTGTTATGCTGATGGGCGGGATGTAAATTGCCAACTGCCTCTCTGGAGGAGTGCATTGTGTTCCCTAAAACAAGTAAAGAACAGAGCTACAGAGCCAAGGGCACTTCCAGTCTAGGGAATATACCTTGGGAAAACTGAAAATCAATAAGACAGAGCCACCCCAAAATTTAGGGCGGCACTGCTTACAAGGACCTCAACTTGGGTACACCTTAAATATCCCAGGAAATATAAAAATGGTTCAAAAAATTGTGGTACTTACGTACGATGGAATATCCCTCAGCCATGAAATCAATGTCATAAGACCAGTAGCAGCAAAATGGGAAGATTCAGGTACGATGATTCTAAGTGAAATAAGTCACAGAGAAAAAGAAACTTATCATAAGATATCACTTATGAAGATCCTGTAAACATGGCTACACTTGAACTGAGTTAGGAAAGAGAACAGTGTCTCACATTTAGAAAACACTCTTATGCCTGCTTAAGGGGGAAGGAGAGGTGGGGTGATGCATAAACCCAGAGTTTGATATAAGCACAGGTACCGTTCCAAAAACCAACTATGGAATAGACAAGAACTGCACCTTCCTCAGTGAAAGGGACTCAAAACCCCATATTTCCCGCCGAGGAATATATCTGACTAGTAATAATCTTAAAACCTATGTATTGATATGTCTCCGTAAGGGAATCAAGTGTGTCTAGACTGGCATAAACATGGCAGCGAGAATCAGCTCAAACCCACTATAAAAAGGAATTTCAAAAACAAAACAAAAAAACTGGGAAATTCTTTACAATTCCTTCAGGGTCTCTGATGAACCCTGGAATGACCCTA
Source organism: Hyperoodon ampullatus (assembly GCF_949752795.1). Taxonomy (NCBI): domain Eukaryota; kingdom Metazoa; phylum Chordata; class Mammalia; order Artiodactyla; family Ziphiidae; genus Hyperoodon; species Hyperoodon ampullatus. The sequence continues at coordinate 247,193 of NW_027641015.1, forward strand.
TCTACAACGACAGCTGGATGTGGCATAAGGCTGGACACTAGGGACTGAGACGATTGGTGAGATTTGGTGAGCAAATGCAGACCCTTTAAAGCAATAATGCATGGCACCCATTCCATGTGTCCCAACTCTCCAGGTTGAAGGGAATATTACTACAGTTATAACATGTACCGGAACCCTAGAGAACGGACACACTGTGAATATGAAAGGTTTCTAAAACTCAACGAATAGTCCCTCTCCTGGTGCTCCGGTTTGACTTTCCATCTGCTTTACTATCAACCTCCCAACTTGGAGAGACAGCCCCTTTAACCTCCTGGTTCGCACAGGTTGCCAATTTGGCAGAGGATGAAAGGGAAGAGGGAGAACCAATGAGAGAGTAGCTGTTAGGCATTTGGACGGGCACATATCACTGTAATTTCCCGGCAGGAAGAAGAATTAACCAAAGTCTCAGCCACCCACCGGGAACCAGTATAGGTCCTGAACCAAAATGTTGGACTTGCGGTCAGCTCACCAAAAATGAGTTGTAAAATGGAGCTCAGGGGCACAGCAATTCACAAACTGGCCGAGTAATAAAGGACAACTATCGTCCAAAAATCTGTTGAGGGAAGGCAACGAGGCGGACTTGAAAGCGCGGCAGAATAGCAGGAAACAGATTTCAAGAGGTACGTTGGAATCGCCTTTAAAGCACAGGAAGAGGGGTACAACTTCGACAATGATGCACTTGGCCAAAAAGGGCGTATGCGTTTTCTCCTGAATATATTCAGGAGAAAACGCATACGCCCTTTTTGGCCAAGCAAGCAAGCGGGCAATGCAAATCTTCACTACAAAGATGTATCACTTCCCACCGGTCAAAAGGGACATCCACAAAATGTGTAAAAACCAGGAAGGCAAGACAGGCCCTGGAGAACAGGGAGCCTAGTTATGCTGATGTGTGGGATGTAAATTGCCAACTGCCTCTCTGGAGGAGTGCATTGTGTTCCCTAAAACAAGTAAAGAACAGAGCTACAGAGCCAAGGGCACTTCCAGTCTAGGGAATATACCTTGGGAAAACTGAAAATCAATAAGACAGAGCCACCCCAAAATTTAGGGCTGCACTGCTTACAAGGACCTCAACTTGGGTACACCTTAAATATCCCAGGAAATATAAAAATGGTTCAAAAAATTGTGGTACTTACGTACGATGGAATATCCCTCAGCCATGAAATCAATGTCATAAGACCAGTAGCAGCAAAATGGGTAGATTCAGCTACGATGATTCTAAGTGAAATAAGTCACAGAGAAAAAGAAACTTATCATAAGATATCACTTAGGAAGATCCTGTAAACATGGCTACACTTGAACTGAGTTAGGAAAGAGAACAGTGTCTCACATTTAGAAAACACTCTTATGCCTGCTTAAGGGGGAAGGAGAGGTGGGGTGATGCATAAACCCAGAGTTTGATATAAGCACAGGTACCGTTCCAAAAACCAACTACGGAATAGACAAGACCTGCACCTTCCTCAGTGAAAGGGACTCAAAACCCCATATTTCCCGCAGAGGAATATATCTGACTAGTAAGAATCTTAAAACCTATGTATTGATATGTCTCCGTAAGGGAATCAAGTGTGTCTAGACTGGCATAAATATGGCAGCGAGAATCAGCTCAAACCCACTATAAAAAGGAATTTCAAAAACAAAACAAAAAAACTGGGAAATTCTTTACAATTCCTTCAGGGTCTCTGATGAAACCTGGAATGACCCTATCTACAATGACAGCTGGATGTGGCATAAGGCTGGACACTTGGGACTGAGAGGATTGGTGAGATTTGGTGAGCAAATGCAGACCCTTTAAAGCAATAATGCATGGCACCCATTCCATGGGTCCCAACTCTCCAGGTTGAAGGGAATATTACTACAGTTATAACATGTACCGGAAACCTAGAGAACGGACACACTGTGAATACGAAAGGTTTCTAAAACTCAACGAATAGTCCCTCTCCTGGTGCTCCGGTTTGACTTTCCATCTGCTTTACTATCAACCTCCCAACTTGGAGAGACAGCCCCTTTAACCTCCTGGTTCGAACAGGTTGCCAAGTTGGCAGAGGATGAAAGGGAAGAGGGAGAACCAATGAGAGATTAGCTGTTAGGCATTTGGACGGGCACATATCACTGTAATTTCCCGGCAGGAAGAAGAATTAACCAAAGTCTCAGCCACCCACCGGGAACCAGTATAGGTCCTGAACCAAAATTTTGGACTTGCGGTCAGCTCAGCAAAAACGAGTTGAAAAATGGAGCTCAGGGGCACAGCAATTCACAACCTGGCCGAGTAATAAAGGACAACTATCATCCAAAAACCTGTTGAGGGAAGGCAACGAGGCGGACTTGAAAGCGAGGCAGAATAGCAGGAAACAGATTTCAAGAGGTACGTTGGAATCGCCTTTAAAGCACAGGAAGAGGGGCACAACTTCGACAATGAAGCACTTGGCCAAAAAGGGCGTATGCGTTTTCTCCTGAATATATTCAGGAGAAAACGCATACGCCCTTTTTGGCCAAGCAAGCAAGCGGGAAATGCAAATCTGCACTACAAAGAAGTATCACTTCCCACCGGTCAAAAGGGACATCCAATGTGTAAAAACCAGAAAGGCAAGACAGGCCCTGGAGAACAGGGAGCCTTGTTATGCTGATGGGCGGGACGTAAATTGCCAACTGCCTCTCTGGGGGAGTGCATTGTGTTCCCTAAAACAAGTAAAGAACAGAGCTACAGAGCCAAGGGCACTTCCAGTCTAGGGAATATACCTTGGGAAAACTGAAAATCAATAAGACAGAGCCACCCCAAAATTTAGGGCTGCACTGCTTACAAGGACCTCAACTTGGGTACACCTTAAATATCCCAGGAAATATAAAAATGGTTCAAAAAATTGTGGTACTTACGTACGATGGAATATCCCTCAGCCATGAAATCAATGTCATAAGACCAGTAGCAGCAAAATGGGTGGATTCTGGTACGATGATTCTAAGTGAAATAAGTCGCACAGAAAAAGAAACTGATCATAAGATATCACTTATGAAGATCCTGTAAACATGGCTACACTTGAACTGAGTTAGGAAAGAGAAGAATGTCTCACATTTAGAAAACACTCTTATGCCTGCTTAAGGGGGAAGGAGAGGTGGGGTGATGCATAAAACCAGAGTTTGATATAAGCACAGGTACCGTTCCAAAAACCAACTATGGAATAGACAAGACCTACACCTTCCTCATTGAAAGGTACTCAAAACACCATATTTCCCGCAGAGGAATATATCTGACTAGTAAGAATCTTAAAACCTATGTATTGATATGTCTCCGTAAGGGAATCAAGTGTGTCTAGACTGGCATAAACATGGCAGGGAGAATCAGCTCAAACCCACTATAAAAAGGAATTTCAAAAACAAAACAAAAAAAACTGGGAAATTCTTTACAATTCCTTCAGGGTCTCTGATGAAACCTGGAATGACCCTCTCTACAACGACAGCAGGATGTGGCATAAGGCTGGACACTTGGGACTGAGAGGATTGGTGAGATTGGGTGAGCAAATGCAGACCCTTTAAAGCAATAATGCATGGCACCCATTCCATGGGTCCCAACTCTCCAGGTTGAAGGGAATATTACTACAGTTATAACATGTACGAGAAACCTAGAGAACGGACACACTGTGAATATGAAAGGTTTCTAAAACTCAACGAATAGTCCCTCTCCTGGTGCTCCGGTTTGACTTTCCATCTGCTTTACTATCAATCTCCCAACTTGGAGAGACAGCCCCTTCAACCTCCTGGTTCACACAGGTTTCCAATTTGGCAGAGGATGAAAGGGAAGAGGGAGAACCAATGAGAGAGTAGCTGTTAGGTATTTGGTCGGGCACATATCACTCTAACTTCCCGGCAGGAAGAAGAATTAACCAAAGTCTCAGCCACCCACCGGGAACCAGTATAGGTCCTGAACCAAAATTTTGGACTTGCGGTCAGCTCACCAAAAACGAGTTGAGAAATGGAGCTCAGGGGCACAGCAATTCACAAACTGGCCGAGTAATAAAGGACAACTATCGTCCAAAAATCTGTTGAGGGAAGGAAACGAGGTGGACTTGAAAGCGAGGCAGAATAGCAGGAAACAGATTTCAAGAGGTACGTTGGAATCGCCTTTAAAGCACAGGAAGAGGGGCACAACTTCGAAAATGATGCACTTGGCCAAAAAGGGCGTATGCGTTTTCTCCTGAATATATTCAGGAGAAAACGCATACGCCCTTTTTGGCCAAGCAAGCAAGCGGGCAATGCATATCTGCACTACAAAGAAGTATCACTTCCCACCGGTCAAAAGGGACATCCACAAAATGTGTAAAAACCAGAAAGGCAAGACAGGCCCTGGAGGACAGGGAGCCTTGTTATGCTGATGGGTGGGATGTAAATTGCCAACTGCCTCTCTGGAGGAGTGCATTGAGTTCCCTAAAACAAGTAAAGAACTGAGCTACAGAGCCAAGGGCACTTCCAGTCTAGGGAATATACCTTGGGAAAACTGAAAATCAATAAGACAGAGCCACCCCAAAATTTAGGGCTGCACTGCTTACAAGGACCTCAACTTGGGTACACCTTAAATATCCCAGGAAATATAAAAATGGTTCAAAAAATTGTGGTACTTACGTACGATGGAATATCCCTCAGCCATGAAATCAATGTCATAAGACCAGTAGCAGCAAAATGGGAAGATTCAGGTACGATGATTCTAAGTGAAATAAGTCACAGAGAAAAAGAAACTTATCATAAGATATCACTTATGAAGATCCTGTAAACATGGCTACACTTGAACTGAGTTAGGAAAGAGAACAGTGTCTCACATTTAGAAAACACTCTTATGCCTGCTTAAGGGGGAAGGAGAGGTGGGGTGATGCATAAACCCAGAGTTTGATATAAGCACAGGTACCGTTCCAAAAACCAACTATGGAATAGACAAGAACTGCACCTTCCTCAGTGAAAGGGACTCAAAACCCCATATTTCCCGCCGAGGAATATATCTGACTAGTAAGAATCTTAAAACCTATGTATTGATATGTCTCCGTAAGGGAATCAAGTGTGTCTAGACTGGCATAAACATGGCAGCGAGAATCAGCTCAAACCCACTATAAAAAGGAATTTCAAAAACAAAACAAAAAAACTGGGAAATTCTTTACAATTCCTTCAGGGTCTCTGATGAACCCTGGAATGACCCTATCTACAACGACAGCTGGATGTGGCATAAGGCTGGACACTAGGGACTGAGACGATTGGTGAGATTTGGTGAGCAAATGCAGACCCTTTAAAGCAATAATGCATGGCACCCATTCCATGTGTCCCAACTCTCCAGGTTGAAGGGAATATTACTACAGTTATAACATGTACCGGAACCCTAGAGAACGGACACACTGTGAATACGAAAGGTTTCTAAAACTCAACGAATAGTCCCTCTCCTGGTGCTCCGGTTTGACTTTCCATCTGCTTTACTATCAACCTCCCAACTTGGAGAGACAGCCCCTTTAACCTCCTGGTTCGCACAGGTTGCCAATTTGGCAGAGGATGAAAGGGAAGAGGGAGAACCAATGAGAGAGTAGCTGTTAGGCATTTGGACGGGCACATATCACTGTAATTTCCCGGCAGGAAGAAGAATTAACCAAAGTCTCAGCCACCCACCGGGAACCAGTATAGGTTCTGAACCAAAATTTTGGACTTGCGGTCAGCTCACCAAAAACGAGTTGAAAAATGGAGCTCAGGGGCACAGCAATTCACAAACTGGCCGAGTAATAAAGGACAACTATCATCCAAAAATCTGTTGAGGGAAGGCAACGAGGCGGACTTGAAAGCGAGGCAGAATAGCAGGAAACAGATTTCAAGAGGTACGTTGGAATCGCCTTTAAAGCACAGGAAGAGGGGCACAACTTCGACAATGATGCACTTGGCCAAAAAGGGCATATGCGTTTTCTCCTGAATATATTCAGGAGAAAACGCATACGCCCTTTTTGGCCAAGCAAGCAAGCGGGCAATGCAAATCTGCACTACAAAGAAGTATCACTTCCCACCGTTCAAAAGGGACATCCACAAAATGTGTAAAATCCAGAAAGGCAAGACAGGCCCTGGAGAACAGGGAGCCTTGTTATGCTGATGGGCGGGATGTAAATTGCCAACTGCCTCTCTGGAGGAGTGCATTGTGTTCCCTAAAACAAGTAAAGAACAGAGCTACAGAGCCAAGGGCACTTCCAGTCTAGGGAATATACCTTGGGAAAACTGAAAATCAATAAGACAGAGCCACCCCAAAATTTAGGGCTGCACTGCTTACAAGGACCTCAACTTGGGTACACCTTAAATATCCCAGGAAATATAAAAATGGTTCAAAAAATTGTGGTACTTACGTACGATGGAATATCCCTCAGCCATGAAATCAATGTCATAAGACCAGTAGCAGCAAAATGGGTGGATTCAGGTACGATGATTCTAAGTGAAATAAGTCGCACAGAAAAAGAAACTTATCATAAGATATCACTTATGAAGATCCTGTAAACATGGCTACACTTGAACTGAGTTAGGAAAGAGAACAGTGTCTCACATTTAGAAAACACTCTTATGCCTGCTTAAGGGGGAAGGAGAGGTGGGGTGATGCATAAACACAGAGTTTGATATAAGCACAGGTACCGTTCCAAAAACCAACTATGGAATAGACAAGACCTGCACCTTCCTCAGTGAAAGGGAATCAAAACCCCATATTTCCCGCAGAGGAATATATCTGACTAGTAAGAATCTTAAAACCTATGTAATGATATGTCTCCATAAGGGAATCAAGTGTGTCTAGACTGGCATAAACATGGCAGCGAGAATCAGCTCAAACCCACTATAAAAAGGAATTTCAAAAACAAAACAAAAAAACTGGGAAATTCTTTACAATTCCTTCAGGGTCTCTGTTGAACCCTGGAATGACCATATCTACAACGACAGCTGGATGTGTCATAAGGCTAGACACTTGGGACTGAGACGATTGGTGAGATTTGGTGAGCAAATGCAGACCCTTTAAAGCAATAATGCATGGCACCCATTCCATGGGTCCCAACTCTCCAGGTTGAAGGGAATATTACTACAGTTATAACATATACCGGAAACCTAGAGAACGGACACACTGTGAATACGAAAGGTTTCTAAAACTCAACGAATAGTCCCTCTCCTGGTGCTCCGGTTTGACTTTCCATCTGCTTTACTATCAACCTCCCAACTTGGAGAGACAGCCCCTTTAACCTCCTGGTTCGCACAGGTTTCCAATTTGGCAGAGGATGAAAGGGAAGAGGGAGAACCAATGAGAGAGTAGCTGTTAGGCATTTGGACGGGCACATATCACTGTAATTTCCCGGCAGGAAGAAGAATTAACCAAAGTCTCAGCCACCCACCGGGAACCAGTATAGGTCCTGAACCAAAATTTTGGACTTGCGGTCAGCTCACCAAAAACGAGTTGAAAAATGGAGCTCAGGGGCACAGCAATTCACAAACTGGCCGAGTAATAAAGGACAACTATCATCCAAAAACCTGTTGAGGGAAGGCAACGAGGCGGATTTGAAAGCGAGGCAGAATAGCAGGAAACAGATTTCAAGAGGTACGTTGGAATCGCCTTTAAAGCACAGGAAGAGCGGCACAACTTCGACAATGATGCACTTGGCCAAAAAGGGCGTATGCGTTTTCTCCTGAATATATTCAGGAGAAAACGCATACGCCCTTTTTGGCCAAGCAAGCAAGCGGGAAATGCAAATCTGCACTACAAAGAAGTATCACTTCCCACCGGTCATAAGGGACATCCAATGCGTAAAAACCAGAAAGGCAAGACAGGCCCTGGAGAACAGGGAGCCTTGTTATGCTGATGGGCGGGATGTAAATTGCCAACTGCCTCTCTGGGGGAGTGCATTGTGTTCCCTAAAACAAGTAAAGAACAGAGCTACAGAGCCAATGGCACTTCCAGTCTAGGGAATATACCTTGGGAAAACTGAAAATCAATAAGACAGAGCCACCCCAAAATTTAGGGCTGCACTGCTTACAAGGACCTCAACTTGGGTACACCTTAAATATCCCAGGAAATATAAAAATGGTTCAAAAAATTGTGGTACTTACATACGATGGAATATCCCTCAGCCATGAAAACAATGTCATAAGACCAGCAGCAGCAAAATGGGTTGATTCAGGTACGATGATTCTAAGTGAAATAAGTCACACAGAAAAAGAAACTTATCATAAGATATCACTTATGAAGATCCTGTAAACATGGCTACACTTGATCTGAGTTAGGAAAGAGAACACTGTCTCACATTTAGAAAACACTCTTATGCCTGCTTAAGGGGGAAGGAGAGGTGGGGTGATGCATAAAACCAGAGTTTGATATAAGCACAGGTACCGTTCCAAAAACCAACTATGGAATAGACAAGACCTACACCTTCCTCAGTGAAAGGGACTCAAAACCCCATATTTCCCGCAGAGGAATATATCTGACTAGTAAGAATCTTAAAACCTATGTATTGATATGTCTCCGTAAGGGAATCAAGTGTGTCTAGACTGGCATAAACATGGCAGGGAGAATCAGCTCAAACCCACTATAAAAAGGAATTTCAAAAACAAAACAAAAAAACTGGGAAATTCTTTACAATTCCTTCAGGGTCTCTGATGAAACCTGGAATGACCCTATCTACAACCACAGCTGGATATGGCATAAGGCTGGACACTTGGGACTGAGAGGATTGGTGAGATTGGGTGAGCAAATGCAGACCCTTTAAAGCAATAATGCATGGCACCCATTCCATGGGTCCCAACTCTCCAGGTTGAAGGGAATATTACTACAGTTATAACATGTACGAGAAACCTAGAGAACGGACACACTGTGAATATGAAAGGTTTCTAAAACTCAACGAATAGTCCCTCTCCTGGTGCTCCGGTTTGACTTTCCATCTGCTTTACTATCAATCTCCCAACTTGGAGAGACAGCCCCTTCAACCTCCTGGTTCACACAGGTTTCCAATTTGGCAGAGGATGAAAGGGAAGAGGGAGAACCAATGAGAGAGTAGCTGTTAGGTATTTGGTCGGGCACATATCACTCTAACTTCCCGGCAGGAAGAAGAATTAACCAAAGTCTCAGCCACCCACCGGGAACCAGTATAGGTCCTGAACCAAAATTTTGGACTTGCGGTCAGCTCACCAAAAACGAGTTGAGAAATGGAGCTCAGGGGCACAGCAATTCACAAACTGGCCGAGTAATAAAGGACAACTATCGTCCAAAAATCTGTTGAGGGAAGGCAACGAGGTGGACTTGAAAGCGAGGCAGAATAGTAGGAAACAGATTTCAAGAGGTACGTTGGAATCGCCTTTAAAGCACAGGAAGAGGGGCACAACTTCGACAATGATGCACTTGGCCAAAAAGGGCGTATGCGTTTTCTCCTGAATATATTCAGGAGAAAACGCATACGCCCTTTTTGGCCAAGCAAGCAAGCGGGCAATGCATATCTGCACTACAAAGAAGTATCACTTCCCACCGGTCAAAAGGGACATCCACAAAATGTGTAAATACCAGAAAGGCAAGACAGGCCCTGGAGGACAGGGAGCCTTGTTATGCTGATGGGTGGGATGTAAATTGCCAACTGCCTCTCTGCAGGAGTGCATTGAGTTCCCTAAAACAAGTAAAGAACAGAGCTACAGAGCCAAGGGCACTTCCAGTCTAGGGAATATACCTTGGGAAAACTGAAAATCAATAAGACAGAGCCACCCCAAAATTTAGGGCTGCACTGCTTACAAGGACCTCAACTTGGGTACACCTTAAATATCCCAGGAAATATAAAAATGGTTCAAAAAATTGTGGTACTTACGTACGATGGAATATCCCTCAGCAATGAAATCAATGTCATAAGACCAGTAGCAGCAAAATGGGAAGATTCAGGTACGATGATTCTAAGTGAAATAAGTCACAGAGAAAAAGAAATTTATCATAAGATATCACTTATGAAGATCCTGTAAACATGGCTACACTTGAACTGAGTTAGGAAAGAGAACAGTGTCTCACATTTAGAAAACACTCTTATGCCTGCTTAAGGGGGAAGGAGAGGTGGGGTGATGCATAAACACAGAGTTGATATAAGCACAGGTACCGTTCCAAAAACCAACTATGGAATAGACAAGACCTGCAACTTCCTCAGTGAAAGGGACTCATAACCCCATATTTCCCGCAGAGGAATATATCTGACTAGTAAGAATCTTAAAACCTATGTATTGATATGTCTCCATAAGGGAATCAAGTGTGTCTAGACTGGCATAAACATGGCAGCGAGAATCAGCTCAAACCCACTATAAAAAGGAATTTCAAAAACAAAACAAAAAACTGTGAAATTCTTTACAATTCCTTCAGGGTCTCTGATGAACCCTGGAATGACCATATCTACAACGACAGCTGGATGTGGCATAAGGCTGGACACTTGGGACTGAGACGATTGGTGAGATTCGGTGAGCAAATGCAGACCCTTTAAAGCAATAATGCATGGCACCCATTCCATGGGTCCCAACTCTCCAGGTTGAAGGGAATATTACTACAGTTATAACATGTACCGGAAACCTAGAGAACGGACACACTGTGAATACGAAAGGTTTCTAAAACTCAACGAATAGTCCCTCTCCTGGTGCTCCGGTTTGACTTTCCATCTGCTTTACTATCAACCTCCCAACTTGGAGAGACAGCCCCTTTAACCTCCTGGTTCGCACAGGTTGCCAATTTGGCAGAGGATGAAAGGGAAGAGGGAGAACCAATGAGAGATTAGCTGTTAGGCATTTGGACGGGCACATATCACTGTAATTTCCCGGCAGGAAGAAGAATTAACCAAAGTCTCAGCCACCCACCGGGAACCAGTATAGGTCCTGAACCAAAATTTTGGACTTGCGGTCAGCTCACCAAAAACGAGTTGAAAAATGGAGCTCAGGGGCACAGCAATTCACAAACTGGCCGAGTAATAAAGGACAACTATCGTCCAAAAATCTGTTGAGGGAAGGCAACGAGGCGGACTTGAAAGCGAGGCAGAATAGCAGGAAACAGATTTCAAGAGGTATGTTGGAATCGCCTTTAAAGCACAGGAAGAGGGGCACAACTTCGACAATGATGCACTTGGCCAAAAAGGGCGTATGCGTTTTCTCCTGAATATATTCAGGAGAAAACGCATACGCCCTTTTTGGCCAAGCAAGCAAGCGGGCAATGCAAATCTGCACTACAAAGAAGTATCACTTCCCACCGGTCAAAAGGGACATCCACAAAATGTGTAAAAACCAGAAAGGCAAGACAGGCCCTGGAGAACAGGGAGCCTTGTTATGCTGATGGGTGGGATGTAAATTGCCAACTGCCTCTCTGGAGGAGTGCATTGTGTTCCCTAAAACAAGTAAAGAACAGAGCTACAGAGCCAAGGGCACTTCCAGTCTAGGGAATATACCTTGGGAAAACTGAAAATCAATAAGACAGAGCCACCCCAAAATTTAGGGCTGCACTGCTTACAAGGACCTCAACTTGGGTACACATTAAATATCCCAGGAAATATAAAAACGGTTCAAAAAATTGTGGTACTTACGTACGATGGAATATCCCTCAGCCATGAAATCAATGTCATAAGACCAGTAGCAGCAAAATGGGTAGATTCAGGTACGATGATTCTAAGTGAAATAAGTCACAGAGAAAGAAACTTATCATAAGATATCACTTATGAAGATCCTGTAAACATGGCTACACTTGAACTGAGTTAGGAAAGAGAACAGTGTCTCACATTTAGAAAACACTCTTATGCCTGCTTAAGGGGGAAGGAGAGGTGGGGTGATGCATAAAACCTGAGTTTGATATAAGCACAGGTACCGTTCCAAAAACCAACTATGGAATAGACAAGACCTACACCTTCATCAGGGAAAGGGACTCAAAACCCCATATTTCCCGCAGAGGAATATATCTGACTAGTAAGAATCTTAAAACCTATGTATTGATATGTCTCCGTAAGGGAATCAGGTGTGCCTAGACTGGCATAAACATGGCAGCGAGAATCAGCTGAAACCCACTATAAAAAGGAATTTCAAAAACAAAACAAAAAAACTGGGAAATTCTTTACAATTCCTTCAGGGTCTCTGATGAAACCTGGAATGACACTATCTACAACGACAGCTGGATGTGGCATAAGGCTGGACACTTGGGACTGAGAGGATTGGTGAGATTGAGTGAGCAAATGCAGGCCCTTTAAAGCAATAATGCATGGCACCCATTCCATGGGTCCCAACTCTCCAGGTTGAAGGGAATATTACTACAGTTATAACATGTACGAGAAACCTAGAGAACGGACACACTGTGAATATGAAAGCTTTCTAAAACTCAAAGAATAGTCCCTCTCCTGGTGCTCCATTTTGACTTTCCATCTGCTTTACTATCAATCTCCCAACTTGGAGAGACAGCCCCTTCAACCTCCTCGTTCACACAGGTTTCCAATTTTGCAGAGGATGAAAGGGAAGAGGGAGAACCAATGAGAGAGTAGCTGTTAGGCATTTGGACGGGCACATATCACACTAAGTTCCCGGCAGGAAGAAGAATTAAACAAAGTCTCAGCCCCCCACCGGGAACCAGTATAGGTCCTGAACCAAAATGTTGGACTTGCGGTCAGCTCACCAAAAACGAGTTGAAAAATGGAGCTCAGGGGCACAGCAATTCACAAACTAGCCGAGTAATAAAGGACAACTATCATCAAAAAACCTGTTGAGGGAAGACAACGAGGCGGACTTGAAAGCGAGCCAGAATAGCAGGAAACAGATTTCAAGAGGTACGTTGGAATCGCCTTTAAAGCACAGGAAGAGGGGCACAACTTCGACAATGATGCACTTGGCCAAAAAGGGTGTATGCGTGTTCTCCTGAATATATTCAGGAGAAAACGCATATGCCCATTTTGGCCAAGCAAGCAAGCGGGCAATGCAAATCTGCACTACAAAGAAGTATCACTTCCCACCGGTCAAAAGGGACATCCACAAAATGTGTAAAAACCAGAAAGGCAAGACAGGCCCTGGAGAACAGGGAGCCTTGTTATGCTGATGGGCGGGATGTAAATTGCCAACTGCCTCTCTGGAGGAGTGCATTGTGTTCCCTAAAACAAGTAAAGAACTGAGCTACAGAGCCAAGGGCACTTCCAGTCTAGGGAATATACCTTGGGAAAACTGAAAATCAATAAGACAGAGCCACCCCAAAATTTAGGGCAGCACTGCTTACAAGGACCTCAACTTGGGTACACCTTAAATATCCCAGGAAATATAAAAATGGTTCAAAAAATTGTGGTACTTATGTACGATGGAATATCCCTCAGCCATGAAATCAATGTCATAAGACCAGTAGCAGCAAAATGGGTAGATTCAGCTACGATGATTCTAAGTGAAATAAGTCACAGAGAAAAAGAAACTTATCATAAGATATCACTTATGAAGATCCTGTAAACATGGCTACACTTGAACTGAGTTAGGAAAGAGAACAGTGTCTCACATTTAGAAAACACTCTTATGCCTGCTTAAGGGGGAAGGAGAGGTGGGGTGATGCATAAACCCAGAGTTTGATATAAGCACAGGTACCGTTCCAAAAACCAACTATGGAATAGACAAGACCAGCACCTTCCTCAGTGAAAGGGACTCAAAACCCCATATTTCCCGCAGAGGAATATATCTGACTAGTAAGAATCTTAAAACCTATGTATTGATATGTCTCCGTAAGGGAATCAAGTGTGTCTAGACTGGCATAAACATGGCAGCGAGAATCAGCTCAAACCCACTATAAAAAGGAATTTCAAAAACAAAACAAAAAAACTGGGAAATTCTTTACAATTCCTTCAGGGTCTCTGATGAACCCTGGAATGACCCTATCTACAACGACAGCTGGATGTGACATAAGGCTGGACACTTGGGACTGAGACGATTGGTGAGATTTGGTGAGCAAATGCAGACCCTTTAAAGCAATAATGCATGGCACCCATTCCATGGGTCCCAACTCTCCAGGTTGAAGGGAATATTACTACAGTTATAACATGTACCGGAAACCTAGAGAATGGACACACTGTGAATACGAAAGATTTCTAAAACTCAACGAATAGTCCCTCTCCTGGTGCTCCGGTTTGACTTTCCATCTGCTTTACTATCCACCTCCCAACTTGGAGAGACTGCCCCTTTAACCTCCTGGTTCGCACAGGTTGCCAATTTGGCAGAGGATGAAAAGGAAGAGGGAGAACCAATGAGAAATTAGCTGTTAGGCATTTCGACGGGCACATATCACTGTAATTTCCCGGCAGGAAGAAGAATTAACCAAAGTCTCAGCCACCCACCGGGAACCAGTATAGGTCCTGAACCAAAATTTTGGCCTTGCGGTAAGGTCACCAAAAACGAGTTGAAAAATGGAGCTCAGGGGCACAGCAATTCACAAAGTGGCCGAGTAATAAAGGACAACTATCGTCAAAAAATCTGTTGAGGGAAGGCAACGAGGCGGACTTGAAAGCGAGGCAGAATAGCAGGAAACAGATTTCAAGAGGTACGTTGGAATCGCCATTAAAGCACAGGAAGAGGGGCACAACTTCGACAATGATGCACTTGGCCAAAAAGGGCGTATGCGTTTTCTCCTGAATATATTCAGGAGAAAACGCATACGCCCTTTTTGGCCAAGCAAGCAAGCGGGCAATGCAAATCTGCACTACAAAGAAGTATCACTTCCCACCGGTCAAAAGGGACATCCGGGCCTCCCTGGTGGCGCAGTGGTTGAGAGTCCGCCTGCCGATGCAGGGGATACTGGTTCGTGCCCCGGTCTGGGAGGATCCCATGTGCCGCGGAGCGGCTGGGCCCGTGAGCCATGGCCGCTGAGCCTGCGCGTCCGGAGCCTGTGCTCCGCAACGGGAGAGGCCACGACAGTGAGAGGCCCGCGTACCACAAAAAAAAAAAAAAAAAAAAAAAAAGGGACATCCACAAAATGTGTAAAAACCAGAAAGGCAAGACAGGCCCTGGAGAACAGGGAGCCTTGTTATGCTGATGGGCGGGATGTAAATTGCCAACTGCCTCTCTGGAGGAGTGCATTGTGTTCCCTAAAACAAGTAAAGAACAGAGCTACAGAGCCAAGGGCACTTCCAGTCTAGGGAATATACCTTGGGAAAACTGAAAATCAATAAGACAGAGCCACCCCAAAATTTAGGGCTGCACTGCTTACAAGGACCTCACTTGGGTACACCTTAAATATCCCAGGAAATATAAAAATGGTTCAAAAAATTGTGGTACTTACGTACGATGGAATATCCCTCAGCCATGAAATCAATGTCATAAGACCAGTAGCAGCAAAATGGGTAGATTCAGGTACGATGATTCTAAGTGAAATAAGTCACAGAGAAAGAAACTTATCATAAGATATCACATATGAAGATCATGTAAACATGGCTACACTTGAACTGAGTTAGGAAAGAGAACAGTGTCTCACATTTAGAAAACACTCTTATGTCTACTTAAGGGGGAAGGAGAGGTGGGGTGATGCATAAAACCTGAGTTTGATATAAGCACAGGTACCGTTCCAAAAACCAACTATGGAAGAGACAAGACCTACACCTTCATCAGGGAAAGGGACTCAAAAACCCATATTTCCCACAGAGGAATATATCTGACTAGTAAGAATCTTAAAACCTATGTATTGATATGTCTCCGTAAGGGAATCAAGTGTGTCTAGACTGGCATAAACTTGGCAGCGAGAATCAGCTCAAACCCACTATAAAAAGGAATTTCAAAAACAAAACAAAAAAACTGGGAAATTCTTTACAATTCCTTCAGGGTCTCTGATGAACCCTGGAATGACCCTATCTACAACCACAGCTGGATGTGGCATAAGGCTGGACACTTGGGACTGAGAGGATTGGTGAGATTTGGTAAGCAAATGCAGACCCTTTAAAGCAATAATGCATGGCACCCATTCCATGGGTCCCAACTCTCCAGGTAGAAGGGAATATTACTACAGTTATAACATGTACCGGAAACCTAGAGAATGGACACACTGTGAATACGAAAGGATTCTAAAACTCAACGAATAGTCCCTCTCCTGGTGCTCCGGTTTGACTTTCCATCTGCTTTACTATCAACCTCCGAACTTGGAGAGACTGCCCCTTTAACCTCCTGGTTCGCACAGGTTGCCAATTTGGCAGAGGATGAAACGGAACAGGGAGAACCAATGAGAAATTAGCTGTTAGGCATTTCGACGGGCACATATCACTGTAATTTCCCGGCAGGAAGAAGAATTAACCAAAGTCTCAGCCACCCACCGGGAACCAGTATAGGTCCTGAACCAAAATTTTGGCCTTGCGGTAAGCTCACCAAAAACGAGTTGAAAAATGGAGCTCAGGGGCACAGCAATTCACAAACTGGCCGAGTAATAAAGGACAACTATCGTCCAAAAATCTGTTGAGGGAAGGCAACGAGGCGGACTTGAAAGCGAGGCAGAATAGCAGGAAACAGATTTCAAGAGGTACGTTGGAATCGCCATTAAAGCACAGGAAGAGGGGCACAACTTCGACAATGATGCACTTGGCCAAAAAGGGCGTATGCGTTTTCTCCTGAATATATTCAGGAGAAAACGCATATGCCCTTTTTGGCCAAGCAAGCAAGCGGGCAATGCAAATCTGCACTACAAAGAAGTATCACTTCCCACCGGTCAAAAGGGACATCCACAAAATGTGTAAAAACCTGAAAGGCAAGACAGGCCCTGGAGAACAGGGAGCCTTGTTATGCTGATGGGCGGGATGTAAATTGCCAACTGCCTCTCTGGAGGAGTGCATTGTGTTCCCTAAAACAAGTAAAGAACAGAGCTACAGAGCCAAGGGCACTTCCAGTCTAGGGAATATACCTTGGGAAAACTGAAAATCAATAAGACAGAGCCACCCCAAAATTTAGGGCTGCACTGCTTACAAGGACCTCACTTGGGTACACCTTAAATATCCCAGGAAATATAAAAATGGTTCAAAAAATTGTGGTACTTACGTACGATGGAATATCCCTCAGCCATGAAATCAATGTCATAAGACCAGTAGCAGCAAAATGGGTGGATTCTGGTACGATGATTCTAAGTGAAATAAGTCGCACAGAAAAAGAAACTGATCATAAGATATCACTTATGAAGATCCTGTAAACATGGCTACACTTGAACTGAGTTAGGAAAGAGAAGAATGTCTCACATTTAGAAAACACTCTTATGCCTGCTTAAGGGGGAAGGAGAGGTGGGGTGATGCATAAAACCAGAGTTTGATATAAGCACAGGTACCGTTCCAAAAACCAACTATGGAATAGACAAGACCTACACCTTCCTCATTGAAAGGTACTCAAAACACCATATTTCCCGCAGAGGAATATATCTGACTAGTAAGAATCTTAAAACCTATGTATTGATATGTCTCCGTAAGGGAATCAAGTGTGTCTAGACTGGCATAAACATGGCAGGGAGAATCAGCTCAAACCCACTATAAAAAGGAATTTCAAAAACAAAACAAAAAAAACTGGGAAATTCTTTACAATTCCTTCAGGGTCTCTGATGAAACCTGGAATGACCCTCTCTACAACGACAGCAGGATGTGGCATAAGGCTGGACACTTGGGACTGAGAGGATTGGTGAGATTGGGTGAGCAAATGCAGACCCTTTAAAGCAATAATGCATGGCACCCATTCCATGGGTCCCAACTCTCCAGGTTGAAGGGAATATTACTACAGTTATAACATGTACGAGAAACCTAGAGAACGGACACACTGTGAATATGAAAGGTTTCTAAAACTCAACGAATAGTCCCTCTCCTGGTGCTCCGGTTTGACTTTCCATCTGCTTTACTATCAATCTCCCAACTTGGAGAGACAGCCCCTTCAACCTCCTGGTTCACACAGGTTTCCAATTTGGCAGAGGATGAAAGGGAAGAGGGAGAACCAATGAGAGAGTAGCTGTTAGGTATTTGGTCGGGCACATATCACTCTAACTTCCCGGCAGGAAGAAGAATTAACCAAAGTCTCAGCCACCCACCGGGAACCAGTATAGGTCCTGAACCAAAATTTTGGACTTGCGGTCAGCTCACCAAAAACGAGTTGAGAAATGGAGCTCAGGGGCACAGCAATTCACAAACTGGCCGAGTAATAAAGGACAACTATCGTCCAAAAATCTGTTGAGGGAAGGAAACGAGGTGGACTTGAAAGCGAGGCAGAATAGCAGGAAACAGATTTCAAGAGGTACGTTGGAATCGCCTTTAAAGCACAGGAAGAGGGGCACAACTTCGAAAATGATGCACTTGGCCAAAAAGGGCGTATGCGTTTTCTCCTGAATATATTCAGGAGAAAACGCATACGCCCTTTTTGGCCAAGCAAGCAAGCGGGCAATGCATATCTGCACTACAAAGAAGTATCACTTCCCACCGGTCAAAAGGGACATCCACAAAATGTGTAAAAACCAGAAAGGCAAGACAGGCCCTGGAGGACAGGGAGCCTTGTTATGCTGATGGGTGGGATGTAAATTGCCAACTGCCTCTCTGGAGGAGTGCATTGAGTTCCCTAAAACAAGTAAAGAACTGAGCTACAGAGCCAAGGGCACTTCCAGTCTAGGGAATATACCTTGGGAAAACTGAAAATCAATAAGACAGAGCCACCCCAAAATTTAGGGCTGCACTGCTTACAAGGACCTCAACTTGGGTACACCTTAAATATCCCAGGAAATATAAAAATGGTTCAAAAAATTGTGGTACTTACGTACGATGGAATATCCCTCAGCCATGAAATCAATGTCATAAGACCAGTAGCAGCAAAATGGGAAGATTCAGGTACGATGATTCTAAGTGAAATAAGTCACAGAGAAAAAGAAACTTATCATAAGATATCACTTATGAAGATCCTGTAAACATGACTACACTTGAACTGAGTTAGGAAAGAGAACAGTGTCTCACATTTAGAAAACACTCTTATGCCTGCTTAAGGGGGAAGGAGAGGTGGGGTGATGCATAAACCCAGAGTTTGATATAAGCACAGGTACCGTTCCAAAAACCAACTATGGAATAGACAAGAACTGCACCTTCCTCAGTGAAAGGGACTCAAAACCCCATATTTCCCGCCGAGGAATATATCTGACTAGTAAGAATCTTAAAACCTATGTATTGATATGTCTCCGTAAGGGAATCAAGTGTGTCTAGACTGGCATAAACATGGCAGCGAGAATCAGCTCAAACCCACTATAAAAAGGAATTTCAAAAACAAAACAAAAAAACTGGGAAATTCTTTACAATTCCTTCAGGGTCTCTGATGAACCCTGGAATGACCCTATCTACAACGACAGCTGGATGTGGCATAAGGCTGGACACTAGGGACTGAGACGATTGGTGAGATTTGGTGAGCAAATGCAGACCCTTTAAAGCAATAATGCATGGCACCCATTCCATGTGTCCCAACTCTCCAGGTTGAAGGGAATATTACTACAGTTATAACATGTACCGGAACCCTAGAGAACGGACACACTGTGAATACGAAAGGTTTCTAAAACTCAACGAATAGTCCCTCTCCTGGTGCTCCGGTTTGACTTTCCATCTGCTTTACTATCAACCTCCCAACTTGGAGAGACAGCCCCTTTAACCTCCTGGTTCGCACAGGTTGCCAATTTGGCAGAGGATGAAAGGGAAGAGGGAGAACCAATGAGAGAGTAGCTGTTAGGCATTTGGACGGGCACATATCACTGTAATTTCCCGGCAGGAAGAAGAATTAACCAAAGTCTCAGCCACCCACCGGGAACCAGTATAGGTTCTGAACCAAAATTTTGGACTTGCGGTCAGCTCACCAAAAACGAGTTGAAAAATGGAGCTCAGGGGCACAGCAATTCACAAACTGGCCGAGTAATAAAGGACAACTATCATCCAAAAATCTGTTGAGGGAAGGCAACGAGGCGGACTTGAAAGCGAGGCAGAATAGCAGGAAACAGATTTCAAGAGGTACGTTGGAATCGCCTTTAAAGCACAGGAAGAGGGGCACAACTTCGACAATGATGCACTTGGCCAAAAAGGGCATATGCGTTTTCTCCTGAATATATTCAGGAGAAAACGCATACGCCCTTTTTGGCCAAGCAAGCAAGCGGGCAATGCAAATCTGCACTACAAAGAAGTATCACTTCCCACCGTTCAAAAGGGACATCCACAAAATGTGTAAAATCCAGAAAGGCAAGACAGGCCCTGGAGAACAGGGAGCCTTGTTATGCTGATGGGCGGGATGTAAATTGCCAACTGCCTCTCTGGAGGAGTGCATTGTGTTCCCTAAAACAAGTAAAGAACAGAGCTACAGAGCCAAGGGCACTTCCAGTCTAGGGAATATACCTTGGGAAAACTGAAAATCAATAAGACAGAGCCACCCCAAAATTTAGGGCTGCACTGCTTACAAGGACCTCAACTTGGGTACACCTTAAATATCCCAGGAAATATAAAAATGGTTCAAAAAATTGTGGTACTTACGTACGATGGAATATCCCTCAGCCATGAAATCAATGTCATAAGACCAGTAGCAGCAAAATGGGTGGATTCAGGTACGATGATTCTAAGTGAAATAAGTCGCACAGAAAAAGAAACTTATCATAAGATATCACTTATGAAGATCCTGTAAACATGGCTACACTTGAACTGAGTTAGGAAAGAGAACAGTGTCTCACATTTAGAAAACACTCTTATGCCTGCTTAAGGGGGAAGGAGAGGTGGGGTGATGCATAAACACAGAGTTTGATATAAGCACAGGTACCGTTCCAAAAACCAACTATGGAATAGACAAGACCTGCACCTTCCTCAGTGAAAGGGAATCAAAACCCCATATTTCCCGCAGAGGAATATATCTGACTAGTAAGAATCTTAAAACCTATGTAATGATATGTCTCCATAAGGGAATCAAGTGTGTCTAGACTGGCATAAACATGGCAGCGAGAATCAGCTCAAACCCACTATAAAAAGGAATTTCAAAAACAAAACAAAAAAACTGGGAAATTCTTTACAATTCCTTCAGGGTCTCTGTTGAACCCTGGAATGACCATATCTACAACGACAGCTGGATGTGTCATAAGGCTAGACACTTGGGACTGAGACGATTGGTGAGATTTGGTGAGCAAATGCAGACCCTTTAAAGCAATAATGCATGGCACCCATTCCATGGGTCCCAACTCTCCAGGTTGAAGGGAATATTACTACAGTTATAACATATACCGGAAACCTAGAGAACGGACACACTGTGAATACGAAAGGTTTCTAAAACTCAACGAATAGTCCCTCTCCTGGTGCTCCGGTTTGACTTTCCATCTGCTTTACTATCAACCTCCCAACTTGGAGAGACAGCCCCTTTAACCTCCTGGTTCGCACAGGTTTCCAATTTGGCAGAGGATGAAAGGGAAGAGGGAGAACCAATGAGAGAGTAGCTGTTAGGCATTTGGACGGGCACATATCACTGTAATTTCCCGGCAGGAAGAAGAATTAACCAAAGTCTCAGCCACCCACCGGGAACCAGTATAGGTCCTGAACCAAAATTTTGGACTTGCGGTCAGCTCACCAAAAACGAGTTGAAAAATGGAGCTCAGGGGCACAGCAATTCACAAACTGGCCGAGTAATAAAGGACAACTATCATCCAAAAACCTGTTGAGGGAAGGCAACGAGGCGGATTTGAAAGCGAGGCAGAATAGCAGGAAACAGATTTCAAGAGGTACGTTGGAATCGCCTTTAAAGCACAGGAAGAGCGGCACAACTTCGACAATGATGCACTTGGCCAAAAAGGGCGTATGCGTTTTCTCCTGAATATATTCAGGAGAAAACGCATACGCCCTTTTTGGCCAAGCAAGCAAGCGGGAAATGCAAATCTGCACTACAAAGAAGTATCACTTCCCACCGGTCATAAGGGACATCCAATGCGTAAAAACCAGAAAGGCAAGACAGGCCCTGGAGAACAGGGAGCCTTGTTATGCTGATGGGCGGGATGTAAATTGCCAACTGCCTCTCTGGGGGAGTGCATTGTGTTCCCTAAAACAAGTAAAGAACAGAGCTACAGAGCCAATGGCACTTCCAGTCTAGGGAATATACCTTGGGAAAACTGAAAATCAATAAGACAGAGCCACCCCAAAATTTAGGGCTGCACTGCTTACAAGGACCTCAACTTGGGTACACCTTAAATATCCCAGGAAATATAAAAATGGTTCAAAAAATTGTGGTACTTACATACGATGGAATATCCCTCAGCCATGAAAACAATGTCATAAGACCAGCAGCAGCAAAATGGGTTGATTCAGGTACGATGATTCTAAGTGAAATAAGTCACACAGAAAAAGAAACTTATCATAAGATATCACTTATGAAGATCCTGTAAACATGGCTACACTTGATCTGAGTTAGGAAAGAGAACACTGTCTCACATTTAGAAAACACTCTTATGCCTGCTTAAGGGGGAAGGAGAGGTGGGGTGATGCATAAAACCAGAGTTTGATATAAGCACAGGTACCGTTCCAAAAACCAACTATGGAATAGACAAGACCTACACCTTCCTCAGTGAAAGGGACTCAAAACCCCATATTTCCCGCAGAGGAATATATCTGACTAGTAAGAATCTTAAAACCTATGTATTGATATGTCTCCGTAAGGGAATCAAGTGTGTCTAGACTGGCATAAACATGGCAGGGAGAATCAGCTCAAACCCACTATAAAAAGGAATTTCAAAAACAAAACAAAAAAACTGGGAAATTCTTTACAATTCCTTCAGGGTCTCTGATGAAACCTGGAATGACCCTATCTACAACCACAGCTGGATATGGCATAAGGCTGGACACTTGGGACTGAGAGGATTGGTGAGATTGGGTGAGCAAATGCAGACCCTTTAAAGCAATAATGCATGGCACCCATTCCATGGGTCCCAACTCTCCAGGTTGAAGGGAATATTACTACAGTTATAACATGTACGAGAAACCTAGAGAACGGACACACTGTGAATATGAAAGGTTTCTAAAACTCAACGAATAGTCCCTCTCCTGGTGCTCCGGTTTGACTTTCCATCTGCTTTACTATCAATCTCCCAACTTGGAGAGACAGCCCCTTCAACCTCCTGGTTCACACAGGTTTCCAATTTGGCAGAGGATGAAAGGGAAGAGGGAGAACCAATGAGAGAGTAGCTGTTAGGTATTTGGTCGGGCACATATCACTCTAACTTCCCGGCAGGAAGAAGAATTAACCAAAGTCTCAGCCACCCACCGGGAACCAGTATAGGTCCTGAACCAAAATTTTGGACTTGCGGTCAGCTCACCAAAAACGAGTTGAGAAATGGAGCTCAGGGGCACAGCAATTCACAAACTGGCCGAGTAATAAAGGACAACTATCGTCCAAAAATCTGTTGAGGGAAGGCAACGAGGTGGACTTGAAAGCGAGGCAGAATAGTAGGAAACAGATTTCAAGAGGTACGTTGGAATCGCCTTTAAAGCACAGGAAGAGGGGCACAACTTCGACAATGATGCACTTGGCCAAAAAGGGCGTATGCGTTTTCTCCTGAATATATTCAGGAGAAAACGCATACGCCCTTTTTGGCCAAGCAAGCAAGCGGGCAATGCATATCTGCACTACAAAGAAGTATCACTTCCCACCGGTCAAAAGGGACATCCACAAAATGTGTAAATACCAGAAAGGCAAGACAGGCCCTGGAGGACAGGGAGCCTTGTTATGCTGATGGGTGGGATGTAAATTGCCAACTGCCTCTCTGCAGGAGTGCATTGAGTTCCCTAAAACAAGTAAAGAACAGAGCTACAGAGCCAAGGGCACTTCCAGTCTAGGGAATATACCTTGGGAAAACTGAAAATCAATAAGACAGAGCCACCCCAAAATTTAGGGCTGCACTGCTTACAAGGACCTCAACTTGGGTACACCTTAAATATCCCAGGAAATATAAAAATGGTTCAAAAAATTGTGGTACTTACGTACGATGGAATATCCCTCAGCAATGAAATCAATGTCATAAGACCAGTAGCAGCAAAATGGGAAGATTCAGGTACGATGATTCTAAGTGAAATAAGTCACAGAGAAAAAGAAATTTATCATAAGATATCACTTATGAAGATCCTGTAAACATGGCTACACTTGAACTGAGTTAGGAAAGAGAACAGTGTCTCACATTTAGAAAACACTCTTATGCCTGCTTAAGGGGGAAGGAGAGGTGGGGTGATGCATAAACACAGAGTTGATATAAGCACAGGTACCGTTCCAAAAACCAACTATGGAATAGACAAGACCTGCAACTTCCTCAGTGAAAGGGACTCATAACCCCATATTTCCCGCAGAGGAATATATCTGACTAGTAAGAATCTTAAAACCTATGTATTGATATGTCTCCATAAGGGAATCAAGTGTGTCTAGACTGGCATAAACATGGCAGCGAGAATCAGCTCAAACCCACTATAAAAAGGAATTTCAAAAACAAAACAAAAAACTGTGAAATTCTTTACAATTCCTTCAGGGTCTCTGATGAACCCTGGAATGACCATATCTACAACGACAGCTGGATGTGGCATAAGGCTGGACACTTGGGACTGAGACGATTGGTGAGATTCGGTGAGCAAATGCAGACCCTTTAAAGCAATAATGCATGGCACCCATTCCATGGGTCCCAACTCTCCAGGTTGAAGGGAATATTACTACAGTTATAACATGTACCGGAAACCTAGAGAACGGACACACTGTGAATACGAAAGGTTTCTAAAACTCAACGAATAGTCCCTCTCCTGGTGCTCCGGTTTGACTTTCCATCTGCTTTACTATCAACCTCCCAACTTGGAGAGACAGCCCCTTTAACCTCCTGGTTCGCACAGGTTGCCAATTTGGCAGAGGATGAAAGGGAAGAGGGAGAACCAATGAGAGATTAGCTGTTAGGCATTTGGACGGGCACATATCACTGTAATTTCCCGGCAGGAAGAAGAATTAACCAAAGTCTCAGCCACCCACCGGGAACCAGTATAGGTCCTGAACCAAAATTTTGGACTTGCGGTCAGCTCACCAAAAACGAGTTGAAAAATGGAGCTCAGGGGCACAGCAATTCACAAACTGGCCGAGTAATAAAGGACAACTATCGTCCAAAAATCTGTTGAGGGAAGGCAACGAGGCGGACTTGAAAGCGAGGCAGAATAGCAGGAAACAGATTTCAAGAGGTATGTTGGAATCGCCTTTAAAGCACAGGAAGAGGGGCACAACTTCGACAATGATGCACTTGGCCAAAAAGGGCGTATGCGTTTTCTCCTGAATATATTCAGGAGAAAACGCATACGCCCTTTTTGGCCAAGCAAGCAAGCGGGCAATGCAAATCTGCACTACAAAGAAGTATCACTTCCCACCGGTCAAAAGGGACATCCACAAAATGTGTAAAAACCAGAAAGGCAAGACAGGCCCTGGAGAACAGGGAGCCTTGTTATGCTGATGGGTGGGATGTAAATTGCCAACTGCCTCTCTGGAGGAGTGCATTGTGTTCCCTAAAACAAGTAAAGAACAGAGCTACAGAGCCAAGGGCACTTCCAGTCTAGGGAATATACCTTGGGAAAACTGAAAATCAATAAGACAGAGCCACCCCAAAATTTAGGGCTGCACTGCTTACAAGGACCTCAACTTGGGTACACATTAAATATCCCAGGAAATATAAAAACGGTTCAAAAAATTGTGGTACTTACGTACGATGGAATATCCCTCAGCCATGAAATCAATGTCATAAGACCAGTAGCAGCAAAATGGGTAGATTCAGGTACGATGATTCTAAGTGAAATAAGTCACAGAGAAAGAAACTTATCATAAGATATCACTTATGAAGATCCTGTAAACATGGCTACACTTGAACTGAGTTAGGAAAGAGAACAGTGTCTCACATTTAGAAAACACTCTTATGCCTGCTTAAGGGGGAAGGAGAGGTGGGGTGATGCATAAAACCTGAGTTTGATATAAGCACAGGTACCGTTCCAAAAACCAACTATGGAATAGACAAGACCTACACCTTCATCAGGGAAAGGGACTCAAAACCCCATATTTCCCGCAGAGGAATATATCTGACTAGTAAGAATCTTAAAACCTATGTATTGATATGTCTCCGTAAGGGAATCAGGTGTGCCTAGACTGGCATAAACATGGCAGCGAGAATCAGCTGAAACCCACTATAAAAAGGAATTTCAAAAACAAAACAAAAAAACTGGGAAATTCTTTACAATTCCTTCAGGGTCTCTGATGAAACCTGGAATGACACTATCTACAACGACAGCTGGATGTGGCATAAGGCTGGACACTTGGGACTGAGAGGATTGGTGAGATTGAGTGAGCAAATGCAGGCCCTTTAAAGCAATAATGCATGGCACCCATTCCATGGGTCCCAACTCTCCAGGTTGAAGGGAATATTACTACAGTTATAACATGTACGAGAAACCTAGAGAACGGACACACTGTGAATATGAAAGCTTTCTAAAACTCAAAGAATAGTCCCTCTCCTGGTGCTCCAGTTTGACTTTCCATCTGCTTTACTATCAATCTCCCAACTTGGAGAGACAGCCCCTTCAACCTCCTCGTTCACACAGGTTTCCAATTTTGCAGAGGATGAAAGGGAAGAGGGAGAACCAATGAGAGAGTAGCTGTTAGGCATTTGGACGGGCACATATCACACTAAGTTCCCGGCAGGAAGAAGAATTAAACAAAGTCTCAGCCCCCCACCGGGAACCAGTATAGGTCCTGAACCAAAATGTTGGACTTGCGGTCAGCTCACCAAAAACGAGTTGAAAAATGGAGCTCAGGGGCACAGCAATTCACAAACTAGCCGAGTAATAAAGGACAACTATCATCAAAAAACCTGTTGAGGGAAGACAACGAGGCGGACTTGAAAGCGAGCCAGAATAGCAGGAAACAGATTTCAAGAGGTACGTTGGAATCGCCTTTAAAGCACAGGAAGAGGGGCACAACTTCGACAATGATGCACTTGGCCAAAAAGGGTGTATGCGTGTTCTCCTGAATATATTCAGGAGAAAACGCATATGCCCATTTTGGCCAAGCAAGCAAGCGGGCAATGCAAATCTGCACTACAAAGAAGTATCACTTCCCACCGGTCAAAAGGGACATCCACAAAATGTGTAAAAACCAGAAAGGCAAGACAGGCCCTGGAGAACAGGGAGCCTTGTTATGCTGATGGGCGGGATGTAAATTGCCAACTGCCTCTCTGGAGGAGTGCATTGTGTTCCCTAAAACAAGTAAAGAACTGAGCTACAGAGCCAAGGGCACTTCCAGTCTAGGGAATATACCTTGGGAAAACTGAAAATCAATAAGACAGAGCCACCCCAAAATTTAGGGCAGCACTGCTTACAAGGACCTCAACTTGGGTACACCTTAAATATCCCAGGAAATATAAAAATGGTTCAAAAAATTGTGGTACTTATGTACGATGGAATATCCCTCAGCCATGAAATCAATGTCATAAGACCAGTAGCAGCAAAATGGGTAGATTCAGCTACGATGATTCTAAGTGAAATAAGTCACAGAGAAAAAGAAACTTATCATAAGATATCACTTATGAAGATCCTGTAAACATGGCTACACTTGAACTGAGTTAGGAAAGAGAACAGTGTCTCACATTTAGAAAACACTCTTATGCCTGCTTAAGGGGGAAGGAGAGGTGGGGTGATGCATAAACCCAGAGTTTGATATAAGCACAGGTACCGTTCCAAAAACCAACTATGGAATAGACAAGACCAGCACCTTCCTCAGTGAAAGGGACTCAAAACCCCATATTTCCCGCAGAGGAATATATCTGACTAGTAAGAATCTTAAAACCTATGTATTGATATGTCTCCGTAAGGGAATCAAGTGTGTCTAGACTGGCATAAACATGGCAGCGAGAATCAGCTCAAACCCACTATAAAAAGGAATTTCAAAAACAAAACAAAAAAACTGGGAAATTCTTTACAATTCCTTCAGGGTCTCTGATGAACCCTGGAATGACCCTATCTACAACGACAGCTGGATGTGGCATAAGGCTGGACACTTGGAACTGAGACGATTGTTGAGATTTGGTGAGCAAATGCAGACCCTTTAAAGCAATAATGCATGGCACCCATTCCATGGGTCCCAACTCTCCAGGTTGAAGGGAATATTACTACAGTTATAACATGTACCGGAAACCTAGAGAATGGACACACTGTGAATACGAAAGATTTCTAAAACTCAACGAATAGTCCCTCTCCTGGTGCTCCGGTTTGACTTTCCATCTGCTTTACTATCCACCTCCCAACTTGGAGAGACTGCCCCTTTAACCTCCTGGTTCGCACAGGTTGCCAATTTGGCAGAGGATGAAAAGGAAGAGGGAGAACCAATGAGAAATTAGCTGTTAGGCATTTCGACGGGCACATATCACTGTAATTTCCCGGCAGGAAGAAGAATTAACCAAAGTCTCAGCCACCCACCGGGAACCAGTATAGGTCCTGAACCAAAATTTTGGCCTTGCGGTAAGGTCACCAAAAACGAGTTGAAAAATGGAGCTCAGGGGCACAGCAATTCACAAAGTGGCCGAGTAATAAAGGACAACTATCGTCAAAAAATCTGTTGAGGGAAGGCAACGAGGCGGACTTGAAAGCGAGGCAGAATAGCAGGAAACAGATTTCAAGAGGTACGTTGGAATCGCCATTAAAGCACAGGAAGAGGGGCACAACTTCGACAATGATGCACTTGGCCAAAAAGGGCGTATGCGTTTTCTCCTGAATATATTCAGGAGAAAACGCATACGCCCTTTTTGGCCAAGCAAGCAAGCGGGCAATGCAAATCTGCACTACAAAGAAGTATCACTTCCCACCGGTCAAAAGGGACATCCGGGCCTCCCTGGTGGCGCAGTGGTTGAGAGTCCGCCTGCCGATGCAGGGGATACTGGTTCGTGCCCCGGTCTGGGAGGATCCCATGTGCCGCGGAGCGGCTGGGCCCGTGAGCCATGGCCGCTGAGCCTGCGCGTCCGGAGCCTGTGCTCCGCAACGGGAGAGGCCACGACAGTGAGAGGCCCGCGTACCACAAAAAAAAAAAAAAAAAAAAAAAAAAAGGGACATCCACAAAATGTGTAAAAACCAGAAAGGCAAGACAGGCCCTGGAGAACAGGGAGCCTTGTTATGCTGATGGGCGGGATGTAAATTGCCAACTGCCTCTCTGGAGGAGTGCATTGTGTTCCCTAAAACAAGTAAAGAACAGAGCTACAGAGCCAAGGGCACTTCCAGTCTAGGGAATATACCTTGGGAAAACTGAAAATCAATAAGACAGAGCCACCCCAAAATTTAGGGCTGCACTGCTTACAAGGACCTCACTTGGGTACACCTTAAATATCCCAGGAAATATAAAAATGGTTCAAAAAATTGTGGTACTTACGTACGATGGAATATCCCTCAGCCATGAAATCAATGTCATAAGACCAGTAGCAGCAAAATGGGTAGATTCAGGTACGATGATTCTAAGTGAAATAAGTCACAGAGAAAGAAACTTATCATAAGATATCACATATGAAGATCATGTAAACATGGCTACACTTGAACTGAGTTAGGAAAGAGAACAGTGTCTCACATTTAGAAAACACTCTTATGTCTACTTAAGGGGGAAGGAGAGGTGGGGTGATGCATAAAACCTGAGTTTGATATAAGCACAGGTACCGTTCCAAAAACCAACTATGGAAGAGACAAGACCTACACCTTCATCAGGGAAAGGGACTCAAAAACCCATATTTCCCACAGAGGAATATATCTGACTAGTAAGAATCTTAAAACCTATGTATTGATATGTCTCCGTAAGGGAATCAAGTGTGTCTAGACTGGCATAAACTTGGCAGCGAGAATCAGCTCAAACCCACTATAAAAAGGAATTTCAAAAACAAAACAAAAAAACTGGGAAATTCTTTACAATTCCTTCAGGGTCTCTGATGAACCCTGGAATGACCCTATCTACAACCACAGCTGGATGTGGCATAAGGCTGGACACTTGGGACTGAGAGGATTGGTGAGATTTGGTAAGCAAATGCAGACCCTTTAAAGCAATAATGCATGGCACCCATTCCATGGGTCCCAACTCTCCAGGTAGAAGGGAATATTACTACAGTTATAACATGTACCGGAAACCTAGAGAATGGACACACTGTGAATACGAAAGGATTCTAAAACTCAACGAATAGTCCCTCTCCTGGTGCTCCGGTTTGACTTTCCATCTGCTTTACTATCAACCTCCGAACTTGGAGAGACTGCCCCTTTAACCTCCTGGTTCGCACAGGTTGCCAATTTGGCAGAGGATGAAACGGAACAGGGAGAACCAATGAGAAATTAGCTGTTAGGCATTTCGACGGGCACATATCACTGTAATTTCCCGGCAGGAAGAAGAATTAACCAAAGTCTCAGCCACCCACCGGGAACCAGTATAGGTCCTGAACCAAAATTTTGGCCTTGCGGTAAGCTCACCAAAAACGAGTTGAAAAATGGAGCTCAGGGGCACAGCAATTCACAAACTGGCCGAGTAATAAAGGACAACTATCGTCCAAAAATCTGTTGAGGGAAGGCAACGAGGCGGACTTGAAAGCGAGGCAGAATAGCAGGAAACAGATTTCAAGAGGTACGTTGGAATCGCCATTAAAGCACAGGAAGAGGGGCACAACTTCGACAATGATGCACTTGGCCAAAAAGGGCGTATGCGTTTTCTCCTGAATATATTCAGGAGAAAACGCATATGCCCTTTTTGGCCAAGCAAGCAAGCGGGCAATGCAAATCTGCACTACAAAGAAGTATCACTTCCCACCGGTCAAAAGGGACATCCACAAAATGTGTAAAAACCTGAAAGGCAAGACAGGCCCTGGAGAACAGGGAGCCTTGTTATGCTGATGGGCGGGATGTAAATTGCCAACTGCCTCTCTGGAGGAGTGCATTGTGTTCCCTAAAACAAGTAAAGAACAGAGCTACAGAGCCAAGGGCACTTCCAGTCTAGGGAATATACCTTGGGAAAACTGAAAATCAATAAGACAGAGCCACCCCAAAATTTAGGGCTGCACTGCTTACAAGGACCTCACTTGGGTACACCTTAAATATCCCAGGAAATATAAAAATGGTTCAAAAAATTGTGGTACTTACGTACGATGGAATATCCCTCAGCCATGAAATCAATGTCATAAGACCAGTAGCAGCAAAATGGGTAGATTCAGGTACGATGATTCTAAGTGAAATAAGTCACAGAGAAAGAAACTTATCATAAGATATCACTTAGGAAGATCCTGTAAACATGGCTACACTTGAACTGAGTTAGGAAAGAGAACAGTGTCTCACATTTAGAAAACACTCTTATGCCTGCTTAAGGGGGAAGGAGAGGTGGGGTGATGCATAAACCCAGAGTTTGATATAAGCACAGGTACCGTTCCAAAAACCAACTATGGAATAGAAAAGACCTACACCTTCCTCAGTGAAACGGACTCAAAACCCCATATTTCCCGCAGAGGAATATATCTGACTAGTAAGAATCTTAAAACCTATGTATTGATATGTGTCCGTAAGGGAATCAAGTGTGTCTAGACTGGCATAAACATGGCAGCGAGAATCAGCTCAAACCCACTATAAAAAAGAATTTCAAAAACAAAACAAAAAACTGGGAAATTCTTTCCAATTCCTTCAGGGTCTCTGATGAAACCTGGAATGACCCTATCTACAACGACAGCTGGATGTGGCATAAGTCTGGACACTTGGGACTGAGACGATTGGTGAGATTTGGTGAGCAAATGCAGACCCTTTAAAGCAATAATGCATGGCACCCATTCCATGGGTCCCAACTCTCCAGGTTGAAGGGAATATTACTACAGTTATAACATGTACCGGAAAACTAGAGAACGGACACACTGTGAATACGAAAGGTTTCTAAAACTCAACGAATAGTCCCTCTCCTGGTGCTCCGGTTTGACTTTCCATCTGCTTTACTATCAACCTCACAACATGGAGAGACAGCCCCTTTAACCTCCTGGTTCGCACAGGTTGCCAATTTGGCAGAGGATGAAAGGGAAGAGGGAGAACCAATGAGAGATTAGCTGTTAGGCATTTGGACGGGCACATATCACTGTAATTTCCCGGCAGGAAGAAGAATTAACCAAAGTCTCAGCCACCCACCGGGAACCAGTATAGGTCCTGAACCAAAATTTTGGACTTGCGGTCAGCTCACCAAAAACGAGTTGAAAAATGGAGCTCAGGGGCACAGCAATTCACAAACTGGCCGAGTAATAAAGGACAACTATCGTCCAGAAATCTGTTGAGGGAAGGCAACGAGGCGGACTTGAAAGTGAGGCAGAATAGCAGGAAACAGATTTCAAGAGGTACGTTGGAATCGCCTTTAAAGCACAGGAAGAGGGGCACAACTTCGACAATGATGCACTTGGCCAAAAAGGGCGTATGCGTTTTCTCCTGAATATATTCAGGAGAAAACGCATACGCCCTTTTTGGCCAAGCAAGCAAGCGGGCAATGCAAATCTGCACTACATAGAAGTATCACTTCCCACCGGTCAAAAGGGACATCCACAAAATGTGTAAAAACCAGAAAGGCAAGACAGGCCCTGGAGAACAGGGAGCCTTGTTATGCTGATGGGCGGGATGTAAATTGCCAACTGCCTCTCTGGAGGAGTGCATTGTGTTCCCTAAAACAAGTAAACAACAGAGCTACAGAGCCAAGGGCACTTCCAGTCTAGGGAATATACCTTGGGAAAACTGAAAATCAATAAGACAGAGGCACCCCAAAATTTAGGGCTGCACTGCTTACAAGGACCTCACTTGGGTACAACTTAAATATCCCAGGAAATATAAAAATGGTTCAAAAAATTGTGGTACTTACGTACGATGGAATATCCCTCAGCCATGAAATCAATGTCATAAGACCAGTAGCAGCAAAATGGGTAGATTCAGGTACGATGATTCTAAGTGAAATAAGTCACAGAGAAAAAGAAACTTATCATAAGATATCACATATGAAGATCCTGTAAACATGGCTACACTTGAACTGAGTTAGGAAAGAGAACAGTGTCTCACATTTAGAAAACACTCTTATGCCTACTTAAGGGGGAAGGAGAAGTGGAGTGATGCATAAAACCAGAGTTTGATATAAGAACAGGTACCGTTCCAAAAACCAACTATGGAATAGACAAGACCTACACCTTCCTCAGTGAAAGGGACTCAAAACCCCATATTTCCCGCAGAGGAATATATCTGACTAGTAAGAATCTTAAAACCTATGTATTGATATGTGTCCGTAAGGGAATCAAGTGTGTCTAGACTGGCATAAACATGGCAGCGAGAATCAGCTCAAACCCACAATAAAAAGGAATTTCAAATACAAAACAAAAAAACTGGGAAATTCTTTACAATTCCTTCAGGGTCTCTGATGAAACCTGGAATGACCCTATTTACAACGACAGCTGTATGTGGCAAAAGGCTGGAAACTTGGGACTGAGAGGATTGGTGAGATTGGGTGAGCAAATGCAGACCCTTTAAAGCAATAATGCATGGCAACCATTCCATGGGTCCCAACTCTCCAGGTTGAAGGGAATATTAC
The DNA here is from genome assembly GCF_949752795.1 of Hyperoodon ampullatus. NCBI lineage: Eukaryota > Metazoa > Chordata > Mammalia > Artiodactyla > Ziphiidae > Hyperoodon > Hyperoodon ampullatus. The sequence goes on from NW_027641015.1 coordinate 280,808, forward strand.
TTCAGTTATAACATGTACCGGAAACCTAGAGAACGGACACACTGTGAATACGAAAGGTTTCTAAAACTCAACGAATAGTCCCTCTCCTGGTGTTCCGGTTTGACTTTCCATCTGCTTTACTATCAACCTCCCAACTTGGAGAGACTGCCCCTTTAACCTCCCGGTTCGCAAAGGTTGCCAATTTCGCAGAGGATGAAAGGGAAGAGGGAGAACCAATGAGAGAGTAGCTGTTAGGCATTTGGACGGGCACATATCACTGTAATTTCCCGGCAGGAAGAAGAATTAACCAAAGTCTCAGCCACCCACCGGGAACCAGTATAGGTCCTGAACCAAAATTTTGGACTTGCGGTCAGCTCACCAAAAACGAGTTGAAAAATGGAGCTCAGGGGCACAGCAATTCACAAACTGGCCGAGTAATAAAGGACAACTATCGTCCAAAAATCTGTTGAGGGAAGGCAACGAGGCGGACTTGAAAGCGAGGCAGAATAGCAGGAAACAGATTTCAAGAGGTATGTTGGAATCGCCTTTAAAGCACAGGAAGAGGGGCACAACTTCGACAATGATGCACTTGGCCAAAAAGGGCGTATGCGTTTTCTCCTGAATATATTCAGGAGAAAACGCATACGCCCTTTTTGGCCAAGCAAGCAAGCGGGCAATGCAAATCTGCACTACAAAGAAGTATCACTTCCCACCGGTCAAAAGGGACATCCACAAAATGTGTAAAAACCAGAAAGGCAAGACAGGCCCTGGAGAACAGGGAGCCTTGTTATGCTGATGGGCGGGATGTAAATTGCCAACTGCCTCTCTGGAGGAGTGCATTGTGTTCCCTAAAACAAGTAAAGAACAGAGCTACAGAGCCAAGGGCACTTCCAGTCTAGGGAATATACCTTGGGAAAACTGAAAATCAATAAGACAGAGCCACCCCAAAATTTAGGGCTGCACTGCTTACAAGGACCTCAACTTGGGTACACATTAAATATCCCAGGAAATATAAAAATGGTTCAAAAAATTGTGGTACTTACGTACGATGGAATATCCCTCAGCCATGAAATCAATGTCATAAGACCAGTAGCAGCAAAATGGGTAGATTCAGGTACGATGATTCTAAGTGAAATAAGTCACAGAGAAAGAAACTTATCATAAGATATCACTTATGAAGATCCTGTAAACATGGCTACACTTGAACTGAGTTAGGAAAGAGAACAGTGTCTCACATTTAGAAAACACTCTTATGCCTGCTTAAGGGGGAAGGAGAGGTGGGGTGATGCATAAAACCTGAGTTTGATATAAGCACAGGTACCGTTCCAAAAACCAACTATGGAATAGACAAGACCTACACCTTCATCAGGGAAAGGGACTCAAAACCCCATATTTCCCGCAGAGGAATATATCTGACTAGTAAGAATCTTAAAACCTATGTATTGATATGTCTCCGTAAGGGAATCAGGTGTGCCTAGACTGGCATAAACATGGCAGCGAGAATCAGCTGAAACCCACTATAAAAAGGAATTTCAAAAACAAAACAAAAAAACTGGGAAATTCTTTACAATTCCTTCAGGGTCTCTGATGAAACCTGGAATGACACTATCTACAACGACAGCTGGATGTGGCATAAGGCTGGACACTTGGGACTGAGAGGATTGGTGAGATTGAGTGAGCAAATGCAGGCCCTTTAAAGCAATAATGCATGGCACCCATTCCATGGGTCCCAACTCTCCAGGTTGAAGGGAATATTACTACAGTTATAACATGTACGAGAAACCTAGAGAACGGACACACTGTGAATATGAAAGCTTTCTAAAACTCAAAGAATAGTCCCTCTCCTGGTGCTCCAGTTTGACTTTCCATCTGCTTTACTATCAATCTCCCAACTTGGAGAGACAGCCCCTTCAACCTCCTCGTTCACACAGGTTTCCAATTTTGCAGAGGATGAAAGGGAAGAGGGAGAACCAATGAGAGAGTAGCTGTTAGGCATTTGGACGGGCACATATCACACTAAGTTCCCGGCAGGAAGAAGAATTAAACAAAGTCTCAGCCCCCCACCGGGAACCAGTATAGGTCCTGAACCAAAATGTTGGACTTGCGGTCAGCTCACCAAAAACGAGTTGAAAAATGGAGCTCAGGGGCACAGCAATTCACAAACTAGCCGAGTAATAAAGGACAACTATCATCAAAAAACCTGTTGAGGGAAGACAACGAGGCGGACTTGAAAGCGAGCCAGAATAGCAGGAAACAGATTTCAAGAGGTACGTTGGAATCGCCTTTAAAGCACAGGAAGAGGGGCACAACTTCGACAATGATGCACTTGGCCAAAAAGGGTGTATGCGTGTTCTCCTGAATATATTCAGGAGAAAACGCATATGCCCATTTTGGCCAAGCAAGCAAGCGGGCAATGCAAATCTGCACTACAAAGAAGTATCACTTCCCACCGGTCAAAAGGGACATCCACAAAATGTGTAAAAACCAGAAAGGCAAGACAGGCCCTGGAGAACAGGGAGCCTTGTTATGCTGATGGGCGGGATGTAAATTGCCAACTGCCTCTCTGGAGGAGTGCATTGTGTTCCCTAAAACAAGTAAAGAACTGAGCTACAGAGCCAAGGGCACTTCCAGTCTAGGGAATATACCTTGGGAAAACTGAAAATCAATAAGACAGAGCCACCCCAAAATTTAGGGCAGCACTGCTTACAAGGACCTCAACTTGGGTACACCTTAAATATCCCAGGAAATATAAAAATGGTTCAAAAAATTGTGGTACTTATGTACGATGGAATATCCCTCAGCCATGAAATCAATGTCATAAGACCAGTAGCAGCAAAATGGGTAGATTCAGCTACGATGATTCTAAGTGAAATAAGTCACAGAGAAAAAGAAACTTATCATAAGATATCACTTATGAAGATCCTGTAAACATGGCTACACTTGAACTGAGTTAGGAAAGAGAACAGTGTCTCACATTTAGAAAACACTCTTATGCCTGCTTAAGGGGGAAGGAGAGGTGGGGTGATGCATAAACCCAGAGTTTGATATAAGCACAGGTACCGTTCCAAAAACCAACTATGGAATAGACAAGACCAGCACCTTCCTCAGTGAAAGGGACTCAAAACCCCATATTTCCCGCAGAGGAATATATCTGACTAGTAAGAATCTTAAAACCTATGTATTGATATGTCTCCGTAAGGGAATCAAGTGTGTCTAGACTGGCATAAACATGGCAGCGAGAATCAGCTCAAACCCACTATAAAAAGGAATTTCAAAAACAAAACAAAAAAACTGGGAAATTCTTTACAATTCCTTCAGGGTCTCTGATGAACCCTGGAATGACCCTATCTACAACGACAGCTGGATGTGACATAAGGCTGGACACTTGGGACTGAGACGATTGGTGAGATTTGGTGAGCAAATGCAGACCCTTTAAAGCAATAATGCATGGCACCCATTCCATGGGTCCCAACTCTCCAGGTTGAAGGGAATATTACTACAGTTATAACATGTACCGGAAACCTAGAGAATGGACACACTGTGAATACGAAAGATTTCTAAAACTCAACGAATAGTCCCTCTCCTGGTGCTCCGGTTTGACTTTCCATCTGCTTTACTATCCACCTCCCAACTTGGAGAGACTGCCCCTTTAACCTCCTGGTTCGCACAGGTTGCCAATTTGGCAGAGGATGAAAAGGAAGAGGGAGAACCAATGAGAAATTAGCTGTTAGGCATTTCGACGGGCACATATCACTGTAATTTCCCGGCAGGAAGAAGAATTAACCAAAGTCTCAGCCACCCACCAGGAACCAGTATAGGTCCTGAACCAAAATTTTGGCCTTGCGGTAAGCTCACCAAAAACGAGTTGAAAAATGGAGCTCAGGGGCACAGCAATTCACAAACTGGCCGAGTAATAAAGGACAACTATCGTCCAAAAATCTGTTGAGGGAAGGCAACGAGGCGGACTTGAAAGCGAGGCAGAATAGCAGGAAACAGATTTCAAGAGGTAAGTTGGAATCGCCATTAAAGCACAGGAAGAGGGGCACAACTTCGACAATGATGCACTTGGCCAAAAAGGGCGTATGCGTTTTCTCCTGAATATATTCAGGAGAAAACGCATACACCCTTTTTGGCCAAGCAAGCAAGCGGGCAATGCAAATCTGCACTACAAAGAAGTATCGCTTCCCACCGGTCAAAAGGGACATCCACAAAATGTGTAAAAACCAGAAAGGCAAGACAGGCCCTGGAGAACAGGGAGCCTTGTTATGCTGATGGGCGGGATGTAAATTGCCAACTGCCTCTCTGGAGGAGTGCATTGTGTTCCCTAAAACAAGTAAAGAACAGAGCTACAGAGCCAAGGGCACTTCCAGTCTAGGGAATATACCTTGGGAAAACTGAAAATCAATAAGACAGAGCCACCCCAAAATTTAGGGCTGCACTGCTTACAAGGACCTCACTTGGGTACACCTTAAATATCCCAGGAAATATAAAAATGGTTCAAAAAATTGTGGTACTTACGTACGATGGAATATCCCTCAGCCATGAAATCAATGTCATAAGACCAGTAGCAGCAAAATGGGTAGATTCAGGTACGATGATTCTAAGTGAAATAAGTCACAGAGAAAGAAACTTATCATAAGATATCACATATGAAGATCATGTAAACATGGCTACACTTGAACTGAGTTAGGAAAGAGAACAGTGTCTCACATTTAGAAAACACTCTTATGCCTACTTAAGGGGGAAGGAGAGGTGGGGTGATGCATAAAACCAGAGTTTGATATAAGCACAGGTACCGTTCCAAAAACCAACTATGGAATAGACAATACCTACACCTTCCTCAGTGAAAGGGACTCAAAACCCCATATTTCCCGCAGAGGAATATATCTGACTAGTAAGAATCTTAAAACCTGTGTATTGATATGTCTCTGTAAGGGAATCAAGTGTGTCTAGACTGGCATAAACATGGCAGCGAGAATCAGCTCAAACCCACTATAAAAAGGAATTTCAAAAACAAAACAAAAAAACTGGGAAATTCTTTACAATTCCTTCAGGGTCTCTGATGAACCCTGGAATGACCCTATCTACAATGACAGCTGGATGTGGCATAAGGCTGGACACTTGGGACTGAGACGATTGGTGAGATTTGGTGAGCAAATGCAGACCCTTTAACGTAATAATGCATGGCACCCATTCCATGGGTCCCAACTCTCCAGGTTGAAGGGAATATTACTACAGTTATAACACGTACCGGAAACCTAGAGAACGGACACACTGTGAATACAAAAGGTTTCTAAAACTCAACGAATAGTCCCTATCCTGGTGCTCCGGTTTGACTTTCCATCTGCTTTACTATCAACCTCCCAACTTGGAGAGACAGCCCCTTTAACCTCCTGGTTCGCACAGGTTGCCAATTTGGCAGAGGATGAAAGGGAAGAGGGAGAACCAATGAGAGAGTAGCTGTTAGGCATTTGGACGGGCACATATCACTCTAACTTCCCGGCAGGAAGAAGAATTAACCAAAGTCTCAGCCACCCACCGGGAACCAGTATAGGTCCTGAACCAAAATTTTGGACTTGCGGTCAGCTCACCAAAAACGAGTTGAAAAATGGAGCTCAGGGGCACAGCAATTCACAAACTGGCCGAGTAATAAAGGACAACTATCGTCCAAAAATCTGTTGAGGGAAGGCAACGAGGTGGACTTGAAAGCGAGGCAGAATAGTAGGAATCAGATTTCAAGAGGTACGTTGGAATCGCCTTTAAAGCACAGGAAGAGGGGCACAACTTCGACAATGATGCACTTGGCCAAAAAGGGCGTATGCTTTTTCTCCTGAATATATTCAGGAGAAAACGCATACGCCCTTTTTGGCCAAGCAAGCAAGCGGGCAATGCATATCTGCACTACAAAGAAGTATCACTTCCCACCGGTGAAAAGGGACATCCACAAAATGTGTAAAAATCAGAAAGGCAAGACAGGCCCTGGAGGACAGGGAGCCTTGTTATGCTGATGGGTGGGATGTAAATTGCCAACTGCCTCTCTGCAGGAGTGCATTGAGTTCCCTAAAACAAGTAAAGAACTGAGCTACAGAGCCAAGGGCACTTCCAGTCTAGGGAATATACCTTGGGAAAACTGAAAATCAATAAGACAGAGCCACCCCAAAATTTAGGGCTGCACTGCTTACAAGGACCTCAACTTGGGTACACCTTAAATATCCCAGGAAATATAAAAATGGTTCAAAAAATTGTGGTACTTACGTACGATGGAATATCCCTCAGCAATGAAATCAATGTCATAAGACCAGTAGCAGCAAAATGGGAAGATTCAGGTACGATGATTCTAAGTGAAATAAGTCACAGAGAAAAAGAAATTTATCATAAGATATCACTTATGAAGATCCTGTAAACATGGCTACACTTGAACTGAGTTAGGAAAGAGAACAGTGTCTCACATTTAGAAAACACTCTTATGCCTGCTTAAGGGGGAAGGAGAGGTGGGGTGATGCATAAACACAGAGTTGATATAAGCACAGGTACCGTTCCAAAAACCAACTATGGAATAGACAAGACCTGCAACTTCCTCAGTGAAAGGGACTCAAAACCCCATATTTCCCGCAGAGGAATATATCTGACTAGTAAGAATCTTAAAACCTATGTATTGATATGTCTCCATAAGGGAATCAAGTGTGTCTAGACTGGCATAAACATGGCAGCGAGAATCAGCTCAAACCCACTATAAAAAGGAATTTCAAAAACAAAACAAAAAACTGAAATTCTTTACAATTCCTTCAGAGTCTCTGATGAACCCTGGAATGACCATATCTACAACGACAGCTGGATGTGGCATAAGGCTGGACACTTGGGACTGAGACGATTGGTGAGATTCGGTGAGCAAATGCAGACCCTTTAAAGCAATAATGCATGGCACCCATTCCATGGGTCCCAACTCTCCAGGTTGAAGGGAATATTACTACAGTTATAACATGTACCGGAAACCTAGAGAACGGACACACTGTGAATACGAAAGGTTTCTAAAACTCAACGAATAGTCCCTCTCCTGGTGCTCCGGTTTGACTTTCCATCTGCTTTACTATCAACCTCCCAACTTGGAGAGACAGCCCCTTTAACCTCCTGGTTCGCACAGGTTGCCAATTTGGCAGAGGATGAAAGGGAAGAGGGAGAACCAATGAGAGATTAGCTGTTAGGCATTTGGACGGGCACATATCACTGTAATTTCCCGGCAGGAAGAAGAATTAACCAAAGTCTCAGCCACCCACCGGGAACCAGTATAGGTCCTGAACCTAAATTTTGGACTTGCGGTCAGCTCAGCAAAAACGAGTTGAAAAATGGAGCTCAGGGGCACAGCAATTCACAACCTGGCCGAGTAATAAAGGACAACTATCATCCAAAAACCTGTTGAGGGAAGGCAACGAGGCGGACTTGAAAGCGAGGCAGAATAGCAGGAAACAGATTTCAAGAGGTACGTTGGAATCGCCTTTACAGCACAGGAAGAGGGGCACAACTTCGACAATGATGCACTTGGCCAAAAAGGGCGTATGCGTTTTCTCCTGAATATATTCAGGAGAAAACGCATACGCCCTTTTTGGCCAAGCAAGCAAGCGGGCAATGCAAATCTGCACTACAAAGAAGTATCACTTCCCACCGGTCAAAAGGGACATCCACAAAATGTGTAAAAACCAGAAAGTCAAGACAGGCCCTGGAGAACTGGGAGCCTTGTTATGCTGATGGGCGGGATGTAAATTGCCAACTTCCTCTCTGGAGGAGTGCATTGTGTTCCCTAAAACAAGTAAAGAACAGAGCTACAGAGCCAAGGGCACTTCCAGTCTAGGGAATATACCTTGGGAAAACTGAAAATCAATAAGACAGAGCCACCCCAAAATTTAGGGCTGCACTGCTTACAAGGACCTCAACTTGGGTACACCTTAAATATCCCAGGAAATATAAAAATGGTTCAAAAAATTGTGGTACTTATGTACGATGGAATATCCCTCAGCCATGAAATCAATGTCATAAGACCAGTAGCAGCAAAATGGGTAGATTCAGCTACGATGATTCTAAGTGAAATAAGTCACAGAGAAAAAGAAACTTATCATAAGATATCACTTATGAAGATCCTGTAAACATGGCTACACTTGAACTGAGTTAGGAAAGAGAACAGTGTCTCACATTTAGAAAACACTCTTATGCCTGCTTAAGGGGGAAGGAGACGTGGGGTGATGCATAAACCCAGAGTTTGATATAAGCACAGGTACCGTTCCAAAAACCAACTATGGAATAGACAAGACCTACACCTTCCTCAGTGAAAGGGACTCAAAACCCCATATTTCCCGCAGAGGAATATATCTGACTAGTAAGAATCTTAAAACCTATGTATTGATATGTCTCCGTAAGGGAATCAAGTGTGTCTAGACTGGCATAAACATGGCAGCGAGAATCAGCTCAAACCCACTATAAAAAGGAATTTCAAAAACAAAACAAAAAAACTGGGAAATTCTTTACAATTCCTTCAGGGTCTCTGATGAACCCTGGAATGACCCTATCTACAACGACAGCTGGATGTGGCATAAGGCTGGACACTTGGAACTGAGACGATTGTTGAGATTTGGTGAGCAAATGCAGACCCTTTAAAGCAATAATGCATGGCACCCATTCCATGGGTCTCAACTCTCCAGGTTGAAGGGAATATTACTACAGTTATAACATGTACCGGAAACCTAGAGAACGGACACACTGTGAATACGAAAGGTTTCTAAAACTCAACGAATAGTCCCTATCCTGGTGCTCCGGTTTGACTTTCCATCTGCTTTACTATCAACCTCCCAACTTGGAGAGACAGCCCCTTTAACCTCCTGGTTCGCACAGGTTGCCAATGTGGCAGAGGATGAAAGGGAAGAGGGAGAACCAATGAGAGAGTAGCTGTTAGGCATTTGGACGGGCACATATCACTGTAATTTACCGGCAGGAAGAAGAATTAACCAAAGTCTCAGCCACCCACCGGGAACCAGTATAGGTCCTGAACCAAAATTTTGGACTTGCGGTCAGCTCACCACAAACGAGTTGAAAAATGGAGCTCAGGGGCACAGCAATTCACAAACTGGCCGAGTAATAAAGGACAACTATCATCCAAAAACCTGTTGAGGGAAGGCAACGAGGCGGACTTGAAAGCGAGGCAGAATAGCAGGAAACAGATTTCAAGAGGTACGTTGGAATCGCCTTTAAAGCACAGGAAGAGGGGCACAACTTCGACAATGATGCACTTGGCCAAAAAGGGCGTATGCGTTTTCTCCTGAATATATTCAGGAGAAAACGCATACGCCCTTTTTGGCCAAGCAAGCAAGCGGGCAATGCAAATCTGCACTACAAAGAAGTATCACTTCCCACCGGTCAAAAGGGACATCCACAAAATGTGTAAAAACCAGAAAGGCAAGACAGGCCCTGGAGAACAGGGAGCCTTGTTATGCTGATGGGCGGGATGTAAATTGCCAACTGCCTCTCTGGAGGAGTGCATTGTGTTCCCTAAAACAAGTAAACAACAGAGCTACAGAGCCAAGGGCACTTCCAGTCTAGGGAATATACCTTGGGAAAACTGAAAATCAATAAGACAGAGCCACCCCAAAATTTAGGGCTGCACTGCTTACAAGGACCTCAACTTGGGTACACCTTAAATATCCCAGGAAATATAAAAATGGTTCAAAAAATTGTGGTACTTACGTACGATGGAATATCCCTCAGCCATGAAATCAATGTCATAAGACCAGTAGCAGCAAAATGGGTAGATTCAGGTACGATGATTCTAAGTGAAATAAGTCACAGAGAAAGAAACATATCATAAGATATCACTTATGAAGATCCTGTAAACATGGCTACACTTGAACTGAGTTAGGAAAGAGAACAGTGTCTCACATTTAGAAAACACTCTTATGCCTGCTTAAGGGGGAAGGAGAGGTGGGGTGATGCATAAAACCTGAGTTTGATATAAGCACAGGTACCGTTCCAAAAACCAACTATGGAATAGACAAGACCTACACCTTCATCAGGGAAAGGGACTCAAAACACCATATTTCCCGCAGAGGAATATATCTGACTAGTAAGAATCTTAAAACCTATGTATTGATATGTCTCCGTAAGGGAATCAGGTGTGTCTAGACTGGCATAAACATGGCAGCGAGAATCAGCTCAAACCCACTATAAAAAGGAATTTCAAAAACAAAACAAAAAAACTGGGAAATTCTTTACAATTCCTTCAGGGTCTCTGATGAAACCTGGAATGACACTATCTACAACGACAGCTGGATGTGGCATAAGGCTGGACACTTGGGACTGAGAGGATTGGTGAGATTGAGTGAGCAAATGCAGGCCCTTTAAAGCAATAATGCATGGCACCCATTCCATGGGTCCCAACTCTCCAGGTTGAAGGGAATATTACTACAGTTATAACATGTACGAGAAACCTAGAGAACGGACACACTGTGAATATGAAAGCTTTCTAAAACTCAACGAATAGTCCCTCTCCTGGTGCTCCAGTTTGACTTTCCATCTGCTTTACTATCAATCTCCCAACTTGGAGAGACAGCCCCTTCAACCTCCTCGTTCACACAGGTTTCCAATTTCGCAGAGGATGAAAGGGAAGAGGGAGAACCAATGAGAGAGTAGCTGTTAGGCATTTGGACGGGCACATATCACACTAAGTTCCCGGCAGGAAGAAGAATTAAACAAAGTCTCAGCCCCCCACCGGGAACCAGTATAGGTCCTGAACCAAAATGTTGGACTTGCGGTCAGCTCACCAAAAACGAGTTGAAAAATGGAGCTCAGGGGCACAGCAATTCACAAACTGGCCGAGTAATAAAGGACAACTATCATCAAAAACCCTGTTGAGGGAAGACAACGAGGCGGACTTGAAAGCGAGGCAGAATAGCAGGAAACAGATTTCAAGAGGTACGTTGGAATCGCCTTTAAAGCACAGGAAGAGGGTCACAACTTCGACAATGATGCACTTGGCCAAAAAGGGTGTATGCGTGTTCTCCTGAATATATTCAGGAGAAAACGCATACGCCCATTTTGGCCAAGCAAGCAAGCGGGCAATGCAAATCTGCACTACAAAGAAGTATCACTTCCCACCGGTCAAAAGGGACATCCACAAAATGTGTAAAAACCAGAAAGGCAAGACAGGCCCTGGAGAACAGGGAGCCTTGTTATGCTGATGGGCGGGATGTAAATTGCCAACTGCCTCTCTGGAGGAGTGCATTGTGTTCCCTAAAACAAGTAAAGAACTGAGCTACAGAGCCAAGGGCACTTCCAGTCTAGGGAATATACCTTGGGAAAACTGAAAATCAATAAGACAGAGCCACCCCAAAATTTAGGGCTGCACTGCTTACAAGGACCTCAACTTGGGTACACCTTAAATATCCCAGGAAATATAAAAATGGTTTAAAAAATTGTGGTACTTATGTACGATGGAATATCCCTCAGCCATGAAATCAATGTCATAAGACCAGTAGCAGCAAAATGGGTAGATTCAGCTACGATGATTCTAAGTGAAATAAGTCACAGAGAAAAAGAAACTTATCATAAGATATCACTTATGAAGATCCTGTAAACATGGCTACACTTGAACTGAGTTAGGAAAGAGAACAGTGTCTCACATTTAGAAAACACTCTTATGCCTGCTTAAGAGGGAAGGAGAGGTGGGGTGATGCATAAACCCAGAGTTTGATATAAGCACAGGTACCGTTCCAAAAACCAACTATGGAATAGACAAGACCTGCACCTTCCTCAGTGAAAGGGACTCAAAACCCCATATTTCCCGCAGAGGAATATATCTGACTAGTAAGAATCTTAAAACCTATGTATTGATATGTCTCCGTAAGGGAATCAAGTGTGTCTAGACTGGCATAAACATGGCAGCGAGAATCAGCTCAAACCCACTATAAAAAGGAATTTCAAAAACAAAACAAAAAAACTGGGAAATTCTTTACAATTCCTTCAGGGTCTCTGATGAACCCTGGAATGACCCTATCTACAACGACAGCTGGATGTGGCATAAGGCTGGACACTTGGGACTGAGACGATTGGTGAGATTTGGTGAGCAAATGCAGACCCTTTAAAGCAATAATGCATGGCACCCATTCCATGGGTCCCAACTCTCCAGGTTGAAGGGAATATTACTACAGTTATAACATGTACCGGAAACCTAGAGAATGGACACACTGTGAATACGAAAGGTTTCTAAAACTCAACGAATAGTCCCTCTCCTGGTGCTCCGGTTTGACTTTCCATCTGCTTTACTATAAACCTCCCAACATGGAGAGACTGCCCCTTTAACCTCCTGGTTCGCACAGGTTGCCAATTTGGCAGAGGATGAAAAGGAAGAGGGAGAACCAATGAGAAATTAGCTGTTAGGCATTTCGACGGGCACATATCACTGTAATTTCCCGGCAGGAAGAAGAATTAACCAAAGTCTCAGCCACCCACCGGGAACCAGTATAGGTCCTGAACCAAAATTTTGGCCTTGCGGTAAGGTCACCAAAAACGAGTTGAAAAATGGAGCTCAGGGGCACAGCAATTCACAAACTGGCCGAGTAATAAAGGACAACTATCGTCCAAAAATCTGTTGAGGGAAGGCAACGAGGCGGACTTGAAAGCGAGGCAGAATAGCAGGAAACAGATTTCAAGAGGTACGTTGGAATCGCCATTAAAGCACAGGAAGAGGGGCACAACTTCGACAATGATGCACTTGGCCAAAAAGGTCGTATGCGTTTTCTCCTGAATATATTCAGGAGAAAACGCATACGCCCTTTTTGGCCAAGCAAGCAAGCGGGCAATGCAAATCTGCACTACAAAGAAGTATCACTTCCCACCGGTCAAAAGGGACATCCACAAAATGTGTAAAAACCAGAAAGGCAAGACAGGCCCTGGAGAACAGGGAGCCTTGTTATGCTGATGGGCGGGATGTAAATTGCCAACTTCCTCTCTGGAGGAGTGCATTGTGTTCCCTAAAACAAGTAAAGAACAGAGCTACAGAGCCAAGGGCACTTCCAGTCTAGGGAATATACCTTGGGAAAACTGAAAATCAATAAGACAGAGCCACCCCAAAATTTAGGGCTGCACTGCTTACAAGGACCTCACTTGGGTACACCTTAAATATCCCAGGAAATATAAAAATGGTTCAAAAAATTGTGGTACTTACGTACGATGGAATATCCCTCAGCCATGAAATCAATGTCATAAGACCAGTAGCAGCAAAATGGGTAGATTCAGGTACGATGATTCTAAGTGAAATAAGTCACAGAGAAAGAAACTTATCATAAGATATCACATATGAAGATCATGTAAACATGGCTACACTTGAACTGAGTTAGGAAAGAGAACAGTGTCTCACATTTAGAAAACACTCTTATGTCTACATAAGGGGGAAGGAGAGGTGGGGTGATGCATAAAACCTGAGTTTGATATAAGCACAGGTACCGTTCCAAAAACCAACTATGGAAGAGACAAGACCTACACCTTCATCAGGGAAAGGGACTCAAAAACCCATATTTCCCACAGAGGAATATATCTGACTAGTAAGAATCTTAAAACCTATGTATTGATATGTCTCCGTAAGGGAATCAAGTGTGTCTAGACTGGCATAAACATGGCAGCGAGAATCAGCTCAAACCCACTATAAAAAGGAATTTCAAAAACAAAACAAAAAAACTGGGAAATTCTTTACAATTCCTTCAGGGTCTCTGATGAACCCTGGAATGACCCTATCTACAACGACAGCTGGATGTGGCATAAGGCTGGACACTTGGGACTGAGAGGATTGGTGAGATTTGGTAAGCAAATGCAGACCCTTTAAAGCAATAATGCATGGCACCCATTCCATGGGTCCCAACTCTCCAGGTAGAAGGGAATATTACTACAGTTATAACATGTACCGGAAACCTAGAGAATGGACACACTGTGAATACGAAAGGTTTCTAAAACTCAACGAATAGTCCCTCTCCTGGTGCTCCGGTTTGACTTTCCATCTGCTTTACTATCAACCTCCGAACTTGGAGAGACTGCCCCTTTAACCTCCTGGTTCGCACAGGTTGCCAATTTGGCAGAGGATGAAACGGAACAGGGAGAACCAATGAGAAATTAGCTGTTAGGCATTTCGACGGGCACATATCACTGTAATTTCCCGGCAGGAAGAAGAATTAACCAAAGTCTCAGCCACCCACCGGGAACCAGTATAGGTCCTGAACCAAAATTTTGGCCTTGCGGTAAGCTCACCAAAAACGAGTTGAAAAATGGAGCTCAGGGGCACAGCAATTCACAAACTGGCCGAGTAATAAAGGACAACTATCGTCCAAAAATCTGTTGAGGGAAGGCAACGAGGCGGACTTGAAAGCGAGGCAGAATAGCAGGAAACAGATTTCAAGAGGTACGTTGGAATCGCCTTTAAAGCACAGGAAGAGGGTCACAACTTCGACAATGATGCACTTGTCCAAAAAGGGCGTATGCGTTTTCTCCTGAATATATTCAGGAGAAAACGCATATGCCCTTTTTGGCCAAGCAAGCAAGCGGGCAATGCAAATCTGCACTACAAAGAAGTATCACTTCCCACCGGTCAAAAGGGACATCCACAAAATGTGTAAAAACCTGAAAGGCAAGACAGGCCCTGGAGAACAGGGAGCCTTGTTATGCTGATGGGCGGGATGTAAATTGCCAACTGCCTCTCTGGAGGAGTGCATTGTGTTCCCTAAAACAAGTAAAGAACAGAGCTACAGAGCCAAGGGCACTTCCAGTCTAGGGAATATACCTTGGGAAAACTGAAAATCAATAAGACAGAGCCACCCCAAAATTTAGGGCTGCACTGCTTACAAGGACCTCACTTGGGTACACCTTAAATATCCCAGGAAATATAAAAATGGTTCAAAAAATTGTGGTACTTACGTACGATGGAATATCCCTCAGCCATGAAATCAATGTCATAAGACCAGTAGCAGCAAAATGGGTAGATTCAGGTACGATGATTCTAAGTGAAATAAGTCACAGAGAAAGAAACTTATCATAAGATATCACTTAGGAAGATCCTGTAAACATGGCTACACTTGAACTGAGTTAGGAAAGAGAACAGTGTCTCACATTTAGAAAACACTCTTATGCCTGCTTAAGGGGGAAGGAGAGGTGGGGTGATGCATAAACCCAGAGTTTGATATAAGCACAGGTACCGTTCCAAAAACCAACTATGGAATAGACAAGACCTACACCTTCCTCAGTGAAACGGACTCAAAACCCCATATTTCCCGCAGAGGAATATATCTGACTAGTAAGAATCTTAAAACCTATGTATTGATATGTGTCCGTAAGGGAATCAAGTCTGTCTAGACTGGCATAAACATGGCAGCGAGAATCAGCTCAAACCCACTATAAAAAAGAATTTCAAAAACAAAACAAAAAACTGGGAAATTCTTTCCAATTCCTTCAGGGTCTCTGATGAAACCTGGAATGACCCTATCTACAACGACAGCTGGATGTGGCATAAGTCTGGACACTTGGGACTGAGACGATTGGTGAGATTTGGTGAGCAAATGCAGACCCTTTAAAGCAATAATGCATGGCACCCATTCCATGGGTCCCAACTCTCCAGGTTGAAGGGAATATTACTACAGTTATAACATGTACCGGAAAACTAGAGAACGGACACACTGTGAATACGAAAGGTTTCTAAAACTCAACGAATAGTCCCTCTCCTGGTGCTCCGGTTTGACTTTCCATCTGCTTTACTATCAACCTCCCAACATGGAGAGACAGCCCCTTTAACCTCCTGGTTCGCACAGGTTGCCAATTTGGCAGAGGATGAAAGGGAAGAGGGAGAACCAATGAGAGAGTAGCTGTTAGGCATTTGGACGGGCACATATCACTGTAATTTCCCGGCAGGAAGAAGAATTAACCAAAGTCTCAGCCACCCACCGGGAACCAGTATAGGTCCTGAACCAAAATTTTGGACTTGCGGTCAGCTCACCAAAAACGAGTTGAAAAATGGAGCTCAGGGGCACAGCAATTCACAAACTGGCCGAGTAATAAAGGACAACTATCGTCCAGAAATCTGTTGAGGGAAGGCAACGAGGCGGACTTGAAAGTGAGGCAGAATAGCAGGAAACAGATTTCAAGAGGTACGTTGGAATCGCCTTTAAAGCACAGGAAGAGGGGCACAACTTCGACAATGATGCACTTGGCCAAAAAGGGCGTATGCGTTTTCTCCTGAATATATTCAGGAGAAAACGCATACGCCCTTTTTGGCCAAGCAAGCAAGCGGGCAATGCAAATCTGCACTACATAGAAGTATCACTTCCCACCGGTCAAAAGGGACATCCACAAAATGTGTAAAAACCAGAAAGGCAAGACAGGCCCTGGAGAACAGGGAGCCTTGTTATGCTGATGGGCGGGATGTAAATTGCCAACTGCCTCTCTGGAGGAGTGCATTGTGTTCCCTAAAACAAGTAAACAACAGAGCTACAGAGCCAAGGGCACTTCCAGTCTAGGGAATATACCTTGGGAAAACTGAAAATCAATAAGACAGAGGCACCCCAAAATTTAGGGCTGCACTGCTTACAAGGACCTCACTTGGGTACAACTTAAATATCCCAGGAAATATAAAAATGGTTCAAAAAATTGTGGTACTTACGTACGATGGAATATCCCTCAGCCATGAAATCAATGTCATAAGACCAGTAGCAGCAAAATGGGTAGATTCAGGTACGATGATTCTAAGTGAAATAAGTCACAGAGAAAAAGAAACTTATCATAAGATATCACATATGAAGATCCTGTAAACATGGCTACACTTGAACTGAGTTAGGAAAGAGAACAGTGTCTCACATTTAGAAAACACTCTTATGCCTACTTAAGGGGGAAGGAGAAGTGGAGTGATGCATAAAACCAGAGTTTGATATAAGAACAGGTACCGTTCCAAAAACCAACTATGGAATAGACAAGACCTACACCTTCCTCAGTGAAAGGGACTCAAAACCCCATATTTCCCGCAGAGGAATATATCTGACTAGTAAGAATCTTAAAACCTATGGATTGATAGGTCTCCGTAAGGGAATCAAGTGTGTCTAGACTGGCATAAACATGGCAGCGAGAATCAGCTCAAACCCACAATAAAAAGGAATTTCAAATACAAAACAAATAAACTGGGAAATTCTTTACAATTCCTTCAGGGTCTCTGATGAAACCTGGAATGACCCTATTTACAACGACAGCTGTATGTGGCAAAAGGCTGGAAACTTGGGACTGAGAGGATTGGTGAGATTGGGTGAGCAAATGCAGACCCTTTAAAGCAATAATGCATGGCAACCATTCCATGGGTCCCAACTCTCCAGGTTGAAGGGAATATTACTTCAGTTATAACATGTACCGGAAACCTAGAGAACGGACACACTGTGAATACGAAAGGTTTCTAAAACTCAACGAATAGTCCCTCTCCTGGTGTTCCGGTTTGACTTTCCATCTGCTTTACTATCAACCTCCCAACTTGGAGAGACTGCCCCTTTAACCTCCCGGTTGGCAAAGGTTGCCAATTTCGCAGAGGATGAAAGGGAAGAGGGAGAACCAATGAGAGAGTAGCTGTTAGGCATTTGGACGGGCACATATCACTGTAATTTCCCGGCAGGAAGAAGAATTAACCAAAGTCTCAGCCACCCACCGGGAACCAGTATAGGTCCTGAACCAAAATTTTGGACTTGCGGTCAGCTCACCAAAAACGAGTTGAAAAATGGAGCTCAGGGGCACAGCAATTCACAAACTGGCCGAGTAATAAAGGACAACTATCGTCCAAAAATCTGTTGAGGGAAGGCAACGAGGCGGACTTGAAAGCGAGG
Source organism: Hyperoodon ampullatus (assembly GCF_949752795.1). Lineage (NCBI taxonomy): Eukaryota > Metazoa > Chordata > Mammalia > Artiodactyla > Ziphiidae > Hyperoodon > Hyperoodon ampullatus. Next base: position 298,660 of record NW_027641015.1, read on the forward strand.
CAGAATAGCAGGAAACAGATTTCAAGAGGTACGTTGGAATCGCCTTTAAAGCACAGGAAGAGGGGCACAACTTCGACAATGATGCACTTGGCCAAAAAGGGCGTATGCGTTTTCTCCTGAATATATTCAGGAGAAAACGCATACGCCCTTTTTGGCCAAGCAAGCAAGCGGGCAATGCAAATCTGCACTACAAAGAAGTATCACTTCCCACCGGTCAAAAGGGACATCCACAAAATGTGTAAAAACCAGAAAGGCAAGACAGGCCCTGGAGAACAGGGAGCCTTGTTATGCTGATGGGCGGGATGTAAATTGCCAACTGCCTCTCTGGAGGAGTGCATTGTGTTCCCTAAAACAAGTAAAGAACAGAGCTACAGAGCCAAGGGCACTTCCAGTCTAGGGAATATACCTTGGGAAAACTGAAAATCAATAAGACAGAGCCACCCCAAAATTTAGGGCTGCACTGCTTACAAGGACCTCAACTTGGGTACACCTTAAATATCCCAGGAAATATAAAAATGGTTCAAAAAATTGTGGTACTTACGTACGATGGAATATCCCTCAGCCATGAAATCAATGTCATAAGACCAGTAGCAGCAAAATGGGTAGATTCAGGTACGATGATTCTAAGTGAAATAAGTCACAGAGAAAGAAACTTATCATAAGATATCACTTATGAAGATCCTGTAAACATGGCTACACTTGAACTGAGTTAGGAAAGAGAACAGTGTCTCACATTTAGAAAACACTCTTATGCCTGCTTAAGGGGGAAGGAGAGGTGGGGTGATGCATAAAACCTGAGTTTGATATAAGCACAGGTACCGTTCCAAAAACCAACTATGGAATAGAGAAGACCTACACCTTCCTCAGGGAAAGGGACTCAAAACCCCATATTTCCCGCAGAGGAATATATCTGACTAGTAAGAATCTTAAAACCTATGTATTGATATGTCTCCGTAAGGGAATCAGGTGTGTCTAGACTGGCATAAACATGGCAGCGAGAATCAGCTCAAACCCACTATAAAAAGGAATTTCAAAAACAAAACAAAAAAACTGGGAAATTCTTTACAATTCCTTCAGGTTCTCTGATGAAACCTGGAATGACCCTATCTACAATGACAGCTGGATGTGGCATAAGGCTGGACACTTGGGACTGAGAGGATTGGTGAGATTGGGTGAGCAAATGCAGGCCCTTTAAAGCAATAATGCATGGCACCCATTCCATGGGTCCCAACTCTCCAGGTTGAAGGGAATATTACTACAGTTATAACATGTACGAGAAACCTAGAGAACGGACACACTGTGAATATGAAAGCTTTCTAAAACTCAACGAATAGTCCCTCTCCTGGTGCTCCAGTTTGACGTTCTATCTGCTTTACTATCAATCTCCCAACTTGGAGAGACAGCCCCTTCAACCTCCTCGTTCACACAGGTTTCCAATTTCGCAGAGGATGAAAGGGAAGAGGGAGAACCAATGAGAGAGTAGCTGTTAGGCATTTGGACGGGCACATATCACTCTAACTTCCCAGCAGGAAGAAGAATTAAACAAAGTCTCAGCCCCCCACCGGGAACCAGTATACGTCTTGAACCACAATTTTGGACTTGCGGTCAGCTCACCAAAAACGAGTTGAAAAATGGAGCTCAGGGGCACAGCAATTCACAAACTGGCCGAGTAATAAAGGACAACTATCGTCCAAAAATCTGTTGAGGGAAGGCAACGAGGCGGACTTGAGAGCGAGGCAGAATAGCAGGAAACAGATTTCAAGAGGTACGTTGGAATCGCCTTTAAAGCACAGGAAGAGGGGCACAACTTTGACAATGAGGCACTTGGCCAAAAAGGGCGTATGCGTTTTCTCCTGAATATATTCAGGAGAAAACGCATACGCCCTTTTTGGCCAAACAAGCAAGCGGGCAATGCAAATCTGCACTACAAAGAAGTATCACTTCCCACCGGTCAAAAGGGACATCCACAAAATGTGTAAAAACCAGAAAGGCAAGACAGGCCCTGGAGAACAGGGAGCCTTGTTATGCTGATGGGCAGGATGTAAATTGCCAACTGCCTCTCTGGAGGAGTGCATTGTGTTCCCTAAAACAAGTAAACAACAGAGCTACAGAGCCAAGGGCACTTCCAGTCTAGGGAATATACCTTGGGAAAACTGAAAATCAATAAGACAGAGCCACCCCAAAATTTAGGGCTGCACTGCTTACAAGGACCTCAACTTGGGTACACCTTAAATATCCCAGGAAATATAAAAATGGTTCAAAAAATTGTGGTACTTACGTACGATGGAATATCCCTCAGCCATGAAATCAATGTCATAAGACCAGTAGCAGCAAAATGGGTAGATTCAGGTACGATGATTCTAAGTGAAATAAGTCACAGAGAAAAAGAAACTTATCATAAGATATCACATATGAAGATCCTGTAAACATGGCTACACTTGAACTGAGTTAGGAAAGAGAACAGTGTCTCACATTTAGAAAACACTCTTATGCCTACTTAAGGGGGAAGGAGAGGTGGAGTGATGCATAAAACCAGAGTTTGATATAAGCACAGGTACCGTTCCAAAAACCAACTATGGAATAGACAAGACCTACACCTTCCTCAGTGAAAGGGACTCAAAACCCCATATTTCCCGCAGAGGAATATATCTGACTAGTAAGAATCTTAAAACCTATGGATTGATAGGTCTCCGTAGGGGAATCAAGTGTGTCTAGACTGGCATAAACATGGCAGCGAGAATCAGCTCAAACACACAATAAAAAGGAATTTCAAATGCAAAACAAAAAAAACTGGGAAATTCTTTACAATTCCTTCAGGGTCTCTGTTGAAACCTGGAATGACCCTATTTACAACGACAGCTGGATGTGGCAAAAGGCTGGAAACTTGGGACTGAGAGGATTGGTGAGATTGGGTGAGCAAATGCAGACCCTTTAAAGCAATAATGCATGGCACCCATTCCATGGGTCCCAACTCTCCAGGTTGAAGGGAATATTACTTCTGTTATAACATGTACCAGAAACCTAGAGAACGGACACACTGTGAATACTAAAGGTTTCTAAAACTCAACGAATAGTCCCTCTCCTTGTGATCCGGTTTCACTTTCCATCTGCTTTACTATCAACCTCCCAACTTGGAGAGACTGCACCTTTAACCTCCCGGTTCGCACAGGTTGCCAATTTCGCAGAGGATGAAAGGGAAGAGGGAGAACCAATGAGAGAGTAGCTGTTAGGCATTTGGACGGGCACATATCACTGTAATTTACCGGCAGGAAGAAGAATTAACCAAAGTCTCAGCCACCCACCGGGAACCAGTATAGGTCCTGAACCAAAATTTTGGACTTGCGGTCAGCTCACCAAAAACGAGTTGAAAAATGGAGCTCAGGGGCACAGCAATTCACAAACTGGCCAAGTAATAAAGGACAACTATCGTCCAAAAATCTGTTGAGGGAAGGCAACGAGGCGGACTTGAAAGCGAGGCAGAATAGCAGGAAACAGATTTCAAGAGGTACGTTGGAATCGCCTTTAAAGCCCAGGAAGAGGGGCACAACTTCGACAATGATGCACTTGGCCAAAAAGGGCGTATGCGTTTTCTCCTGAATATATTCAGGAGAAAACGCATACGCCCTTTTTGGCCAAGCAAGCAAGCGGGCAATGCAAATCTGCACTACAAAGAAGTATCACTTCCCACCGGTCAAAAGGGACATCCACAAAATGTGTAAAAACCAGAAAGGCAAGACATGCCCTGGAGAACAGGGAGCCTTGTTATGCTGATGGGCGGGATGTAAATTGCCAACTGCCTCTCTGGAGGAGTGCATTGTGTTCCCTAAAACAATTACAGAACAGAGCTACAGAGCCAAGGGCACTTCCAGTCTAGGGAATATACCTTGGGAAAACTGAAAATCAATAAGGCAGAGCCACCCCAAAATTTAGGGCTGCACTGCTTACAAGGACCTCACTTGGGTACACCTTAAATATCCCAGGAAATATAAAAATGGTTCAAAAAATTGTGGTACTTACGTACGATGGAATATCCCTCAGCCATGAAATCAATGTCATAAGACCAGTAGCAGCAAAATGGGTAGATTCAGGTACGATGATTCTAAGTGAAATAAGTCACAGAGAAAAAGAAACTTATCATAAGATATCACTTATGAAGATCCTGTAAACATGGCTACACTTGAACTGAGTTAGGAAAGAGAACAGTGTCTCACATTTAGAAAACACTCTTATGCCTGCTTAAGGGGGAAGGAGAGGTGGGGTGATGCATAAAACCAGAGTTTGATATAAGCACAGGTACCGTTCCAAAAACCAACTATGGAATAGACAAGACCTACACCTTCCTCAGTGAAAGGGACTCAAAACCCCATATTTCCCGCAGAGGAATATATCTGACTAGTAAGAATCTTAAAACCTATGGATTGATATGTCTCCATAAGGGAATCAAGTGTGTCTAGACTGGCATAAACATGGCAGCGAAAATCAGCTCAAACCCACTATAAAAAGGAATTTCAAATCCAAAACAAAAAAACTGGGAAATTCTTTACAATTCCTTCAGGGTCTCTGATGAAACCTGGAATGACCCTATCTACAACGACAGCTGGATGTGGCATAAGGCTGGACACTTGGGACTGAGACGATTGGTGAGATTTGGTGAGCAAATGCAGACCCTTTAAAGCAATAATGCATGGCACCCATTCCATGGGTCCCAACTCTCCAGGTTGAAGGGAATATTACTACAGTTATAACATGTACGGGAAACCTAGAGAACGGACACACTGTGAATACGAAAGGTTTCTAAAACTCAACGAATAGTCCCTCTCCTGGTGCTCCAGTTTGACTTTCCATCTGCTTTACTATCAACCTCCCAACTTGGAGAGACAGCCCCTTTAACCTCCTGGTTCGCACAGGTTTCCAAATTGGCAGAGGATGAAAGGGAAGAGGGAGAACCAATGAGAGAGTAGCTGTTAGGCATTTGGACGGGCACATATCACAGTAAGTTCCCAGCAGGAAGAAGAATTATCCAAAGTCTCAGTCAGCCACCGGGAACCAGTATAGGTCCTGAACCAAAATGTTGGACTTGCGGTCAGCTCACCAAAAACGAGTTGAAAAATGGATCTCAGGGGCACAGCAATTCACAAACTGGCCGAGTAATAAAGGACAACTATCGTCCAAAAATCTGTTGAGGGAAGGCAACGAGGCGGACTTGAAAGCGAGGCAGAATAGCAGGAAACAGATTTCAAGAGGTACGTTGGAATCGCTTTTAAAGCACAGGAAGAGGGGCACAACTTCGACAACGAAGCACTTGGCCAAAAAGGGCGTATGCGTTTTCTCCTGAATATATTCAGGAGAAAACGCATACGTCCTTTTTGGCCAAGCAAGCAAGCGGGCAATGCAAATCTGCACTACAAAGAAGTATCACTTCCCACCGGTCAAAAGGGACATCCACAAAATGTGTAAAAACCAGAAAGGCAAGACAGGCCCTGGAGAACAGGGAGCCTTGTTATGCTGATGGGCGGGATGTAAATTGCCAACTGCCTCTCTGGAGGAGTGCGTTGTGTTCCCTAAAACAAGTAAAGAACAGAGCTACAGAGCCAAGGGGACTTCCAGTCTACGGAATATACCTTGGGAAAACTGAAAATCAATAAGACAGAGCCACCCCAAAATTTAGGTCTGCACTGCTTACAAGGACCTCAACTTGGGTACACCTTAAATATCCCAGGAAATATAAAAATGGTTCAAAAAATTGTGGTACTTACGTACGATGGAATATCCCTCAGCCATGAAATCAATGTCATAAGACCAGTAGTAGCAAAATGGGTAGATTCAGGTACGATGATTCTAAGTGAAATAAGTCACAGAGAAAGAAACTTATCATAAGATATCACTTATGAAGATCCTGTAAACATGGCTACACTTGAACTGAGTTAGGAAAGAGAACAGTGTCTCACATTTAGAAAACACTCTTATGCCTGCTTAAGGGGGAAGGAGAGGTGAGGTGATGCATAAAACCAGAGTTTCATATAAGCACAGGTACCGTTCCAAAAACCAACTATGGAATAGACAAGACCTACACCTTCCTCAGTGAAAGGGACTCAAAACCCCATATTTCCCACAGAGGAATATATCTGACAAGTAAGAATCTTAAAACCTATGTATTGATATGTCTCCGTAAGGGAATCAAGTGTGTCTAGACTGGCATAAACATGGCAGCGAGAATCAGCTCAAACCCACTATAAAAAGGAATTTCAAAAACAAAACAAAAAAACTGGGAAATTCTTTACAATTCCTTCAGGGTCTCTGATGAACCCTGGAATGACCCTATCTACAACGACAGCTGGATGTGGCATAAGGCTGGACAGTTGGGACTGAGACGATTGATGAGATTTGGTGAGCAAATGCAGACACTTTAAAGTAATAATGCATGGCACCCATTCCATGGGTCCCAACTCTCCATGTTGAAGGGAATATTACTACAGTTATAACATGTACGAGAAACCTAGAGAACGGACACACTGTGAATATGAAAGGTTTCTAAAACTCAACGAATAGTCCCTATCCTGGTGCTCCGGTTTGACTTTCCATCTGCTTTACTATCAATCTCCCAACTTGGAGAGACAGCCCCTTCAACCTCCTGGTTCACACATGTTTCCAATTTGGCAGAGGATGAAAGGGAAGAGGGAGAACCAATGAGAGAGTAGCTGTTAGGTATTTTGTCGGGCACATATCACTCTAACTTCCCGGCAGGAAGAAGAATTAACCAAAGTCTCAGCCCCCCACCAGGAACCAGTATAGGTCCTGAACCAAAATTTTGGACTTGCGGTCGGCTCAACAAAAACGAGTTGAAAAATGGAGCTCAGGGGCACAGCAATTCACAAACTGGCCGAGTAATAAAGGACAACTATCGTCCAAAAATCTGTTGAGGGAAGGCAACGAGGCGGACTTGAAAGCGAGGCAGAATAGCAGGAAACAGATTTCAAGAGGTACGTTGGAATCGCCTTTAAAGCACAGGAAGAGGGGCACAACTTCGACAATGATGCACTTGGCCAAAAAGGGCGTATGCGTTTTCTCCTTTGGCCAAGCAAGCAAGCGGGCAATGCAAATCTGCACTACAAAGAAGTATCACTTCCCACCGGTCAAAAGGGACATCCACAAAATGTGTAAAAACCAGAAAGGCAAGACAGGCCCTGGAGAACAGGGAGCCTTGTTATGCTGATGGGCGGGATGTAAATTGCCAACTGCCTCTCTGGAGGAGTGCATTGTGTTCCCTAAAAGAAGTAAAGAACAGAGCTACAGAGCCAAGGGCACTTCCAGTCTAGGGAATATACCTTGGGAAAACTGAAAATCAATAAGACAGAGCCACCCTAAAATTTAGGGCTGCACTGCTTACAAGGACCTCACTTGGGTACACCTTAAATATCCCAGGAAATATAAAAATGGTTCAAAAAATGTGGTACTTACGTACGATGGAATATCCCTCAGCCATGAAATCAATGTCATAAGACCAGTAGCAGCAAAATGGGTAGATTCAGGTACGATGATTCTAAGTGAAATAAGTCACAGAGAAAGAAACTTATCATAAGATATCACTTATGAAGATCCTGTAAACATGGCTACACTTGAATTGAGTTAGGAAAGAGAACAGTGTCTCACATTTAGAAAACACTCTTATGCCTGCTTAAGGGGGAAGGAGAGGTGGGGTGATGCATAAACCCAGAGTTTGATATAAGCACAGGTACCGTTCCAAAAACCAACTATGGAATAGACAAGACCTACACCTTCCTCAGTGAAAGGGACTCAAAACCCCATATTTCCCGCAGAGGAATATATCTGACTAGTAAGAATCTTAAAACCTATGTATTGATATGTGTCCGTAAGGGAATCAAGTGTGTCTAGCCTGGCATAAACATGGCAGCGAGAATCAGCTCAAACCCACTATAAAAAGGAATTTCAAAAACAAAACAAAAAAACTGGGAAATTCTTTACAATTCCTTCAGGGTCTCTGATGAAACCTGGAATGACCCTATCTACAACGACAGCTGGATGTGGCATAAGGCTGGACACTTGGGACTAAGACGATTGGTGAGATTTGGTGAGCAAATGCAGACCCTTTAAAGCAATAATGCATGGCACCCATTCCATGGGTCCCAACTCTCCAGGTTGAAGGGAATATTACTACAGTTATAACATGTACCGGAAAACTAGAGAACGGACACACTGTGAATACGAAAGGTTTCTAAAACTCAACGAATAGTCCCTCTCCTGGTGCTCCGGTTTGACTTTCCATCTGCTTTACTATCAACCTCCCAACTTGGAGAGACAGCCCCTTTAACCTCCTGGTTCGCACAGGTTGCCAATTTGGCAGAGGATGAAAGGGAAGAGGGAGAACCAATGAGAGAGTAGCTGTTAGGAATTTGGACGGGCACATATCACTGTAATTTCCCGGCAGGAAGAAGAATTAACCAAAGTCTCAGCCACCCACCGGGAACCAGTATAGGTCCTGAACCAAAATTTTGGACTTGTGGTCAGCTCACCAAAAACGAGTTGAAAAATGGAGCTCAGGGGCACAGCAATTCACAAACTGGCCGAGTAATAAAGGACAACTATCATCCAGAAATCTGTTGAGGGAAGGCAACGAGGCGGACTTGAAAGCGAGGCAGAATAGCAGGAAACAGATTTCAAGAGGTACGTTGGAATCGCCTTTAAAGCACAGGAAGAGGGGCACAACTTCGACAATGATGCACTTGGCCAAAAAGGGCGTATGCGTTTTCTCCTGAATATATTCAGGAGAAAACGCATACGCCCTTTTTGGCCAAGCAAGCAAGGGGGCAATGCAAATCTGCAGTACAAAGAAGTATCACTTCCCACCGGTCAAAAGGGACATCCACAAAATGTGTAAAAACCAGAAAGGCAAGACTGGCCCTGGAGAACAGGGAGCCTTGTTATGCTGATGGGCGGGATGTAAATTGCCAACTGCCTCTCTGGAGGAGTGCATTGTGTTCCCTAAAACAAGTAAAGAACAGAGCTAAAGAGCCAAGGGCACTTCCAGTCTAGGGAATATACCTTGGGAAAACTGAAAATCAATAAGACAGAGCCACCCTAAAATTTAGGGCTGCACTGCTTACAAGGACCTCAACTTGGGTACACCTTAAATATCCCAGGAAATATAAAAATGATACAAAAAATTGTGGTACTTACGTACGATGGAATATCCCTCAGCCATGAAATCAATGTCATAAGACCAGTAGCAGCAAAATGGGTAGATTCAGGTACGATGATTCTAAGTGAAATAAGTCACAGAGAAAGAAACTTATCATAAGATATCACTTATGAAGATCCTGTAAACATGGCTACACTTGAACTGAGTTAGGAAAGAGAACAGTGTCTCACATTTAGAAAACACTCTTATGCCTGCTTAAGGGGGAAGGAGAGGTGGGGTGATGCATAAAACCAGAGTTTGATATAAGCACAGGTACCGTTCCAAAAACCAACTATGGAATAGACAAGACCTACACCTTCCTCAGTGAAAGGGACTCAAAACCCCATATTTCCCGCAGAGGAATATATCTGACTAGTAAGAATCTTAAAACCTATGTATTAATATGTCTCTGTAAGGGAATCAAGTGTGTCTAGACTGGCATAAACATGGCAGCGAGAATCAGCTCAAACCCACTATAAAACGGAATTTCAAAAACAAAACAAAAAAACTGGGAAAATCTTTACAATTCCTTCAGGGTCTCTGATGAAACCTGGAATGACCCTATCTACAACGACAGCTGGATGTGGCATAAGGCTGGACACTTGGGACTGAGACGATTGGTGAGATTTGGTGAGCAAATGCAGACCCTTTAAAGCAATAATGCATGGCACCCATTCCATGGGTCCCAACTCTCCAGGTTGAAGGGAATATTACTACAGTTATAACATGTACCGGAAACCTAGAGAACGGACACACTGTGAATATGAAAGGTTTCTAAAACTCAACGAATAGTCCCTCTCCTGGTGCTCCGGTTTGACTTTCCATCCGCTTTACTATCAACCTCCCAACTTGGAGAGACAGCCCCTTTAACCTCCTGGTTCGCACAGGTTGCCAATTTGGCAGAGGATGAAAGGGAAGAGGGAGAACCAATGAGAGAGTAGCTGTTAGGAATTTGGACGGGCACATATCACTGTAATTTCCCGGCAGGAAGAAGAATTAACCAAAGTCTCAGCCACCCACCGGGAACCAGTATAGGTCCTGAACCAAAATTTTGGACTTGTGGTCAGCTCACCAAAAACGAGTTGAAAAATGGAGCTCAGGGTCACAGCAATTCACAAACTGGCCGAGTAATAAAGGACAACTATCATCCAAAAACCTGTTGAGGGAAGGCAACGAGGCGGACTTGAAAGCGAGGCAGAATAGCAGGAAACAGATTTCAAGAGGTACGTTGGAATCGCCTTTAAAGCACAGGAAGAGGGGCACAACTTCGACAATGATGCACTTGGCCAAAAAGGGCGTATGCGTTTTCTCCTGAATATATTCAGGAGAAAACGCATACGCCCTTTTTGGCCAAGCAAGCAAGCGGGCAATGCAAATCTGCACTACAAAGAAGTATCACTTCCCACCGGTCAAAAGGGACATCCACAAAATGTGTAAAAACCAGAAAGGCAAGACAGGCCCTGGAGAACAGGGAGCCTTGTTATGCTGATGGGCGGGATGTAAATTGCCAACTGCCTCTCTGGAGGAGTGCATTGTGTTCCCTAAAACAAGTAAAGAACAGAGCTACAGAGCCAAGGGCACTTCCAGTCTAGGGAATATACCTTGGGAAAACTGAAAATCAATAAGACAGAGCCACCCTAAAATTTAGGGCTGCACTGCTTACAAGGACCTCAACTTGGGTGCACCTTAAATATCCCAGGAAATATAAAAATGGTTCAAAAAATTGTGGTACTTACGTACGATGGAATATCCCTCAGCCATGAAATCAATGTCATAAGACCAGTAGCAGCAAAATGGGTAGATTCAGGTACGATGATTCTAAGTGTAATAAGTCACAGAGAAAGAAACTTATCATACGATATCACTTATGAAGATCCTGTAAACATGGCTACACTTGAACTGAGTTAGGAAAGAGAACAGTGTCTCACATTTAGAAAACACTCTTATGCCTGCTTAAGGGGGAAGGAGAGGTGAGGTGATGCATAAAACCAGAGTTTGATATAAGCACAGGTACCGTTCCAAAAACCAACTATGGAGTAGACAAGACCTACACCTTCCTCAGTGAAAGGGACTCAAAACCCCATATTTCCCGAAGAGGAATATATCTGACTAGTAAGAATCTTAAAACCTATGTATTGATATGTCTCTGTAAGGGAATCAAGTGTGTCTAGACTGGCATAAACATGGCAGCGAGAATCAGCTCAAACCCACTATAAAAAGGAATTTCAAAAACAAAACAAAAAACTGGGAAATTCTTTACAATTCCTTCAGGGTCTCTGATGAAACCTGGAATGACCCTATCTAAAACGACAGCTGGATGTGGCATAAGGCTGGACCCTTGAGACTGAGAGGATTGGTGAGATTGGGTGAGCAAATGCAGACCCTTTAAAGCAATAATGCATGGCACCCATTCCATGGGTCCCAACTCTCCAGGTTGAAGGGGATATTACTACAGTTATAACATATACGAGAAACCTAGAGAACGGACACACTGTGAATATGAAAGGTTTCTAAAACTCAACGAATAGTCCCTCTCCTGGTGCTCCGGTTTGACTTTCCATCTGCTTTACTATCAATCTCCCAACTTGGAGAGACAGCCCCTTCAACCTCCTGGTTCGCACAGGTTTCCAATTTGGCAGAGGATGAAAGGGAAGAGGGAGAACCAATGAGAGAGTAGCTGTTAGGTATTTGGTCGGGCACATATCACTCTAACTTCCCGGCAGGGAGAAGAATTAACCAAAGTCTCAGCCCCCCACCGGGAACCTGTATAGGTCCTGAACCAAAATTTTGGACTTGCGGTCAGCTCACCAAAAACGAGTTGAAAAATGGAGCTCAGGGGCACAGCAATTCACAAACTTGCCGAGTAATAAAGGACAACTATCGTCCAAAAATCTGTTGAGGGAAGGCAACGAGGCGGACTTGAAAGCGAGGCAGAATAGCAGGAAACAGATTTCAAGAGGTACGTTGGAATCACCTTTAAAGCACAGGAAGAGGGGCACAACTTCGACAATGATGCACTTGGCCAAAAAGGGCGTATGCGTTTTCTCCTGAATATATTCAGGAGAAAATGCATACGCCCTTTTTGGCCAAGCAAGCAAGCGGGCAATGCAAATCTGCACTACAAAGAAGTATCACTTCCCACCGGTCAAAAGGGACATCCACAAAATGTGTAAAAACCAGAAAGGCAAGACAGGCCCTGGAGAACAGGGAGCCTTGTTATGCTGATGGGCGGGATGCAAATTGCCAACTGCCTCTCTGGAGGAGTGCATTGTGTTCCCTAAAACAAGTAAAGAACTGAGCTACAGAGCCAAGGGCACTTCCAGTCTAGGGAATATACCTTGGGAAAACTGAAAATCAATAAGACAGAGCCACCCTAAAATTTAGGGCTGCACTGCTTACAAGGACCTCAACTTGGGTGCACCTTAAATATCCCAGGAAATATAAAAATGGTTCAAAAAATTGTGGTACTTACGTACGATGGAATATCCCTCAGCCATGAAATCAATGTCATAAGACCAGTAGCAGCAAAATGGGTAGATTCAGGTACGATGATTCTAAGTGAAATAATCACAGAGTAAAAGAAACTTATCATAAGATATCACTTAGGAAGATCCTGTAAACCTGGCTACACTTGAACTGAGTTAGGAAAGAGAACAGTGTCTCACATTTAGAAAACACTCTTATGCCTGCTTAAGGGGGAAGGAGAGGTGGGGTGATGCATACACCCAGAGTTTGATATAAGCACAGGTACCGTTCCAAAAACCAACTATTGAATAGACAAGACCTACACCTTCCTCAGTGAAAGGGACTCAAAACCCCATATTTCCCGCAGAGGAATATATCTGACTAGTAAGAATCTTAAAACCTATGTATTGATAGGTCTCCGTAAGGGAATCAAGTGTGTCTAGACTGGCATAAACATGGCAGCGAGAATCAGCTCAAACCCACTATAAAAAGGAATTTCATAAACAAAACAGAAAAACTGGGAAATTCTTTACAATTCCTTCAGGGTCTCTGATGAACCCTGGAATGACCCTATCTACAACGACAGCTGGATGTGGCATAAGGCTGGACACTTGGGACTGAGACGATTGGTGAGATTTGGTGAGCAAATGCAGACCCTTTAAAGCAATAATGCATGGCACCCATTCCATGGGTCCCAACTCTCCAGGTTGAAGGGAATATTACTACAGTTATAACATGTACCGGAAACCTAGAGAACGGACACACTGTGAATACGAAAGGTTTCTAAAACTCAACGAATAGTCCCTATCCTGGTGCTCCGGTTTGACTTTCCATCTGCTTTACTATCAACCTCCCAACTTGGAGAGACAGCCCCTTTAATCTCCTGGTTCGCACAGGTTGCCAAATTGGCAGAGGATGAAAGGGAAGAGGGAGAACCAATGAGAGATTAGCTGTTAGGCATTTGGACGGGCACATATCACTGTAATTTCCCGGCACGAAGAAGAATTAACCAAAGTCTCAGCCACCCACCGGGAACCAGTATAAGTCCTGAACCAAAATTTTGGACTTGCGGTCAGCTCACCAAAAACGAGTTGAAAAACGGAGCTCAGGGGCACAGCAATTCACAAACTGGCCGAGTAATAAAGGACAACTATCGTCCAAAAATCTGTTGAGGGAAGGCAACGAGGCGGACTTGAAAGCGAGGCAGAATAGCAGGAAACAGATTTCAAGAGGTACGTTGGAATCGCCTTTAAAGCACAGGAAGAGGGGCACAACTTCGACAATGATGCACTTGGCCAAAAAGGGCGTATGCGTTTTCTCCTGAATATATTCAGGAGAAAACGCATACGCCCATTTTGGCCAAGCAAGCAAGCGGGCAATGCAAATCTGCACTACAAAGAAGTATCACTTACCACCGGTCAAAAGGGACATCCACAAAATGTGTAAAAACCAGAAAGGCAAGACAGGCCCTGGAGAACAGGGAGCCTTGTTATGCTGATGGGCGGGATGTAAATTGCCAACTGCCTCTCTGGAGGAGTGCATTGTGTTCCCTAAAACAAGTACAGAACAGAGCTACAGAGCCAAGGGCACTTCCAGTCTAGGGAATATACCTTGGGAAAACTGAAAATCAATAAGACAGAACCACCCCAAAATTTAGGGCTGCACTGCTTACAAGGACCTCACTTGGGTACACCTTAAATATCCCAGGAAATATAAAAATGGTTCAAAAAATTGTGGTACTTACGTACGATGGAATATCCCTCAGCCATGAAATCAATGTCATAAGACCAGTAGCAGCAAAATGGGTAGATTCAGGTACGATGATTCTAAGTGAAATAAGTCACAGAGAAAAAGTAACTTATCATAACATATCACTTATGAAGATCCTGTAAACATGGCTACACTTGAACTGAGTTAGGAAAGAGAACAGTGTCTCACATTTAGAAAACACTCTTATGCCTGCTTAAGGGGGAAGGAGAGGTGGGGTGATGCATAAAACCAGAGTTTGATATAAGCACAGGTACCGTTCCAAAAACCAACTATGGAATAGACAAGACCTACACCTTCCTCAGTGAAAGGGACTCAAAACCCCATATTTCCCGCAGAGGAATATATCTGACTAGTAAGAATCTTAAAACCTATGGATTGATATGTCTCCGTAAGGGAATCAAGTGTGTCTACACTGGCATAAACATGGCAGTGAGAATCAGCTCAAACCCACTATAAAAAGGAATTTCAAATCCAAAACAAAAAAACTGGGAAATTCTTTACAATTCCTTCAGGGTCTCTGATGAAACCTGGAATGACCCTATCTACAACGACAGCTGGATGTGGCATAAGGCTGGACACTTGGGACTGAGACGATTGGTGAGATTTGGTGAGCAAATGCAGACCCTTTAAAGTAATAATGCATGGCACCCATTCCATGGGTCCCAACTCTCCAGGTTGAAGGGAATATTACTACAGTTATAACATGTACGGGAAACCTAGAGAACGGACACACTGTGAATACGAAAGGTTTCTAAAACTCAACGAATAGTCCCTCTCCTGGTGCTCCAGTTTGACTTTCCATCTGCTTTACTATCAACCTCCCAACTTGGAGAGACAGCCCCTTTAACCTCCTGGTTCGCACAGGTTTCCAAATTGGCAGAGGATGAAAGGGAAGAGGGAGAACCAATGAGAGAGTAGCTGTTAGGCATTTGGACGGGCACATATCACACTAAGTTCCCAGCAGGAAGAAGAATTAACCAAAGTCTCAGTCACCCACCGGGAACCAGTATAGGTCCTGAACCAAAATGTTGGACTTGCGGTCAGCTCACCAAAAACGAGTTGAAAAATGGAGCTCAGGGGCACAGCAATTCACAAACTGGCCGAGTAATAAAGGACAACTATCGTCCAAAAATCTGTTGAGGGAAGGCAACGAGGCGGACTTGAAAGCGAGGCAGAATAGCAGGAAACAGATTTCAAGAGGTACGTTGGAATCGCTTTTAAAGCACAGGAAGAGGGGCACAACTTCGACAATGATGCACTTGGCCAAAAAGGGCGTATGCGTTTTCTCCTGAATATATTCAGGAGAAAACGCATACGCCCTTTTTGGCCAAGCAAGCAAGCGGGCAATGCAAATCTGCACTACAAAGAAGTATCACTTCCCACCGGTCAAAAGGGACATCCACAAAATGTGTAAAAACCAGAAAGGCAAGACAGGCCCTGGAGAACAGGGAGCCTTGTTATGCTGATGGGCGGGATGTAAATTGCCAACTGCCTCTCTGGAGGAGTGCATTGTGTTCCCTAAAACAAGTAAAGAACAGAGCTAAAGAGCCAAGGGCACTTCCAGTCTAGGGAATATACCTTGGGAAAACTGAAAATCAATAAGACAGAGCCACCCTAAAATTTAGGGCTGCACTGCTTACAAGGACCTCAACTTGGGTACACCTTAAATATCCCAGGAAATATAAAAATGGTACAAAAAATTGTGGTACTTACGTACGATGGAATATCCCTCAGCCATGAAATCAATGTCATAAGACCAGTAGCAGCAAAATGGGTAGATTCAGGTACGATGATTCTAAGTGTAATAAGTCACAGAGAAAGAAACTTATCATACGATATCACTTATGAAGATCCTGTAAACATGGCTACACTTGAACTGAGTTAGGAAAGAGAACAGTGTCTCACATTTAGAAAACACTCTTATGCCTGCTTAAGGGGGAAGGAGAGGTGAGGTGATGCATAAAACCAGAGTTTGATATAAGCACAGGTACCGTTCCAAAAACCAACTATGGAGTAGACAAGACCTACACCTTCCTCAGTGAAAGGGACTCAAAACCCCATATTTCCCGAAGAGGAATATATCTGACTAGTAAGAATCTTAAAACCTATGTATTGATATGTCTCTGTAAGGGAATCAAGTGTGTCTAGACTGGCATAAACATGGCAGCGAGAATCAGCTCAAACCCACTATAAAAAGGAATTTCAAAAACAAAACAAAAAACTGGGAAATTCTTTACAATTCCTTCAGGGTCTCTGATGAAACCTGGAATGACCCTATCTAAAACGACAGCTGGATGTGGCATAAGGCTGGACCCTTGAGACTCAGAGGATTGGTGAGATTGGGTGAGCAAATGCAGACCCTTTAAAGCAATAATGCATGGCACCCATTCCATGGGTCCCAACTCTCCAGGTTGAAGGGGATATTACTACAGTTATAACATATACGAGAAACCTAGAGAACGGACACACTGTGAATATGAAAGGTTTCTAAAACTCAACGAATAGTCCCTCTCCTGGTGCTCCGGTTTGACTTTCCATCTGCTTTACTATCAATCTCCCAACTTGGAGAGACAGCCCCTTCAACCTCCTGGTTCGCACAGGTTTCCAATTTGGCAGAGGATGAAAGGGAAGAGGGAGAACCAATGAGAGAGTAGCTGTTAGGTATTTGGTCGGGCACATATCACTCTAACTTCCCGGCAGGGAGAAGAATTAACCAAAGTCTCAGCCCCCCACCGGGAACCTGTATAGGTCCTGAACCAAAATTTTGGACTTGCGGTCAGCTCACCAAAAACGAGTTGAAAAATGGAGCTTAGGGGCACAGCAATTCACAAACTGGCCGAGTAATAAAGGACAACTATCGTCCAAAAATCTGTTGAGGGAAGGCAACGAGGCGGACTTGAAAGCGAGGCAGAATAGCAGGAAACAGATTTCAAGAGGTACGTTGGAATCACCTTTAAAGCACAGGAAGAGGGGCACAACTTCGACAATGATGCACTTGGCCAAAAAGGGCGTATGCGTTTTCTCCTGAATATATTCAGGAGAAAATGCATACGCCCTTTTTGGCCAAGCAAGCAAGCGGGCAATGCAAATCTGCACTACAAAGAAGTATCACTTCCCACCGGTCAAAAGGGACATCCACAAAATGTGTAAAAACCAGAAAGGCAAGACAGGCCCTGGAGAACAGGGAGCCTTGTTATGCTGATGGGCGGGATGTAAATTGCCAACTGCCTCTCTGGAGGAGTGCATTGTGTTCCCTAAAACAAGTAAAGAACTGAGCTACAGAGC
Organism: Hyperoodon ampullatus; assembly: GCF_949752795.1. Taxonomy (NCBI): domain Eukaryota; kingdom Metazoa; phylum Chordata; class Mammalia; order Artiodactyla; family Ziphiidae; genus Hyperoodon; species Hyperoodon ampullatus. Next base: position 316,376 of record NW_027641015.1, read on the forward strand.
CAAGGGCACTTCCAGTCTAGGGAATATACCTTGGGAAAACTGAAAATCAATAAGACAGAGCCACCCCAAAATTTAGGGCTGCACTGCTTACAAGGAACTCAACTTGGGTGCACCTTAAATATCCCAGGAAATATAAAAATGGTTCAAAAAATTGTGGTACTTACGTACGATGGAATATCCCTCAGCCATGAAATCAATGTCATAAGACCAGTAGCAGCAAAATGGGTAGATTCAGGTACGATGATTCTAAGTGAAATAATCACAGAGTAAAAGAAACTTATCATAAGATATCACTTAGGAAGATCCTGTAAACCTGGCTACACTTGAACTGAGTTAGGAAAGAGAACAGTGTCTCACATTTAGAAAACACTCTTATGCCTGCTTAAGGGGGAAGGAGAGGTGGGGTGATGCATACACCCAGAGTTTGATATAAGCACAGGTACCGTTCCAAAAACCAACTATTGAATAGACAAGACCTACACCTTCCTCAGTGAAAGGGACTCAAAACCCCATATTTCCCGCAGAGGAATATATCTGACTACTAAGAATCTTAAAACCTATGTATTGATAGGTCTCCGTAAGGGAATCAAGTGTGTCTAGACTGGCATAAACATGGCAGCGAGAATCAGCTCAAACCCACTATAAAAAGGAATTTCATAAACAAAACAGAAAAACTGGGAAATTCTTTACAATTCCTTCAGGGTCTCTGATGAACCCTGGAATGACCCTATCTACAACGACAGCTGGATGTGGCATAAGGCTGGACACTTGGGACTGAGACGATTGGTGAGATTTGGTGAGCAAATGCAGACCCTTTAAAGCAATAATGCATGGCACCCATTCCATGGGTCCCAACTCTCCAGGTTGAAGGGAATATTACTACAGTTATAACATGTACCGGAAACCTAGAGAACGGACACACTGTGAATACGAAAGGTTTCTAAAACTCAACGAATAGTCCCTATCCTGGTGCTCCGGTTTGACTTTCCATCTGCTTTACTATCAACCTCCCAACTTGGAGAGACAGCCCCTTTAATCTCCTGGTTCGCACAGGTTGCCAATTTGGCAGAGGATGAAAGGGAAGAGGGAGAACCAATGAGAGAGGAGCTGTTAGGCATTTGGACGGGCACATATCACACTAAGTTCCCAGCAGGAAGAAGAATTAACCAAAGTCTCAGTCACCCACCGGGAACCAGTATAGGTCCTGAACCAAAATGTTGGACTTGCGGTCAGCTCACCAAAAACGAGTTGAAAAATGGAGCTCAGGGGCACAGCAATTCACAAACTGGCCGAGTAATAAAGGACAACTATCGTCCAAAAATCTGTTGAGGGAAGGCAACGAGGCGGACTTGAAAGCGAGGCAGAATAGCAGGAAACAGATTTCAAGAGGTACGTTGGAATCGCTTTTAAAGCACAGGAAGAGGGGCACAACTTCGACAATGATGCACTTGGCCAAAAAGTGCGTATGCGTTTTCTCCTGAATATATTCAGGAGAAAACGCATACGCCCTTTTTGGCCAAGCAAGCAAGCGGGCAATGCAAATCTGCACTACAAAGAAGTATCACTTCCCACCAGTCAAAAGGGACATCCACAAAATGTGTAAAAACCAGAAAGGCAAGACAGGCCCTGGAGAACAGGGAGCCTTGTTATGCTGATGGGCGGGATGTAAATTGCCAACTGCCTCTCTGGAGGAGTGCATTGTGTTCCCTAAAACAAGTAAAGAACAGAGCTACAGAGCCAAGGGCACTTCCAGTCTAGGGAATATACCTTGGGAAAACTGAAAATCAATAAGACAGAGCCACCCCAAAATTTAGGGCTGCACTGCTTACAAGGACCTCACTTGTGTACACCTTAAATATCCCAGGAAATATAAAAATGGTTCAAAAAATTGTGGTACTTACGTACGATGGAATATCCCTCAGCCATTAAATCAATGTCATAAGACCAGTAGTAGCAAAATGGGTAGATTCAGGTACGATGATTCTAAGTGAAATAAGTCACAGAGAAAGAAACTTATCATAAGATATCACTTATGACGATCCTGTAAACATGGCTACACTTGAACTGAGTTAGGAAAGAGAACAGTGTCTCACATTTAGAAAACACTCTTATGCCTGCTTAAGGGGGAAGGACAGGTGGGGTGATGCATAAAACCAGAGTTTGATATAAGCACAGGTACCGTTCCAAAAACCAACTATGGAATATCCAAGACCTACACCTTCCTCAGTGAAAGGGACTCAAAACCCCATATTTCCCGCAGAGGAATATATCTGACTAGTAAGAATCTTAAAACCTATGTATTGATATGTCTCCGTAAGGGAATCAAGTGTGTCTAGACTGGCATAAACATGGCAGCGAGAATCAGCTCAAACCCACTATAAAAAGGAATTTCAAAAACAAAACAAAAAAACTGGGAAATTCTTTACAATTCCTTCAGGGTCTCTGATGAAACCTGGAATGACCCTATCTACAATGACAGCTGGATGTGGCACAAGGAGGGACACTTGGGACTGAGACGATTGGTGAGATTTGGTGAGCAAATGCAGACCCTTGAAATCACAAATGCCGGGCACCCATTCCATGGGTCCCAACTCTCCAGGTTGAAGGGAATATTACTACAGCTATAACATGTACGGGAAACCTAGAGAACGGACCCACTGTGAATACGAAAGGTTTCTAAAACTCAACGAATAGTCCCTCTCCAGGTGCTCCGGTTTGACTTTCCATCTGCTTTACTATCAACCTCCGAACTTGGAGAGACTGCCCCTTTAACCTCCTGGTTCGCACAGGTTGCCAATTTGGCAGAGGATGAAAGGGAAGAGGGAGAACCAATGAGAGAGTAGCTGTTAGGCATTTGGACGGGCACATATCACTGTAATTTCCCGGCAGGAAGAATAATTAACCAAAGTCTCAGCCACCCACCGGGAACCAGTATAGGTCCTGAACCAAAATTTTGGACTTGCGGTCAGCTCACCAAAAACGAGTTGAAAAATGGAGCTCAGGGGCACAGCATTTCACAAACTGGCCGAGTAATAAAGGACAACTATCATCCAAAAATCTGTTGAGGGAAGGCAACGAGGCGGACTTGAAAGCGAGGCAGAATAGCAGGAAACAGATTTCAAGAGGTACGTTGGAATGGCCTTTAAAGCACAGGAAGAGGGGCACAACTTCGACAATGATGCACTTGGCCAAAAAGGGGGTATGCGTTTTCTCCTTTGGCCAAGCAAGCAAGCGGGCAATGCAAATCTGTACTACAAAGAAGTATCACTTTCCACCGGAAAAAAGGGACATCCACAAAATGTGTAAAAACCAGAAAGGCAAGACAGGCCCTGGAGAACAGGGAGCCTTGTTATGCTGAAGGGCGGGATGTAAATTGCCAACTGCCTCTCTGGAGGAGTGCATTGTGTTCCCTAAAACAAGTAAAGAACAGAGCTACAGAGCCAAGGGCACTTCCAGTCTAGGGAATATACCTTGGGAAAACTGAAAATCAATAAGACAGAGCCACCCCAAAATTTAGGGCTGCACTGCTTACAAGGACCTCAACTTGGGTACACCTTAAATATCCCAGGAAATATAAAAATGGTTCAAAAAATTGTGGTACTTACGTACGATGGAATATCCCTCAGCCATGAAATCAATGTCATAAGACCAGTAGCAGCAAAATGGGTGGATTCAGGTACGGTGATTCTAAGTGAAATAAGTCACACAGAAAAAGAAACTTATCATAAGATATCACTTATGAAGATCCTGTAAACATGGCTACACTTGAACTGAGTTAGGAAAGAGAACAGTGTCTCACATTTAGAAAACAATATTATGCCTGCTTAAGGAGGAAGGAGAGTTGGGGTGATGCATAAAACCTGAGTTTGATATAAGCACAGGTACCGTTCCAAAAACCAACTATGGATTAGACAAGACCTACACCTTCCTCAGTGAAAGGGACTCAAAACCCCATATTTCCCGCAGAGGAATATATCTGACTAGTAAGAATCTTAAAACCTGTGTATTGATATGTCTCCGTAAGGGAATCAAGTGTGTCTAGACTGGCATAAACATGGCAGCGAGAATCAGCTCAAACCCACTATAAAAAGGAATTTCAAAAACAAAACAAAAAAACTGGGAAATTCTTTACAATTCCTTCAGGGTCTCTGATGAAACCTGGAATGACCCTATCTACAAGGACAGCTGGATGTGGCATAAGGCTGGACACTTGGGACTGAGAGGATTGGTGAGATAGGGTGAGCAAATGCAGGCCCTTTAAAGCAATAATGCACGGCACCCATTCCATGGGTCCCAACTCTCCAGGTTGAATGGAATATTACTTCAGTTATAACATGTACCAGAAACCTAGAGAACGGACACACTGTGAATACGAAAGGTTTCTAAAACTCAACGAATAGTCCCTCTCCTGGTGCTCCGGTTTGACTTTCCATCTGCTTTACTATCAACCTCCCAACTTGGAGAGACAGCCCCTTTAACCTCCTGGTTCGCACAGGTTTCCAATTTGGCAGAGGATGAAAGGGAAGAGGGAGAACCAATGAGAGAGTAGCTGTTAGGCATTTGGATGGGCACATATCACTGTAATTTCCCGGCAGGAAGAAGAATTAACCAAAGTCACAGCCACCCACCAGGAACCAGTATAGGTCCTGAACCAAAATTTTGGACTTGCGGTCAGCTCACCAAAAACGAGTTGAAAAATGTAGCTCACGGGCACAGCAATTCAAAAACTGGCCGAGTAATAAAGGACAACTATCGTCCAAAAATCTGTTGAGGGAAGGCAACGAGGGGGACTTGAGAGCGAGGCAGAATAGCAGGAAACAGATTTCAAGAGGTACGTTGGAATCGCCTTTAAAGCACAGGAAGAGGGGCACAACTTCGACAATGATGCACTTGGCCAAAAAGGGCGTATGCGTTTTCTCCTGAATATATTCAGGAGAAAACGCATACGCCCTTTTTGGCCAAGCAAGCAAGCGGGCAATGCAAATCTACACTACAAAGAAGTATCACTTCCCACCGGTCAAAAGGGACATCCACAAAATGTGTAAAAAACAGAAAGGCAAGACAGGCCCTGGAGAACAGGGAGCCTTGTTATGCTGATGTGGGGGATGTAAATTGCCAACTGCCTCTCTGGAGGAGTGCATTGTGTTCCCTAAAACAAGTACAGAACAGAGCTACAGAGCCAAGGGCACTTCCAGTCTTGGGAATATACCTTGGGAAAACTGAAAATCAATATGACAGAGCCACCCCAAAATTTAGGGCTGCACTGCTTACAAGGACCTCAACTTGGGTACACTTTAAATATCCCAGGAAATATAAAAATGGTTCAAAAAATTGTGGTACTTACGAACGATGGAATATCCCTCAGCCATGAAATCAATGTCATAACACCAGTAGCAGCAAAATGGGTGGATTCAGGTACGATGATTCTAAGTGAAATAAGTCAAACAGAAAAAGAAACTTATCATAATATATCACTTATGAAGATCCTGTAAACATGGCTACACTTGAACTGAGTTAGGAAAGAGAACAGTGTCTCACATTTAGAAAACACTCTTATGCCTGCTTAAGGGGGAAGGAGAGTTGGGGTGATGCATAAGACCAGAGTTTGATATAAGCACAGGTACTGTTCCAAAAATCAACTATGGAATAGACAAGACCTACACCTTCCTCAGTGAAAGGGACTCAAAACCCCATATTTCCCGCAGAGGAATATATCTGACTAGTAAGAATCTTAAAACCTATGGATTGATATGTCTCCGTAAGGGAATCAAGTGTGTCTAGACTGGCATAAACATGGCAGCGAGAATCAGCTCAAACCCACTATAAAAAGGAATTTCAAATCCAAAACAAAAAAACTGGGAAATTCTTTACAATTCCGTCAGGGTCTCTGATGAACCCTGGAATGACACTATCTACAAGGACAGCTGGATGTGGCATAAGGCTGGACACTTGGGACTGAGACGATTGGTGAGATTTGGTGAGCAAATGCAGACCCTTTAAAGCAATAATGCATGGCACCCATTCCATGGGTCCCAACTCTCCAGGTTGAAGGGAATATTACTACAGTTATAACATGTACGGGAAACCTAGAGAACGGACACACTGTGAATATGAAAGGTTTCTAAAACTCAACGAATAGTCCCTCTCCTGGTGCTCCGGTTTGACTTTCCATCTGCTTTACTATCAATCTCCCAACTTGGAGAGACAGCCCCTTTAACCTCCTGGTTCGCACAGGTTTCCAAATTGGCAGAGGATGAAAGGGAAGAGGGAGAACCAATGAGAGAGTAGCTGTTAGGCATTTGGATGGGCACATATCACACTATGTTCCCGGCAGGAAGAAGAATTCACCAAATTCTCAGTCACCCACCGGGAACCAGTATAGGTCCTGAACCAAAATTTTGGACTTGCGGTCAGCTCACCAAAAACGAGTTGAAAAATGGAGCTCAGGGGCACAGCAATTCACAAACTGGCCGAGTAATAAAGGACAACTATCATCCAAAAATCTGTTGAGGGAAGGCAACGAGGCGGACTTGAAAGCGAGGCAGAATAGCAGGAAACAGATTTCAAGAGGTACGTTGGAATCGCCTTTAAAGCACAGGAAGAGGGGCACAACTTCGACAATGATGCACTTGGCCAAAAAGGGCGTATGCGTTTTCTCCTGAATATATTCAGGAGAAAACGCATACGCCCTTTTTGGCCAAGCAAGCAAGCGGGAAATGCAAATCTGCACTACAAAGAAGTATAACTTCCCACAGATCAAAAGGGACATCCACAAAATGTGTAAAAACCAGAAATGCAAGACGGGCCCTGGAGAACAGGGAGCCTTGTTATACTGATGGGCGGGATGTAAATTGCCAACTGCTGCTCTGGAGGAGTACATTGTTTTCCCTAAAACTAGTAAAGAACAGAGCTACAGAGACAAGGGCACTTCCAGTCTAGGGAATATTCCTTGGGAAAACTGAAAATCAATAAGACAGAGCCACCCCAAAATTTAGGGCTGCACTGCTTATAAGGACCTCAACTTGGGTACACATTAAATATCCCAGGAAATATAAAAATGGTTCAAAAAATTCTGGTACTTACGTACGATGGAATATCCCTCAGCCATGAAATCAATGTCATAAGACCAGTAGCAGCAAAATGGGTGGATTCAGGAACGATGATTCTATGTGAAATAAGTCACACAGAAAAAGAAATTTATCATAAGATATCACTTATGAAGATCCTGTAAACATGGCTACACTTGAACTGAGTTAGGAAAGAGAACAGTGTCTCACATTTAGAAAACACTCTTATGCCTGCTTAATGGCGAAGGAGAGGTGGGGTGATGCATAAAACCAGAGTTTGATATAAGCACAGGTACCGTTCCAAAAACCAACTATGGAATATCCAAGACCTACACCTTCCTCAGTGAAAGGGACTCAAAACCCCATATTTCCCGCAGAGGAATATATCTCACTACTAAGAATCTTCAAACCTATGTATTGATATGTCTCCGTAAGGGAATCAAGTGTGTCTAGACTGGCATAAACATGGCAGCGAGAATCAGCTCAAACCCACTATAAAAAGGAATTTCAAAAACAAAACAAAAAAATGGGAAATTCCTTACAATTCCTTCAGGGTCTCTGATGAAACCTGGAATGACCCTAACTACAATGACAGCTGGATGTGGCATAAGGAGGGACACTTGGGACTGAGACTATTGGTGAGATTGGGTGAGCAACTGCAGACCCTTTAAAGAACAAATGCCTGACACCAATTCCATGGGTCACTATGAGTCACTATGGAGAACAGTATGGAGTTTCCTTAAAAAAAGCTAGAAATAGAATTACCATATGATCCAGCAATCCCACTTCTGGGCATATACCCAGAGAAAACCATAAATCAAAAAGGCACTTTCACCACAATGCTCATTTCAGCACTATTTACGATAGCCAGGTAATGGAAGCAACTTAAATACCCAAAGACAGACGAATGGATAAAGATGTGGTACATATATAAAATGGAATATTACTCAGCCATAAGAAGGAATGAAACTGGTTCATTTGTAGAGACGTCGATGGATCTAGAGACTGTCATACAGAATGAAGTAAGTCAGAAAGAGAAAAACAAATATTGTATATTAATGCATATAAGTGGAACCTAGAAATATGGTACAGATGAACTGGTTTGCAGGGAAGAAATAGAGACACATTGGTAGAGAACACACGTATGGACACCAAGTGTGGGAAGCCATGGGGAGGTGGTGTTGGGATGAGTTGGGAGACTGGGATTGACCTGTATACATGTATTTGCATAAAATAAATAACTAATAATAACCTGCTGTATAAAAAATAAATAAAATTAAATTTCACAATTTTTAAAAATACAATTTAAAAATAAAACAGAAAAAAGTTCTTCCCTTCACACAGATGTATTTATATGAATGAATTATTTCCATGCTTATATCTATAAATACATAAAAGAGGAATAAAATCTAACTTCAACCAAAAAATAAAAAAAAAACCCTGAACCCATGAGTTAGAGGAAAACCCTATCAGGGCACTTGCTCCAGCGGTAAACAATTCTGAAATTGGTCAGAGGTGGGGAATCATCTCCCATAGAGCCAGCAGCCCAATCCTACGGAAGGATCGTCCTCATTGCAAAGCTGGGGGCCATGCCGAGGCATCTGTGAGTAACCGTGAGCTGAGCCCCAGGCCAGCTGCTGTTGAAATTTTCCACCCTTCCCAGGTAAAACACCTGAATATGTACAAGGGCTTGAAAGCCTAGAGGAAGGGCCGTGGAGCCACACCAGTGAGAGCACGCAGGCCAACTTGGTGCCTGCAGGCCAGCCAGGAAGTTCCTGGCCCTGAGCACTCTTCTGGAAGCTTTCCATAGCCCTGCCTGAGATACCCCTCATGTCCCGGCACCCACTGCTTTTTTCCTTCCTCACCTCTGTCCGGAGAGAAATTCCAGCGGAAGGTATGGGTGACACATCTTCTTCTTTGCAGGTGGCAGCCTGGCAACTCCTGCAGAAAGTCCAGCAGAGACACACTCACACCGGGCCACCCACAAAGACGTGGCCCCTCACTCCCTCACACCAGCACAGCCCCGACACTGCTGACGGGGCAGAGAATATGGAGTCAGGCACAGCTTCAGGGGCTTTTGCTGCCTGCAGCGCTGTTTATATTGACCTCAACACAGGCACACCTGGGGAGGGCCGGCCGGCAGGGTCAGGCTACCCAGGTCAGCTAATCCTCAGCCCTCAGGGAATCACATTGTTGAAAATGGACCTCGCTAAGGCAGAATAGAAGCCAAGGAATAAAAGGACACAATGCCATTTTCAGCACCGTAGGTGTGTCTAGAGGTAATCACGTGACTTGTAGTAAGTTAGAAAGTGAAAGACACATATCTTATCATATCTCTTATAGGTGTGACCGAAAAATGGATACCAGGGCAGATATTTCCACGGAGAAGGGCAATCACAGATTCATTCAACAAACTTATGGTTCACCAATGGAAAGGTGTGAGGATAGGTTTCATTATGATATTGGGGTTAACAGACATATACAAACACAGGTGACATATATAATCACCAAAGACCTACAGAATACCAAGAGAAGACTACTCAACATTCTGTCATAAGGTACATGGGAAAAGGATCCCAGGAAGAACAGACATATGTATATGTGTAAAAGAACCACATCTTCCACACCTACAACAAGCCAAACATTGTAATCAAATTTGCTGTAATAAAAAATAAAAAATTAAATTAAAAACACGAACAAGAAGTAGTGAGACAAACTTGAGGGGCTTTCTCCTGGCACATTCCATTCTAAATTCCAATCTAGAACACGACTTCCATTGAGGCTCTGTTGCCCCAGTAAGCAGATTTGGTAAGGGAGAACTGCTGCCACCTTGCGGCCGTTTCACACAAGAGCAGCTTTAATCAGAGCGCTAATGGTCAGTTGATATTCAAAATCATTGCAGGCCTGTAAATGACACCTGCCCTGGAAACAAATCCTTGTTTCATATATCGACCAAAAATTTCAAAGGACGTCCATATTTCAAAACGACAGTTTCAAAAGGCATATTTTACACACATTAGTGTTCTGCTTCTTTTTCTTTCTTTCTTTTTTTGTTAAAAAAACGGGAATGGCAAAAAGCATCCCTCAGAATGGGCGAAAATATTTGCAAACGAATCAATGGACAAAGGTTTAATCTCCAATATATATAAAGAGCTCATGCAGCTTAATATTAAAAAAACAAACAACCCAATACAAAAATGGGCAGAAGATCTAAAGAGACCTTTCTTCAATGAAGACACAGAGATGGCCAAGACGCACATGAAAAGCTGCTCAACATCACTAATTATTAGAGAAATGCAAATCAAAACTACAATGAGGTATCACCTCACCCATGTTAGAATCGGCATTATCAGAAAATCTACAAACAACGAATTCTGGGGAGGGTGTGGACAAAAGGATCCCTCTTCCACTAGTGGTGGAAATGTAAATTGATAGAGTCACTATGGAGAACAGTATGGAGTTTCCTTAAAAAAAGCTAGAAATAGAATTACCATATGATCCAGCAATCCCACTTCTGGGCATATATCCAGAGAAAACCATAAATCAAAAAGGCACATTCACCACAATGCTCATTTCAGCACTATTTACAATAGCCAGGTAATGGAAGCAACCTAAATACCCACAGACAGACGAATGGATAAAGATGTGGTACATATATAAAATGGAATATTACTCAGCCATAAGAAGGAATGAAACTGGGTCATTTGTAGCGATGTCGATGGATCTAGAGACTGTCATACAGAATGAAGTAAGTCAGAAAGAGAAAAACAAATATTGTATATTAATGCATATATGTGGAACCTAGAAAAATGGTACAGATGAACTGCTTCGCAGGGAAGAAATAGAGACAGAGATAGAGAACACACGTATGGACACCAAGTGTGGGAAGCCATGGGATTGTGCGGGTGGGATGAGTTGGGAGATAGGATTGACCTGTATACATGTATATGCATAAAATACATAACTAATAATAACTTGCTGTATAAAAAAATAAATAAAATTAAATTTCAAAATTTTTAAAAATCAAATTTAAAAATAAAACAGGAAAAAGTTATTCCCTTCACACAGATGTATTTATATGAATGATTTATTTCCATGCTTATATCTATAAATACATAAAAGAGGAATAAAATCTAACTTGAACCAAAAAAGAAAAAAAAACTGAACCCACCAGATAGACAGAGGAATACCCTATCAGGGCACTTGTTCCAGCGGTAAACAATTCTGAAATTGGACAGAGTTGGGGAATCATCTCCCATAGAGCCAGCAGCCCACTCCAACGCAAGAAGCGTTCTCATTGCAAAGCTGTGGGCCATGCCGAGGCATCTGTGAGTAACCGTGAGGTGAGCCCCAGGACAGCTGCTGTTGAACTTTTCCCACCCTTCCCAGGTAAAACACCTGAATATGTACAAGGGCTTGAAAGCCTAGAGGAAGGGCCGTGAAGACACACAAGTGTCAGCACGCAGGCCAACTTGGTTCCTGCAGGCCAACCAGGATGGTCCTGGCCCTGGGCGTTCTTCTGGAAGCTTTCCATTGCCCTGCCTGAGATACCACTCCTTTCCCGGTCCCCACTGCTTTTTTCCTTCCTCAACTATTTCCGGAGAGAAATTCCAGCGGAAGGTATGGGTGACATATCCTCTATTTTACAGGTGGCAGCCTGGCAACTCCTGCAGAAAGTCCAGCAGAGACCCACTCACACCGGGCCACCCATAAAGCCGTGGCCCCTCACTCCCTCCCACCAGCACAGCCCCGAGACTGCTGACGGGGCAGAGAATATGGAGTCAGGCACAGCTTCAGGGGCTATTGCTGCCTGCAGCGCTGTTTATACTGACCTCAACCCAGGCACACCTGGGGAGGGCCGGCCGGCAGGGTCAGGCTACCCAGGTCAGCTAATCCTCAGCCCTCAGGGAATCACATTGTTGAAAATGGACCTCACTAAGGCAGAATAGAAGCCAAGGAATAAAAGGACACAATGCCATTTGCAGCACCGTAGGTGTGTCTAGAGGTAATCATGTGACTTGTAGTAAGTCAGAAAGTGAAAGACACATATCATATCATATCTCTTATAGGTGTGACAGAAAAATGGATACCAGGGAAGATATTTCCACGCAGAAGGGCAATCACAGATTCATTAAACAAACTTATGGTTCACCAATGGAAAGCTGTGAGGATTGGTTTCATTATGATATTGGGGTTAACAGACATATACAAACACAGGTGACATATACAATCACCAAAGACCTACAGAATACCAAGAGAAGACTACTCAACATTCTGTCATAAGGTACATGGGAAAAGGATCCCAGGAAGAACAGACATATGTATATGTGTAAAAGAACCACATCTTCCACACCTACAACAAGCCAAACATTGTAATCAAATTTGCTGTAATAAAAAATAAAAAATTATATTAAAAACACAAACAAGAAGTAGTGAGACAAACTTGAGGGGCTTTCTCCTGGCACATTCCATTCTAAATTCCAATCTAGAACACGACTTCCATTGAGGCTCTGTTGCCCCAGTAACCAGATTTGGTAAGGGAGAACTGCTGCCACCATGTGGCCGTTTCACAAAACAGCAGCTTAATCCCAGCGCTAATGGTCAGTTGATATTCAAAATCATTGCAGGCCTGTAAATGACACCTGCCCTGAAAACAAATCCTGGGTTCATATATCGACCAAAAATTTCAAAGGACGCCCATATTTCAAAACGACAGTTTCAAAAGGCATATTTTACACACATTAGTGTTCTGCTTCTTTTTCTTTCTTTCTTTGTTAGAAAACCGGGAATGGCAAAAAGCATCCCTCAGAATGGGCGAAAATATTTGCAAACGAATCAATGGACAAAGGTTTAATCTCCAATATATATAAAGAGCTCATGCAGCTTAATATTAAAAAAAACAAACAACCCAATACAAAAAAGGGCAGAAGATCTAAAGAGACGTTTCTTCAAAGAAGACACAGAGATGGCCAAGACGCACATGAAAAGCTGCTCAACATCACTAATTATTAGAGAAATGCAAATCAAAACAACAATGAGGTATCACCTCACACCTGTTACAATTGGCATCATCAGATAATCTACAAACAACGAATTCTGGGGAGGGTGTGGACAAAAGGATCCCTCTTCCACTAGTGGTGGAAATGTAAATTGATACAGTCATGATGGAGAACACTATGGAGTTTCCTTAAAAAAAGATAGAAATAGAATTAACATGTGATCCAGCAATCCCACTTCTGGGCATATACCCAGAGAAAACCATAAATCAAAAAGGCAAATTCACCACAATGCTCATTTCAGCACTATTTACAATAGCCAGGTAATGGAAGCAACCTAAATACCCACAGACATACGAATGGATAAAGATGTGGTACATATATAAAATGGAATATTACACAGCCATAAGAAGGAATGAAACTGGGTCATTTGTATAGACGTGGATGGATCTAGAGACAGTCATACAGAATTAAGTAAGTCAGTAAGAGAAAAACAAATATTGTATATTAATGCATATATGTGGAACCTAGAAATATGGTACAGATGAACTGGTTTGCAGGGAAGAAATAGAGACACAGAGGTAGAGAACACACGTATGGACACCAAGTGTGGGAAGCCATGGGGAGGTGGTGTTGGGATGAGTTTGGAGATAGGGATTGACCTGTATACATGTATATGCATAAAAGACATAACTAATAATATCCTGCTGTATAAAAAAATAAATAAAATTAAATTTCAAAATTTTAAGAAATAAAATATAAAAATAAAACAGAAAAAAGTTCTTCCCTTCACACAGATGTATTTATATGAATGAATTATTTCCATGCTTATATCTATAAATACATAAAGGAGGAATAAAATCTAACTTGAACCAAAAAAGAAAAAAAAAAACCTGAACCCACGAGTTTGACAGAGGAAAACCCTATCTGGGCACTTGCTCCAGCGGTAAACAATTCTGAAATTGGTCAGAGGTGGGGAATCATCTCCCATAGAGCCAGCAGCCCACTCCTACGCAAGGAGCGTCCTCATTGCAAAGCTGGGGCCATGCCGAGACATCTGTGAGTAACCGTGAGCTGAGCCCCAGGCCAGCTGCTGTTGAACTTTTCCCACCCTTCCCAGGTAAAACACCTGAATATGTACAAGGGCTTGAAAGCCTAGAGGAAGGGCCGTGGAGCCACACCAGCGACAGCACGCAGGCCAACTTGGTGCCTGCAGGCCAGCCAGGATGGTCCTGGCCCTGGGCGCTCTTCTGGAATCGTTCCATTGCCCTGCCTGAGATACCCCTCCTGTCCCGGCCCCCACTGCTTTTTTCCTTCCTCACCTCTGTCCGGAGAGAAATTCCAGCGGAAGGTATGGGTGACACATCCTCTTCTTTACAGGTGGCAGCCTGGCAACTCCTGCAGAAAGTCCAGCAGAGACCCACTCACAGCGGGCCACCCACAAAGACGTGGCCCCTCACTCCCTCACACCAGCACAGCCCCGACACTGCTGACGGGGCAGAGAATATGGAGTCAGGCACAGCTTCAGGGGCTATTGCTGCCTGCAGCGCTGTTTATATTGACCTCAACACAGGCACACCTGGGGAGGGCCGGCCCGCAGGGTCAGGCTACACAGGTCAGCTAAACCTCAGCCCTCAGGGAATCACATTGTTGAAAATGGACCTCACTAAGGCAGAATACAAGCCAAGGAATAAAAGGACAAAATGCCATTTGGAGCACCGTAGGTGTGACTAGAGGTAATCACGTGACTTGTTGTAAGTCAGAAAGTGAAAGACACATATCATATCATATCTCTTATAGGTGTGACCGAAAAATGGATACCAGGGCAGATATTTCCATGGAGAAGGGCAATCACAGATTAATTAAACAAACTAATGTTTCCCCAATGGAAAGGTGTGAGGATTGGTTTCATTTTGATATTGGGGTTAACAGACATATACAAACACAGGTGACATATATAATCACCAAAGACCTACAGAATACCAAGAGAAGACTACTCAACATTCTGTCATAAGGTACATGGGAAAAGGATCCCAGGAAGAACAGACATATGTATATGTGTAAAAGAACCACATCTTCCACACCTACATCAAGCCAAACATTGTAATCAAATTTGCTGTAATAAAAAATAAAAAATTAAACTGAAAACACGAACAAGAAGTAGTGAGACAAACTTGAGGGGCTTTCTCCTAGTACATTCCATTCTACATTCCAATCTAGAACAGGACTTCCATTGAGGCTCTGTTGCCCCAGTAACCAGATTGGGTAAGGGAGAACTGCTGCCACATTGTGGCCGTTTCACAAAACAGCAGCTTTAATCCAAGCGCTAATGGTCAGTTGATATTCAAAATCATTGCAGGCCTGTAAATGACACCTGCCCTGAATACAAATCCTCAGTTCATATATCAACCAAAAAATTCAAAGGACGTCCATATTTCAAAACGACAGTTTCAAAAGGCATATTTTACACACATTAGTGTTCTGCTTCTTTTTCTTTCTTTCTTTTTTTGTTAAAAAAACGGGAATGGCAAAAAGCATCCCTCAGAATGGGCGAAAATATTTGCAAACGAATCAATGGACAAAGGTTTAATCTCCAATATATATAAAGAGCCCATGCAGCTTAATATTAAAAAAACAAAGAACCCAATACATAAATGGGCAGAAGATCTAAAGAGACGTTTCTTCAAAGAAGACACAGAGATGGCCAAGACACACATGAAAAGCTGCTCAACATCACTAATTATTAGAGAAATGAAAATCAAAACTACAATGAGGTATCACCTCACACCTGTTAGAATCGGCATCATCAGAAAATCTACAAACAACGAATTCTCGGGAGGGTGTGGAAAAAAGGATCTCTCTTCCACTAGTGGTGGAAATGTAAATTGATACAGTCACGATGGAGAACAGTATGGAGTTTCCTTAAAAAAACTAGAAATGGAATTACCATATGATCCAGCAATCCCACTTCTGGGCATATACCCAGAGAAAACCATAAATCAAAAAGGCACATTCACCACAATGCTCATTTCAGCACTATTTACGATAGCCAGGTAATGGAAGCAACCTAAATACACACAGACAAACGAATGCATAAATATGTGGTACATATATAAAATGGAATATTACTCAGCCATAAGAAGGAATGAAACTGGGTCATTTGTAGAGACGTCGATGGATCTAGAGACTGTCATACAGAATGAAGTAAGTCAGAAAGAGAAAAACAAATATTGTATATTAATGCATATATGTGGAACCTAGAAAAATGGTACAGATGAACTGGTTTGCAAGGAAGAAATAGAGACAAGGAGGTAGAGAACACACGTATGGACACCAAGTGTGGGAAGCCATGGGGAGGTGGTGTTGGGATGAGTTGGGAGATTGGGATTGACCTGTATACATGTATATGCATAAAATACATAACTAATAATAACCTGCTGTATAAAAAAATAAATAAAATTAAATTTCAAAATTTTAAAAAATAAAATTTAAAAATAAAAGAGAAAAAAGTTCTTCCCTTCACACAGATGTATGTATATGAATGAATTATTTCCATGCTTATATCTATAAATACATAAAAGAGGAATAAAATCTAACTTGAACCAAAAAAGAAAAAAAAACCTAAACCCACGTGTTAGACAGAGGAAAACCCTATCAGGGCACTTGCTCCAGCGGTAAGCAATTCTGAAATTGGTCAGAGGTGGGGAATCATCTCCCATAGAGCCAGCAGCCCACTCCTCCGCAAGGAGCGTCCTCATTGCAAAGCTGGGGGCCATGCCGAGACATCTGTGAGTAACCGTGAGCTGAGCCCCAGGCCAGCTGCTGTTGAAATTTTCCCACCCTTCCCAGGTAAAACACCTGAATATGTACAAGGACTTGAAAGCCTAGTGGAAGGGCCGTGGAGCCACACCAGCGACATCACGCAGGCCAACTTGGTGCCTGCAGGCCAGCCAGGAATGTCCTGGCCCTGGGCGGTGTTCTGGAAGCTTTCCATTGCCCTGCCTGAGATACCCCTCCTGTCCCGGCCCCCACTGCTTTTTTCCTTCCTCACCTCTGTCCGGAGAGAAATTCCAGCAGAAGGTATGGGTGACACATCCTCTTCTTTACAGGTGGCAGCCTGGCAACTCCTGCAGAAAGTCCAGCAGAGACCCACTCACACCGGGCCACCCATAAAGCCATGGCCCCTCACACCCTCCCACCCGCACAGCCCCGACACTGCTGACTGGGCAGAGAATATGGAGTCAGGCACAGCTTCAGGGGCTATTGCTGCCTGCAGTGCTGTTTATATTGACCACAACACAGGCACACCTGGGGAGGGCCGGCCGGCAGGTTCAGGCTACACAGGTCAGCTAATCCTCAGCCCTCAGGGAATCACATTGTTGAAAATGGACCTCGCTAAGGCAGAATAGAAGCCAAGGAATAAAAGGACACAATGCCATTTGCAGCACCGTAGGTGTGTCTAGAGGTAATCACATGACTTTTAGTAAGTCAGAAAGTGAAAGACACTTATCATATCATATCTCTTATAGGTGTGAACGAAAAATGGATACCAGGGCAGATATTTCCACGCAGAAGGGCAATCACAGATTCATTCAACAAACTTATGGTTCACCAATGGAAAGGTGTGAGGATTGGTTTCATTATGATATTGGGGTTAACAGACATATACAAACACAGGTGACATATATAATCACCAAAGACCTACAGAATACCAAGAGAAGACTACTCAACATTCTGTCATAAGGTACATGGGAAAAGGATCCCAGGAAGAACAGACATATGTATATGTGTAAAAGAACCACATCTTCCACACCTACAACAAGCCAAACATTGTAATCAAATTTGCTGTAATAAAAAATAAAAAATTAAATTAAAAACACGAACAAGAAGTAGTGAGACAAACTTGAGGGGCTTTCTCCTGGCACATTCCATTCTAAATTCCAATCTAGAACACGACTTCCATTGGGGCTCTGTTGCCCTTGTAACCAGATTTGGTAAGGGAAAACTGCTGCCACCCTGTGGCCGTTTCACACAACAGCAGCTTTAATCCCAGCGCTAATGGTCAGTTGATATTCAAAATCATTGCAGGCCTGTAAATGACACCTGCCCTGAAAACAAATCCTGGGTTCATATATCGACCAAAAAATTCAAAGGACGTCCATATTTCAAAACGACAGTTTCAAAAGGCATATTTTACACACATTAGTGTTCTGCTTCTTTTTCTTTCTTTCTTTTTTTTGTTAAAAAAACGGGAATGGCAAAAAGCATCTCTCGGAATGGGCGAAAATATTTGCAAACGAATCAATGGACAAATGTTTAATCTCCAATATATATAAAGAGCTCATGCAGCTTAATATTAAAAAAACAAACAACCCAATACAAAAATGGGCAGAAGATCTAAAGAGACGTTTCTTCAAAGAAGACACAGAGATGTCCAAGACGGACATGAAAAGCTGCTCAACATCACTAATTATTAGAGAAATGCAAATCAAAACAACAATGAGGTATCACCTCACACCTGTTAGAATCGGCATCATCAGAAAATCTACAAGCAACGAATTCTGGGTAGGGTGTGGACAAAAGGATCCCTCTTCCACTAGTGGTGGAAATGTAAATTGATACAGTCACGATGGAGAACAGTATGGAGTTTCCTTAAAAAAAACTAGAAATAGAATTACCATATGATCCAGCAATCCCACTTCTGGGCATATATCCAGAGAAAACCATAAATCAAAAATGCACATTCACCACAATGTTCATTTCAGCACTATTTACGATAGCCAGGTAATGGAAGCAACCTAAATACCCACAGACAGACGAATGGATAAAGATGTGGTACATATATAAAATGGAATATTACTCAGCCATAAGCAGGAATGAAACTGGGTCATTTGTAGAGACGTCGATGGATCTAGAGACTGTCATACAGAATGAAGTAAGTCAGAAAGAGAAAAACAAATATTGTATATTAATGCATATATGTGGAACCTAGAAAAATGGTACAGATGAACTGGTTTCCAAGGAAGAAATAGAGACAAGTATGTAGAGAACACACGTATGGACACCAAGTGTGGGAAGCCATGGGGAGGTGGTGTTGGGATGAGTTGGGAGATTGGGATTGACCTGTATACATGTATATGCATAAAATACATAACTAATAATAACCTGCTGTATAAAAAAATAAATAAAATTAAATTTCAAAATTTTAAAAAATAAAATTTAAAAATAAAAGAGAAAAAAGTTCTTCCCTTCACACAGATGTATGTATATGAATGAATTATTTCCATGCTTATATCTATAAATACATAAAAGAGGAATAAAATCTAACTTGAACCAAAAAAGAAAAAAAAACCTAAACCCACGAGTTAGAGAGAGGAAAACCCTATCAGGGCACTTGCTCCAGCGGTAAGCAATTCTGAAATTGGTCAGAGGTGGGGAATCATCTCCCATAGAGCCAGCAGCCCACTCCTACGCAAGGAGCGTCCTCATTGCAAAGCTGGGGGCCATGCCGAGACATCTGTGAGTATCCGTGAGCTGAGCCACAGGCCAGCTGCTGTTGCAATTTTCCCACCCTTCCCAGGTAAAACACCTGAATATGTACAAGGACTTGAAAGCCTAGTGGAAGGGCCGTGGAGCCACACCAGCGACATCACGCAGGCCAACTTGGTGCCTGCAGGCCAGCCAGGAAGGTCCTGGTCCTGGGCGGTGTTCTGGAAGCTTTCCATTGCCCTGCCTGTGATACCCCTCCTGTCCCGGCCCCCACTGCTTTTTTCCTTCCTCACCTCTGTCCGGAGAGAAATTCCAGCGGAAGGTATGGGTGACACATCCTCTTCTTTACAGGTGGAAGCCTGGCAACTCCTGCAGAAAGTCCAGCAGAGACCCACTCACACCGGGCCACTCACAAAACCGTGGACCCTCACTCCCTCACACCAGCACAGCCCCAAGACTGCTGACGGGGCAGAGAATATGCAGTCAGGCACAGCTTCAGGGGCTATTGCTGCCTGCAGCGCTCTTTATATTGAACTCAACCCAGGCACACCTGGGGAGGGCCGGCCCGCAGGGTCAGGCTACCCAGGTCAGCTAATCCTCAGCCCTCAGGGAATCACATTGATGAAAATGGACCTCGCTAAGGCAGAATAGAAGCCAAGGAATAAAAGGACACAATGCCATTTGCAGCACCGTAGGGGTGACTAGAGGTAATCACGTGATTTGTAGTAAGTCAGAAAGTGAAAGACACATATCATATCATATCTCTTATAGGTGTGACCGAAAAATGGATACCAGGGAAGATATTTCCACACAGAAGGGCAATCACAGATTCATTCAACAAACTTATGGTTCACCAATGGAAAGGTGTGAGGATTGGTTTCATTATGATAATGGGGTTAACAGACATATACAAACACAGGTGACATATATAATCACCAAAGACCTACAGAATACCGAGAGAAGACTACTCAACATTCTGTCATAAGGTACATGGGAAAAGGGTCCCAGGAAGAACACACATATGTATATGTGTAAAAGAACCACATCTTCCACACCTACAACAAGCCAAACATTGTAATCAAATTTGCTGTAATAAAAAATAAAAAATTAAATTAAAAACACGAACAAGAAGTAGTGAGACAAACTTGAGGGGCTTTCTCCTGGCACATTCCAATCTAAATTCCAATCTAGAACTCGACTTCCATTGAGGCTCTGTTGCCCCAGTAACCAGATTTGGTAAGGGAGAACTGCTGCCACCTTGTGGCCGTTTCACACAACAGCAGCTTTAATCCCAGCGCTAATGGTCAGTTGATATTCAAAATCATTGCATGCCTGTAAATGACACCTGCCCCTAAAACAAATCCTGGGTTCAGATATCGACCAAAAATTTCAAAGGACGTCCATATTTCAAATGGACAGTTTCAAAAGGCATATTTTACACACATTAGAGTTCTGCTTCTTTTTCTTTCTTTCTTTTTTTGTTAAAAAAACGGGAATGGCAAAAAGCATCCCTCAGAATGGGCGAAAATATTTGGAAACGAATCAATGGACAAATGTTTAATCTCCAATATATATAAAGAGCTCATGCAGCTTAATATTCAAAAAACAAACAACCCAATACAAAAATGGGCAGAAGACCTAAAGAGACGTTTCTTCAAAGAAGACACAGAGATGGCCAAGACGCACATGAAAAGCTGCTCAACATCACTAATTATTAGAGAAATGCAAATCAAAACTACAATGAGGTATCACCTCACACCTGTTAGAATCGGCATCATCAGAAAATCTACAAGCAACGAATTCTGGGGAGGGTGTGGACAAAAGGAACCCTCTTCCACTAGTGGTGGAAATGTAAATTGATACAGTCACGATGGAGAAAAGTATGGAGTTTCCTTAAAAAAAACTAGAAATAGAATTACCATATGATCCAGCAATCCCACTTCTGGGCATATACCCAGAGAAAACCATGAATCAAAAAGGCACATTCACCACAATGCTCATTCCAGCACTATTTACAATAGCCAGGTAATGGAAGCAACCTAAATACCCACAGACAGACGAATGGATAAAGATGTGGTACATATATAAAATGGAATGTTACTCAGCCATAAGAAGGAATGAAACTGGGCCATTTGTAGAGACGTCAATGGATCTAGAGACTGTCATACAGAATGAAGTAAGTCAGAAAGACAAAAACAAATATTGTATATTAATGAATATATGTGGAACCTAGAAAAATGGTACAGATGAACTTGTTTGCAGGGAAGAAATAGAGACACAGAGGTAGAGAACACACGTATGGACACCAAGTGTGTGAAGCCATGGGGTGGTGTTGGTGGGATGAGTTGGGAGATTGGGATTGACCTGTATACATGTATATGCATAAAATACATAACTAATAATAACATGCTGTATAAAAAAATAAATAAAATTAAATTTCAAATTTTTTAAAAATAAAATTTAAAAATAAAACAGAAAAAAGTTTTTCCCTTCACACAGAAGTGTTTATATGAATGAATTATTTCCATGCTTATATCTATAAATACATAAAAGGAATAAAATCTAACTTGAACCAAAAACGAAAAAAAAAACCTGAACCCACTAGTTATACATAGGAAAAGCATATCAGGGCACTTGCTCCAGCAGTAAACAATTCTGAAATTGGTCAGAGGTGGGGAATCATCTCCCATAGAGCCAGCAGCCCACTCCTACGCAAAGAGCGTCCTCATTGCAAAGCTGGGGGCCATGCCGAGGCATCTGTGAGTAACGGTGAGCTGAGCCCCAGGCCAGCTGCTGTTGAACTTTTCCCACCCTTCCCAGGTAAAACACCTGAATATGTACAAGGGCTTGAGGGCCTAGAGGAAGGGCCGTGGAGTGACACCAGCGACAGCACGCAGGCCAACTTGGTGCCTGCAGGCCAACCAGGATGGTCCTGGCCCTGGGCGCTCTTCTGGAAGCTTTCCATTGCCCTGCCTGAGATACCCCTCCTGTCCCGGCCCCCACTGCTTTTTTCCTTCCTCACCTCTGTCCGGAGAGAAATTCCAGCGGAAGGTATGGGTGACACATCCTCTTCTTTACAGGTGGCAGCTTGGCAACTCCTGCAGAAAGTCCAGCAGAGACCCACTCACAGCGGGCCACCCACAAAGCCGTTACCCCTAACTCCCTCCAACCAGCACAGCCCCGAGACTGCTGACGGGGCAGAGAATATGGAGTCAGGCACAGCTTCAGGGGCTATTGCTGCCTGCAGCGCTGTTTATATTGACCTCAAACCAGGCACACCTGGGGTGTGTCGGCCGGCAGGGTCAGGCTACCCAGGTCAGCTAATCCTCAGCCCTCAGGGAATCACATTGTTGAAAATGGACCTCGCTAAGGCAGAATAGAAGCCAAGGAATAAAAGACACAATGCCATTTGGTGCACCGTAGGTGTGACTAGAGGTAATCACGTGACTTGTAGTAAGTCAGAAAGTGAAAGACATATATGATATCATATCTCTCATAGGTGTGACCGAAAAATGGATACCAGGGCAGATATTTCCACACAGAAGGGCAATCACAGATTCATTCAACAAACTTATGGTTCACCAATGGAAAGGTGTGAGGATTGGTTTCATTATGATATTGGGGTTAACAGACATATACAAACACAGGTGACATATATAATCACCAAAGACCTACAGAATACCAAGAGAAGACTACTCAACATTCTGTCATAAGGTACATGGGAAAAGGATCCCAGGAAGAACAGACATATGTATATGTGTAAAAGAACCACATCTTCCACACCTACAGCAAGCCAAACATTGTAATCAAATTTGCTGTAATAAAAAATAAAAAATTAAATTAAAAACACGAACAAGAAGTAGTGAGACAAACTTGAGGGGCTTTCTCCTGGCACATTCCATTCTAAATTCCAATCTAGAACACGACTTCCATTGAGGCCTTCTTGCCCCAGTAACCAGACTTGGTAAAGGAGAACTGCTGCCACATTGTGGCCGTTTCACACAACAGCAGCTTTAATCCCAGCGCTAATGGTCAGTTGCTATTCAAAATCATTGGAGGCCTGTAAATGACACCTGACCTGAAAACAAATCCTGGGTTCATATATCGACCAAAAAACTCAAAGGACGTCCATATTTCAAAAGGGCAGTTTCAAAAGGCATATTTTACACACATTAGTGTTCTGCTTCTTTTTTTTCTTTCTTTTTTTGTTAAAAAAACGGGAATGGCAAAAATCATCCCTCAGAATGGGCGAAAATATTTGCAAACAAATCAATGGACAAAGGTTAAATCTCCAATATATATATAAAGAGCTCATGCGGCTTAATATTAAAAAAACAAACAACCCAATACAAAAATGGGCAGAAGATCTAAAGAGATGTTTCTTCAAAGAAGACACAGAGATGGCCAAGACCCACATGAAAAGCTGCTCAACATCACTAATTATTAGACAAATGAAAATCAAAACTACAATGAGGTAACACCTCACACCTGTTGGAATCAGCATCATCAGAAAATCTACAAAGAACAAATTCTGGGGAAGGTGTGGACAAAATTATCCCTCTTCCACTAGTGGTGGAAATGTAAATTGATACAGTCACGATGGAGAACAGTATGGAGTTTCCTTAAAAAAACTAGAAATAGAATTACCATATGATGCAGCAATCCCAATTCTGGGCATATACCCAGAGAAAACCATAAATCAAAAAGGCACATTCACCACAATGCTCATTTCAGCACTATTTACAATAGCTAGGTAATGGAAGCAAACTAAATACCCACAGACAGACGAATGGATAAAGATGTGGTACATATATAAAATGGAATATTACTCAGCCATAAGAAGGAATGAAACTGGGTCATTTGTAGAGACGTCGATGGATCTAGAGACTGTCATACAGAATGAAGTAAGTCAGAAAGAGAAAAACAAATATTGTATATTAATGCATATATGTGGAACCCAAAAAAATGGTACAGATGAACTGGTTTGCAGGGAAGAAATAGAGACACAGAGGTAGAGAACACACGTATGGACACCAAGTGTGGGAAGCCATGGGTAGGTGGTGGTGGGATGAGTTGGGAGATTGGGATTGGCCTGCATACATGTATATGCAGAAAATACATAACTAATAATAACCTGCTGTATAAAAAAATAAATAAAATTAAATTTCAAAATTTTTAAAAATAAAATTTAAAAATAAAACAGAAAAAAGTTCTTCCCTTCACACAGATGTATTTATATGAATGAATTATTTCCATGCTTATATCTATAAATACATAAAAGAGGAATAAAACCTAACTTGAACAAAAAAAAAAAAAACCTGAACCCACCAGTTAGACAGAGGAAAAGCCTATCAGGGCACTTGCTCCAGCGTTAAACAATTCTGAAATTGGTCAAATGTGGGGAATCATCTCCCATACAGGCAGCAGCCCACTCCTACGCAAGGAGCGTCCTCATTGCAAAGCTGGGGGCAATGCCGAGACACCTGTGAGTAACTGTGAGCTGAGCCCTAGGACAGCTGTTGCTGAACTTTTCCCACCCTTCCCAGGTAAAACACCTGAATATGTACAAGGGATTGAAAGCCTAGAGGAAGGGGCGTGGAGCCACACCAGCGACAGCACGCAGGCCAACTTGGTGCCTGCAGGCCAGCCAGGATGGTCCTGGCCTTGGGCACTCTTCTGGAAGCTTTCCATAGCCCTGCCTGGGATACCCCTCCTGTCCCGGCCCCCACTGCTTTTTTCCTTCCTCACCTCTGTCCGGAGAGAAATTCCAGCGGAAGGTATGGGTGACACATCCTCTTCTTTACAGGTGGCAGCCTGGCAACTCCTGCAGAAAGTCCAGCAGAGACCCACTCACACCGGGCCACCCACAAAGACGTGGCCCCTCACTCCCTCACACCAGCACAGCCCCGACACTGCTGACGGGGCAGAGAATATGGAGTCAGGCACAGCTTCAGGGGCTATTGCTGCCTGCAGCGCTGTTTATATTGACCTCAACCCAGGCACACCAGGGGAGGCCAGCCGGCAGGGTCAGGCTATCCAGGTCAGCTAACCCTTAGCCCTCAGGGAATCACATTGTTGAAAATGGACCTCGCTAAGGCAGAATAGAAGCCAAGGAATAAAAGGACACAATGCCATTTGCAGCACCGTAGGTGTGTCTAGAGGTAATCACGTGACTTGTAGTAAGTCAGAAAGTGAAAGACACATATCATATCATATCTCTTATAGGTGTGACCGAAAAATGGATACCAGGGCAGATATTTCCACGCAGAAGGGCAATCACAGATTCATTCAACAAACTTATGGTTCACCAATGGAAAGGTGTGAGGATTGGTTTCATTATGATATTGGGGTTAACAGACATATACAAACACAGGTGACATATATAATCACCAAAGATCTACAGAATGCCAAGAGAAGACTACTCAACATTCTGTCATAAGGTACATGGGAAAAGGATCCCAGGAAGAACAGACATATGTGTATGTGTAAAAGAACCACATCTTCCACACCTACAACAAGCCAAACATTGTAATCAAATTTGCTGTAATAAAAAATAAAAAAATAAATTAAAAACACGAACAAGAAGTAGTGAGACAAACTTGAGGGGCTTTCTCCTGGCACATTCCATTCTAAATTCCAATCTAGAACACGACTTCCATTGAGGCTCTGTTGCCCCAGTAACCAGATTTGGTAAGGGAGAACTGCTGCCACCTTGTGGCCGTTTCACACAACAGCAGCTTTATTCCCAGCGCTAATGGTCAGTTGATATTCAAAATCATTGCAGGCCTGTAAATGACACCTGCCCTGAAAACAAATCCTCCGTTCATATATGGACCAAAAAATTCAATGGACGTCCATATTTCAAAACGACAGTTTCAAAGGGCATATTTTATACATATTAGTGTTCTGCTTCTTTTTCTTTCTTTCTTTTTTTGTTAAAAAAACGGGAATGGCAAAAAGCATCCCTTTAGAATGAGCGAAAATATTTGCAAACGAATCAATGGACAAAGGTTTAATCTCCAATATATATAAAGAGCCCATGCAGCTTAATATTAAAAAAACAAACAACCCAATACAAAAATGGGCAGAAGATCTAAAGAGACGTTTCTTCAAAGAAGACACAGAGATGGCCAAGACGCACATGAAAAGCTTCTCAACATCAATAATTATTAGAGAAATGCAAATCAAAACTACAATGAGGTATCACCTCACACCTGTTAGAATCGGCATCATCAGAAAATATACAAACAACGAATTCTGGATAGGGTGTGGACAAAAGGATCCCTCTTCCACTAGTGGTGGAAATGTAAATTGATACAGTCACGATGGAGAACATTATGGAGTTTCCTTAAAAAAACAAAAATAGAATTACCATATGATCCAGCAATCCCACTTCTGGGCATATACCCAGAGAAAACCATAAATCAAAAAGGCACATTCACCACAATGCTGATTTCAGCACTATTTACGATAGCCAGGTAATGGAAACAACCTAAATACCCACAGACAGACGAATGGATAAAGATGTGGTACATATATAAAATGGAATATTACTCAGCCATAAGAAGGAATGAAACTGGGTCATTTGTAGAGACGTCGATGGATCTAGAGACTGTTATACAGAATGAAGTAAGTCAGAAAGAGACAAACAAATATTGTATATTAATGCATATATGTGGAACCTAGAAAAATGGTACAGATGAACTGGTTTGCAGGGAAGAAATAGAGACAGAGGTAGAGAACACACGTATGGAAACCAAGTGTGGGAAGCCATGGGGTGGTGGTGTTGGGATGAGTTGGGAGATTGGGATTGACCTGTATACATGTATATGCATAAAATACATAACTAATAATAACCTGCTGTATGAAAAATAAATAAAATTAAATTTCAAAATTTAAAAAATTAAAATTTAAAAATAATAGAGGAAAAATTCTTCCCTTCACACAGATGTATTTATATGAATGAATTATTTCCATGCTTATATCTATAAATACATAAAAGAGGAATAAAATCTAACATGAACCAAAAAAGAAAAAAAAAAAACTGAACCC
This sequence comes from Hyperoodon ampullatus, assembly GCF_949752795.1. Classification (NCBI taxonomy): domain Eukaryota; kingdom Metazoa; phylum Chordata; class Mammalia; order Artiodactyla; family Ziphiidae; genus Hyperoodon; species Hyperoodon ampullatus. Next base: position 343,980 of record NW_027641015.1, read on the forward strand.
ACCAGATAGAGGAAAACCCTATCAGGGCACTTGTTCCAGCGGTAAACAATTCTGAAATTGGTCAGAGGTGGGGAATCATCTCCCATACAGCCAGCAGCCCACCCCCCAAGCAAGGAGGGTCCTCATTGCAAAGCTGGGGGACCGAGCCAAGGCATCTGTGAGTAAACGTGAGCTGAGCCCCAGTCCTGCTGCAGCTGAACTCTTCCCACCCTTTCCAGTTAAAACACCTGAATATGTACAAGAACTTGCAAGCCTAGAGGAAGGGCTGTGGAGCCACAGCAGCGACAGCACACAGGCCGACTTGGTGCCTGCAGGCCACTCAGGATGGTCCTGGCCACAGATGCTCTTCTGGAAGCTTTCCATTTCCCTGCCTGAGATACCCCTCCTGCCACGGCCCCCACTGCTTTTTTACTTCCTCACCTCTGCCTGGGGAGAAATTCCAGTGGCAGGTATCGGTGACACATCCTCTTCTTTAGCAGGTGGCAGCCTGGCAACTCCTGCAGAAAGACCAGCAGAGCCCCACTCACACTGGGCCACCCACTAAGCCACGGCCCCTCAATCCCTCCCACCAGCACAGCCCCGGCACTGCCTACGGGCCAGAGAATATGGCGTCAGTCACAGCTACAAGGGCTGTCGCTCACTGGAGAGCTGTTTATATTGCCCTCAACGCAGGCACACCTGTGGAGGGCTGGCAGGCAGTTTCAGGCTGCCAAAATCAGCCAATTCTCACCCCTCAGGGGCTCACAGTTGCAGAAAATGAAACTTGCTAAATGGGCCAGGCCCTAGGAACAGGTGTGGGCTCTTGAGAGTCAGGATAGACAAGGGGCTGCAGCTGCGGCTTGTTTTCTTATCATTTTATCTGGTCCATGAGTGGAAAACAACTTCAAGAAGACCCTATCCTAATGAGAGGAACCCAGGAGTCAGGGAGAGGAATGATGGTGGGTGGAGACAGAGGCCTGGTGCCCTGGCTGCAGTGGAAGTGTCTGGAAGACCAGGCAGAAAGAGCCTGCAGAGAGTGATAGCCATGGTCACAGACCTGTCAGAGCTGCTGTTTGTTAGTTCAAGTCCTGCTCTGAGGTATTCTGTGTCAGCTGTGAGCGACAGGTGATCTCGGGGTTCTCTGCAAGGTGGGCTATGAGCACAGTTCCTGTGTGTCCAGCCCTGCTGGGGTACCTGCCCAGGGGAGCTCCGTATCCTGGGAAGGACCTGAGTAGGAGAGCCCCATGGGCTGCTGGGTAGCTGCAGAGGTGAGCTCCATACCCTGGGAGGGACTTGACCACGAGAGCCCCGTGGGCTGTGGGGTAGGGGTGCCGCCCAGGTGAGCTCCATATCCTGGGATTGGCCTGACCACGAGAGCCCCATGGGCTGCTGGAGACCTGGTAAAGGATATCAGGACAGTCAGTGAAGCCACCGAGGATATACATCCAGTAGCTCCTATTTCCTACTCCCTGCTGGTCATTCTACCTTCCACCAGGCCATGGCATTCTGTATCAGACTTCAATGATGCCTTCTTCTATATTCCATTCATCTCAGAGTCACAAGAATTTTTGGCTTGTGAGTGGCAGGACACAACATGCAACAAAAGCAATAATGCTGGGCCGTCCTGCCCCAATGGTTCAAAAATCCCCACACCATCATTGGGGAAATGTCCTCTAAAGACCTTAAAGTTCAACCTCTGTAAAAGGGAACCCTCCTTCAATATGCAGATGACATTCTGATCGCCAGGCCTACTAAAGACGCCTCTGAACTACCTAGCCAAGAAAGGATAGAAGGTGTCCAAGAAAAACGCTCAAATATCCCAGGCTAAGGTGACATGCCTGGGCTTCATTCTCACAGATATTCGGAGAAACGCATCCCAGGATAGGGAAGAAGCCATTTGCAGCCTTACCTCTGCTACAACTAGAAGACAGCTTAGGGGTTCCTGGGGAGGCCAAGGTTTTCTGCATCTGGATCCCTAACTACAGTGTAATAGCTGGGCCTCTACATGAAACACTGACACGAAAAGATGATGATCCTTTTGAATAGAATCCAGAAGCAGCCTTTCAAGAATGGAAAGAGCAGTCAATACAGACCCTTGCCCAGGAACTCCCTAATTTAGCTAAACCCTTTGACCTTTACATACCCGGTCAAAGGTTAATCGCCCTTGGAGCCTTAGTGCAAAAACTGGGACCACTTGAAATGGAGCAACACAAGAATGCTCTTCAGGTATGATAAACTATGGTCACCAAGGGCTTTGCCCACCGACTCATCAGGCCAGGATACTGGGGTATCTAAAAAGCTGGAAATCAGCAGCCCGCAAGGCCAGCTCCCTCCTAAGGGAAAAGGACCCCACGTGGTGATCCTAACCACCCATCATTCCCTGAAGTTGCAGGGGTCGCTCTGTGGACACACTGACCTCGAGTGAGGAGGCCCTCCAACTCCAACCTCCAGAGAGATAAACGGGGGCAACGGGCCCCCAAGATGACTCGTGTGACCATCACTTGACCTGGAGTTTCTCTCAGAAAACGACAAGACTGTGCCCCGAAAGAGCAGACTACTGCTTGCAGGACTTACTGCACCCAGAGGGGAGCTAATAAGCTTGGTGGGGGAAACGTATATCACGCTTTCACCATAGAAAACCCTACAGACACCACGGTGATGGTGGCCAATATGACCGGCTGGACTGCTGGCTACTTCTAAAGGCCGTTGACTCAGTGGACGTCATGGTCCTGGATCACCACTGACCCTGGACTGTCTGGGAGTTGCGCGGGCAGGGCTCTGACACATGGTGCTGTTTGTACATTAATTCAGGGACCTAATTAAAGAAAGCACAGACTACTCGTCAGAGCATCTAGTCTGACAAAAACTGTCAGCCTAAGGTCGCCGAACATATGTGGGGTGGGGTGAAACCTGCCAACGCAGCATCTCTGCGCCTCTCTTTCCTGGACCCTTAAAGGTTATTAGAATCTGTAACACTTCCAATGCTGGTGCTCAGGCGGACGAGAAGTGAGGCAGGAGGCCTTGGGACAATCAACCTCACCAGGAGGCTGGTGTGGAGACGTTTTGCCCCTCCCCACATGTATCAGGGCTCCCACCACAGCATGAAGCAGTTACAAAAGAGGGGTCTGCACCCTCAACACCCCAAGAATAAGGAACGGAACAAAAAGCAGAGGAGTTGTTCGTCTCCGGCAACGTTCATTAAAAATTCCTGGGAGATAAAAAGAGAATCTGGGCAATAAAATAAAGTCTAACCTGTTTTTCCTTTGTGCTTTGTCTAATTTCACGTGCTCCTAGGGTTCCGCATGCAGAGGTCCCACACCCGGCACTTCAGACCCGATTTCCTAGTGAAGAATGGCTGGGTCGACACCTCAGCTAGAGGGGTCCCATGCAGACTCCGCGGCATAGAGCCTGAGCTGCAGCCAACGCAGCCCTCGAGAGCTACATCCCCTCCCTCCCACTGACGCTGCCAGGGACCCTACACAGCTGCCCAGCCCACAGCCCATGGGGGAGTGCACGCTCTCACCTCTCCATTCTGTTTTCAAAATAATGTTTCCTTTGCTTCTGAACCAAACTCAGTCTTGATCTGTTGGCTCCAATGACACTGGGCACGGGGACTCCTGTTGGGGTCCACTCTGGAGGATCAGTAACAGAAATTGAGAACATTGTAACTTCAATGAACAGATGTGTGAGCCAAACAGTAGTTAACATAGAGCAGTGTATAATGCTCGGGTAAAATAAGATGTTTCTAAGACTTACATTTGATATTTCCATCACTTTCCTATAAGCAAGTTCAGTGAAGACGTCTGTCTTATTTGTCAGGTCAACATTAGAGAAATGAAGTGATTTATTTCCATGGATGTACATTGAATACTCTTGGCTGAAGCTTCAATCTTGTTTTGAATGCTTTTTCATTGAAAATGATACCTCTCTTTCAGCTCCCCCATTTCTGAGAAGTATAAAATCTTATAATTTATTATTACCAAAGGGGAAAGGTAGGAGAAGGGATAAATTAACAGTTTGGGATTAACACATACACACTGCTATGTATAAAATAGATCATCGGGCTTCCCTGGTGGCGCAGTGGTTGAGAGTCCGCCTGCCGATGCTGGGGACATGGGTTCGTGCCCCGGTCCAGGAAGATCCCACATGCCGCGGAGCGGCTGGACCTGTGAGCCAGGGCCGCTGAGCCTCCGCATCTGGAGCCTGTGCTCCGCAACGGGAGAGGCCACAACAATGAGAGGCCCGCATACCACAAAAAAAAAAAAAAAAATAGATCATCAACAAGGAACTACTGTATAGCACAGGGAACTACACTGAATATTTTGCAATAACCTATAAGGGGAAATAATCTGAAAAAGAATAGATATTTTTTATTGACATCATCTATCAATGACAGATAAAATGTAACCTAAGCAAGGCCGATGGTGAGCGCTTCTGACCCTGAAGATTTCAGTCATCTAAAGTTTGGGCTCTGCCTATTTCCCAAGGCCCTTAAAGGACATACGTGTAGCCGTAGCTTAAAAATTCCCCAGTTTGGGGTTCGGGGAGGCACTGATTTGGAAAAATCCCTGGTGTTCTCCTTACATGCACGGGACCCTTCCTACAGCTAAAACATGCCTGTCACACCTAGAGGATGGCACACCGTTTGATCGGAAAGAGTTTGGAAAAGGCACCTCATCTCCTCATCGCCTGGTGCTCGGGTTCAACCCTCCGGCATATTTGCTAACAATCTCCTCACTTGGGGATATCAGCACCGTCAACATCCTGTTGCACACAGTTTGGAATTTGTCCAGAGGATGAAGCGGAAGGATGAGAAAAATTTAGAGACAAGTCTTAGGTGTTCGGACAGGCACATGCCACTCTAATTTCCAATCCAGAAGACAAATTCATCAAAGGCTAGAATTGCCCACGGAAACAGAATAGGGCTAGAGGAAATCCCGCTGTTTTGTGTCCAGTTTCCAAAAACACAAGTTGAAAAATGGAACTCAGGGGCACTAAAATTCATGAAACTGCAGAGTTGAAAATATCTATCATCGAAAAATGTCTTGAGGTAAGTCACAGAAAAGGACTTGTAAGCAAGGGAGCGTGGCAGGAAACAGAATTGAAGAGGTAGAAAGGACTCCCCATTAAAGCACAAGAAAAGGGGCTGAACATCGCCAATGATGCAGTTGGCCAAAAAGGGTGTATGCAATTTTTCTGAATATATTCAAGTAAAGGCCATACACACTTTTTGTCCAACCAAACAGGTGGGCACTGGAAATCAATATCACAAAATGTATCACTTCACATCAGTCAGAAGGGCCATCCACATAAAGTGTAAACACCAGAAATGCAGGACAGGGCGAGGAGAAAAGGGAGCCCTGTGAGGCTGATAGTGGAAATGTAATTTGCCAACGGCCACTCTGGAGAAGTGTATTGTGTTTGCTAAAACATCTAAAAAATGAGCTACAGAGCATAGGGCACTTGCACTCATGGGCGTGTACCTTGGGAAAAACAAAAATCGACAGAAAACAGGCACCCGAACGTTTACCACCTCTCTGTTAAAAAGGGCCTCAACTTGGATATAACCTAAATGTCCCTGGAAGGATAAAATGGATAAAAGAGATGGGGTACTTATGTAGAGTGGAATATTACTCATCCAGAAATCAATGAAATAAGGCCAGTTGTAACAACTCTGGAGGAGTTACATACGATCATTCTGAGTGACATATGTCAGCAAGAAAAAGACACATATCATAAGATGTCACTTAAAGGTGGAATCAAAAATGGCTACACATGAAATAAATTACAAAACAGAAACATAGTCAAATATGTAGAAAATAGACATAAGGCTGCTAAATGGGAAAGGTGGGGAATGGTGAGGTATTATCCAGGAGGTTGAAATTAGCAAAGATACCATTCCAAGTACCAAATTGAATAACTGACAAGGCCTACACGGTACCTCAAAGAACTGCACTCAGCCCACTCAAGTCACTGGAAAATAATACATATGACTGGTAAGCATCTGAAAAAGAATTTATTGTTGTCTCACAGTACATGAATCAAGTGGATGTACAGCAGCAAAAAACAGAGCTTTGAAAATCAGCTGTAACCAATATAAAAATAAATTTAAAACTATTTATAAAAACAGTGAGACAGACAAAAATTCTTACAACTTTTGTTGAAGGGTTACGATGTAACATGGATTGAACACATGTAGACCCACAGCAGGATGATTATATAAGGCTGGAAGCTATGCATGCTAAGAGATGTTAGAGAGGCTGGGTGAGGAAATGCAGACCTTTTAAAGTAATACTGCCTGGTACCCATTCCATGGGTCCCAAATCTGCAGGTTCAAGGGAATCTTCTGACAGCGAAAACATGCCCGGGAAACCGAGATGAATGTACACCGTGTGCTCAGGAAAGGTGTCTAAAATGCACCTCAGTTTTGATCTCCTGGTGCTGGGGTTCGCCATTCCAGCCACATTACTAACAATCTCCCCACTTGGAGAATCAGCACCTTTAACCTCCTGTTTCACACAGTTTGCAATTTGTGCAGAGGATAAATGGGAAGAGGGGGAACCAATGAGAGATTAGCTGTAGGACTTTTGACAGGCACATGTCACTCTAATTTCCCATTAGGAAGAAGAATTAACCAAAGGCTCAGCCTGCCTCCCCAGAACCAGAATAGGGCCAGAAGTAATCCAATGGTTTGGCGGCCAGCTCACAAAAAAAGCGAGTTGCAAAATGGAGCTCAGGAGCAGACAATTCAAAGACCTGCAAAGATATAAATGATAACCAACGTCCAAAAATATATTCAGGTAAGGCAACGAAGAGGATCTGAATGAGAGGCAGAATTGCAGGAAACAGATTTCAAAAGGTAGATTGTACTCACATTTAAAGCATATGAAAAGCAGCAGAATTTCTAAAATGATGCGGTTGGGCAAAAGGGTGTATGCGTTTTTTTCGTGAATATCTTCAGGAAAAAAACACATGCAGAGTTTTTGGCCAACCAAGCAAGAGGGAAATGCAAATCCGCACAACAAAGAAGTCTCAATTTCCACTGCTCAGAAAGGCCATCCAAAAAATGTGTACAAACCAGAAATGCAGGAGAGGCCATGGAAAACAGGGAGCCTAGTCACGCTGATGGGTGGGGTATAAATATCCAAGAGCCACTCTGAAGAAGTGTATGCTGTTTTTAAAACATCTAAAATACAAAGCCCCGGAGCAAGGGGACTTCAACTCATGGACATATAACTTGGGAAGACTAAATGTCAATAAGACACAGGCACCCCAAAGTTTAGGGCTGCTCTGCATACAAGAACCTCAACTTTGGTACACCTAAAATATCCCAGGAAAAAGAGAAAAGCATAAAGAACTTGTGGTAATTTTGTACAACGGAATATCACTCAGACGTGAAATCAATGTATATAAGGCCAGTAGCAGCATAAAGAGTGGATTTAGGTATGATGATTTTAAGGGAAATTAGTCACACAGAAAAAGAATCTTATCATAAGATATCACTTATAGAGGGAATGTCAATATCACAACACATGAACTGAATTAGGAAAGAGAACAGAGTCTCACATTTAGCAAAAATCTCTTATGCCTGCTTCAGGGGAAAGGAGAGGTGGGGTGATGCATAAAACCAGAGTTTGATATTAGCACACGTACCATTCCATAAACCAAATACAGAATAGACAAGACCTACCCCATCCTCAGTGAACGGGACTCAACACCCCTATGCCCCACAGAGGAATATATCTGACTACTAAGAATCTTAAAACCTATGTATTGATATGTCTCCGTAAGGGAATCAATTGTGTCTAGACTGGCATAAACACGTCAGTGAAAATCAGCTCAACCCCATTATAAAAATGAATTTCAAAAAAATCCCAAAAAACAGCGAAATTCTTACACAATTCCTTCAGGGTTTCTGATGAAACCTGGAATGACCCTATCTGCAAAGACAGCTGGATGAGACATAAGGCTGGACACTTGGGACTGAGAGGACTGGTGAGATTGGGAGAGAAAATGCAGACCTTTTAAAGTAGTAATGCATGCCACCATTCCATGTGTCCCAAATCTCCAGGTAGAAGGGTATATCACTACAATTATAACATGTATGGGAAACCTAGAAAATGGACACCCTGTGATGGCGAAAGGTTTCTAAAACTCTCCTAATTTTTCCTCTCCTTGTGCTCCACTTTGGCATTCCAACTGCTTTACTATCAATCTCCCAACTTAGGAGAGTCAGCCCCTATAACCTCCTGGTTCGCACAGTTTGCTAATTGTGCAGAGGATGAAAGGGAAGAGGGAGAACCAATCAGAGAGTAGATGTAGGCATTTGGACGGGCACATGTCACTCTAATTTCCCGGCAGGAAGAAGAATTAACCAAAGCCTCAACCACCCACAGGGAACCAATATAGCGACCCCTGGAACCAGTATAGGTCCTGAAGCAAAATTGTGGATTTGCGGCCAGCTCACAAAGATGGGATTTGAAAATTGGAGCTCAGGGGCACAGCATTTCACAAACCTGCAGACTTATAAAGGACTACTCTCTTCCAAAAATCTGTTGAGGGAAGGCAATGAAGCGGACTTGAAAATGAGGCAGAATTGCACAAAACATATTTCAAGAGGTAAATTGGAATCGCCTTTAAAGCACAGGAAAAGCATCCCAACTTGGACAGAGATGCACTTGGCCAAAAAGGGCGTATGCCTTTTCTCCTGAATATATTCAGAAGAAAACGCATACGCCCTTTTTGGCCAATCAAGCAAGCGCGCAATACAAATCCACACTACAAAGAATTGTCACTTACCACCGGTCAAAAGGGACATCCGAATATCTGTAAAATCCAGAAAGGAAAGAGAGAGATGGCAAGGGCATGAAGCAATGTGATCCCAATGGTCATGGAGGATTGTGATGACAAGCGCATGGAGAATTGTGATGACAAGATTATGTACCATTTTGTTGACAAAGGCAAGGAGCATTATGATGACAAGGTTCATGGAGCACTGTGATGAGAAGCATCACGGAGCATTGTGATTACAGGGGTCATGGAGCATTGGGATGACAAGCACATGGATCATTGTGATGACAATGGTCATGGAGCATTTTAATGACAAGAGTCCCAGATCATTGTGTTGTCAGGGTTCATGGAGCGTTGTGATGACAGTGGTCATGGAGCATTGTGATGACAGGGGTCATGGCGCATTGTGATGAGAAGGTCGTGGAGCATTGGGCTGAAAATGTCCATGGAGTACTGGGATGACAGGGGTCATGGAGCATTGTGATGACAAGGTACTGGAGCACTGTGATGAGAAGACCATGGAGCCTTGTGATGACAAGTCTCATGGAGCATTCTGATGAAAAGTGCCATGGAGCATTGTGATTACAGGGGTCTTGGAGCATTGTGATGACAAGGGCATGGAGCATTGGGATGAGAAGGCCATGGAGTGTTCTGATGACATGCATCATGGAGCTTTGTGAGGACAAGGGCATGGAGCATTGTGATTACAGCGGTCTTGGAGCACTGTGATGAAAAGGGCATGGATCATTGTGATGAAAAAGGCATGGAGCCTTGTCATGACAGGGTTCAAGGAGCAAACTGACAACAAGTGTCAGGGAGCATTGTGATAACAAGGGTATTGAGTATTGTGATGACAAAGGTCATGGAGCATTGTGATGAGAAGACGATGGATAATTGTGATGACGAGCGTCATGGGGCGTTGTGATGATAAGTGTTATGGAACATATTGATCTCAAGGATTTGGAGCATTGTGATGACAGAGGTCATGGAGCATTTTGGTTTCATTGTGATGACAATAGCCTGAAGCATTATGATGATGGGCATGGTGCATTGTGATGACAGGGTTCATGGAGCATTGAGATGAAAAGGGGCATGGAGCATTGCGATTACAGGAGTCTTGGAGCATTGTGATGACAAAGGCATGGAACATCGTGAATGAGAAGGCCATGGAGCATTCTGTTGACATGCATCATTGAGCTTTGTGATGACAAGGGCATGGAGCATTGTGATTACAGGGGTCTTGGAGCATTGTGATGACAAGGGTCATGGAGCCTTGTCATGACAAGGCTGTGGAACATTGTGATGGCAGGGGTCATGGAGCATTGTTATGACAGGGGTAATGGAGCATTGTGATGACAAGGGCATGGAGCATTGGTCTGAAAAGTTTCATGGATTATTGTGATGAGAGGGGGCAAGGAGCATTGTGATGACAAGGGCATGGAACACTGTGATACATGGGTCATGGAGGATTGTAATGAGAAGCGCATGGAGCATTGTGATAAGAATGGCATCGAGCATTGTGATGAAAAGCATCATGGAGCCTGTGATGACAAGGGCATGGAACAATTTGATGAGAGGGTTCATGGAGCATTGTGATGACAATGGCATGCAGCATTGTGATGACAAGGGTCATTGAGCTTTGTGATGACAAAGGTCATGGAGCATTTTGATGACAGGGGGGCGGTGCATTCTGTTGTGAAGGGCAGGGAGCATTGTGATGACAGGGGTTATGGAACATTGTGATGTCAGGGGAATGGAGCATTGTGATGATAAAGGCATGTAGCATTGTTGTGACAAGGGTCATGGAATATTGTGATGACAGGGGTGAGGGAGTATTGTGTTGACCGGGGACATGGAGCATTTTGATGTCCAAGGCATGGAGCACTGTGATGGCAAGACCGTGGAGCATTGTGATGAGAAGACCATGGATAACTGTGATAAGGAGCATCATGGAACACTTTAAAGACAAGTGGTATGGAGCCTTGTGATGACAGGGGTCATGGAGCATTGTTATGACAGTGGTCATGGAGCATTGTGATGACAATGGTCATGGAGCATTTTGATGACAAGGGCATGGAGAATTGTGATGAGAAGACCATGGACAATTGTGATTACGAGTGTCATGGAGCACTGTAATGACAAGCAGTATGGAGCATTGTGATGACAGGGGTCATGGAGCATTGTGATGACCAGGGCATGGAGCATTGTGATGGCAAGACCGTGGAGCACTGTGATGAGAAGACCATGGATAATTGTGATAAAGAACATCATGGAGCACTGTAATGACAAGGGGCATGGAGCATTTTGATGACAGGTGTCATGGAGCATTGTGATGACAGGGGTCATGGATCATTGAGATGACAAGGGTCACGGAGCATTCTGATGACAAACTTGTGGAGTATTGTGATGACAATGGCATGAAGCATTGTGATGAAAAGGGCATGGATCATTGTGATGAAAAAGGCATGGAGACTTGTCATGACAGGGTTCAATGGGCATACTGATGACAAGTGTCAGGGAGCATTGTGATGACAAGTGTATTGAGAATTGTGATGACAAAGGTCATGGAGCATTGTGATGAGAAGTCCATGGATAATTGTGATGACCAGCGTCATGGGCGTTGTGATGACAAGTGTTATGGAACATTGTGATCACAAGGGTTTGGAGCATTGTGATGAGAGAGGTCATGGAGAATTTTGATTTCATTGTGATGACAATAGCATGAAGCATTATGATGATGGGCATGGTGCATTGTGATGACAGGGTTCATGGAGCATTGAGATGCAAAGAGGCATGGATCATTGTAATAACAAGGGTCTTGGAGCATTGTGATGACAAGGGCATGGAGTATTGTAATGAGAAGGCCATGGAGCATTCTGATGACATGCGTCAGGGAGCTTTGTGATGACATGGGCATGGAGCATTGTGATTACAGGGGTCTTGGAGCATTGTGATGACAAGGGTCATGGAGTCTTGTGATGACAATGCCGTAGAACATTGTGATGGCAGGGGTCATGGAGCATTGTTATGACAGGTGTAATGGAGCATTGTGATGACAAGGGCATGGAGCATTGGTCTGAAAAGTTTCATGGATTATTGTGATGAGAGTGAGCATGGAGCATTGTGATGACAAGGGCACGGAACACAGTGATACATGTGTCATGGAGGATTGCAATGACAAGGGCATGGAGCATTGTGATGACAAGCGTCATGGAGCTTTGTGATGACAACGGCATGGAGCAATGTGATGAGAGGTTTCATGGAGCTTTGTGATGACAATGGCATGGAGCATTGTGATTCCATGGGTCATGGAGCTTTGTGATGACATAGGCCATGGAGCATTTTGATGACAAGGGCGTGGTGCATTGTGATGAGAAGGGCAGGGAGAATTGTGATGACAGGGTCATGGAGCAATTGGCTGAAAAGGGTCATGGAACATTTTGATGACAGTGTTTATGGAACATTGTGATGTTAGGGGTCATGGAGCATTGTGATGAAAAGGGTCATGGAGCATTGTGATGACAGGGGTTATGGAACATTGTGATGTCAGGGGTCATGGAGCATTGTGATGATAAGAGCATGTAGCATTGTTGTGACAAGGGTCATGGAACATTGGGATGACAGGGTGGAGGGAGTATTGTGTTGACTAGTGATGGAACATTGTGATATCAGTGGTGAGAGTGCATTTTGATGAGAGGTGCATGGAGCATTGTGATGACAAAGCTGTGGAGCATTGTGATGAGAAACTCAGGGCACATTGTGATGACATGGGTCATGGAACATTGTGATGACAAACGCATGGAGCATTGTGATGACAAGGTTTATGGAGAATTGTGATGACAACGATGTGGAGCATTGTGATGACAAGCGCATGGCACATTTGATGCCATGTGTCATGGAGTAATGTGCTGACAAAGGCATGGAGCATTGTGATGACAAGGGTCACCGAGCATTGTGATGAAATGTTCATGGAGGGTTGTGGTCACAAAGGTCACAGAGCCTTGTGATGACGAGGTCATGGACCATTGTGATGACAAAGGTCATGAAGCATTGTGATGACTGGAGTCACGGAGCATTGTGATGACAGGGGTCATAGAGCATTGTGATGAAAGGGCATGGAGCATTGTGATGACAGGGTCATGGAGCATTTTTCTGACAAGTTTCAGGGATTATTGTGATGACAGTGGGCATGGCGCATTGTGATGACAAGGGCATGGAGCATTGTGATGAGAAGGTCATGGAGTATTGTGAAGAAGGGTGTCAGGGAGCATTGTGATGACATATGTCATGGTCTATTGCAATGACAATGGAATGTAGCATTGTGATGCCAAGTGTCATGGAGGATTGTGATGACAAAGGTAATGGAGCATTTTGATGACAAGGGCTTGGAGCATTGTGATGACAAGGGTCATGGAGCATTGTGATAACAAGGGCCATTGAGAATTTTGATGACATGTTCATGAAGCATTGTGATGACAATCACATGGAGCTTGCTATGACAGGGGTCATGGAGCATTGCGATGACAAGTGCATAGAGAATTGTGATGACAAAACATGTAACACTGTGAGGAGAAGTATCATGGAGCATAGTGATGCCATGAACGTGGAGAATTGTGATGACAGGGGACATGGAGCATTGTGATGACCAGGGCATGGAGCATTGTGATGGCAAGACCGTGGAGCACTGTGATGAGAAGACCATGGATAATTGTGATGACGAGCGTCTTGGAGCACTGTAATGACAAGGGGTATAGAGCATTGTGATGACAGTGGTCATGGAGCATTGTGATGACCGGGGACATGGAGCATTGTGATGACTGGGGACATGGAGCATTGTGATGACCAGGGCATGGAGCCTTGTGATGGCAAGGTCGTGGAGCACTGTGATGAGAAGATCATGGATAATTGTGATGACGAGGGTCATGGAGCACTGTAATGACAAGGGGTATAGAGCATTGTGATGACAGTGGTCATGGAGCATTGTGATGACCGGGGACATGGAGCATTGTGATGCCCAAGGCATGGAGCACTGTGATGACAAGACCGTGGAGCATTGTGATGAGAAGACCATGGATAATTGTGATGAGGAGCGTTATGGAGCACTGTAATGACAAGTGGTATGGAGCCTTGTGATGACAGGGGTCATGGAGCATTGTTATGACAGTGGTCATGGAGCATTGTGATGACAAGGGTCATGGAGCATTTTGATGACAAGGGCGTGGAGCATTGTGATGAGAAAACCATGGACAATTGTGATTACGAGTGTCATGGAGCACTGTAATGACAAGCGGTATGGAGCATTGTGATGACAGGGGTCATGGAGCATTGTGATGACTGGGGACATGGAGCATTGTGATGACCAGGGCATGGACCATTGTGATGGCAAGACCGTGGAGCACTGTGATGAGAAGACCATGGATAATTGTGATAACGAACATCATGGAGCACTGTAATGACAAGGGGCATGGAGCATTGTGATGACAGGTGTCATGGAGCATTGTGATGACAGGGCCCATGGATCATTGAGATGAAAAGTGTCACGGAGCATTCTGATGACAAGCTTGTGGAGTATTGTGATGACAATGGCATGGAGCATTGTGATGAAAAGGGCATGGATCATTGTGATGAAAAAGGCATGGAGACTTGTCATGACAGGGTTCAATGAGCATACTGATGACAAGTATCAGGGAGCATTGTGATGACAAGTGTATTGAGAATTGTGATGACAAAGGTCATGGAGCATTGTGATGAGAAGTCCATGGATAATTGTGATGACCAGCGTCATGGGGCGTTGTGATGACAAGTGTTATGGAACATTGTGATCACAAGGGTTTGGAGCATTGTGATGAGAGAGGTCATGGAGAATTTTGATTTCATTGTGATGACAATAGCATGAAGCATTATGATGATGGGCATGGTGCATTGTGATGACAGGGTTCATGGAGCATTGAGATGCAAAGAGGCATGGATCATTGTAATAACAAGGGTCTTGGAGCATTGTGATGACAAGGGCATGGAGTATTGTAATGAGAAGGCCATGGAGCATTCTGATGACATGCGTCAGGGAGCTTTGTGATGACATGGGCATGGAGCATTGTGATTACAGGGGTCTTGGAGCATTGTGATGACAAGGGCCATGAAGTCTTGTGATGACAAGGCCGTAGAACATTGTGATGGCAGGGGTCATGGAGCATTGTTATGACAGGTGTAATGGAGCATTGTGATGACAAGGGCATGGAGCATTGGTCTGAAAAGTTTCATGGATTATTGTGATGAGAGTGAGCATGGAGCATTGTGATGACAAGGGCACGGAACACAGTGATACATGTGTCATGGAGGATTGCAATGACAAGGGCATGGAGCATTGTGATGACAAGCGTCATGGAGCTTTGTGATGACAATGGCATGGAGCAATGTGATGAGAGGTTTCATGGAGCTTTGTGATGACAATGGCATGGAGCATTGTGATTCCAAGGGTCATGCAGCTTTGTGATGACATAGGCATTGGAGCATTTTGATGACAAGAGCATGGTGCATTGTGATGAGAAGGGCAGGGAGCATTGTGATGACAGGGTTATGGAGCAATTGGATGAAAAGGGTCATGGAACATTTTGATGACAGTGTTTATGGAACATTGTGATGTTAGGGGTCATGGAGCATTGTGATGAAAAGGGTCATGGAGCATTGTGATGATAAGAGCATGTAGCATTGTTGTGACAAGGGTCATGGAACATTGGGATGACAGGGTGGAGGGAGTATTGTGTTGACTAGTGGTGGAACACTGTGATATCAGTGGTGAGAGAGCATTTTGATGAGAGGTGCATGGAGCATTGTGATGACAAGGCTGTGGAGCATTGTGACGAGAAACGCAGGGCACATTGTGATGACATGGGTCATGGATCATTGTGCTGACAAACGCATGGAGCATTGTGATGACAAGTTTTGTGGAGCATTGTGATGACAAGCGCATGGCACATTTGATGCCATGTGTCATGGAGTAATGTGCTGACAAAGGCATGGAGCATTGTGATGACAAGGGTCACCGAGCATTGTGATGAAATGTTCATGGAGTGTTGTGGTCACCAAGGTCACAGAGTCTTGTGATGACGAGGGCATGGACCATTGTGATGACAAAGGTCATGAAGCATTGTGATAACTGGAGTCACGGAGCATTGTGATGACAGGGGTCATAGAGCATTGTGATGAAAGGGCATGGAGCCTTGTGATGACAGGGTCATGGAGCATTTTTCTGACAAGTTTCAGGGATTATTGTGATGACAGTGGGCATGGCGCATTGTGATGACAAGGGCATGGAGCATTGTGATGAGAAGGTCATGGAGTATTGTGAAGAAGGGTGTCAGGGAGCATTGTGATGACATATGTCATGGTCTATTGCAATGACAATGGAATGTAGCATTGTGATGCCAAGTGTCATGGAGGATTGTGATGACAAAGGTAATGGAGCATTTTGATGACAAGGGCTTGGAGCATTGTGATGACAAGGGTCATGGCGCATTGTAATAACAAGGGCCATTGAGAATTTTGATGACATGTTCATGAAGCATTGTGATGACAATCACATGGAGCTTGCTATGACAGGGGTCATGGAGCATTACGATGACAAGTGCATAGAGAATTGTTATGACAAAACATGTAACACTGTGATGAGAAGTATCATGGAGCATAGTGATGCCAAGAACGTGGAGAATTGTGATGACAGGGGACATGGAGCATTGTGATGACCAGTGCATGGAGCATTGTGATGGCAAGACCGTGGAGCACTGTGATGAGAAGACCATGGATAATTGTGATGACGAGCGTCATGGAGCACTGTAATGACAAGGGGTATAGAGCATTGTGATGACAGTGGTCATGGAGCATTGTGATGACCGGGGACATGGAGCATTGTGAAGACAATGATCAGGGAGCATTCTGATGACAAGCTTGTGGAGTATTGTGATGACAATGACATGGAGCGTTGTGATGAAAAGGGCATGGAGCATTCTTATGAAAAAGGCATGGAGCATTTTCATGACAGTGTTCAAGGAGTATTCTGACGACAAGTGTCAGGGAGCATTGTGATGACAAGTGTATTGAGAATTGTGATGACAAAGGTCATGGAGCATTGTGACGACAAGTGCATGGAGTA
Source organism: Hyperoodon ampullatus (assembly GCF_949752795.1). Lineage (NCBI taxonomy): Eukaryota > Metazoa > Chordata > Mammalia > Artiodactyla > Ziphiidae > Hyperoodon > Hyperoodon ampullatus. The sequence continues at coordinate 360,898 of NW_027641015.1, forward strand.
TTGTCATGACAGTCATCATGGAGTGTTGTGATGACAAGTGTTATGGAACATTGTGATCACAAGGGGTTGGAGCATTGTGATGACAGAGGTCATGGACCATTTTGATTTCAAGGAGCATGGAGCATTGTGATGACAAGGGCATGGAGCAATGTGATCCCAAGGTTCATGGAGGATTGTGATGAAAATGGTAATGGAGTATTATGATGACAAGCTCATGGAGCATTGTGATGACAAGGTCATGTAGGATTTTGATGACACAGGCATGGAGAATTGTGATGATAAATGGCATGGAGCACTGTGATGATAAGCGTCATGGAGCATTGTGATTACAGGGGTCATGGAGCATTGGGATGACAAGGGCATGGATCATTGTGATGACAAGTGTCATGGAGCATTGGGCTGAAAATGTTCATGGAGCATTGTGATGACAAGGGAATGGAGCATTGTGATGACAAGAGTCCCGGATCATTGTGTTGTCAGGGGTCATGGAGTGTTGTGATGACAGTGGTCATGGAGGATTGTGATGATATGGGTCATGGAGCATTGTGATGAGAAGGTCATGAAGCATTGGGCTGAAAATGTTCATGGAGTATTGTGATGACAGGGGTCATGGAGCATTGTAATGAGAAGGGAATTGAGCACTGTGATGACAAGGTCCTGGAGCATTGTGATGGGAAGTCCATGGAGCCTTGTGATGACAATTCTCATGGAACATTCTGATGAAAAGGGGCATGGAGCATTGTGATTACAGGGGTCTTGGAGCATTGTGATGAGAAGGCCATGGAGCATTCTGATGACATGCGTCATGGAGCTTTGTGCTGACAAGGGCATGGAGTATTGTGATGAAAATGGCATGGATCATTGTTATGAAAAAGGCATGGAGCCTTGTCATGACAGGGTTCAAGGAGCATACTGACGACAAGTGTCACGGAGCATTGTGATGACAAGTGTATTGAGCATTGTGATGACAAAGTTCATGGAGCATTGTGATGAGAAGACCATGGATAATTGTGATGATGAGCGTCATGGGGTGTTGTGATGATAAGTTTTATGGAACACTGTGATCACAAGGTTTCGGAGCATTGTGATGACAGAGGTCATGGAGCATTTTGATTGCATTGTGATGACAATAGCCTGAAGCATTATGGTGATGGGCATGGTGCATTGTGATGACAGGGTTCATGGAGCATTGAGATGAAAAGGGGCATGGAGCATTGTGATTACAGGGGTCTTGGAGCATTGTGATGACAAGGGCAAGGAGCATTGTGATGAGAAGGCCATGGAGCATTCTGATGACATGCGTCATTGAGCTTTGTGATGACAAGGGCATGGAGCATTGTGATTACAGGGGTCTTGGAGCATTGTGATGACAAGGGTCATGGAGCCTTGTGATGACAATGGTGTGGAACATTGTGATGGCAGTGGTCATGGAGCATTGTTATGAGAGGGGTAATGGAGCATTGTGATGAGAAGGGCATGGAGCATTGGTCTGAAAAGTTTCATGGATTATTGTGATGAGAGTGGGCATGGAGCATTGTGATGACAAGGTCACGGAACACTGTGATCCATGGGTCATGGAGGATTGTAATGACAAGGGCATGGAGCATTGTGATGAGAAGGGCATCGAACATTGTTTTGACAAGCGTCATGGAGCTTTGTGATGACAAGGGCATGGAACAATGTGATGAGAGGGTTCATGGAACACTGTGATTCCAAGGGTTATGGAGCTTTGTGATGACAAAAGTCATGGAGCATTTTGATGTCAAGGGCGTGGTGCATTGTGATGAGAAGGGCAGGGAGCATTTTGATGACAGGGTCATGCAGCAATTTGATGAAAAGTGTAATGGAACATTTTGATGACAGGGGTTATAGAACATTGTGATGTCAGGGGTCATGGAGCTTTGGGATGAAAAGGGTCATGGAGCATTTTGATGACAGGGGTTATGGAACATTGTGATGTCAGGGGTCATGGAACATTGTGATGATAAGGGGATGTAGCATTGTGATGACAGGGGTCATGCAACATTGTGATTACAGGGGTGAGGGAGTATTGTGATGACTAGTGATGGAACATTGTGATATCTCTGTTGAGAGAGCATTTTGATGAGAAGTGCATGGAGCATTGTGATTACAAGGTTTATGGAGCATTACGATGACAAAGTTGTGGACCGTTGTGATGAAAATCACGTGGCACATTGTGATGACAAGGGTCATGGAGCATTGTTCTGACAAAGGCATGGAGCATTGTGATGACAAGGGTCACGGAGTATTGTGATGAAAAGTTCATGGAGTATTGTGGTTACAAAGGTCACAGAGCCTTGTGATGATGTGGGCATGGAACACTGTGATGACAAATGTTATGAAGCATTGTGATGACTGGAGTCACAGAGCATTGTGATGACAGGGGTCATGGAGCAGTGTGATGACAAGGGCATGGAGCATTGTGATGACAGGGGCATGGAGCATTGGTCTGACAAGTTTAATAGATTATTGTGATGACAGTGGGCATGGGGCATTGTAATGACAAGGGCATGGGGCATTGTGATGAGAAGGTCATGGAGTATTGTGAAGACAAGTGTCAGGGAGCATTGTGATGACATATGTCATGGTCCATTGCGATGACAATGGCATGGAGCATTGTGATGCCAAATGTAATGGAGGATTGTGATGACAAATATAATGGAGCATTGTGATGACTAGGGCTTGGAGCATTATGATGACAAGTGCCATTGAAAATTTTCATGACAAGGTCGTGAAGCATTGTGATGACAAGGTGCTGGAGCATTGTGATGAGAAAACCATGGAGCCTTGTGAGACAAGTCTCATGGAGCATACTGATGAAAAGGGGCATGGAGCATTGTGATTAGAGTGTCTTGGAAAATTGTGATGACAAGGGCATGGAGCATTGGGATGAGAAGGCCAAGGAGCAGTCTGATGACATGCGTCATTGAGCTTTGTGATGACAAGGGCATGGAGCATTGTAATTACAGGTGTCTTGGAGCATTGTGATGAAAAAGGCATGGATCATTGTGATGAAAAAGGCATGGAGCCTTGTCATGACAGAGTTCAAGGAGCATACAGAGAACAAGTGTCTGGGAGCATTTTGATGACAAGTGTATTGAGCACTGTGATGACAAAGGTCATGGAGCATTGTGATGAGAAGACCATAGATAATTGTGATGACGAGCATCATGGGGCATTGTGATGACAGGTGTTATGGAATATTGTGATCACAAGGGTTTGGAGCAGTGTTATGACAGAGGTCATGGAGAATTTTGATTTCATTGTGATGACAATAGCCTGAAGCATTATGATGATGGTCATGGTGCATTGTGATGACAGGGTTCATGGATCATTGAGATAAAAAGGGACATGGAGCATTGTGATTACAGGGGTCTTGGAGCATTGTGATGAGAAGGGTCATGGAGCCTTGTGATGACAAGGCCATGGAACATCTTGATGGCAGGGGTCATGGAGCATTGTTATCACAGGGGTAATGGAGCATTGTGATGGCAAGGGCATGGAGCATTGTGATGACATGCATCATGGAGCTTTGTGATGACAAGGGCATGTAGCACTGTGATTACAGGGGTCTTGGAGCATTGTGATGACAAGGGTCATGGAGCCATGTGATGACAAGGCCGTGGAACGTTGTGATGGCAGGGGTCATGGAGCATTGTTATGACAGGGGTAATGGAGCATTGTGATGACAAGGGCATGGAACATTTGTCTGAAAAGTTTCATGGATTATTGTGATGAGAGTGGGCATGGAGCATTGTGATGAAAAGGGCATGGAACACAGTGATACATGGGTCATGGAGGATTGTAATGACAAGGGCATGGAGCATTGTGCTGCAAAGGCATAGAGCATTGTGATGACAAGGGTCAAAGAGCATTGTGATGAAAAGTTCATGAAGCATTGTGGTTAAAAAGGTCACAGAGACTGTTGATGACAAGGGCATGGACCATTGTGATGACAAAGGTCATGAAGCCTTGTGATGACTGGAGTCACGGAGCATTGTGATGACAGGGGTCATGGAGCATTGTGATAACAAGGGCATGGGGCATTGTGATGACAAGGGCATGGAGCATTGGTCTAATAAGTTTCATGGCTTATTGCGATGACAGTTGGAATGGCGCATTGTGATGACAAGGGCATGGAGCATTGTGATGACCAGGTCATTCATTATTGTGAAGACAGGTGTCAGGGAGCATTGTGATGACATATGTAATGGCCCATTGTGATGACAATGCCATGGAGCATTGTGATGCCAAGTGTCATGGAGGATTCTGATGACAAAGGTAATGGAGCATTGTGATGACAATGGCTTGGAGCATTGTGATGACAAGGGTCAGGGAGCACTGTGCTGACAAGTGCATGGAAAATTGTGATGACAAGGGACATGGAGCATTCTGATGACAAGGTTGTGGAGTATTTTGATGACAATGGCATGGAGCATTGTGATGAAAACGGCATGGTGCATTTTGATGAAAAAGGCATGGAGCCTTTTTGTGACAGGGTTCAAGGAGCATTCTGATGACAAGTGTCAGGGAGCATTGTGATGACAAGTGTATCGAGAATTGTGATGACAAAGGTCATGGAGCATTGTGATGAAAAGGGCATGGAGTATTGTGATGACAGGCATCATGGAGCATTGTGATGACAAGTGTTATGGAACATTGTGATCACAAGGGTTTGGAGCATTGTGATGACAGAGGTCATGGATCATTTTGATTTCAAGGAGCATGGAGCATTGTGATGACAAGGGCATGGAGCAATGTGATCCCAAGGTTCATGGAGGATTGTGATGGCAATGGTAATGGAGTATTGTGATGACAAGTGCATAGAACATTGTAATGACAAGTCATGTAGCATTTTGCTGACAAAGGCATGGAGCATTGTGATGACAGGTGTCATGGAGCACTGTGATGACAAGCGTCACGGAGCATTGTGATTACAGGGGTCATGGAGCATTGGGATGACAAGGGCATGCATCATTGTGATGACAAGTGTCATGGAGCATTGGGCTGAAAATGTTCATGGAGTATTGTGATGACAGGGGTCATGGAGCATTGTGATGACTAGGGAATGGAACATTGTGATGACAAGAGTCCCGGATCATTGTGTTGTCAGGTGATATTGAGCGTTGTGATGACTGTGGTCATGGAGCATTGTGATGATATTGGTCATGGAGCATTGTGATGAGAAGGTCATGGAGCATTGGGCTGAAAATATCCATGGAGTATTGTGATGACAGGGGTCATGGAGCATTGTGATGATAAGGGAATGGAGCATTTTGATGACAATATCCTGGAGCATTGTGATGAGAAGTCCATGGAGCCTTGTGATGACAAGTCTCATGGAGCATTCTGATGAAAAGGGGCATGGACCATTGTGATTACAGGGGTCTTGGAGCATTGTGATGACAAGGGCATGGAGCATTGTGATGAGAAGGCCATTGAGCATTCTGATGACATGCATCATGGAGCTTTGTGATGACAAGGGCATGGAGCATTGTGATTAAAGGGGTCTTGGCGCATTGTGATGAAAATGGCATGGATAATTGTGATGAAAAAGGCATGGAGCCTTGTCATGAAAGGGTTCATGGAGCATACTGATGGCAAGAGTCAGGGAGAATTGTGATGACATGTGTATTGCGCATTGTGATGACAAATGTCATGGGGCATTGTGATGAGAAGTCCATGGATAATTGTGATGAGTAGCGTCATGGGGTATTGTGATGACAAGTGTTATGGAACATTGTGATCACAAGGGTTTGGAGCATTGTGATGACAGAGGTCATGGAGCATTTTGATTTCATTGTGATGACAAGAGCATGAAGCATTATGATGATGGGCATGGTGCATTGTGATGACAGGGTTCATGGAGCATTGTGATGAAAGGTGGCATGGAGCTTTGGTCTGACAAGTTTCATGGATTATTTTGATGACAGTGGGCATGGCACATTGTGATGACAAGGGCATGGAGCATTGTGATGACAAGGTCATGGAGTATTTTGAAGACAGGTGTCAGGGAGCATTGTGATGACATATGTCATGTTCCATTGTGATGACAATAGCACGGAGCATTGTGATGCCAAGTGTCATGGAGGATTGTTGTGACAAAGGTAAAGGAGCATTGTGATGATAAGCGCATGGAGCATTGAGATGACAAGGGCCATTGATAATTTTAATGTCCATGTCCTGAAACATTATGATGACAAGCGCATGGAGCTTCCTATGACAGGGGTCATGGAGCATTGCGATGACAAGTGCATGGAGTATTGTTATGACAAGAGCATATAACATTGTGATGAGAAGTGCCATGGAGCATTGTGATGACAAGGACGTGGAGAATTGTGAGGACAAGGGACATTGAGCTTTGAGATGACCAGGGCATGGAGCATTGTGATGGCAAAACCGTGGAGCACTGTGATGAGAAGACCATGGGTAATTGTGATGACGAGCATCATGGAGCACTGTAATGACAAGGGGCATGAAGCATTGTGATGATAGGTGTCAGGGAGCATTGTGATGACAAGGGCATGGAGCATTGTGATGACAAGGGTACGGAACATTGTGATGAAAAGTGCCATTGAGAATTTAGATGATAAAGTCGTGAAGCATTGTGATGACAAACACTTGGAGCTTGCTATGACAGGGGTCATGGAACATTGCAATGACAAGTGCATGGAGAATTGTGATGAAACGAGCATGTAACTTTGTGAAGAGAAGTGTCATGTAGCATTGTGATGACAAGTACGTGGAGAATTGTTATGACAAGGGACATGGAGCATTGTGATAACCAGGGAATGGAGCATTGTGATGACAGGGGTCATGGAGCATTATTATGACAAGGGCCATGGTGCATTCTAATATAAGATATCACTTATGAAGGGACTGTAAACCTGGCTACATATGAACTGAATTAGGAAAGAGAACAGAGTCTCAGATTTAGAAAACACTCTTATGCTTGCTTAAGGGGGAAGGAGAGGTGGGGAGACACACAAAATCAGAGTTTGATATTAACACAGGTACCGTTCCATAATCCAAATACAGAAGAGACAAGCCCGACTCCTTCCTCAGTGAATGGGACTCAACACCCCTATTCCCCACAGAGAAATATATCTGACTAGTAAGGATCTTAAAACCTATGTATTGATATGTCTCCATAAGGGAACCAAGTGTGTCTAGAATGACATAAACACGGCAGTGAGAATCAGCTCAAACCCACTATAAAAAGGAATTTCAAAACAAAACAAAGAAACAGTGAAATTCTTACACAACACCTTCAGGGGTTCTGATGAAACTTGGAATGACCCTATCTACAACAACAGCTGGATGTGGCATAAGGCTGTTCACCTGGGACTGAGAGGATTGGTGAGATTGGGTGAGAAAATGCAGATGCTTTAAAGCAATAATGCCTGCCACTGATTCCATGGTTCCCAACTCTCCAGGTAGAAGGGAATATCACTACAGTTATAACATGTATGGGAAACCTAGAGAATGGACACCCTCTGATGGTGAAAGGTTTCTAAAACTCTACTAATTTTTTTCCCTCCATGTGCTGCAGCTTGACATTCCAACTGCTTTAATATCAATCTCCCAACTTGGAGAGTCAGCCCCTATAACATCCTGGTTCGCACAGTTGGCACATTGTGCAGAGGATATAAGGGAAGAGGGAGAACCAATGAGAGAGTAGCTGTAGGCATTTGGACGGCCACATGTCACTCTAATTTCCCGTCATGAAGAAGAATTAACCAAACTCTCAGCCTGCCCCACCCCCATAACTAGTATAGGTCCTGAAGCAAAATTGTGGGTTTAAGGTCAGCTCACAAAAACACAAGTTGAAAAATGGAGCTCAGGGGCACAGCAATTCACTAACTTGCAGAGTTATACAGGACTACTCTCTTCGAAAAATCAGTTGAGGAAAAGCCATGAGGCGGACTTGAAAATGAGGGAGATTTGCACGAAACAGATTTCCAGAAGTACATTGGAATCGCCTTTAAACACAGGAAAAGCATCACAACTTCGACAATTAGGGAATTGTCCATAAAGGGCACATGTGTTTTCTCCTGAATATATTCAGGAGAAAACGCATACACCCATTTTAGCCAACCAAGCAACCGCACAATGCAAATCTGCACTACAAAGAAGTATCACTTCCCACCGGTCAAAAGGGATATCTGTAAAATGTGTAAAAACCAGAAAGGCAAGAGGGGCTCTAGAGAACAGGGAGCCTTGTTATGCTGATGGGTGGGATGCAGATTGCCAACAGCCACTCTGGAGGAGTGCATTGTGTTCCCTAAAAGAATTAAACAACAGAGCTTCACAACCAAAGGCACTTCCAGTCATGGGAATATACCTTGGGGAAATTGAAAATCAATAAGACACAGCCAACCCAAAATATAGGGCAGCACTGCTTACAAGAACCTCGACTTCGGGACACCTTAAATATCCCAGTAAAGACAAAAATAGTAAAGAAATTGTGGTACATACATACGATGGAATATCCCTCAGCCATGAAATCAATGTCATAAGGCAAGTAGCAGCATAATGAGTGGATTCATGTACGATGATTCTAACTGAAATAAGTCACACAGAAAAAGAAACTTATCATAAGATATCACTTATGAAGGTCTTGTAAACATGTCTACACATGAACTGAATTAGGAAAGAGAAGAGTCTCACATTTAGAAAACACTCTTATGCCTGCTCAAGAGGAAAGGAGAGGTGGGGTGATGCATAAAACCAGAGTTTGATATTAGCACAGGTACGGTTGCATAATCCAAATACAAAATAGACAAGACCTACTCTTTCCTCACTGAACGGGGCTCAACACCCCTATTCCCCGCAGAGTAGTATATCTGACTAGTAAGAATCTTAAAACCTATGTATTGATATGTCTCCATAAGGTAACTAAGTATGTCTAGAATGACATAAACACGGCAGAGAGAATCAGCTCAAACCCACTATAAAAATGAATTTCAAAACAAAACAAATAAACAGTGAAATTCTTACACAATACCTTCAGGGGTTCTGATGAAACTTAGAATGACCCTATCTACAAGGACAGCTGGATGTGGCATAAGGCTGGTCACTTGGGACTGAGAGGATTGGTGAGATTGGGTGAGAAAATGCAGACCGTTTAAAGCAATAATACCTGGCACCCATTCCATGGGTCCCAACTCTCCAGGTAGAAGGGAATATCACTACAGTTATAACATGTATGGGAAACCTAGAGAATGGACACCATCTGATGGTGAAAGGTTTCTAAAACTCTACTAATTTTTTTATCTCCTTGTGCACCAGTTTGACATTCCAACTGCTTTAGTATCAATCTCCCAAATTGGAGAGTCAGCACCTATAACCTCCTGGTTCGCACAGTTGGCACATGGTGTAGAGGATATAAGGGAAGAGGGAGAAACAATTAGAGAGTAGCTGTAGACATTTGGATGGTCACATGTCACTCTAAATTCCCGTCACGAAGAAGAATTAACAAACTCTGAGCCAGCCCCCCCAATGGAACCAGTATAGGTCCTGAAGCAAAATTGTGGATTGGCAGTCAGCTCAAAAAAACGCGAGTTGAAAAATGGAGCTCAGGGGCACAGCAATTCACTAACTTGCAGAGTTATAAAGGACTACTCTCTTCCAAAAATCTGTTGAGAGAAAGCCATGAGGTGGATTTGAAAATGAGGCAGAAGGGCACGAAACAGATTTCCAGAAGTACATTGGAATCGCCTTTAAACACAGGAAAAGCATCACAACTTCGACAATTATGGAATTGTCCATAAAGGGCACATGCGTTTTCTCCTGAATATATTCAGGAGAAAACGCATACGCCAATTTTGGCCAACCAAGCAACCGCACAATGCAAATCTGCACTACAAAGAAGTATCACTTCCAACTGGTCAAAAGGGATATCCGTAAAATGTGTAAAAACAAGAAAGGCAAGACAGGATCTGGAGAACAGTGAGCCTTGTTATACGGATGGGTGGGATGTAAATTGCCAACAGCCACTCTGGAGGAGTGCATTGTGTTCCCAAAAAGAAGTAAACAACAGTGCTTCACAACCTAAGGCACGTCCAGTCACGGGAATATACCTTGGGAAAATTGAAAATCAATAAGACACAGCCACCCCAAAATTTATGGCAGCACTGCTTACAAGAACCTCGACTTCCGGACACCTTATAAATACCAGGAAAGACAAAAATGGTAAAGAAATTGTGGTACATACGTATGATGGAATATCCCTCAGCCATGAAGTCAATGTCATAAGGCCAGTAGCAGCATAATGACGGTATTCATGTACGATGATTCAAACTGAAATAAGTCACACAGAAAAATAAACTTATCATAAGATATCACTTATGAAGGGTATATAAAAATGCTACACATGGAATGAATTAGGAAAAGGAACAAAGTCTCATATTTAGAAAACACTCTTATGCATGCTTAAGGGGAAAGCAGAGGTGGGGTGATGAATAAACCCAGAGTTTGATATTAGCACAGGTACGGTTCCATAATCCAAATACAGAATAGACAAGACCTACTACTTCCTCTGTGAACGGGACTCAAAACCCCATATTTCCCGCAGAAGAATATATCTTACTAGTAAGAATCTTAAAACCTATGTATTGATATGTCTCCGTAAGGGAATCAAGTGTGTCTAGACTGGCATAAACATAGCAGCGAGAATCAGATCAAACCCACTAGAAAAGGAAATTCAAAAACAAAAAAAAAAAAACAGGGAAATTCTTTACAATTCCTTCAGGGTCTCTGATGAAACCTGGAATGACCCTATCTACAACGACACCGGGATGTGGCATAAGGCTGGACACTTGGGACTGAGAGGGTTGGTGAGAGAGGGTGAGCAAATGCAGACCCTTTAAAACAATAATATGTGGCACCCATTCCATGGGTCTCAACTCTCCAGGTTGAAGGAACTATTACTACAGCTAAAACATGTACGGAAAACCTAGAGAACGGACACACTGTGAATACGAAAGGTTTCTAAACCTCAAAGAATAGTCCCTCTCCTGGTGCTCCGGTTTCACTTTACAACTGCTTTATTTTCAGTCTTCCAACTTGAAGAGACAGCCACTTTAACATGCTGGTTCAAACAGGTTGCCAATTTGGCAGAGGATGAAAGGGAAGAGGAAGAACCAATGAGAGAGTAGCTGTTAGGGATTTGGACGGGCACATGCCACTCTAATTTCCCGGCAGGAAGAAGAATTAACAAAAGTCTCAGCCACCCACCGGGAACCAGTATAGGTACTGAACCAAAATTTTGGACTTGCGTTCAGCTCACAAAAAACGAGTTGAAAAATGCAGCTCAGGGGCACAGCAATTTAAAAACTGGCAGAGTAATAAAGGACAACTATCGTCCAAAAATCTGTTGAGGGAAGGAAACGAGGCGGATTTGAAAGGCAGGCAGAATAGCAGGAAACAGATTTCAAGAGGTACGTTGGAATCGCCTTTAAAGCACAGGAACAGGGGCAAAACTTTGACAATAATGCACTTGGCCAAGAAGGGCGTATGCGTTTTCTCCTGAATATATTCAGGAGAAAACGCATACGCCCTTCTTGGCCAAGCAAGTAAGCGGGCAATGCAAATCTGCACTACAAAGAAGTATCACTTCCCACTGGTCAAAAGGGACAGCAACAAAATGTGTAAAATCCAGAAACGCAAGACAGGCCCTGGAGAACAGGGAGCCTTGTTATGGTGTTGGGCGAGATAAAAACTGTCAAGTGCTTCTCTGGAGGAATGCATTGTGTGGCCTAAAACAAGTAAACAACAGAGCTACAGAGCCAAGGGCACTTCCAGTCTAGGGAATATACCTTGGGAAAACTGAAAATCAATAAGAAAGAGCCACCTCAAAATTTAGGGCTGCACTGCTTACAAGAACCTCAACTTGGGTACATATTAAATATCCCAGGAAATATAAAAATGGTTCAAAATATTGTGGTACTTACGTACGATGGAATATCCCTCAACCATGAAATAAAAGTCATAAGACCAGTAGCAGCAAAATGAGTGGATTCAGGTACGATGATTCTAAGTAAAATAAGTCACACAGAAAAAGAAACTTATCATAAGATATCACTTATGAAGGCCCTATAAACATGGCTACACTTGAACTGAGTTAGGAAAGAGAACAGTGTCTCACATTTAGAAAACACTCTTATGCCTGCTTAAGGGGGAAGGAGAGGTGGGGTGATGCATAAACCCAGAGTTTGATATAAGCACAGGTACCGTTCCAAAAACCAACTATGGAATAGACAAGACCTACACCTTCCTCATTGAAAGGGACTCAAAACCCCATATTTCCTGCAGAGCAATATATCTGACTAGCAAGAATCTTAAAAACTCTGTATTGATATGTCTCCGTAAGGGAATCAAGTGTGTCTAGACTGGTATAAACATGGCAGCGAGAATCAGCTCAAACCCACTATAAAAAGGAATTTCAAAAACAAAACAAAAAAACTGGGAAATTCTTTACAATTCCTTCAGGGTCTCTGATGAAACCTGGAATGACCCTATCTACAATGACAGCTGGATGTGGCATAAGGAGGGACACTTGGGACTGAGAGGATTGGTGAGATTGGGTGAGCAAATGCAGACCCTTTAAAGCACAAATTCCTGGCACCCATTCCATGGGTCCCAACTCTCCAGCTTGAAGGGTATATTACTACAGCTATAACATGTACGGGAAACCTAGAGAACGGACACACTGTGAATACGAAAGGTTTCTAAAACTCAACGAATAGTCCCTCTCCTGGTGCTCTGGTTTGACTTTCCATCTGCTTTACTATCAACCTCCCAACTTGGAGAGACAGCCCATTTAACCTCCTGGTTCGCACATGTTGCCAATTTGGCAGAGGATGAAAGGGAAGAGGAAGAACCAATGAGAGGGTAGCTGTTAGGCATTAGGACGGGCACATATCACTCTAACTTCCCGGCAGGAAGAAGAATTAACCAAAGTCTCAGCCCCCCACCGGGAACCAGCATAGGTCCTGAAAAAAATTGTTGGACTTGCGGTCACCTCACCAAAAACGAGTAGAAAAATGGAGCTCAGGGGCACAGCAATTCACAAACTGGCCGAGTAATAAAGGACAACTATCGTCCAAAAATCTGTTGAGGGAAGGCAACGAGGCGGACTTGAAAGCGAGGCAGAATAGCAGGAAACAGATTTCAAGAGGTACGTTGAAATCGCCTTTAAAGCACAGGAAGAGGGGCACAACTTCCACAATGATGCACTTGGCCAAAAAGGGCGTATGCGTTTTCTCCTGAATATATTCAGGAGAAAACGCATACGCCCTTTTTGCCCAAGAAAGCAAGCGGGCAATGCAAATCTGCACTACAAAGACGTATCACTTCCCACCGGTCAAAAGGGACATCCACAAAATGTGTAAAAACCAGAAAGGCAAGGCAGGCCCTGCAGAACAGGGATCCTTGTTATGCTGATGGGAGGGATGTAAATTGCCAACTGCCTCTCTGGAGGAGTACATTGTGTTCCCTAAAACAAGTAAACAACAGAGCTACAGAGCCAAGGGCACTTCCAGTCTAGGGATTATACCTTGGGAAAACTGAAAATCAATAAGACAGAGCCACCCAAAAATTTAGGGCTGCACTGCTTACAAGGACCTCAACTTGGGTACACCTTAAATATCCCAGGAAATATAAAAATGGTTCAAAAAATTGTGGTACTTATGTACGATGGAATATCCCTCAGCCATGAAATCAATGTCATAAGACCAGTAGCAGCAAAATGGGTGGATTCAGGTACGAGGATTCTAAGTGAAATAAGTCACACAGAAAAATAAACTTATCATAAGATATCACTTATGAAGATCCTGTAAACATGGCTACACTTGAACTGAGTTAGGAAAGAGAACAGTGTCTCACATTTAGAAAACACTCTTATGCCTGCTTAAGGGGGAAGGAGAGGTGGGGTGATGCATAAAACCAGAGTTTGATATAAGCACAGGTACCGTTCCAAAAACCAACTATGGAATAGACAAGACCTACACCTTCCTCAGTGAAAGGGACTCAAAACCCCATATTTCCCGCAGAGGAATATATCTGACTAGTAAGAATCTTAAAACCTATGTATTGATATGTCTCCGTAAGGGAATCAAGTGTGTCTAGACTGGCATAAACATGGCAGCGAGAATCAGCTCAAACCCACTATAAAAAGGAATTTCAAAAACAAAACAAAAAAACTGGGAAATTCTTTACAATTCCTTCAGGGTCTCTGATGAAACCTGGAATGACCCTATCTGCAATGACAGCTGGATGTGGCATAAGGAGGGACACTTGGGACTGAGACGATTGGTGAGATTGGGTGAGCAAATGCAGACCCTTTAAAGCACAAATGCCTGGCACACATTCCATGGGTCCCAACTCTCCAGGTTGAAGGGAATATTACTACAGCTATAACATGTACGGGAAACCTAGAGAACGGAAACACAGTGAATACGAAAGGTTTCTAAAACTCAACGAATAGTCCCTCTCCTGGTGCTCTGGTTTGACTTTCCATCTGCTTTACTATCAACCTCCCAACTTGGAGAGACAGCCTCTTGAACCTCCTGGTTCGCACAGGTTTCCAATTTGGCAGAGGATGAAAGGGAAGAGGGAGAACCAATGAGAGCGTAGCTGTTAGGCATTTGTACGGGCACATATCACTCTAACTTCCTGGCAGGAAGAAGAATTAACCAAAGTCTCAGCCTCCCTCCGGGAACCAGCATAGTTCCTGAACCAAAATGTTGGACTTGCGGTCAGCTCACCAAAAACGAGTTGAAAAATGGAGCTCAGGGGCACAGCAATTCACAAACTGGCCGAATAATAAAGGACAACTATCGTCCAAAAATCTGTTGAGGGCAGGCAACGAGGCGGACTTGAAAGCGAGGCAGAATAGCAGGAAACAGATTTCAAGAGGTACGTTGGAATCGCCTTTAAAGCACAGGAAGAGGCGCACAACTTCGACAATGATGCACTTGCCCAAAAAGGGCGTATGCGTTTTCTCCTGAATATATTCAGGAGAAAACGCATACGCCCTTTTTGGCCAAGCAAGCAAGCGGGCAATGCAAATCTGCACTACAAAGAAGTATCACTTCCCACCGGTCAAAAGGGACATCCACAAAATGTGTAAAAACCAGAAAGGCAAGACAGGCCCTGGAGAACAGGGAGCCTTGTTATGCTGATGGGCGGGATGTAAATTGCCAACTGCCTCTCTGGAGGAGTACATTGTATTCCCTAAAACAAGTAAAGAACTGAGCTACAGAGCCAAGGGCACTTCCAGTCTAGGGAATATACCTTGGGAAAACTGAATATCAATAAGACAGAGCCACCCCAAAATTTAGGTCTGCACTGCTTATAAGGACCTCAACTTGGTTCCACCTTAAATATCCCAGGAAATATAAAAATGGTTCAAAAATTGTGGTACTTATGTACGATGGACTATCCCTCAGCCATGAAATCAATGTCATAAGACCAGTAGCAGCAAAATGGGTGGATTCAGGTACGATGATTCTAAGTGAAATAAGTCACACAGAAAAAGAAACTTATCATAAGATATCACTTATGAAGATCCTGTAAACATGGCTACACTTGAACAGAGTTAGGAAAGAGAACAGTGTCTCACATTTAGAAAACACTCTTATGCCTGCTTAAGGGGGAAGGAGAGGTGGGGTGATGCATAAAACCAGAGTTTGATATAAGCACAAGTACCGTTCCAAAAACCAACTATGGAATAGACAAGACCTACACCTTCCTCAGTGAAAGGGACTCAAAACCCCATATTTCCCGCAGAGGAATATATCTGACTAGTAAGAATCTTAAAACCTATGTATTGATATGTCACCGTAAGGGAATCAAGTGTGTCTAGACTGGCATAAACATGGCAGCGGGAATCAGCTCAAACCCACTATAAAAAGGAATATCAAATACAAAACAAAAAAACTGGGAAATTCTTTACAATTTCTTCAGGGTCTCTGATGAAACCCGGAATGACCCTATCTACAACGACAGCTGGATGTGGCATAAGGCTGGACACTTGGGACTGAGAGGATTGGTGAGATTGGGTGAGCAAATGCAGACCCTTTAAAGCAGTAATGCATGGCACCCATTCCATGTGTCCCAACTCTCCAGGTTGAAGGGAATATTACTACAGTTATAACATGTACGGGAAACCTAGAGAACGGACACACTGTGAATACGAAAGGTTTCTAAAACTCAACGAATAGTGTCTCTCCTGGTGCTCCGGTTTGACTTTCCATCTGCTTTACTATCAATCTCCCAAGTTGGAGAGACAGCCCCTTTAACCTCCTGGTTCGCACAGGTTTCCAATTTGGCAGAGGGTGAAAGGGAAGTGGGAGAACCAATGAGAGAGTAGCTGTTAGGCATTTGGACGGGCACCTATCACTCTAACTTCCCGCCAGGAAGAAGAAGTAACCAAAGTCTCAGCCCCCCACCGGGAAGCAGCATAGGTCCTGAACCAAAATTTGGACTTGCGGTCAGCTCACGAAAACGAGTTGAAAAATGGAGCTCAGGGGCACAGCAATTCACAAACTGGCCGAGTAATAAAGGACAACTATCGTCCAAAAATCTGTTGAAGGAAGGCTACGAGGCGGACCTGAAAGCGAGGCAGAATAGCAGGAAACAGATTTCAAGACGTACGTTGGAATCACCTTTGAAGCACAGGAAGAGGGGCACAACATCGACAATGATGCACTTGGCCAAAAAGGGCGTATGCGTTTTCTCCTGAATATATTCAGGAGAAAACGCATACGCCCTTTTTGGCCAAGCAAGCAAGCGGGCAATGCAAATCTGCACTACAAAGAAGTATCACTTCCCACCGGTCAAAAGGGACTTCCACAAAATATGTAAAAACCAGAAAGGAAAGACAGGCCCTGGAGAACAGGGAGCCTTGTTATGCTGATGGGCGAGATGTAAATTGCCAACTGCCTCACTGGAGGAGTGCATTGTGTTCCTTAAATCAAGTAAACAACAGAGCTACAGATCCAAGGGCACTTCGAGTCTAGGGAATATACCTTGGGAAAACTGAAAATCAATAAGACAGAGCCACCCCAAAATTTAGGGCTGCACTGCTTACAAGGACCTCAACTTGGGTACACCTTAAATATCCCAGGAAATATAAAAATGGTTCAAAAAATTGAGGTACTTACGTACGATGGAATATCCCTCAGCCATGAAATCAATGTCATAAGACCAGTAGCAGCAAAATGGGTGGATTCAGGTACGATGATTCTAAGTGAAATAAGTCACACAGAAAAAGAAACTTATCATAAGATATCACTTATGAAGATCCTGTAAACATGGCTACACTTGAACTGAGTTAGGAAAGAGAACAGTGTCTCACATTTAGAAAACAGTCTTATGCCTGCTTAAGGGGGAAGGAGAGGTGGGGTGATGCATAAAACCAGAGTTTGATATAAGCACAGGTACCGTTCCAAAAACCAACTATGGAATAGACAAGACCTACACCTTCCTCAGTGAAAGGGACTCAAAACCCCATATTTCCCGCAGAGGAATATATCTGACTAGTAAGAATCTTAAAACCTATGTATTGATATGTCTCCGTAAGGGAATCATGTGTGTCTAGACTGGCATAAACATGGCAGCGAGAATCAGCTCAAACCCACTAGAAAAAGGAATTTCAAAAACAAAACAAAAAAAACTGGGAAATTCTTTACAATTCCTTCAGGGTCTCTGATGAAACCTGGAATGACCCTATCTACAATGACAGCTGGATGTGGCATAAGGAGGGACACTTGGGACTGAGACGATTGGTGATATTGGGTGAGCAAAGGCAGACCCTTTAAATCACAAATGCCTGGCTCCCATTCCATGGGTCCCAACTCTCCAGGTTGAAGGGAATATTACTACAGCTATAACATGTACGGGAAACTTAGAGAACGGACACACTGTGAATACGAAAGGTTTCTAAAACTCAATGAATAGTCCCTCTCCTGGTGCTCTGGTTTGACTTTCCATCTGCTTTACTATCAACGTCCCAACTTGGAGAGACAGCCCCTTTAACCTCCTGGTTCGCACAGGTTTCCAATTTGGCAGAGGATGAAAGGGAAGAGGGAGAACCAATGAGAGAGTAGCTGTTAGGCATTTGGACGGGCACGTATCACTGTAATTTCCCGGCAGGAAGAAGAATTATCCAAACTCTCAGCCCCGCACCGGGAACCAGCAAAGGTCCTGAACCAAAATGTTGGACTTACGGTCAGCTCACCTAAAACGAGTTGAAAAATGGAGCTCAGGGGCACAGCAATTCACAAACTGGCCGAGTAATAAAGGACAACTATCGTCCAAAAATCTGTTGAGGGAAGGCAACGAGGCGGACTTGAAAGCGAGGCAGAATAGCAGGAAACAGATTGCAAGAGGTACGTTGGAATCGCCTTTAAAGCACAGGAAGAGTGGCACAACTTCGACAATGATGCACTTGGCCAAAAAGGGCGTATGCGTTTTCCCCTGAATATATTCAGGAGAAAACGCATACGCCCTTATGGGCCAAGCAAGCAAGCAGGCAATGCAAATCTGCACTACAAAGAAGTATCACTTCCCACCGGTCAAAAGGGACTTCCACAAAATATGTAAAAACCAGAAAGGCAAGACAGGCCCTGGAGAACAGGGAGTCTTGTTATGCTGATGGGCGGGATGTAAATTGCCAACTGCCTCTCAGGAGGAGTGCATTGTGTTCCCTAAATCAAGTAAACAACAGAGCAACAGAGCCAAGGGCACTTCCAGTCTAGGGAATATACCTTGGGAAAACTGAAAATCAATAAGACAGAGCCACCCCAAAATTTAGGGCTGCACTGCTTACAAGGACCTCAACTTGGGTACACCTTAAATATACCAGGAAATATAAAAATGGTTCAAAAAATTGTGGTACTTACATATGATGGAATATCCCTCAGCCTTGAAATCAATGTCATAAGACCAGGAGCAGCAAAATGGGTGGATTCAGGTACGATGATTCTAAGTGAAATGAGTCACACAGAAAAAGAAACTTATCATAAGATATCACTTATGAAGATCCTGTAAACATGGCTACACTTGAACTGAGTTAGGAAAGAGCACAGTGTCTCACATTTAGAAAACACTCTGATGCCTGCTTAAGGGGGATGGAGATGTGGGGTGATGCATAAAACCAGAGTTTGATATAAGCACAGGTACCGTTCCAAAAACCAATAATGGAATAGACAAGACCTACATCTTCCTCAGTGAAAGGGACTCAAAACCCCATATTTCCCGCAGAGGAATATATCTGACTAGAAAGAATCTTAAAACCTATGTATTGATATGTCTCCGTAAGGGAATCAAGTGTGTCTAGACTGGCATAAACATGGCAGTGAGAATCAGCTCAAATCCACTATAAAAAGGAATTTCAAAAACAAAACAAAAAAACTGGGAAATTCTTTACAATTCCTTCAGGGTCTCTGATGAAACCTGGAATGACCCTATCTACAATGACAGCTGGATGTGGCATAAGGTGGGACACTTGGGACTGAGACGATTGGTGAGATTGGGTGAGCAAATGCAGACCGTTTAAAGCACAAATGCCTGGCACACATTCCATGGGTCCCAACTCTCCAGGTTGAAGGGAATATTACTACAGCTATAACATGTACGGGAACCCTAGAGAACAGACACACTGTGAATACGAAAGGTTTCTAAAACTCAACGAATAGTCCCTCTCCTGGTGCTCCGGTTTGACTTTCCATCTGCTTTACTATCAACCTCCTACCTTAGAGAGACAGCCCCTTTAACCTCCTGGTTCGCACAGGTTTCCAATTTGGCAGAGGATGAAAGGAAAGAGGGAGAACCAATGAGAGAGTAGCTGTTAGGCATTTGGACGGGCACATAACACTCTAACTTCCCGGCAGTTAGAAGTAGTAACCAAAGTCTCAGCCCCCCACCGGGAACCAGCATAGGTCCTGAACCAAAATGTTGGACTTGCGGTCAGCTCACTAAAAACGAGTTGAAAAATGGAGCTCAGGTGCAGAGCAATTCACAAACTGGCCGAGTAATAAAGGACAACTATCGTCCAAAAATCTGTTGAGGGAAGGCAACGAGGCGGACCTGAAAGCGAGGCAGAATAGCAGGAAACAGATTTCAAGAGGTACGTTGGAATCGCCTTTAAAGCACAGGAAGAGGGGCACAACTTCGACAATGATGCACTTGGCCAAAAAGGGCGTATGCGTTTTCTCCTGAATATATTCAGGAGAAAACGCATACGCCCTTTTTTGCCAAGCAAGCAAGCAGGCAATGCAAATCTGCACTACAAAGAAGTATCACTTCCCACTGGTCAAAAGGGACTTCCACAAAATATGTAAAAACCAAAAAGGCAAGACAGGCCCTGGAGAAGAGGAAGCCTTGTTATGCTGATGGGCGGGATGTAAATTGCCAACTGCCTCTCTGGAGGAGTACATTGTGTTCCCTAAAACAAGTAATGAACAGAGTTACAGAGCCAAGGGCACTTCCAGTCTAGGGAATATACCTTGGGAAAACTGAAAATCAATAAGACAGAGCCACCCCAAAACTTAGGGCTGCACTGTTTACAAGGACCTCAACTTGGGTACACCTTATATATCCCAGGAAATATAAAAATGGTTCAAAAAATTGTGGTACTTACGTACGATGGAATATCCCTCAGCCATGAAATCAATGTCATAAGACCAGTAGCAGCAAAATGGGTGGATTCAGGTACGATGATTCTAAGTGAAATAAGTCACACAGAAAAAGAAACTTATCATAAGATATCACTTATGAAGATCCTGTAAACATGGCTACACTTGAACTGAGTTAGGAAAGAGAACAGTGTCTCACATTTAGAAAACACTCTTATGCCTGCTTAAGGGGGAAAGAGAGGTGGGGTGATGCATAAAAACAGAGTTTGATATAAGCACAGGTACCGTTCCAAAAACCAAGTATGGAATAGCCAAGACCTACACCTTCCTCAGTGAAAGGCACTCAAAACACCATATTTCCCGCAGAGGAATATATCTGACTAGTAAGAATCTTAAAACCTATTTATTGTTATGTCTCCATAAGGGAATCAAGTGTGCCTAGACTGGCATAATCATGGCAGCGAGAATCAGCTCAAACACACTATAAAAAGGAATTTCACAAACAAAACAAAAAAACTGGGAAATGCTTTACAATTCTTTCAGCGTCTCTGATGAAACCTGTAATGACCCTATCTACAATGACAGCTGGATGTGGCATAAGGCTGGACACTTGGGACTGAGACGATTGGTGAGATTGGGTGAGCAAATGCAGACCCTTTAAAGCAATAATGCATGGCACCCAATCCATGGGTCCCAACTCTCCAGGTTGAAGGGAATATTACTACAGTTATAACATGTACGGGAAACCTAGAGTACGGACACACTGTGAATACGAAAGGTTTCTAAAACTCAACGAATAGTCCCTCTCCTGGTGCTCCGGTTTGACTTTCCATCTGCTTTACTATCAAACTCCCAACTTGGAGAGACATCCCCTTTAACCTCCTGGTACGCACAGGTTTCCAATTTGGCAGAGGATGAAAGGGAAGAGGGAGAACCAATGAGAGAGTAGCTGTTAGGCATTTGGACGGGCACATATCACTCTAATTTCCCGGCAGGAAGAAGAATTAACTAATGTCTCAGCGACCCACCGGGAACCAGCATAGGTCCTGAACCAAAATGTTGGACTTGCGGTCAGGTCACAAAAAACGAGTTGAAAAATCGAGCTCAGGGGCACAGCAATTCACAAAATGGCCGAGTAATAAAGGACAACTATCGTCCAAAAATCTGTTGAGGGAAGGCAACGAGGCATACTTGAAAGCGAAGCAGAATAGCAGGAAACAGATGTCAAGAGGTACGTTGGAATCGCCTTTAAAGCACAGGAAGAGGGACACAACTTCGACAATGATGCACTTGGCCAAAAAGGGCGTATGCGTTTTCTTCTGAATATATTCAGGAGAAAACGCATACGCCCTTTTTGGCCAAGCAAGCAAGCGGGCAATGCAAATCTGCACTACAAAGAAGTAACACTTCCCACCGGTCAAAAGGGACATCCACAAAATGTGTAAAAACCAGAAAGGCAAGACAGGACCTGGAGAACAGGGAGCCTTGTTATGCTGATGGGCGGGATGTAAATTGCCAACTGCCTCTCTGGAGGAGTGCATTGTGTTCCCTAAAACAAGTAAACAACAGAGCTACAGAGCCAAGGGCACTTCCATTCTAGGGAATACACCTTGGGAAAACTGAAAATCAATAATACAGAGCCACCCCAATATTTAGGGCTGCACAGCTTACAAGGACCTCAACTTGGGTACACCTTAAATATCCCAGGAAATATAATAATGGTTCAAAAAATTGTGGTACGTACGTACGATGGAATATCCCTCAGCCATGAAATCAATGTCATAAGACCAGTAGGAGCAAAATGGGTGGGTTCAGGTACGATGATTCTAAGTGAAATAAGTCACACAGAAAAAGAAACTTATCATAAGATATCACTTATGAAGATCCTGTAAACATGGCTACACTTGAACTGAGTTAGGAAAGAGAACAGTGTCTCACATTTAGAAAACACTCTTATGCCTGCTTAAGGGGGAAGGAGAGGTGGGGTGATGCATAAAACCAGAGTTTGATATAAGCACACGTACCGTTCCAAAAACCAACTATGGAATAGACAAGACCTACACCTTTCTCAGTGAAAGGGACTCAAAACACCATATTTCCCGCAGAGGAATATATCTGACTAGTAAGAATCTTAAAACCTATGTATTGATATGTCTCCGTAAGGGAATCAAATGTGTCTAGACAGGCATAAACATGGCAGCGAGAATCAGCTCAAACTCACTATAAAAAGGAATTTCAAAAACAAAACAAGAAAACTGGGAAATTCTTTACAATTCCTTCAGGGTCTCTGATGAAACCTGGAATGACCGTATCTACAACGACAGCTGGATGTGGCATAAGGAGGGACACTTGGGACTGAGACGATTTGTGAGATTGGGTGAGCAAATGCAGACCCTTTAAAGCACAAATGCCTGGCACCCATTCCATGGGTCCCAACTCTCCAGGTTGAAGGGAATATTACTACAGCTATAACATGTACGGGAAACCTAGAGAACGGACACACTGTGAATACGAAAGGTTTCTAAAACTCAACGAATAGTCCCTCTCCTGGTGCTCCGGTTTGACTTTCCATCTGCTTTACTATCAACCTCCCAACTTGGAGAGACAGCCCCTTTAACCTCCTGGTTTGCATAGGTTGCCAATTTGGCAAAGGATGAAAGGGAAGAGGGAGAACTAATGAGAGAGTAGCTGTTAGGCATTTGGACGGGCACATATCACTGTAATTTCCCGGCAGGAAGAAGAATTAACCAAAGTCTCAGCCACCCACCAGGAACCAGTATAGGTCCTGAACCAAAATTTTGGACTTGCGGTCAGCTCACCAAAAACAAGTTGAAAAATGGAGCTCAGGGGCACTGCAATTCACAAACTGGCCGAGTCATAAAGGACAACTATCGTCCAAAAATCTGTTGAGGGAAGGAAACGAGGCGGACTTGAAAGCGAGGCAGAATAGCAGGAAACAGATTTCAAGAGGTACGTTGGAATCGCCTTTAAAGAACAGGAAGAGGGGCACAACTTCGACAATGATGCACTTGGCCAAAAAGGGCGTATGCGTTTTCTCCTGAATATATTCAGGAGAAAACGCATACGCCCTTTTTGGCCAAGCAAGCAAGCGGGCAATGCAAAGCTGCACTAAAAAGAAGTATCACTTCCCACCGGTCAAAAGGGACATCCACAAAATGTGTAAAAACCAGAAAGGCAAGACAGGCCCTGGAGAACAGGGAGCCTTGATATGTTGAAGGGCGGGATGTAAATTGCCATCTGCCTCTCTGGAGGAGTGCATTGTGTTCCCTAAAACAAGTAAAGAACAGAGCTACAGAGCCAAGGGCATTTCCAAACTAGGGAATATACCTTGGGAAAACTGAAAATAAATAAGACAGAGCCACCCCAAAATTTAGGGCTGCACTGCTTACAAGGACCTCAACTTGGTTCCACCTTAAATATGCCAGGAAATATAAAAATGGTTCAAAAAATTGTGGTACTTACGTACGATGGAATATCCCTCAGCCATGAAATCAATGTCATAAGACCAGTAGCAGCAAAATGGGTGGATTCAGGTACGATGATTCTAAGTGAAATAAGTCACACAGAAAAAGTAACTTATCATAAGATATCAGTTATGAAGATCCTGTAAACATGGCTACACTTGAACTGAGTTAGGAAAGAGAACAGTGTCTCATATTTAGAAAACACTCTTATGCCTGCTTAAGGGGGAAGGAGAGGTGGGGTGATGCATAAAACCTGAGTTTGATATAAGCACACATACCGTTCCAAAAACCAACTATGGAATAGACAAGACCTACACCTTTCTCAGTGAAAGGGACTCAAAACACCATATTTCCCGCAGAGGAATATATCTGACTAGTAAGAATCTTAAAACCTATGTATTGATATGTCTCCGTAAGGGAATCAAGTGTGTCTAGACTGGCATAAACATGGCAGCGAGAATCAGCTCAAACCCACTATAAAAAGGAATTTCAAAAACAAAACAAAAAAAATGGGAAATTCTTTACAATTCCTTCAGGGTCTCTGAGGAAACCTGGAATGACCATATATACAACGACAGCTGGATGTGGCATAAGGAGGGACACTTGGGACTGAGACGATTGGTGAGATTGGGTGAGCAAATGCAGACCCTTTAAAGCACAAATGCTTGGCACCCATTCCATGAGTCCCAACTCTCCAGGTTGAAGGAAATATTACTACAGCTATAACATGTACGGGAAACCTAGAGAACGGACACACTGTGAATACGAAAGGTTTCTAAAACTCAACGAATAGTCCCTATCCTGGTGCTCCGGTTTGACTTTCCATCTGCTTTACTATCAACCTCCCAACGTGTAGAGACAGCCCCTTTAACCTCCTGGTTCGCACAGGTTTCCAATTTGGCAGAGGATGAAAGGGAAGAGGGAGAACCAATGAGGGAGTAGCTGTTAGGCTTTTGGATGGGCACATATCACTCTAAATTCCCGGCAGGAAGAAGAATTAACCAAAGTCTCAGCCACCCACTGGGAACCAGTATAGGTCCTGAACCAAAATTTTGGACTTGCGGTCAGCTCACCAAAAACGAGTTGAAAAATGGAGCTCAGGGGCACAGCAATTCACAAACTGGCCGAGTAATAAAGGAAAACTATCGTCCAAAAATCTGTTGAGGGAAGGCAACGAGGCGGACTTGAAAGCGAGGCAGAATAGCAGGAAACAGATTTCATGAGGTACGTTGGAATCGCCTTTAAAGCACAGGAAGAGGGGCACAACTTCGACATTGATGCCCTTGGCCAAAAAGGGCGTATGCGTTTTCTCCTGAATATATTCAGGAGAAAACGCATACGCCCTTTTTGGCCAAGCAAGCAAGCGGGCAATGCAAATCGGCACAACAAAGAAGTATCCCTTCCCACTGGTCAAAAGGGACATCCACAAAATGTGTAAAAACCAGTAAGGCAAGACGGGCCCTGGAGAACAGGGAGCCTTGTTATGCTGATGGGCGGGATGTAAATTGCCAACTGCCTCTCTGGAGGAGTGCACTGTGTTTACTAAAACAAGTAAACAACAGAGCTACAGAGCCAAGGGCACTTCCAGTCTAGGGAATATACCTTGGGAAAACTGAAAATCAATAATACAGAGCCACCCCAATATTTAGGGCTGCAGTGCTTACAAGGACCTCAACTTGGGTACACCTTAAATATCCCAGGAAATATAAAAATGGTTCAAAAAATTGTGGTAATTACGTACGATGGATTATCCCTCAGCTATGAAATCAATGTCATAAGACCAGCAGCAGCAAAATGGGTGGATTCAGGTACGATGATTCTAAGTGAAATAAGTCACACAGAAAAAGAAACTTATCATAAGATATCACTTATGAAGATCCTGTAAACATGGCTACACTTGAACTGAGTTAGGAAAGAGAACAGTGTCTCACATTTAGAAAACACTCTTATGCCTGCTTAAGGGGGATGGAGAGGTGGGGTGATGCATAAAACCTGAGTTTGATATAAGCACACGTACCGTTCCAAAAACCAACTATGGAATAGACAAGACCTACACCTTTCTCAGTGAAAGGGACTCAAAACACCATATTTCCCCCAGAGGAATATATCTGACTAGTAAGAATTTTAAAACCTATGTATTGATATGTCTCCGTAAGGGAATCAAGTGTGTCTAGACTGGCATAAACATGGCAGCGAGAATCAGCTCAAACCCACTATAAAAAGGAATTTCAAAAACAAAACAAAAAAAATGGGAAATTTTTTACAATTCCTTCAGGGTCTCTGAGGAAACCTGGAATGACCATATATACGACAGCTGGATGTGGCATAAGGAGGGACACTTGGGACTGAGACGATTGGTGAGATTGGGTGAGCAAATGCAGACCCTTTAAAGCACAAATGCTTGGCACCCATTCCATAAGTCCCAACTGTCCAGGTTGAAGGGAATATTACTACAGCTATAACATGTACGGGAAACCTAGAGAACGGACACACTGTGAATACGAAAGGTTTCTAAAACTCAACGAATAGTCCCTATCCTGGTGCTCTGGTTTGACTTTCCATCTGCTTTACTATCAACCTCCCAACTTGGAGAGACAGCCCCTTTAACCTCCTGGTTCGCACAGGATTCCAATTTGGCAGAGGATGAAAGGGAAGAGGGAGAAACAATGAGAGAGTAGCTGTTAGGCATTTGGACCGGCACATATCACTGTAATTTCCCGGCAGGAATAAGAATTAACCAAAGTCTCAGCCACCCACCGGGAACCAGTATATATCCTGAACCAAAATTTTGGACTTGCGGTCAGCTCACCAAAAACGAGTTGAAAAATGGAGCTCAGGGGCACAGCAATTCACAAACTGGCCGAGTAATAAAGGACAACTATCGTCCAAAAATCTGTTGAGGGAAGGCAACGAGGCGGACTTGAAAGCGAGGCAGAATAGCAGGAAACAGATTTCAAGAGGTACGTTGGAATCGCCTTTAAAGCACAGGAAGAGGGGCACAACTTCGACAATGATGCACTTGGCCAAAAAGGGCGTATGCGTTTTCTCCTGAATATATTCAGGAGAAAACGCATACGCCCTTTTTGACCAAGCAAGCAAGCGGGCAATGCAAATCTGCACTACAAAGAAGTATCACTTCCCACCGGTCAAAAGAGACATCCACAAAATGTGTAAAAACCAGAAAGGCAAGACAGGCCCTGGAGAACAGGGAGCCTTGTTATGCTGATGGGCGGGATGTAAATTGCCAACTGCCTCTCTGGAGGAGTGCATTGTGTTCCCTAAAACAAGTAAACAACAGAGCTACAGAGCCAAGGGCACTTCCAGTCTAGGGAATATACCTTGAGAAAACTGAAAATCAATAAGACAGAGCCACCCCAAAATTTAGGGCTGCACTGCTTACAAGGACCTCAACTTGGATACACCTTAAGTATCCCAGGAAATATAAAAATGGGTCAAAAAATTGTGGTACTTACGTACGATGGAATATCCCTCAGCCATGAAATCAATGTCATAAGACCAGTAGCAGCAAAATGGGTGTATTCAGGTACGATGATTCTAAGCGAAATAAGTCACACAGAAAAAGAAACTTATCATAAGGTATCACTTAAGAAGATCCTGTAAACATGGCTACACTTGAACTGAGTTAGGAAAGAGAACAGTGTCTCATATTTAGAAAACACTCTTATGCCTGCTTAAGGGGGAAGGAGAGGTGGGGTGATGCATAAAACCAGAGTTTGATATAAGCACAGGTACCGTTCCAAACACCAACTATGGAATAGACAAGACATACACCTTCCTCAGTGAAAGGGACTCAAAATCCCATATTTCCCACAGAGGAATATATCTGACTAGTAAGAATCTTAAAACCTATGTATTGATATGTCTCTGTAAGGGAATGAAGTGTGTCTAGACTGGCATAAACATGGCAGTGAGAATCAGCTCAAACCCACTATAAAAAGGAATTTCAAAAACAAAACAAAAAAACTGGGAATTTCTTTACAATTCCTTCAGGGTCTCTGATGAAACCTGGAATGACCCTATCTACAACGACAGCTGGATGTGGCATAAGTCTGGACACATGGGCCTGAGAGAATTGGTGAGATTGGGTGAGCAAATGCAGACCCTTTAAAGCAATAATGCATGG
The DNA here is from genome assembly GCF_949752795.1 of Hyperoodon ampullatus. NCBI lineage: Eukaryota > Metazoa > Chordata > Mammalia > Artiodactyla > Ziphiidae > Hyperoodon > Hyperoodon ampullatus. The sequence goes on from NW_027641015.1 coordinate 389,190, forward strand.
CACCCATTCCTTGGGTCCCAACTCTCCAGTTTGAAGGGAATATTACTACAGTTATAACATGTACGGGAAACCTAGAGAACGGACACACTGTGAATACGAAAGGTTTCTAAAACTCAATGAATAGCCCCACTCCTGGTGCTCCGGTTTGACTTTCCATCAGCTTTACTATCAACCGCCCAACTTGGAGAAACAGCCCCTTTAACCTCCTGGTTTGCACAGGTTGCCAATTTGGCAGAGGATGAAAGGAAACAGGGAGAACCAATGAGAGAGTAGCTCTTAGGCATTTAGACGGGCACATATCACTCTAACTTCCCCGCAGGAAGAAGAATTAACCAAAGTCTCAGCCACCCACCGGGAACCAGTATAGGTCCTGAACCAAAATTTTGGACTTGCGGTCAGCTCACCAAAAACGAGTTGAAAAATGGAGCTCAGGGGCACAGCAATTCACAAACTGGCCGAGTAATAAAGGACAACTATCGTCCAAAAATCTGTTGAGGAAAGGCAACGAGGCGGACTTGAAAGCGAGGCAGAATAGCAGGAAAGAGATTTCAAGAGGTACGTTGGAATCGCCTTTAAAGCACAGGAAGAGGGGCACAACTTCGACAATGATGCACTTGGCCAAAAAGGGCGTATGCGTTTTCTCCTGAATATATTCAGGAGAAAACGCATACGCCCTTTTTGGCCAAGCAAGCAAGCGGGCAATGCAAATCTGCACTAAAAAGAAGTATCACTTCCCACCGGTCAAAAGGGACATCCACAAAATGTGTAAAAACCAGAAAGGCAAGACAGGCCCTGGAGAACAGGGAGCCTTGTTATGCTGATGGGCGGGATGTAAATTGCCAACTGCCTCTCTGGAGGAGTGCATTGTGTTCCCTAAAACAAGTAAAGAAGAGAGCTACAGAGCCAAGGGCACTTCCAGTCTAGGGAATATACCTTGGGAAAACTGAAAATCAAAAAGACACAGCCACCCCAAAATTTAGGGCTGCACTGCTTACAAGGACCTCAACTTGGGTACACCTTAAATATCCCAGGAAATATAAAAATGGTTCAAAAAATTGTGGTACTTACGTACGATGGAATATCCCTCAGCCATGAAATCAATGTCATAAGACCAGTAGCAGCAAAATGGGTGGATTCAGGTACGATGATTCTAAGTGAAATAAGTCACACAGAAAAAGAAACTTATCATAAGATATCACTTATGAAGATCCTGTAAACATGGCTACACTTGAACTGAGTTAGGAAAGAGAACAGTGTCTCACATTTAGAAAACACTCTTATGCCTGCTTAAGGGGGAAGGAGAGGTGGGGTGATGCATAAAACCAGAGTTTGATATAAGCACAGGTACCGTTCCAAAAACCAACTATGGAATAGACAAGACCTACACCTTCCTCAGTGAAAGGGACTCAAAACCCCATATTTCCCGCAGAGGAATATATCTGACTAGTAAGAATCTTAAAACCTATGTATTGATATGTGTCCGTAAGGGAATCAAGTGTGTCTAGACTGGCATAAACATGGCAGTGAGAATAAGCTCAAACCCACTATAAAAAGTAATTTCAAAAACAAAACAAAAAAACGGGGAAATTCTTTACAATTCCTTCAGGGTCTCTGATGAATCCTGGAATGACCCTATCTACAACGACAGCTGGATGTGGCATAAGGAGGGACCCTTGGGACTGAGAGGGTTGGTGAGATTGGGTGAGCAAATGAAGACCCTTTAAAGCACAAATGCCTGGCAGACATTCCATGGGTCCCAACTCTCCAGTTTGAAGGGAATATTACTACAGCTATAACATGTACGGAAAACCTAGAGAACGGACACACTGTGAATACGAAAGGATTCTAAAACTCAACGAATAGTCCCTCTCCTGGTGCTCGGGTTTGACTTTACATCTGCTTTACTATCAACCTCCCAACTTGGAGAGACAGCCCCTTTAACCTCCTGGTTCGCACAGGTTGCCAATTTGGCAGAGGATGAAAGGGAAGAGGGAGAACCAATGAGAGAGTAGCTCTTAGGAATTTGGACGGGCACATATCACAGTAATTTCCCGGCAGGAAGAAGAATTAACCAAAGTCTCAGCCACCCACCGGGAACCAGTATAGTTCCTGAACCGAAATTTTGGACTTGCGGTCAGCTCACCAAAAACGAGTTGAAAAATGGAGCTCAGGGGCACAGCAATTCACAAACTGGCCGAGTAATAAAGGACAACTATCGTCCAAAAATCTGTTGAGGGAAGGCAACGAGGCGGACTTGAAAGTGAGGCAGAATAGCAGGAAACAGATTTCAGAAGTACGTTGGAATCGCCTTTAAAGCACAGGAAGAGGGGCACAACTTCGAAAATGATGCACTTGGCCAAAAAGGGCGTATGCGTTTTCTCCTGAATATCTTCAGGAGAAAACGCATACGCCCTTTTGGCCAAGCAAGCAAGCGGGCAATGCAAATCTGCACTAAAAAGAAGTATCACTTCCCACGGGTCAAAAGGGACATCCACAAAATGTGTAAAAACCAGAAAGGCAAGACAGGCCCTGGAGAACAGGGAGCCTTGTTATGCTGATGGGCGGGATGTAAATTGCCAACTGCCTCTCTGGAGGAGTGCATTGTGTTCCCTAAAACAAGTAAAGAACAGAGCTACAGAGCCAAGGGCCCTTCCAGTCTAGGGAATATACCTTGGGAAAACTGAAAATCAATAAGACAGAGCCACCCCAAAATTTAGGGCTCCACTGCTTACAAGGACCTCAACTTGGATACACCTTAAGTATCCCAGGAAATATAAAAATGGTTCAAAAAATTCTGGTACTTACGTACGATGGAATATCCCTCAGCCATGAAATCAATGTCATAAGACCAGTAGCAGCAAAATGGGTGGATTCAGGTACGATGATTCTAAGTGAAATAAGTCACACAGAAAACGAAACTTATCATAAGATATCACTTATGAAGATCCTGTAAACATGGCTACACTTGAACTGAGTTAGGAAAGAGAACAGTGTCTCATATTTAGAAAACACTCTTATGCCTGCTTAAGGGGGAAGGAGAGGTGGGGTGATGCATAAAACCAGAGTTTGATATAAGCACAGGTACCGTTCCAAAAACCAACAATGGAATACACAAGACCTACACCTTTCTCAGTGAAAGGGACTCAAAACCCCATATTTCCCGCAGAGGAATATATCTGACTAGTAAGAATCTTAAAACCTATGTATTGATATGTCTCCATAAGGGAATCAAGTGTGTCTAGACTGGCATAAACATGGCAGCGAGAATCAGCTCAAACCACTATAAAAACGAATTTCAAAAACAAAACAAAAAAAACTGGGAAATTCTTTACAATTCCTTCAGGGTCTCTGAGGAAACCTGGAATGACCATATATACAACGACAGCTGGATGTGGCATAAGGAGGGACACTTGGGACTGAGACGATTGGTGAGATTGGGTGAGCAAATGCAGACCCTTTAAAGCACAAATGCTTGGCACCCATTCCATGAGTCCCAACTCTCCAGGTTGAAGGAAATATTACTACAGCTATAACATGTACGGGAAACCTAGAGAACGGACACACTGTGAATACGAAAGGTTTCTAAAACTCAACGAATAGTCCCTATCCTGGTGCTCTGGTTTGACTTGCCATCTGCTTTACTATCAACCTCCCAACTTGTAGAGACAGCCCCTTTAACCTCCTGGTTCGCACAGGTTTCCAATTTGGCAGAGGATGAAAGGGAAGAGGGAGAACCAATGAGAGAGTAGCTGTTAGGCATTTGGACGGGCACATATCACTCTAAATTCCCGGCAGGAAGAAGAATTAACCAAAGTCTCAGCCACCCACTGGGAACCAGTATAGGTCCTGAACCAAAATTTTGGACTTGCGGTCAGCTCACCAAAAACGAGTTGAAAAATGGAGCTCAGGGGCACAGCAATTCACAAACTGGCCGAGTAATAAAGGACAACTATCGTCCAAAAATCTGTTGAGGAAAGGCAACGAGGCGGACTTGAAAGCGAGGCAGAATAGCAGGAAAGAGATTTCAAGAGGTACGTTGGAATCGCCTTTAAAGCACAGGAAGAGGGGCACAACTTCGACAATGATGCACTTGGCCAAAAAGGGCATATGCGTTTTCTCCTGAATATATTCAGGAGAAAACGCATACGCCCTTTTTGGCCAAGCAAGCAAGCGGGCAATGCAAATCTGCACTACAAAGAAGTATCACTTCCCACCGGTCAAAAGGGACATCCACAAAATGTGTAAAAACCAGAAAGGCAAGACAGGCCCTGGAGAACAGGGAGCCTTGTTATGCTGATGGGCGGGATGTAAATTGCCAACTGCCTCTCTGGAGGAGTGCATTGTGTTCCCTAAAACAAGTAAAGAAGAGAGCTACAGAGCCAAGGGCACTTCCAGTCTAGGGAATATACCTTGGGAAAACTGAAAATCAAAAAGACACAGCCACCCCAAAATTTAGGGCTGCACTGCTTACAAGGACCTCAACTTGGGTACACCTTAAATATCCCAGGAAATATAAAAATGGTTCAAAAAATTGTGGTACTTACGTACGATGGAATATCCCTCAGCCATGAAATCAATGTCATAAGACCAGTAGCAGCAAAATGGGTGGATTCAGGTACGATGATTCTAAGTGAAATAAGTCACACAGAAAAAGAAACTTATCATAAGATATCACTTATGAAGATCCTGTAAACATGGCTACACTTGAACTGAGTTAGGAAAGAGAACAGTGTCTCACATTTAGAAAACACTCTTATGCCTGCTTAAGGGGGAAGGAGAGGTGGGGTGATGCATAAAACCAGAGTTTGATATAAGCACAGGTACCGTTCCAAAAACCAACTATGGAATAGACAAGACCTACACCTTCCTCAGTGAAAGGGACTCAAAACCCCATATTTCCCGCAGAGGAATATATCTGACTAGTAAGAATCTTAAAACCTATGTATTGATATGTCTCCGTAAGGGAATCAAGTGTGTCTAGACTGGCATAAACATGGCAGTGAGAATAAGCTCAAACCCACTATAAAAAGTAATTTCAAAAACAAAACAAAAAAACGGGGAAATTCTTTACAATTCCTTCAGGGTCTCTGATGAATCCTGGAATGACCCTATCTACAACGACAGCTGGATGTGGCATAAGGAGGGACACTTGGGACTGAGAGGATTGGTGAGATTGGGTGAGCAAATGAAGACCCTTTAAAGCACAAATGCCTGGCACCCATTCCATGGGTCCCAACTCTCCAGTTTGAAGGGAATATTACTACAGCTATAACATGTACGGAAAACCTAGAGAACGGACACACTGTGAATACGAAAGGATTCTAAAACTCAACGAATAGTCCCTCTCCTGGTGCTCGGGTTTGACTTTACATCTGCTTTACTATCAACCTCCCAACTTGGAGAGACAGCCCCTTTAACCTCCTGGTTCGCACAGGTTGCCAATTTGGCAGAGGATGAAAGGGAAGAGGGAGAACCAATGAGAGAGTAGCTCTTAGGAATTTGGACGGGCACATATCACAGTAATTTCCCGGCAGGAAGAAGAATTAACCAAAGTCTCAGCCACCCACCGGGAACCAGTATAGTTCCTGAACCGAAATTTTGGACTTGCGGTCAGCTCACCAAAAACGAGTTGAAAAATGGAGCTCAGGGGCACAGCAATTCACAAACTGGCCGAGTAATAAAGGACAACTATCGTCCAAAAATCTGTTGAGGGAAGGCAACGAGGCGGACTTGAAAGTGAGGCAGAATAGCAGGAAACAGATTTCAGAAGTACGTTGGAATCGCCTTTAAAGCACAGGAAGAGGGGCACAACTTCGAAAATGATGCACTTGGCCAAAAAGGGCGTATGCGTTTTCTCCTGAATATCTTCAGGAGAAAACGCATACGCCCTTTTTGGCCAAGCAAGCAAGCGGGCAATGCAAATCTGCACTAAAAAGAAGTATCACTTCCCACGGGTCAAAAGGGACATCCACAAAATGTGTAAAAACCAGAAAGGCAAGACAGGCCCTGGAGAACAGGGAGCCTTGTTATGCTGATGGGCGGGATGTAAATTGCCAACTGCCTCTCTGGAGGAGTGCATTGTGTTCCCTAAAACAAGTAAAGAACAGAGCTACAGAGCCAAGGGCCCTTCCAGTCTAGGGAATATACCTTGGGAAAACTGAAAATCAATAAGACAGAGCCACCCCAAAATTTAGGGCTCCACTGCTTACAAGGACCTCAACTTGGATACACCTTAAGTATCCCAGGAAATATAAAAATGGTTCAAAAAATTCTGGTACTTACGTACGATGGAATATCCCTCAGCCATGAAATCAATGTCATAAGACCAGTAGCAGCAAAATGGGTGGATTCAGGTACGATGATTCTAAGTGAAATAAGTCACACAGAAAACGAAACTTATCATAAGATATCACTTATGAAGATCCTGTAAACATGGCTACACTTGAACTGAGTTAGGAAAGAGAACAGTGTCTCATATTTAGAAAACACTCTTATGCCTGCTTAAGGGGGAAGGAGAGGTGGGGTGATGCATAAAACCAGAGTTTGATATAAGCACAGGTACCGTTCCAAAAACCAACAATGGAATACACAAGACCTACACCTTTCTCAGTGAAAGGGACTCAAAACCCCATATTTCCCGCAGAGGAATATATCTGACTAGTAAGAATCTTAAAACCTATGTATTGATATGTCTCCATAAGGGAATCAAGTGTGTCTAGACTGGCATAAACATGGCAGCGAGAATCAGCTCAAACCACTATAAAAAGGAATTTCAAAAACAAAACAAAAAAAACTGGGAAATTCTTTACAATTCCTTCCGGGTCCCTGATGAAACCTGGAATGACCCTATCTATAACGACAGCTGGATGTGGCATAAGGAGGGACACTTGAGACTGAGTCGATTGGTGAGATTGGGTGAGCAAATGCAGACCATTTAAAGCAATAAGGCATGGCACCAATTCCATGGGTCCCAACTCTCCAGGTTGAAGGGAATATTACTACAGATATAACATGTACGGGAAACCTAGAGAACGGACACACTGTGAATACGAAAGGATTCTAAAACTCAACGAATAGTCCCTCTCCTGGTGCTCGGGTTTGACTTTACATCTGCTTTACTATCAACCTCCCAACTTGGAGAGACAGCCCCTTTAACCTCCTGGTTCGCACAGGTTGCCAATTTGGCAGAGGATGAAAGGGAAGAGGGAGAACCAATGAGAGAGTAGCTCTTAGGAATTTGGACGGGCACATATCACAGTAATTTCCCGGCAGGAAGAAGAATTAACCAAAGTCTCAGCCACCCACCGGGAACCAGTATAGTTCCTGAACCGAAATTTTGGACTTGCGGTCAGCTCACCAAAAACGAGTTGAAAAATGGAACTCAGGGGCACAGCAATTCACAAACTGGCCGAGTAATAAAGGACAACTATCGTCCAAAAATCTGTTGAGGGAAGGCAACGAGGCGGACTTGAAAGTGAGGCAGAATAGCAGGAAACAGATTTCAGAAGTACGTTGGAATCGCCTTTAAAGCACAGGAAGAGGGGCACAACTTCGAAAATGATGCACTTGGCCAAAAAGGGCGTATGCGTTTTCTCCTGAATATCTTCAGGAGAAAACGCATATGCCCTTTTTGGCCAAGCAAGCAAGCGGGCAATGCAAATCTGCACTACAAAGAAGTATCACTTCCCACCGGTCAAAAGGGACATCCACAAAATGTGTAAAAACCAGAAAGGCAAGACAGGCCCTGGAGAACAGGGAGCCTTGTTATGCTGATGGGCGGGATGTAAATTGCCAACTGCCTCTCTGGAGGAGTGCATTGTGTTCCCTAAAACAAGTAAAGAACAGAGCTACAGAGCCAAGGGCCTTTCCAGTCTAGGGAATATACCTCGGGAAAACTGAAAATCAATAAGACAGAGCCACCCCAAAATTTAGGGCTGCACTGCTTACAGGGACCTCAACTTGGATCCACCTTAAGTATCCCAGGAAATATAAAAATGGTTCAAAAAATTCTGGTATTTACGTACGATGGAATATCCCTCAACCATGAAATCAATGTCATAAGACAAGTAGAAGCAAAATGGGTGGATTCAGGTACGATGATTCTAAGTGAAATAAGTCACACAGAAAAAGTAACTTATCATAAGATATCAGTTATGAAGATCCTGTAAACATGGCTACACTTGAACTGAGTTAGGAAAGAGAACAGTGTCTCATATTTAGAAAACACTCTTATGCCTGCTTAAGGGGGAAGGAGAGGTGGGGTGATGCATAAAACCTGAGTTTGATATAAGCACACATACCGTTCCAAAAACCAACTATGGAATAGACAAGACCTACACCTTTCTCAGTGAAAGGGACTCAAAACACCATATTTCCCGCAGAGGAATATATCTGACTAGTAAGAATCTTAAAACCTATGTATTGATATGTCTCCGTAAGGGAATCAAGTGTGTCTAGACTGGCATAAACATGGCAGCGAGAATCAGCTCAAACCCACTATAAAAAGGAATTTCAAAAACAAAACAAAAAAAATGGGAAATTCTTTACAATTCCTTCAGGGTCTCTGAGGAAACCTGGAATGACCATATATACAACGACAGCTGGATGTGGCATAAGGAGGGACACTTGGGACTGAGACGATTGGTGAGATTGGGTGAGCAAATGCAGGCCCTTTAAAGCACAAATGCTTGGCACCCATTCCATGAGTCCCAACTATCCAGGTTGAAGGAAATATTACTACAGCTATAACATGTACGGGAAACCTAGAGAACGGACACACTGTGAATACGAAAGGTTTCTAAAACTCAACGAATAGTCCCTATCCTGGTGCTCTGGTTTGACTTTCCATCTGCTTTACTATCAACCTCCCAACTTGTAGAGACAACCCCTTTAACCTCCTGGTTCGCACAGGTTTCCAATTTGGCAGAGGATGAAAGGGAAGAGGGAGAACCAATGAGAGAGTAGCTGTTAGGCATTTGGACGGGCACATATCACTCTAAATTCCCGGCAGGAAGAAGAATTAACCAAAGTCTCAGCCACCCACTGGGAACCAGTATAGGTCCTGAACCAAAATTTTGGACTTGCGGTCAGCTCACCAAAAACGAGTTGAAAAATGGAGCTCAGGGGCACAGCAATTCACAAACTGGCCGAGTAATAAAGGAAAACTATCGTCCAAAAATCTGTTGAGGGAAGGCAACGAGGCGGACTTGAAAGCGAGGCAGAATAGCAGGAAACAGATTTCATGAGGTACGTTGGAATCGCCTTTAAAGCACAGGAAGAGGGGCACAACTTCGACATTGATGCCCTTGGCCAAAAAGGGCGTATGCGTTTTCTCCTGAATATATTCAGGAGAAAACGCATACGCCCTTTTTGGCCAAGCAAGCAAGCGGGCAATGCAAATCGGCACAACAAAGAAGTATCCCTTCCCACCGGTCAAAAGGGACATCCACAAAATGTGTAAAAACCAGTAAGGCAAGACGGGCCCTGGAGAACAGGGAGCCTTGTTATGCTGATGGGCGGCATGTAAATTGCCAACTGCCTCTCTGGAGGAGTGCACTGTGTTTACTACAACAAGTAAACAACAGAGCTACAGAGCCAAGGGCACTTCCACTCTAGGGAATATACCTTGGGAAAACTGAAAATCAATAATACAGAGCCACCCCAATATTTAGGGCTGCAGTGCTTACAAGGACCTCAACTTGGGTACACCTTAAATATCCCAGGAAATATAAAAATGGTTCAAAAAATTGTGGTAATTACGTACGATGGATTATCCCTCAGCCATGAAATCAATGTCATAAGACCAGCAGCAGCAAAATGGGTGGATTCAGGTACGATGATTCTAAGTGAAATAAGTCACACAGAAAAAGAAACTTATCATAAGATATCACTTATGAAGATCCTGTAAACATGGCTACACTTGAACTGAGTTAGGAAAGAGAACAGTGTCTCACATTTAGAAAACACTCTTATGCCTGCTTAAGGGGGATGGAGAGGTGGGGTGATGCATAAAACCTGAGTTTGATATAAGCACACGTACCGTTCCAAAAACCAACTATGGAATAGACAAGACCTACACCTTTCTCAGTGAAAGGGACTCAAAACACCATATTTCCCCCAGAGGAATATATCTGACTACTAAGAATTTTAAAACCTATGTATTGATATGTCTCCGTAAGGGAATCAAGTGTGTCTAGACTGGCATAAACATGGCAGCGAGAATCAGCTCAAACCCACTATAAAAAGGAATTTCACAAACAAAACAAAAAAAATGGGAAATTTTTTACAATTCCTTCAGGGTCTCTGAGGAAACCTGGAATGACCCTATATACGACAGCTGGATGTGGCATAAGGAGGGACACTTGGGACTGAGACGATTGGTGAGATTGGGTGAGCAAATGCAGACCCTTTAAAGCACAAATGCTTGGCACCCATTCCATAAGTCCCAACTGTCCTGGTTGAAGGGAATATTACTACAGCTATAACATGTACGGGAAACCTAGAGAACGGACACACTGTGAATATGAAAGGTTTCTAAAACTCAACGAATAGCCCCTATCCTGGTGCTCTGGTTTGACTTTCCATCTGCTTTACTATCAACCTCCCAACTTGGAGAGACAGCCCCTTTAACCTCCTGGTTCGCACAGGTTTCCAATTTGGCAGAGGATGAAAGGGAAGAGGGAGAAACAATGAGAGAGTAGCTGTTAGGCATTTGGACCGGCACATATCACTGTAATTTCCCGGCAGGAATAAGAATTAACCAAAGTCTCAGCCACCCACCGGGAACCAGTATATATCCTGAACCAAAATTTTGGACTTGCGGTCAGCTCACCAAAAACGAGTTGAAAAATGGAGCTCAGGGGCACAGCAATTCACAAACTGGCCGAGTAATAAAGGACAACTATCGTCCAAAAATCTGTTGAGGGAAGGCAACGAGGCGGACTTGAAAGAGAGGCAGAATAGCAGGAAACAGATTTCAAGAGGTACGTTGGAATCGCCTTTAAAGCACAGGAAGAGGGGCACAACTTCGACAATGATGCACTTGGCCAAAAAGGGCGTATGCGTTTTCTCCTGAATATATTCAGGAGAAAACGCATACGCCCTTTTTGACCAAGCAAGCAAGCGGGCAATGCAAATCTGCACTACAAAGAAGTATCACTTCCCACTGGTCAAAAGAGACGTCCACAAAATATGTAAAAACCAGAAAGGCAAGACAGGCCCTGGAGAACAGGGAGCCTTGTTATGCTGATGGGCGGGATGTAAATTGCCAACTGCCTCTCTGGAGGAGTGCATTGTGTTCCCTAAAACAAGTAAACAACAGAGCTACAGAGCCAAGGGCACTTCCAGTCTAGGGAATATACCTTGAGAAAACTGAAAATCAATAAGACAGAGCCACCCCAAAATTTAGGGCTGCACTGCTTACAAGGACCTCAACTTGGATACACCTTAAGTATCCCAGGAAATATAAAAATGGGTCAAAAATTTGTGGTACTTACGTACGATGGAATATCCCTCAGCCATGAAATCAAAGTCATAAGACCAGTAGCAGCAAAATGGGTGTATTCAGGTACGATGATTCTAAGCGAAATAAGTCACACAGAAAAAGAAACTTATCATAAGGTATCACTTAAGAAGATCCTATAAACATGGCTACACTTGAACTGAGTTAGGAAAGAGAACAGTGTCTCATATTTAGAAAACACTCTTATGCCTGCTTAAGAGGGAAGGAGAGGTGGGGTGATGCATAAAACCAGAGTTTGATAAAAGCACAGGTACCATTCCAAAAACCAACTATGGAATAGACAAGACCTACACCTTCCTCAGTGAAAGGGATTCAAAACCCCATATTTCCCGCAGAGGAATATATCTGACTAGTAAGAATCTTAAAACCTATGTATTGATATGTCTCCGTAAGGGAATCAAGTGTGTCTAGACTGACATAAACATGGCAGCGAGAATCAGCTCAAACCCACTCTAAAAAGGAATTTCAAAAACAAAACAAAAAAACTGGGAAATTCTTTACAATTCCTTCAGTGTCTCTGATGAAACCTGGAATGACCCTATCTACAATGACAGCTGGATGTGGCATAAGGAGGGACACTTGGGACTGAGACGATTGGTGAGTTTGGGTGAGCAAATGAAGACACTTTAAAGCACAAATGCAAGGCACCCATTCAATGGGTCCCAACTCTCCAGGTTGAAGGGAATATTATTACAGTTATAACATGTACGGGAAACCTAGAGAACGGACATGCTGTGAATACGAAAGGTTTCTAAAACTCAATGAATAGTCCCTCACCTGGTGCTCCGGTTTGCCTTTCCATCTGCTTAACTATCAACCTCCCAACTTGGAGAGACAGCCCCTTTAACCTCCTGGTTCGCACAGGTTGCCAATTTGGCAGAGGATGAAAGGGAAGAGGGAGAACCAATGAGAGAGTAGCTGTTAGGCATTTGGACGTGCACATAACACTGTAATTTCCCGGCAGGAAGAAGAATTAAATAAAGTCTCAGCCACCCACCGGGAACCAGTATAGGTCCTGCACCAAAATTTAGGACTTGCGGTCAGCTCTCCAAAAACGAGTTGAAAAATGGAGCTCAGGGGCACAGCAATTCACAAACTGGCAGAGTAATAAAGGACAAGTATCATCCAAAAATCTGTTGAGGGAAGGCAACGAGGCGGACTTGAAAGCGAGGCAGAATACCAGGAAACAGATTTCAAGAGGTACATTGGAATCGCCTTTAAAGCACAGGAAGAAGGGCACAACTTCGACAATGATGCACTTGGCCAAAAAGGGCGTATGCGTTTTCTCCTGAATATATTCAGGAGAAAACACATACGCCCTTTTTGGCCAAGCAAGCAAGCGGGCAATGCAAATCTGCACTACAAAGAAGTATCACTTCCCACCGGTCAAAAGGGACATCCACAAAATGTGTAAGAACAAGAAAGGCAAGACAGGCCCTGGAGAACAGGGAGCCTTGTTATGCTGATGGGCGGGATGTAAATTGCCAACTGCCTCTCTGGAGGAGTGCATTGTGTTCCCTAAAACAAGTAAAGAACAGAGCTACAGAGCCAAGGGCCCTTCCAGTCTAGGGAATATACCTTGGGAAAACTGAAAATCAATAAGACAGAGCCACCCCAAAATTTAGGGCTCCACTGCTTACAAGGACCTCAACTTGGATACACCTTAAGTATCCCAGGAAATATAAAAATGGTTCAAAAAATTCTGGTACTTACGTACGATGGAATATCCCTCAGCCATGAAATCAATGTCATAAGACCAGTAGCAGCAAAATGGGTGGATTCAGGTACGATGATTCTAAGTGAAATAAGTCACACAGAAAAAGAAACTTAACATAAGATATCACTTATGAAGATCCTGTAAACATGGCTACACTTGAACTGAGTTAGGAAAGAGAACAGTGTCTCATATTTAGAAAACACTCTTATGCCTGCTTAAGGGGGAAGGAGAGGTGGGGTGATGCATAAAACCAGAGTTTGATATAAGCACAGGTACCGTTCCAAAAACCAAATATGGAATAGACAAGACCTACTCCTTTCTCAGTGAAAGGGACTCAAAACCCCATATTTCCCGCAGAGGAATATATCTGACTAGTAAGAATTTTAAAACATATGTATTGATATGTCTCCATAAGGGAATCAAGTGCGTCTAGACTGGCATAAACATGGCAGCGAGAATCAGCTCAAACCACTATAAAAAGGAATTTCAAAAACAAAACAAAAAAAACTGGGAAATTCTTTACAATTCCTTCCGGGTCCCTGATGAAACCTGGAATGACCCTATCTATAACGACAGCTGGATGTGGCATAAGGAGGGACACTTGAGACTGAGTCGATTGGTGAGATTGGGTGTGCAAATGCAGACCATTTAAAGCAATAATGCATGGCACCAATTCCATGGGTCCCAACTCTCCAGGTTGAAGGGAATGTTACTACAGCTATAACATGTACGGGAAACCTAGAGAACGGACACACTGTGAATACGAAAGGTTTCTAAAACTCAACGAATAGTCCCTCTCCTGGTGCTCCGGTTTGACTTTCCATCTGCTTTACTATCAACCTCCCAACTTGGAGAGACAGCCCCTTTAACCTCCTGGTTCACACAGGTTGCCAATTTGGCAGAGGATGTAAGCGAAGAGGGAGAACCAATGAGAGAGTAGCTGTTAGGCATTTGGACGGGCACATCTCACTCTAACTTCCCCGCAGGAAGAAGAATTAACCAAAGTCTCAGCCACCCACCGGGAACCAGTATAGGTCCTGAACCAAAATTTTGGACTTGCGGTCAGCTCACCAAAAACAAGTTGAAAAATGGAGCTCAGGGGCACAGCAATTCACAAACTGGCCGAGTAATAAAGGACAACTATCGTCCAAAAATCTGTTGAGGGAAGGCAACGAGGCGGACTTGAAAGCGAAGCAGAATAGCAGGAAACAGATTTCAAGAAGTACGTTGGAATCGCCTTTAAAGCACAGGAAGAGGGGCACAACTTCGAAAATGATGCACTTGGCCAAAAAGGGTGTATGCGTTTTCCCCTGAATATCTTCAGGAGAAAACGCATATGCCCTTTTTGGCCAAGCAAGCAAGCGGGCAATGCAAATCTGCACTACAAAGAAGTATCACTTCCCACCGGTCAAAAGGGACATCCACAAAATGTGTAAGAACAAGAAAGGCAAGACAGGCCCTGGAGAACAGGGAGCCTTGTTATGCTGATGGGCGGGATGTAAATTGCCAACTGCCTCTCTGGAGGAGTGCATTGTGTTCCCTAAAACAAGTAAAGAACAGAGCTACAGAGCCAAGGGCCTTTCCAGTCTAGGGAATATACCTCGGGAAAACTGAAAATCAATAAGACAGAGCCACCCCAAAATTTAGGGCTGCACTGCTTACAGGGACCTCAACTTGGATCCACCTTAAGTATCCCAGGAAATATAAAAATGGTTCAAAAAATTCTGGTACTTACGTACGAAGGAATATCCCTCAACCATGAAATCAATGTCATAAGACAAGTAGAAGCAAAATGGGTGGATTCAGGTACGATGATTCTAAGTGAAATAAGTCACACAGAAGAAGTAACTTATCATAAGATATCAGTTATGAAGATCCTGTAAACATGGCTACACTTGAACTGAGTTAGGAAAGAGAACAGTGTCTCATATTTAGAAAACTCTCTTATGCCTGCTTAAGGGGGAAGGAGAGGTGGGGTGATGCATAAAACCTGAGTTTGATATAAGCACACATACCGTTCCAAAAACCAACTATGGAATAGACAAGACCTACACCTTTCTCAGTGAAAGGGACTCAAAACACCATATTTCCCGCAGAGGAATATATCTGACTAGTAAGAATCTTAAAACCTATGTATTGATATGTCTCCTTAAGGGAATCAAGTGTGTCTAGACTGGCATAAACATGGCAGCGAGAATCAGCTCAAACCCACTATAAAAAGGAATTTCAAAAACAAAACAAAAAAAATGGGAAATTCTTTACAATTCCTTCAGGGTCTCTGAGGAAACCTGGAATGACCATATATACAACGACAGCTGGATGTGGCATAAGGAGGGACACTTGGGACTGAGACGATTGGTGAGATTGGGTGAGCAAATGCAGACCCTTTAAAGCACAAATGCTTGGCACCCATTCCATGAGTCCCAACTCTCCAGGTTGAAGGAAATATTACTACAGCTATAACATGTACGGGAAACCTAGAGAACGGACACACTGTGAATACGAAAGGTTTCTAAAACTCAACGAATAGTCTCTATCCTGGTGCTCTGGTTTGACTTTCCATCTGCTTTACTATCAACCTCCCAACTTGGAGAGACAGCCCCTTTAACCTCCTGGTTCGCACAGGTTTCCAATTTGGCAGAGGATGAAAGGGAAGAGGGAGAACCAATGAGAGAGTAGCTGTTAGGCATTTGGACGGGCACATATCACTCTAAATTCCCGGCAGGAAGAAGAATTAACCAAAGTCTCAGCCACCCACTGGGAACCAGTATAGGTCCTGAACCAAAATTTTGGACTTGCGGTCAGCTCACCAAAAACGAGTTGAAAAATGGAGCTCAGGGGCACAGCAATTCACAAACTGGCCGAGTAATAAAGGAAAACTATCGTCCAAAAATCTGTTGAGGGAAGGCAACGAGGCGGACTTGAAAGCGAGGCAGAATAGCAGGAAACAGATTTCATGAGGTACGTTGGAATCGCCTTTAAAGCACAGGAAGAGGGGCACAACTTCGACATTGATGCCCTTGGCCAAAAAGGGCGTATGCGTTTTCTCCTGAATATATTCAGGAGAAAACGCATACGCCCTTTTTGGCCAAGCAAGCAAGCGGGCAATGCAAATCGGCACAACAAAGAAGTATCCCTTCCCACCGGTCAAAAGGGACATCCACAAAATGTGTAAAAACCAGTAAGGCAAGACGGGCCCTGGAGAACAGGGAGCCTTGTTATGCTGATGGGCGGCATGTAAATTGCCAACTGCCTCTCTGGAGGAGTGCACTGTGTTTACTACAACAAGTAAACAACAGAGCTACAGAGCCAAGGGCACTTCCACTCTAGGGAATATACCTTGGGAAAACTGAAAATCAATAATACAGAGCCACCCCAATATTTAGGGCTGCAGTGCTTACAAGGACCTCAACTTGGGTACACCTTAAATATCCCAGGAAATATAAAAATGGTTCAAAAAATTGTGGTAATTACGTACGATGGATTATCCCTCAGCCATGAAATCAATGTCATAAGACCAGCAGCAGCAAAATGGGTGGATTCAGGTACGATGATTCTAAGTGAAATAAGTCACACAGAAAAAGAAACTTATCATAAGATATCACTTATGAAGATCCTGTAAACATGGCTACACTTGAACTGAGTTAGGAAAGAGAACAGTGTCTCACATTTAGAAAACACTCTTATGCCTGCTTAAGGGGGATGGAGAGGTGGGGTGATGCATAAAACCTGAGTTTGATATAAGCACACGTACCGTTCCAAAAACCAACTATGGAATAGACAAGACCTACACCTTTCTCAGTGAAAGGGACTCAAAACACCATATTTCCCCCAGAGGAATATATCTGACTAGTAAGAATTTTAAAACCTATGTATTGATATGTCTCCGTAAGGGAATCAAGTGTGTCTAGACTGGCATAAACATGGCAGCGAGAATCAGCTCAAACCCACTATAAAAAGGAATTTCAAAAACAAAACAAAAAAATGGGAAATTTTTTACAATTCCTTCAGGGTCTCTGAGGAAACCTGGAATGACCCTATATATGACAGCTGGATGTGGCATAAGGAGGGACACTTGGGACTGAGACGATTGGTGAGATTGGGTGAGCAAATGCAGACCCTTTAAAGCACAAATGCTTGGCACCCATTCCATAAGTCCCAACTGTCCAGGTTGAAGGGAATATTACTACAGCTATAACATGTACGGGAAACCTAGAGAACGGACACACTGTGAATATGAAAGGTTTCTAAAACTCAACGAATAGCCCCTATCCTGGTGCTCTGGTTTGACTTTCCATCTGCTTTACTATCAACCTCCCAACTTGGAGAGACAGCCCCTTTAACCTCCTGGTTCGCACAGGTTTCCAATTTGGCAGAGGATGAAAGGGAAGAGGGAGAAACAATGAGAGAGTAGCTGTTAGGCATTTGGACCGGCACATATCACTGTAATTTCCCGGCAGGAATAAGAATTAACCAAAGTCTCAGCCACCCACCGGGAACCAGTATATATCCTGAACCAAAATTTTGGACTTGCGGTCAGCTCACCAAAAACGAGTTGAAAAATGGAGCTCAGGGGCACAGCAATTCACAAACTGGCCGAGTAATAAAGGACAACTATCGTCCAAAAATCTGTTGAGGGAAGGCAACGAGGCGGACTTGAAAGAGAGTCAGAATAGCAGGAAACAGATTTCAAGAGGTACGTTGGAATCGCCTTTAAAGCACAGGAAGAGGGGCACAACTTCGACAATGATGCACTTGGCCCAAAAGGGCGTATGCGTTTTCTCCTGAATATATTCAGGAGAAAACGCATACGCCCTTTTTGACCAAGCAAGCAAGCGGGCAATGCAAATCTGCACTACAAAGAAGTATCACTTCCCACTGGTCAAAAGAGACATCCACAAAATATGTAAAAACCAGAAAGGCAAGACAGGCCCTGGAGAACAGGGAGCCTTGCTATGCTGATGGGCGGGATGTAAATTGCCAACTGCCTCTCTGGAGGAGTGCATTGTGTTCCCTAAAACAAGTAAACAACAGAGCTACAGAGCCAAGGGCACTTCCAGTCTAGGGAATATACCTTGAGAAAACTGAAAATCAATAAGACAGAGCCACCCCAAAATTTAGGGCTGCACTGCTTACAAGGACCTCAACTTGGATACACCTTAAGTATCCCAGGAAATATAAAAATGGGTCAAAAAATTGTGGTACTTACGTACGATGGAATATCCCTCAGCCATGAAATCAAAGTCATAAGACCAGTAGCAGCAAAATGGGTGTATTCAGGTACGATGATTCTAAGCGAAATAAGTCACACAGAAAAAGAAACTTATCATAAGGTATCACTTAAGAAGATCCTATAAACATGGCTACACTTGAACTGAGTTAGGAAAGAGAACAGTGTCTCATATTTAGAAAACACTCTTATGCCTGCTTAAGAGGGAAGGAGAGGTGGGGTGATGCATAAAACCAGAGTTTGATATAAGCACAGGTACCGTTCCAAAAACCAACTATGGAATAGACAAGACCTACACCTTCCTCAGTGAAAGGGATTCAAAACCCCATATTTCCCGCAGAGGAATATATCTGACTAGTAAGAATCTTAAAACCTATGTATTGATATGTCTCCGTAAGGGAATCAAGTGTGTCTAGACTGACATAAACATGGCAGCGAGAATCAGCTCAAACCCACTCTAAAAAGGAATTTCAAAAACAAAACAAAAAAACTGGGAAATTCTTTACAATTCCTTCAGTGTCTCTGATGAAACCTGGAATGACCCTATCTACAACGACAGCTGGATGTGGCATAAGGAGGGACACTTGGGACTGAGACGATTGGTGAGTTTGGGTGAGCAAATGAACACACTTTAAAGCACAAATGCAAGGCACCCATTCAATGGGTCCCAACTCTCCAGGTTGAAGGGAATATTACTACAGTTATAACATGTACGGGAAACCTAGAGAACGGACATGCTGTGAATACGAAAGGTTTCTAAAACTCAACGAATAGTCCCTCTCCTGGTGCTCCGGTTTGACTTTCCATCTGCTTAACTATCAACCTCCCAACTTGGAGAGACAGCCCCTTTAACCTCCTGGTTCGCACAGGTTGCCAATTTGGCAGAGGATGAAAGGGAAGAGGGAGAACCAATGAGAGAGTAGCTGTTAGGCATTTGGACGGGCACATAACACTGTAATTTCCCGGCAGGAAGAAGAATTAAATAAAGTCTCAGCCACCCACTGGGAACCAGTATAGGTCCTGCACCAATATTTTGGACTTGCGGTCAGCTCTCCAAAAACGAGTTGAAAAATGGAGCTCAGGGGCACAGCAATTCACAAACTGGCAGAGTAATAAAGGACAAGTATCGTCCAAAAATCTGTTGAGGGAAGGCAACGAGGCGGACTTGAAAGCGAGCCAGAATACCAGGAAACAGATTTCAAGAGGTACATTGGAATCGCCTTTAAAGCACAGGAAGAAGGGCACAACTTCGACAATGATGCACTTGGCCAAAAAGGGCGTATGCGTTTTCTCCTGAATATATTCAGGAGAAAACACATACGCCCTTTTTGGCCAAGCAAGCAAGCGGGCAATGCAAATCTGCACTACAAAGAAGTATCACTTCCCACCGGTCAAAAGGGACATCCACAAAATGTGTAAGAACAAGAAAGGCAAGACAGGCCCTGGAGAACAGGGAGCCTTGTTATGCTGATGGGCGGGATGTAAATTGCCAACTGCCTCTCTGGAGGAGTGCATTGTGTTCCCTAAAACAAGTAAAGAACAGAGCTACAGAGCCAAGGGCCCTTCCAGTCTAGGGAATATACCTTGGGAAAACTGAAAATCAATAAGACAGAGCCACCCCAAAATTTAGGGCTCCACTGCTTACAAGGACCTCAACTTGGATACACCTTAAGTATCCCAGGAAATATAAAAATGGTTCAAAAAATTCTGGTACTTACGTACGATGGAATATCCCTCAGCCATGAAATCAATGTCATAAGACCAGTAGCAGCAAAATGGGTGGATTCAGGTACGATGATTCTAAGTGAAATAAGTCACACAGAAAAAAAAACTTATCATAAGATATCACTTATGAAGATCCTGTAAACATGGCTACACTTGAACTGAGTTAGGAAAGAGAACAGTATCTCATATTTAGAAAACATTCTTA
This sequence comes from Hyperoodon ampullatus, assembly GCF_949752795.1. Taxonomy (NCBI): domain Eukaryota; kingdom Metazoa; phylum Chordata; class Mammalia; order Artiodactyla; family Ziphiidae; genus Hyperoodon; species Hyperoodon ampullatus. The sequence continues at coordinate 409,588 of NW_027641015.1, forward strand.
TGCCTGCTTAAGGTGGAAGGAGAGGTGGGGTGATGCATAAAACCAGAGTTTGATATAAGCACAGGTACCGTTCCAAAAAACAACAATGGAATACACAAGACCTACTCCTTTCTCAGTGAAAGGGACTCAAAACCCCATATTTCCCGCAGAGGAATATATCTGACTAGTAAGAATCTTAAAACCTATGTATTGATATGTCTCCATAAGGGAATCAAGTGTGTCTAGACCTGCATAAACATGGCAGCGAGAATCAGCTCAAACCACTATAAAAAGGAATTTCAAAAACAAAACAAAAAAAACTGGGAAATTCTTTACATTTCCTTCCGGGTCCCTGATGAAACCTGGAATGACCCTATCTATAACGACAGCTGGATGTGGCATAAGGAGGGACACTTGAGACTGAGTCGATTGGTGAGATTGGGTGAGCAAATGCAGACCATTTAAAGCAATAATGCATGGCACCAATTCCATGGGTCCCAACTCTGCAGGTTGAAGGGAATATTACTACAGCTATAACATGTACGGGAAACCTAGAGAACGGACACACTGTGAATACGAAAGGTTTCTAAAACTCAACGAATAGTCCCTCTCCTGGTGCTCCGGTTTGACTTTCCATCTGCTTTACTATCAACCTCCAAACTTGGAGAGACAGCCCCTTTAACCTCCTGGTTCACACAGGTTGCCAATTTGGCAGAGGATGAAAGCGAAGAGGGAGAACCAATGAGAGAGTAGCTGTTAGGCATTTGGACGGGCACATCTCACTCTAACTTCCCCGCAGGAAGAAGAATTAACCAAAGTCTCAGCCACCCACCGGGAACCAGTATAGGTCCTGAACCAAAATTTTGGACTTGCGGTCAGCTCACCAAAAACGAGTTGAAAAATGGAGCTCAGGGGCACAGCAATTCACAAACTGGCCGAGTAATAAAGGACAACTATCGTCCAAAAATCTGTTGAGGGAAGGCAACGAGGCGGACTTGAAAGCGAAGCAGAATAGCAGGAAACAGATTTCAAGAAGTACGTTGGAATCGCCTTTAAAGCACAGGAAGAGGGGCACAACTTCGAAAATGATGCACTTGGCCAAAAAGGGCGTATGCGTTTTCCCCTGAATATCTTCAGGAGAAAACGCATATGCCCTTTTTGGCCAAGCAAGCAAGCGGGCAATGCAAATCTGCACTACAAAGAAGTATCACTTCCCACCTGTCAAAAGGGACATCCACAAAATGTGTAAAAACCAGAAAGGCAAGACAGGCCCCGGAGAACAGGGAGCCTTGTTATGCTGATGGGCGGGATGTAAATTGCCAACTGCCTCTCTGGAGGAGTGCATTGTGTTCCCTAAAACAAGTAAAGAACAGAGCTACAGAGCCAAGGGCCTTTCCAGTCTAGGGAATATACCTCGGGAAAACTGAAAATCAATAAGACAGAGCCATCCCAAAATTTAGGGCTGCACTGCTTACAGGGACCTCAACTTGGATCCACCTTAAGTATCCCAGGAAATATAAAAATGGTTCAAAAAATTCTGGTACTTACGTACGATGGAATATCCCTCAAACATGAAATCAATGTCATAAGACAAGTAGAAGCAAAATGGGTGGATTCAGGTACGATGATTCTAAGTGAAATAAGTCACACAGAAGAAGTAACTTATCATAAGATATCAGTTATGAAGATCCTGTAAACATGGCTACACTTGAACTGAGTTAGGAAAGAGAACAGTGTCTCATATTTAGAAAACACTTTTATGCCTGCTTAAGGGGGAAGGAGAGGTGGGGTGATGCATAAAACCTGAGTTTGATATAAGCACACATACCGTTCCAGAAACCAACTATGGAATAGACAAGACCTACACCTTTCTCAGTGAAAGGGACTCAAAACACCATATTTCCCGCAGAGGAATATATCTGACTAGTAAGAATCTTAAAACCTATGTATTGATATGTCTCCGTAAGGGAATCAAGTGTGTCTAGACTGGCATAAACATGGCAGCGAGAATCAGCTCAAACCCACTATAAAAAGGAATTTCAAAAACAAAACAAAAAAAATGGGAAATTCTTTACAATTCCTTCAGGGTCTCTGAGGAATCCTGGAATGACCATATATACAACGACAGCTGGATGTGGCATAAGGAGGGACACTTGGGACTGAGATGATTGGTGAGATTGGGTGAGCAAATGCAGACCCTTTAAAGCACAAATGCTTGGCACCCATTCCATGAGTCCCAACTCTCCAGGTTGAAGGAAATATTACTACAGCTATAACATGTACGGGAAACCTAGAGAACGGACACACTGTGAATACGAAAGGTTTCTAAAACTCAACGAATAGTCCCTATCCTGGTGCTCCGGTTTGACTTTCCATCTGCTTTACTATCAACCTCCCAACTTGTAGAGACAGCCCCTTTAACCTCCTGGTTCGCACAGGTTTCCAATTTGGCAGAGGATGAAAGGGAAGAGGGAGAACCAATGAGAGAGTAGCTGTTAGGCATTTGGACGGGCACATATCACTGTAATTTCCCGGCAGGAAGAAGAATTAACCAAAGTCTCAGCCACCCACTGGGAACCAGTATAGGTCCTGAACCAAAATTTTGGACTTGCGGTCAGCTCACCAAAAACGAGTTGAAAAATGGAGCTCAGGGGCACAGCAATTCACAAACTGGCCGAGTAATAAAGGACAACTATCGTCCAAAAATCTGTTGAGGGAAGGCAACGAGGCGGACTTGAAAGCGAGGCAGAATAGCAGGAAACAGATTTTATGAGGTACGTTGGAATCGCCTTTAAAGCACAGGAAGAGGGGCACAACTTCGACATTGATGCCCTTGGCCAAAAAGGGCGTATGCGTTTTCTCCTGAATATATTCAGGAGAAAACGCATACGCCCTTTTTGGCCAAGCAAGCAAGCGGGCAATGCAAATCGGCACAACAAAGAAGTATCCCTTCCCACCGGTCAAAAGGGACATCCACAAAATGTGTAAAAACCAGTAAGGCAAGACGGGCCCTGGAGAACAGGGAGCCTTGTTATGCTGATGGGCGGCATGTAAATTGCCAACTGCCTCTCTGGAGGAGTGCACTGTGTTTACTAAAACAAGTAAACAACAGAGCTACAGAGCCAAGGGCACTTCCACTCTAGGGAATATACCTTGGGAAAACTGAAAATCAATAATACAGAGCCACCCCAATATTTAGGGCTGCAGTGCTTACAAGGACCTCAACTTGGGTACACCTTAAATATCCCAGGAAATATAAAAATGGTTCAAAAAATTGTGGTAATTACGTACGATGGATTATCCCTCAGCCATGAAATCAATGTCATAAGACCAGCAGCAGTAAAATGGGTGGATTCAGGTACGATGATTCTAAGTGAAATAAGTCACACAGAAAAAGAAACTTATCATAAGATATCACTTATGAAGATCCTGTAAACATGGCTACACTTGAACTGAGTTAGGAAAGAGAACAGTGTCTCACATTTAGAAAACACTCTTATGCCTGCTTAAGGGGGATGGAGAGGTGGGGTGATGCATAAAACCTGAGTTTGATATAAGCACACGTACCGTTCCAAAAACCAACTATGGAATAGACAAGACCTACACCTTTCTCAGTGAAAGGGACTCAAAACACCATATTTCCCCCAGAGGAATATATCTGACTAGTAAGAATTTTAAAACCTATGTATTGATATGTCTCCGTAAGGGAATCAAGTGTGTCTAGACTGGCATAAACATGGCAGCGAGAATCAGCTCAAACCCACTATAAAAAGGAATTTCAAAAACAAAACAAAAAAAATGGGAAATTTTTTACAATTCCTTCAGGGTCTCTGAGGAAACCTGGAATGACCCTATATACGACAGCTGGATGTGGCATAAGGAGGGACACTTGGGACTGAGACGATTGGTGAGATTGGGTGAGCAAATGCAGACCCTTTAAAGCACAAATGCTTGGCACCCATTCCATAAGTCCCAACTGTCCAGGTTGAAGGGAATATTACTACAGCTATAACATGTACGGGAAACCTAGAGAACGGACACACTGTGAATACGAAAGGTTTCTAAAACTCAACGAATAGTCCCTATCCTGGTGCTCTGGTTTGACTTTCCATCTGCTTTACTATCAACCTCCCAACTTGGAGAGACAGCCCCTTTAACCTCCTGGTTCGCACAGGTTTCCAATTTGGCAGAGGATGAAAGGGAAGAGGGAGAAACAATGAGAGAGTAGCTGTTAGGCATTTGGACCGGCACATATCACTGTAATTTCCCGGCAGGAATAAGAATTAACCAAAGTCTCAGCCACCCACCGGGAACCAGTATATGTCCTGAACCAAAATTTTGGACTTGCGGTCAGCTCACCAAAAACGAGTTGAAAAATGGAGCTCAGGGGCACAGCAATTCACAAACTGGCCGAGTAATAAAGGACAACTATCGTCCAAAAATCTGTTGAGGGAAGGCAACGAGGCGGACTTGAAAGCGAGGCAGAATAGCAGGAAACAGATTTCAAGAGGTACGTTGGAATCGCCTTTAAAGCACAGGAAGAGGGGCACAACTTCGACAATGATGCACTTGGCCAAAAAGGGCGTATGCGTTTTCTCCTGAATATATACAGGAGAAAACGCATACGCCCTTTTTGACCAAGCAAGCAAGCGGGCAATGCAAATCTGCACTACAAAGAAGTATCACTTCCCACCGGTCAAAAGAGACATCCACAAAATGTCTAAAAACCAGAAAGGCAAGACAGGCCCTGGAGAACAGGGAGCCTTGTTATGCTGATGGGCGGGATGTAAATTGCCAACTGCCTCTCTGGAGGAGTGCATTGTGTTCCCTAAAACAAGTAAACAACAGAGCTACAGAGCCAAGGGCACTTCCAGTCTAGGGAATATACCTTGAGAAAACTGAAAATCAATAAGACAGAGCCACCCCAAAATTTAGGGCTGCACTGCTTACAAGGACCTCAACTTGGATACACCTTAAGTATCCCAGGAAATATAAAAATGGGTCAAAAAATTGTGTTACTTACGTACGATGGAATATCCCTCAGCCATGAAATCAATGTCATAAGACCAGTAGCAGCAAAATGGGTGTATTCAGGTACGATGATTCTAAGCGAAATAAGTCACACAGAAAAAGAAACTTATCATAAGGTATCACTTAAGAAGATCCTATAAACATGGCTACACTTGAACTGAGTTAGGAAAGAGAACAGTGTCTCATATTTAGAAAACACTCTTATGCCTGCTTAAGAGGGAAGGAGAGGTGGGGTGATGCATAAAACCAGAGTTTGATATAAGCACAGGTACCGTTCCAAAAACCAACTATGGAATAGACAAGACCTACACCTTCCTCAGTGAAAGGGATTCAAAACCCCATATTTCCGCAGAGGAATATATCTGACTAGTAAGAATCTTAAAACCTATGTATTGATATGTCTCCGTAATGGAATCAAGTGTGTCTAGACTGGCATAAACATGGCAGCGAGAATCAGCTCAAACCCACTATAAAAAAGAATTTCAAAAACAAAACAAAAAAACTGGGAAATTCTTTACAATTCCTTCAGGGTCTCTGATGAAACCTGGAATGACCCTATCTACAACGACAGCTAGATGAGGCATAAGGCTGGACACTTGGGACTGAGAGGATTGGTGAGAGTGGGTGAGCAAATGCAGACCCTTTAAAGCAATAATGCATGGCACCCATTCCATGGGTCCCAACTCTCCAGGTTGAAGGGAATATTACTACAGTTATAACACATACGGGAAACCTAGAGAACGGACACACTGTGAATACGAAAGGTTTCTAAAACTCAACGAATAGTCCGTCTCCTGGTGCTCCGTTTTGACTTTCCATCTGCTTTACTATCAACCTCCCAATTTGGAGAGACAGCCCCTTTAACCTCCCAGTTCACACAGGTTGCCCATTTGGCAGAGGATGAAAGGGAAGAGAGAGAACCAATGAGAGAGTAGCTGTTAGGCATTTGGACGGGCACATATCTCTGTAATTTCCCGACAGGAAGAAGAATTAACCAAAGTCTCAGCCACCCACCGGGAACCAGCATAGGTCCTAAACCAAAATTTTGGACTTGCGGTCAGCTCACAAAAAACGAGTTGAAAAATGGAGCTCAGGGGCACAGCAATTCACAAACTGGCCAAGTAATAAAGGACAAGTATCGTCCAAAAATCTGTTGAGGGAAGGCAACGAGGCGGACTAGAAAGCGAGGCAGAATAGCAGGAAACAGATTTCAAGAGGTACGTTGGAATCACCTTTAAAGCACAGGAAGAGGGGCACAACTTCGACAATGATGCATTTGGCCAAAAAGGGCATATGCGTTTTCTCCTGAATATATTCAGGAGAAAACGAATACGCCCTTTTTGGCCAAGCAAGCAAGCGGGCAATGCAAATCTGCACTACAAAGAAGTATCACTTCCCTCCGGTCAAAAGGGACATCCACAAAATGTGTAAAAACCAGAAAGGCAAGACAGGCCCTGGAGAACAGGGAGCCTTGTTATGCTGATGGGCGGCATGTAAATTGACAACTGCCTCTCTGGAAGAGTACATTGTGTTCCCTAAAACAAGTAAAGAACAGAGCTACAGAGCCAAGGGCACTTCCAGTCTAGGGAATATACCTTGGGAAAACTGAAAATCAATAAGACAGAGCCACCCCAAAATTTAGGGCTGCACTGCTTACAAGGACCTCAAATTGGGTACACCTTAAGTATCCCAGGAAATATAAAAATGGTTCAAAAAATTGTGGTACTTACGTACGATGGAATATCCCTCAGCCATGAAATCAATGTCATAACACCAGTAGCAGCAAAATGGGTGGATTCAGGTACGAGGATTCTAAGTAAAATAAGTCACACAGAAAAAGAAACTTATCATAAGATATCACTTATGAAGATCCTGTAAACATGGCTACACTTGATCTGAGTTAGGAAAGAGAACAGTGTCTCACATTTAGAAAACACTCTTATGCCTGCTTAAGGGGGAAGGAGAGGTGGGGTGATGCATAAAACCAGAGTTTGATATAAGCACAGGTACCGTTCCAAAAACCAACTATGGAATAGACAAGACCTACACCTTCCTCAGTGAAAGGGACTCAAAACCCCATATTTCCCACAGAGGAATATATCTGACTAGTAAGAATCTTAAAACCTATGTATTGATATGTCTCCGTAAGGGAATCAAGTGTGTCTAGACTGGCATAAACATGGCAGCGAGAATCAGCTCAAACCCACTATAAAAAGGAATTTCAAAAACAAAACAAAAAAACTGGGAAATTCTTTACAATTCCTTCAGGGTCTCTGATGAAACCTGGAATGACCCTATCTACAACGACAGCGGGATGTGGCATAAGGAGGGACACTTGTGACTGAGACGATTTGTGAGATTTGGTGAGCAAATGCAGACCCTTTAAAGCACAAATGCCTGGCACCCATTCAATGGGTCCCAACTCTCCAGGTTGAAGGGAATATTACTACAGCTATAACATGTATGGGAAACCTAGAGAACGGACACACTGTGAATACAAAAGGTTTCTAAAATTCAACGAATAGTCCCTCTCCTGGTGCTCTGGTTTGACTTTCCATCTGCTTTACTATCAACCTCCCAACTTGGAGAGAAAGCCCCTTTAAACTCCTGGTTTGCACAGGTTGCCAATTTGGCAGAGGATGAAAGGGAATAGGGAGAACCAATGAGAGAGTAGCTGTTAGGCATTTGGACGGGCACATATCACTCTAACTTGCCGGCAGGAAGAAGAAATAACCAACGTCTCAGCCTCCGACCGGGAATCAGTATAGGTCCTGAACCAAAATTTTGGACTTGCGGTCAGCTCAGAGAAAACGAGTTGAAAAATGGAGCTCAGGGGCCCAGCAATTCACAAACTGGCCGAGTAATAAAGGACAACTATCGTCCAAAAATCTGTTGAGGGAAGGCAACGAGGCGGACTTGGAAGCGAGGCAGAATAGCAGGAAACAGATTTCAAGAGGTATGTTGGAATCGCCTTTAAAGCACAGGAAGAGGGGCACAACTTCGACAATGATGCACTTGGCCAAAAAGGGCGTATGCGTTTTCTCCTGAATATATTCAGGAGAAAACGCATATGCCCTTTTTGGCCAAGCAAGCAAGCGGGCAATGCAAATCTGCACTACAAAGATGTATCACTTCCCACCGGTCAAAAGGGACATCCACAAAATGTGTAAAAACCAGAAAGGCAAGACAGGCCCTGGAGAACACGGAGCCTTGTTATGCTTATGGGTGGGATGTAAATTGCCAACTGCCTCTCTGGAGGAGTGCATTGTGTTCCCTAAAACAAGTAAACAACAGAGCTACAGAGCCAAGGGCACTTCCAGTCTAGGGAATACACCTTGGGAAAACGGAAAATCAATAAGACAGAGCCACCCCAAAATTTAGGGCTGCACTGCTTACAAGGACCTCAATTTGGGTACACCTTAACTACACCAGGAAATATAAAAATGGTTCAAAAAATTGTGTTACTTAAGTACGATGGAATATCCCTCAGCCATGACATCAATGTCATAAGACCAGTAGCAGCAAAATGGTTGGATTCAGGTACGATGATTCTAAGTGAAATAAGTCACACAGAAACAGAAACTTATCATAAGATATCACTTATGAAGATCCTGTAAACATGGCTACACTTGAACTGAGTTAGGAAAGAGAACAGTGTCTCACATTTAGAAAACACTCTTATGCCTGCTTAGGGGGAAGGAGAGGTGGGGTGATGCATAAAACCAGAGTTTGATATAAGCACAGGTACCGTTCCAAAAACCAACTATGGAATAGACAAGACCTACACCTTCCTCAGTGAAAGAGACTCAAAACCCCATATTTCCCGCAGAGGAATATATCTGACTAGTAAGAATCTTAAAACCTATGTATTCATATGTCTCCGTAAGGGAATCAAGTGTGTCTAGACTGGCATAAACATGGCAGCGAGAATCAGCTCAAACCCCCTATAAAAAGGAATTTCAAAAACAAAACAAAAAAACTGGGAAATTCTTTACAATTCCTTCAGGGTCTCTGATGAAACCTGGAATGACCATATCTACAATGACAGCTGGATGTGGCATAAGGTTGGACACTTGGGACTGAGAGGATTGGTGAGATTGGGTGAGCAAATGCAGACCCTTTAAAGCAATAATGCATGGCACCCATTCCATGGGTCCCAACTCTCCAGGTTGAAGGGAATATTACTACAGCTATAACATGTACGGGAAACCTAGACAACGGACACACTGTGAATACCAAAGGTTTCTAAAACTCAACAAATAGTCCGTCTCCTGGTGCTCCAGTTTGACTTTACACCTGCTTTACTATCATCCTCCCAACTTGGAGAGACAGCCCCTTTAACCTCCTGGTTCGCACAGGTTGCCAATTTGGCAGAGGATGAAAGGGAAGAGGGAGAACCAATGAGAGAGCAGCTGTTAGGCATTTGAACGGGCACATATCACTGTAATTTCCCGGCAGGAAGAAGAATTAACCAAAGTCTAAGCCCCCCACCGGAAACCAGCATAGGTCCTGAACCAAAATTTCGGACTTGCGGTCAGCTCACCAAATACGAGTTGGAAATTGGAGCTCAGGGGCACAGCAATTCACAAACTGGCCGAGTAATAAAGGACAACTATCGTCCAAAAATCTGTTGAGGGAAGGCAACGAGGCGGACTTGAAAGCGAGGCAGAATAGCAGGAAACAGATATCAAGAGGTACGTTGGAATCACCTTTAAAGCACAGGAAGAGGGGCACAACTTCGACAATGATGCACTTGGCCAAAAAGGGCGTATGTGTTTTCTCCTGAATATAATCAGCAGAAAACGCATACGCTCTTTTTGCCCAAGCAAGCAAGCGGGCAATGCAAATCTGCACTACAAAGAAGTATCACTTCCCACTGGTCAAAAGGGACATCCACAAAATGTGTAAAAACCAGAAAGGGAAGACAGGCCCCGGAGAACAGGGAGACTTGTAATGCTGTTGGACGGGATGTAAATTGCCAACTGCCTCTCTGGAGGAGTGCATTGTGTTCCCTAAAACAAGTAAAGAACAGAGCTACAGAGCCAAGGGCACTTCCAGTCTAGGGAATATACCTTGGGAAAACTGAAAATCAAAAAGACACAGCCACCCCAAAATTTAGGGCTGCACTGCTTACAAGGACCTCAACTTGGGTACACCTTAAATATCCCAGGAAATATAAAAATGGTTCAAAAAATTGTGGTACTTACGTATGATGGAATATCCCTCAGCCATGAAGTCAATGTCATAAGACCAGTAGCAGCAAAATGGGTGGATTCAGGTACGATGATTCTAAGTGAAATAAGTCACACAGAAAAAGAAACTTAGCATAAGATATCACTTATGAAGATCCTGTAAACATGGCTACACTTGAACTGAGTTAGGAAAGAGAACAGTGTCTCACATTTAGAAAACACTCTTATGCCTGCTTAAGGGGGAAGGAGAGGTGGGGTGATGCATAAAACCAGAGTTTGATATAAGCACAGGTACCGTTCCAAAAACCATCTATGGAATAGACAAGACCTACACCTTCCTCAGTGAAAGGGACTCAAAACCCCATATTTCCCGCAGAGGAATATATCTGACTAGTAAGAATCTTAAAACCTATGTGTTGATATGTCTCCGTAAGGGAATCAAGTGTGTCTAGACTGGCATAAACATGGCAGCGAGAATCAGATCAAACCCACTATAAAAAGGAATTTCAAAAACAAAACAAAAAAAATGGGAAATTCTTTACAATTCCTTCAGGGTCTCTGATGAAACCTGGAATGACCCTATATACAACGAAAGCTGGATGTGGCATAAGTAGGGACACTTGGGACTGAGACGATTGGTGAGATTGGGTGAGCAAATGCAGACCCTTTAAAGCAAAAATGCCTGGCACCCATTCCATGGGTCCCAAATCTCCAGGTTGAAGGGAATATTACTACAGCTATACACGTACAGGAAACCTAGAGAACGGACACACTGTGAATACGAAAGGTTTCTAAAACTCAACGAATAGTCCCTCTCCTGGTGCTCTGGTTTGACTTTCCATCTGCTTTACTATCAACCTCCCAACTTGGAGAGACAGCGCCTTTAACCTCCTGGTTCGCACAGGTTGCCAATTTGGCAGAGGATGAAAGGGAAGAGGGAGAACCAATGAGAGAGTAGCTGTTAGGCATTTGGACGGGCACATATCACTGTAATTTCCCGGCAGGAAGAAGAATTAAACAAAGTCTCAGACACCCACCGGGAACCAGTATAGGTCCTGAACCAAAATTTTGGACTTGCGGTCAGCTCACCAAAAACGAGTTGAAAAATGGAGCTCAGGGGCACAGCAATTCACAAACTGGCCGAGTAATAAAGGACAACTATCGTCCAAAAATCTGTTGAGGAAAGGCAACGAGGCGGACATGAAAGCGAGGCAGACTAGCAGGAAACAGATTTCAAGAGGTATGTTGGAATCACCTTTAAAGCACAGGAAGAGGGGCACAACTTCGACAATGATGCACTTGGCCAAAAAGGGCGTATGCGTTTTCTCCTGAATATATTCAGGAGAAAATGCATACGCCATTTTTAGCCAAGCAAGCAAGCGGGCAATGCAAATCTGCACTACAAAGAAGTATCACTTCCCACCGGTCAAAAGGGACATCCACAAAATGTGTAAAAACCAGAAAGGCAAGACAGGCCCTGGAGAACAGGGAGCCTTGTTATGCTGATGGGCGGGATGTAAATTGCCAACTGCCTCTCTGGAGGAGTGCACTGTGTTCCATAAAACAAGTAATGAACAGAGCTACAGAGCCAAGGGCACTTCCAGTCTACGGAATATACCTCGGGAAAACTGAAAATCAATAAGACAGAGCCACCCCAAAATTTAGGGCTGCACTGCTTACAAGGACCTAAACTTGGATACACCTTAAGTATCCCAGGAAATATAAAAATGGTTCAAAAAATTGTTGTACTTACATACGATGGAATATCCCTCAGCCATGAAATCAATGTCATAAGACCAGTAGCAGCAAAATGGGTGGATTCAGGTACGATGATTCTAAGTGAAATAAGTCACACAGAAAAAGAAACTTATCATAAGATATCACTTATGAAGACCCTATAAACATGGCTACACTTGAACTGAGTTAGGAAAGAGAACAGTGTCTCATATTTAGAAAACACTCTTATGCCTGCTTAACGGGGAAGGAGAGGTGGGGTGATGCATAAAACCGGAGTTTGATATAAGCACAGGTACCGTTCCAAAAACCAACTATGGAATAGACAAGACCTACACCTTCCTCAGTGAAAGGGACTCAAAACCCCATATTTCCCGCAGAGGAATATATCTGACTAGTAAGAATCTTAAAACCTATGTATTGATATGTCTCCGTAAGGGAATCAAGTGTGTCTAGACTGGCATAAACATGGCAGCGAGAATCAGCTCAAACCCACTATAAAAAGGAATTTTAAAAACAAAACAAAAAAACATGGAAATTCTTTACAATTCCTTCAGGGTCTCTGATGAAACCTGGAATGACCCTACCTACAACGACAGCTGGATGTGGCATAAGGCTGGACACTTGGGACTGAGAGGATTGGTGAGATTGGGTGAGCAAATGCAGACCCTTTAAAGCAATAATGCATGGCACCCATTCCATGTGTCCCAACTCTCCAGATTGAAGGGAATATTACTACAGCTATAACATGTACGAGAAACCTAGAGAATGGACATACTGTGAATACAAAAGGTTTCTAAAACTCAACGAATAGTCCCTCTCCTGGTGCTGCGCTTTGACTTTACATCTGCTTTACTATCAACCTCCCAACTTGCAGAGACAGCCCCTTTAACCTCCTGGTTCACACAGGTTGCCAATTTGGCAGAGGATGAAAGGGAAAAGGGAGAACCAATGAGAGAGTAGCTGTTAGGCATTTGGACGGGCACATATCACTGTAATTTCCCGGCAGGAAGAAGAATTAACCAGAGTCTCAGCCACCCAACGGGAACCAGTATAGTTCCTGAACCAAAATTTTGGACTTGCGGTCAGCTCACCAAAAACGAGTTGAAAAATGGAGCTCAGGGGCACAGCAATTCACAAACTGGACGAGTAATAAAGGAAAACTATCGTCCAAAAATCTGTTGAGGGAAGGCAACGAGGTGGACTTGAAAGCGAGGCAGAATAGCAGGAAACAGATTTCAAGAGGTACGTTGGAATTACCTTTAAAGCACAGGAAGAGGGGCACAACTTCGACAATCATGCACTTGGCCAAAAAGGGCGTATGCGTTTTCTCCTGAATATATTCAGGAGAAAACGCCTACGCCCTTTTTGGCCAAGCAAGCAAGCGGGCAATGCAAATCTGCACTACAAAGAAGTATCACTTCCCACCGGTCAAAAGGGACATCCACAAAATGTGTAAAAACCAGAAAGGCAAGACAGGCCCTGGAGAACAGGGAGCCTTGTTATGCTGATGGGCGGGATGTAAATTGCCAACTGCCTCTCTGGAGGAGTGCATTGTGTTCCCTAAAACAAGTAAAGAACAGAGCTACAGAGCGAAGGGCACTTCCAGTCTACGGAATATACCTTGGGAAAAATGAAAATCAATAAGACAGAGCCACCCCAAAATTTAGGGCTGCACTGCTTACAAGGACCTCAACTTGGATACACCTTAAGTATCCCAGGAAATATAAAAATGGGTCAAAAAATTGTGTTACTTACGTACGATGGAATATCCCTCAGCCATGAAATCAATGTCATAAGACCAGTAGCAGCAAAATGGGTGTATTCAGGTACGATGATTCTAAGTGAAATAAGTCACACAGAAAAAGAAACTTATCATAAGATATCACTTATGAAGATCCTATAAATATGGCTACACTTGAACTGAGTTAGGAAAGAGAACAGTGCCTCATATTTAGAAAACACTCTTATGCCTGCTTAAGGGGGAAGGAGAGGTGGGGTGATGCATAAAACCAGAGTTTGATATAAGCAAAGGTACCGTTCCAAAAACCAACTATGGAATAGGCAAGACCTACACCTTCCTCAGTGAAAGAGACTCAAAACACCATTTTTCCCACAGAGGAATATATCTGACTAGTAAGAATCTTAAAACCTATGTATTGATGTGTCTCAGTAAGGGAAACAAGTGTGTCTAGACTGGCATAAACATGGCAGCGAGAATCAGCTCAAGCCCACTATAAAAAGGAATTTCAAAAACAAAACAAAAAAACTGGGAAATTCTTTACAATTCCTTCAGGGTCCCTGATGAAACCTGGAATGACCGTATCTACAACGACAGCTGGATGTGGCATAAGGAGGGACACTTGGGACTGAGAGGATTGGTGAGATTGGGTGAGCAAATGCAGACCCTTTAAATCACAAATGCCTGGCACCCATTCCATGGGCCCCAACTCTCCAGGTTGAAGTGAATATTACTCCAGCTATAACATGTACGGGAAACCTAGAGAACGGACACACTGTGAATACGAAAGGTTTCTACAACTCAACGAATAGTACCTCTCCTGGTGTTCTGCTTTGACTTTCCATCTGCTTTACTATCAACCTCCCAACTTGGAGAGACAGCCCCTTTAACCTCCTGGTTCGCACAGGTTGCCAATTTGGCAGAGGATGAAAGGGAAGAGGGAGAACCAATGAGAGAGTAGCTGTTAGGCATTTGGACGGGCACATATCACTCTAATTTCCCGGCAGGAAGAAGAATTAACCAAATTCTCAGCCACCCACCGGGAACCAGTATAGGTCCTGAACCAAAATTTTGGACTTGCGGTCAGCTCACCAAAAACGATTTGAAAAATGGAGCTCAGGGGCACAGCAATTCACAAACTGGCCGAGTAATAAAGGACAACTATCGTCCAAAAATCTGTTGAGGGAAGGCAACGAGGCGGACTTGAAAGCGAGGCAGAATAGCAGGAAACAGATTTTAAGAGGTACGTTGGAATTGCCTTTAAAGCACAGGAAGAAGGACACAACTTCGACAATGATGCAATTGGCCAAAAAGTGCGTATGCGTTTTCTCCTGAATATATTCAGGAGAAAACGCATACGCCCTTTTTGCCCAAGCAAGCAAGCGGGCAATGCAAATCTGCACTACAAAGAAGTATCACTTCCCACCGGTCAAAAGGGACATCCACAAAATGTGTAAAAACCAGAAAGGAAAGACAGGCCCTGGAGAACAGGGAGCCTTGTTATGCTGATGGGCAGGATGCAAATTGCCAACAGCCTCTCTGGAGGAGTGCATTGTGTTCCCTAAAACAAGTAAAGAACAGAGCTACAGAGCCAAGGGCACTTCCAATCTAGGGAATATACCTTGGGAAATCTGAAAATCAATAAGACAGAGACACCCCAAAATTTAGGGCTGCACTGCTTACAAGGACCTCAACTTGGGTACACCTTAAATATCCCAGGAAATATAAAAATGGTTCAAAAAATTGTGGTACTTACGTACGATGGAATATCCCTCAGCCATGAAATCAATGTCATAAGACCAGTAGCAGCAAAATGGGTGGATTAAGGTACGATGATTCTAAGTGAAATAAGTCACACAGAAAAAGAAACTTATCATAAGATATCCCTTATGAAGACCCTATAAACTTGGCTACACTTGAACTGAGTTAGGAAAGAGAACAGTGTCTCATATTTAGAAAACACTCTTATGCCTGCTTAAGGGGGAAGGAGAGGTGGGGTGATGCATAAAACCAGAGTTTGATATAAGCCCAGGTACCGTTCCAAAAACCAACTATGGAATAGACAAGACCTACACCTTCCTCAGTGAAAGAGACTCAAAACACCATATTTCCCACAGAGGAATATATCTGACTAGTAAGAATCTTAAAACCTATGTATTCATATGTCTCCGTAAGGGAATCAAGTGTGTGTAGACAGGCATAAACATGGCAGCGAGAATCAGCTCAAGCCCACTATAAAAAGGAATTTCAAAAACAAAACAAAAAAACTGGGAAATTCTTTACAATTCCTTCAGGGTCTCTGATGAAATCTGGAATGACCCTATCTACAGCGAGAGCTAGATGTGGCATAAGGCTGGACACTTGTGACTGAGAGAATTGGTGAGATTGGGTGAGCAAATGCAGACCCTTCAAAGCAATAATGCATGGCACCCATTCCATGGGTCCCAAATCTCCAGGTTGAAAGGAATATTACTACAGCTATAACATGTACGGGAAACCTAGAGAACAGACACACTGTGAATACGAAAGGTTTCTAAAACTCAACGAATAGTCCCTCTCCTGGTGCTCCGGTTTGACATTACATCTGCTTTACTATCAACCTCCCAACTTGGAGAGACAGCCCCTTTAACCTCCTGGTTCGCACAGGATGCCAATTTGGCAGAGGATGAAAGGGAAGAGGGAGAACCAATGAGAGAGTAGCTGTTAGACATTTGGACGAGCACATATCACTGTAATTTCCCGGCAGGAAGAAGAATTAACCAAAGTCTCAGCCACCCACCGGGAACCAGTATAGGTCCTGAACCAAAATTTTGGACTTGCGGTCAGCTCACCATAAACGAGTTGAAAAATGGAGCTCAGGGGCACAGCAATTCACAAATTGGCCGAGTAATAAAGGACAACTATCGTCCAAAAATCTGTTGATGAAAGGCAACGAGGCGGACTTGAAAACGAGGCAGAATAGCAGGAAACAGATTTCAAGAGGTACGTTGGAATCGCCTTTAAAGCACAGGAAGAGGGGCACAACTTCGACAATGATGCACTTGGCCAAAAAGGGCGTATGCGTTTTCTCCTGAATATATTCAGGAGAAAACGCATACGCCCTTTTTGGCCAAGCAAGCAAGCGGGCAATGCAAATCTGCACTACAAAGAAGTATCACTTCCCACCGGTCAAAAGGGACATCCACAAAATGTGTAAAAACCAGAAAGGCAAGACAGGCCCTGGAGAACAGGGAGCCTTGTTATGCTGATGGGCGGGATGTAAATTGCCAACTGCCTCTCTGGAGGAGTGCATTGTGTTCCCTAAAACAAGTAAACAACAGAGCTACAGAGCCAAGGGCACTTCCAGTCTAGGGATTATACCTTGGGAAAAATGAAAATCAATAAGACAGAGCCACCCCAAAATTAGGGCTGCACTGCTTACAAGGACCTCAACTTGGATACACCTTAAGTATCCCAGGAAATACAAAAATGGTTCAAAAAATTGTGGTACTTACGTACGATGGAATATCCCTCAGCCATGAAATCAATGTCATAAGACCAGTAGCAGCAAAATGGGTGGATTCAGGTACGATGATTCTAAGTGAAATAAGTCACACAGAAAAAGAAACTTATCATAAGATATCACTTATGAAGATCCTATAAACATGGCTACACTTGAACTGAGTTAGGAAAGAGAACAATGTCTCATATTTAGAAAACACTCTTATGCCTGCTTAAGTGGGAAGGAGAGGTGGGGTGATGCATAAAACCAGAGTTTGATATAAGCACAGGTACCGTTCCAAAAACCAACTATGGAATAGACAAGACCTACACCTTCCTCAGTGAAAGGGACTCAAAACCCCATATTTCCCGCAGAGGAATATATCTGACTAGTAAGAATCTTAAAACCTATGTATTGATATGTCTCTGTAAGGGAATCAAGTGTGTCTAGACTGGCATAAACATCGCAGCGAGAATCAGCTCAAGCCCACTATAAAAATGAATTTCATAAACAAAACAAAAAAACTGGGAAATTCTTTACAATTCCTTCAGGGTCCCTGATGAAACCTGGAATGACCCTATCTACAACGACAGCTGGATGTGGCAAAAGGAGGGACACTTGGGACTGAGAGGATTGGTGAGATTGGGTTTGCAAATGCAGACCCTTTAAATCACAAATGCCTGGCACCCATTCCATGGGCCCCAACTCTCCAGGTTGAAGTGAATATTACTCCAGCTATAACATGTACGGGAAACCTAGAGAACGGACACACTGTGAATACCAAAGGTTTCTAAAACTCAACGAATAGTCCCTCTCCTGGTGCTCCGCTTTGACTTTCCATCTGCTTTACTATCAACCTCCCAACTTGGAGAGACAGCCCCTTTAACCTCCTGGTTCACACACGTTGCCAATTTGGCAGAGGATGAAAGGGAAGAGGGAGAACCAATGAGAGAGTAGCTGTTCGGCATTTGGACGGGCACATATCACTGTAATTTCCCGGCAGGAAGAAGAATTAACCAAAGTCTCAGCCACCCACCGGGAACCAGTATAGGTCCTGAACCAAAATTTTGGACTTGCGGTCAGCTCACCAAAAACGAGTTGAAAAATGGAGCTCAGGGGCCCAGCAATTCACAAACTGGCCGAGTAATAAAGGACAACTATCGTCCAAAAATCTGTTGAGGGAAGGCAACGAGGCGGACTTGAAAGCGAGGCAGAATAGCAGGAAACAGATTTCAAGAGGTACGTTGGAATTGCCTTTAAAGCACAGGAAGAGGGGCACAACTTCGACAATGATGCACTTGTCCAAAAAGGGCGTATGCGTTTTCTCCTGAATATATTCAGGAGAAAACGCATACGCCCTTTTTGGCCAAGCAAGCAAGCGGGCAATGCAAATCTGCACTACAAAGAGGTACCACTTCCCACGGGTCAAAAGGGACATCCACAAAATGTGTAAAAACCAGAAAGGCAAGACAGGCCCTGGAGAACAGGGAGCCTTGTTATGCTGATGGGAGGGATGTAAATTGCCAACTGCCTCTCTGGAGGAATGCATTGTGTGCCCTAAAACAAGTAAAGAACAGAGCTACAGAGCCAAGGGCACTTCCAGTCTAGGGAAACCTTGGGAAAACTGAAAATCAATAAGACAGAGCCACCCCAACATTTAGGGCTGCACTGCTTACAAGGACCTCAACTTGGATACACATTAAGTATCCCAGGAAATATAAAAATGGTTCTAAAAATTGTGGTACTTACGTACGATGGAATATCCCTCAGCCATGAAATCAATATCATAAGACCAGTAGCAGCAAAATAGGTGGATTCAGGTACGATCATTCTAAGTGAAATAAGTCACACAGAAAAAGAAACTTATCATAAGATATCACTTATGAAGATCCTATAAACATGGCGACACTTGAACTGAGTTAGGAAAGAGAACAGTGTCTAACATTTAGAAAACCCTCTTTTGCCTGCTTAAGGGGGAAGGAGAGGTGGGGTGATGCATAAAACCAGAGTTTGATATAAGCACAGGTACCGTTCCAAAAACCAACTATGGAATAGACAAGACCTACACCTTCCTCAGTGAAAGGGACTCAAAACACCATATTTCCCGCAGAGGAATATATCTGACTAGTAAGAATATTAAAACCTATGTATTGAGATTTCTCCATAAGGGAAACAAGTGTGTCTAGACTGGCATAAACATGGCAGCGAGAATCAGCTCAAACCCACTATAAAAAGGAATTTCAAAAACAAAATAAAAAAACTGGGAAATTCTTTACAATTCCTTCAGGGTATATGATGAAACCTGGAATGACCCTATCTACAACGACAGCTGGATGTGGCATAAGGCTGGACACTTGGGACTGAGAGAATTGGTGAGATTGGGTGAGCAAATGCAGACCCTTTAAATCACAAATGCCTGGCACCCATTCCATGGGCCCCCACTCTCCAGGTTGTAGGGAATATTACTCCAGCTATAACATGTACGGGAAACCTAGAGAACGGACACACTATGAATACGAAAGGTTTCTAAAACTCAACGAATGGTCCCTCTCCTGGTACTCCGGTTTGACTTTCCATCTGCTTTACTATCAACCTCCCAACTCGGAGAGACAGCCCCTTTAACCTCCTGCTTCACACACGTTGCCAATTTGGCAGACGATGAAAGTGAAGATGGAGAACAAATGAGAGAGTAGCTGTTAGGCATTTGGACGGGCACATATCACTGTAATTTCCCGGCAGGAAGAAGAATTAACCAAAGTCTCAGCCACCCACCGGGAACCAGTATAGGTCCTGAACCAAAATTTTGGACTTGCGGTCAGCTCACCAAAAACGAGTTGAAAAATGGAGCTCAGGGGCACAGCAATTCACAAACTGGCCGAGTAATAAAGGACAACTATCGTCCAAAAATCTGTTGAGGGAAGGCAACGACGCGGACTTGAAAGCGAGGCAGAATAGCAGGAAACAGATTTCAAGAGGTACGTTGGAATCGCCTTTAAAGCACAGGAAGAGGGCACAACTTCGACAATGATGCCCTAGGCCAAAAAGGGCGTATGCGTTTTCTCCTGAATATATACAGGAGAAAACATACGCCCTTTTTGGCCAAGCAAGCAAGCGGGCAATGCAAATCTGCACTACAAAGAAGTATCACTTCCCACAGGTCAAAAGGGACATCCACAAAATGTGTAAAAACCAGAAAGGCAAGACAGGCCCTGGAGAACAGGGAGCCTTGTTATGCTGATGGGCGGGATGTAAATTGCCAACTGCCTCTCTGGAGGAGTGCATTGTGTTCCCTAAAACAAGTAAAGAACAGAGCTACAGAGCCAAGGGCACTTCCAGTCTAGGGAATATACCTTGGGAAAACAGAAAATCAATAATACAGAGCCACCCCAAAATTAGGGCTGCACTGCTTACAAAGACCTCAACTTGGATACACCTTAAGTATCCCAGGAAATATAAAAATGGTTCAAAAAATTGTGGTACTTACGTACGATGGAATATCCCTCAGCAATGAAATCAATGTCATAAGACCAGTAGCAGCAAAATGGGTGGATTCAGGTACGATGATTCTAAGTGAAATAAGTCACACAGAAAAAGAAACTTATCATAAGATATCACTTATGAAGATACTGTAAACATGGCTACAATTCAACTGAGTTAGGAAATAGAACAGTGTCTCTCATTTAGAAAACACTCTTATGCCTGCTTATGGGGGAAGGAGAGGTGGGCTGATGCATACAACCAGAGTTTGATATAAGCACACGTACCGTTCCAAAAACCAACTATGGAATAGACAAGACCTACACCTTCCTCAGTGAAAGGGACTCAAAACACCATATTTCCCGCAGAGGAATATATCTGACTAGTAAGAATCTTAAAACCTATGTATTGATATGTCTCCGTAAGGGAATCAAGTGTGTCTAGACTGGCATAAACATGGCAGCGAGAATCAGCTCAAACCCACTATAAAAAGGAATTTCAAAAACAAAACAAAAAAACTGGGAAATTCTTTACAATTCCTTCAGGGTCTCTGATGAAACCTGGAATGACCCTATCTACAATGACAGCTGGATGTGGCATAAGGAGGGACAGTTGGGACTGAGACGATTGGTGAGATTGGGTGAGCAAATGCAGACCCTTTAAATCACAAATGCCTGGCACCCATTCCATGGGCCCCAACTCTCCAGGTTGAAGGGAATATTACTACAGCTATAACATGTGCGGGAAACCTAGAGAACGGGCACACTCTGAATACGAAATGTTTCTAAAACTCAACGAATAGTCCCTCTCCTGGTGCTCTGGTTTGACTTTCCATCTGCTTTACCATCAACCAACCAACTTGGAGAGACAGCCCATTTAAACTCCTGGTTCACACAGGTTGCCAATTTGGCAGAGGATGAAAGGGAAGAGGGAGAACCAATGAGAGAGTAGCTGGTAGGCATTTGGACGGGCACATATCACTGTAATTTCCCGGCAGGAAGAAGAATTAACCAAAGTCTCAGCCACCCACCGGGAACCAGTATAGGTCCTGAACCAAAATTTTGGACTTGCGGTCAGCTCACCAAAAACGAGTTGAAAAATGGAGCTCAGGGGCACAGCAATTCACAAACTGGCCGAGTAATAAAGGACAACTATCGTCCAAAAATCTGTTGAGGGAAGGCAACGAGGCGGACTTGAATGCGAGGCTTAATAGCAGGAAACAGATTTCAAGAGGTACGATGGAATTGCATTTAAAGCACAGGAAGAGGGGCACAACTTCGACAATGATGCACTTGGCCAAAAAGGGCGTATGCGTTTTCTCCTGAATATATTCAGGAGAAAACGCATACGCCCTTTTTGGCCAAGCAAGCAAGCGGGCAATGCAAATCTGCACTACAAAGAAGTATCACTTCCCACAGGTCAAAAGGGACATCCACAAAATGTGTAAAAACCAGAAAGGCAAGACAGGCCCTGGAGAACAGGGAGCCTTGTTATGCTGATGGGCGGGATGTAAATTGCCAACTGCCTCTCTGGAGGAATGCATTGTGTTCCCTAAAAGAAGTAAAGAACAGAGCTACAGAGCCAAGGGCACTTCCAGTCTAGGGAATATACCTTGGGAAATCTGAAAATCAATAATACAGAGCCACCCCAAAACAAGGGCTGCACTGCTTACAAAGACCTCAACTTGGATACACCTTAAGTATCCCAGGAAATATAAAAATGGTTCAAAAAATTGTGGTACTTACGTACGATGGAATATCCCTCAGCCATGAAATCAATGTCATAAGACCAGTAGCAGCAAAATGGGTGGATTCAGGTACGATGATTCTAAGTGAAATAAGTCACACAGAAAAAGAAACTTATCATAAGATATCACTTATGATGATCCTGTAAACATGGCTACACTTGAACTGAGTTAGGAAAGAGAACAGTGTCTCATATTTAGAAAACACTCTTATGCCTGCTTAAGGGGGAGGGAGAGGTGGGGTGATGCATAAAACCAGAGTTTGATATAAGCACAGGTACCGTTCCAAAAACCAACTATGGAATAGACAAGACCTACACCTTCCTCAGTGAAAGGGACTCAAAACCCCATATTTCCCGCAGAGGAATATATCTGACTAGTAAGAATCTTAAAACCTATGTATTGATATGTCTCCATAAGGGAATCAAGTGTGTCTAGACTGGCATAAACATGGCAGCGAGAATCAGCTCAAGCCCACTATAAAAAGGAATTTCAAAAACAAAACAAAAAAACTGGGAAATTCTTTACAATTCCTTCAGGGTCCCTGATGAAACCTGGAATGACTCTATCTACAACGACAGCTGGATGTGGCATAAGGAGGGACACTTGGGACTGAGAGGATTGGTGAGATTGGGTTTGCAAATGCAGACCCTTTAAATCACAAATGCCTGGCACCCATTCCATGGGCTCCAACTCTCCAGGTTGAAGGGAATATTACTCCACCTATAACATGTACGGGAAACCTAGAGAACGGGCACACTGTGAACACGAAAGGTTTCTAAAACTCAACGAATAGTCCCTCTCCTGGTGCTCCGGTTTGACTTTCCATCTGCTTTACTATCAACCAACCAACTTGGAGAGACAGCCCATTTAACCTCCTGGTTCACACAGGATGCCAATTTGGCAGAGGATGAAAGGGAAGAGGGAGAACCAATGAGAGAGTAGCTGGTAGTCATTTGGACGGGCACATATCACTGTAATTTCCCGGCAGGAAGAAGAATTAACCAAAGTCTCAGCCACCCACCGGGAACCAGTATAGGTCCTGAACCAAAATTTTGGACTTGAGGTCAGCTCACCAAAAACGAGTTGAAAAATGGAGCTCAGGGGCACAGCAATTCACAAACTGGCCGAGTAATAAAGGACAACTATCGTCCCAAAATCTGTTGAGGGAAGGCAATGAGGCGGACTTGAATGCGAGGCTTAATAGCAGGAAACAGATTTCAAGAGGTACGATGGAATTGCGTTTAAAGCACAGGAAGAGGGGCACAACTTCAAAAATGATGCCCTTGTCCAAAAAGGGCGTATGCGTTTTCTCCTGAATATATTCAGGAGAAAACGCATACGCCCTTTTTGGCCAAGCAAGCAAGCGGGCAATGCAAATCTGCACTACAAAGAAGTATCACTTCCCACAGGTCAAAAGGGACATCCACAAAATGTGTAAAAACCAGAAAGGCAAGACAGGCCCTGGAGAACAGGGAGCCTTGTTATGCTGATGGGCGGGATGTAAATTGCCAACTGCCTCTCTGGAGGAATGCATTGTGTTCCCTAAAAGAAGTAAAGAACAGAGCTACAGAGCCAAGGCCACTTCCAGTCTAGGGAATATACCTTGGGAAATCTGAAAATCAATAATACAGAGCCACCCCAAAATAAGGGCTGCACTGCTTACAAAGACCTCAACTTGGATATACCTTAAGTATCCCAGGAAATATAAAAATGGTTCAAAAAATTGTGGTACTTACGTACGATGGAATATCCCTCAGCCATGAAATCAATGTCATAAGACCAGTAGCAGCAAAATGGGTGGATTCAGGTACGATGATTCTAAGTGAAATAAGTCACACAGAAAAAGAAACTTATCATAAGATATCACTTATGAAGATCCTATAAACATGGCTACACTTGGACTGAGTTAGGAAAGAGAACAGTGTCTCATATTTAGAAAACACTCTTATCCCTGCTTAAGGGGGAAGGAGAGGTGGGGTGATGCATAAAACCAGAGTTTGATATAAGCACAGGTACCGTTCCAAAAACCAACTATGGAATAGACAAGACCTACACCTTCCTCAGTGAAAGGGACTCAAAATCCCAATTTCCCGCAGAGGAATATATCTGACTAGTAAGAATCTTAAAACCTATGTATTGATATGTCTGTGTAAGGGAAACAAGTGTGTCTAGACAGGCATAAACATGGCAGCGAGAATCAGCTCAAACCCACTATAAAAAGGAATTTCAAAAACAAAACAAAAAAACTGGGAAATTCTTTACAATTCCTTCAGGGTCTCTGATGAAACCTGGAATGACCCTATCTACAACGACAGCTGGATGTGGCATAAGGAGGGACACTTGGGACAGAGACGATTGGTGAGATTGGGTGAGCAAATGCAGACCCTTTAAATCACAAATGCCTGGCACCCATTCCATGGGCCCCAACTCTCCTGGTTGAAGGGAATATTACTACAGCTATAACATGTACGGGAAACCTAGAGAACGGACACACTGTGAATACGAAAGGTTTCTAAAACTCAACGAATAGTCCCTCTCCTGGTGCTCCGGTTTAACTTTTCATCTGCTTTACTATCAACCTCCCATCTTGGAGAGACAGCCCCTTTGTCCTCCTGGTTCACACAGGTTGCCAATTTGGCAGAGGATGAAAGGGAAGAGGGAGAACCAATGAGAGAGTAGCTGTTAGGCATTTGGACGGGCACATATCACTGTAATTTCCCGGCAGGAAGAAGAATTAAACAAAGTCTCAGACACCCACCGGGAACCAGTATAGGTCCTGAACCAAAATTTTGGACTTGCTGTCAGCTCACCAAAATCGAGTTGAAAAATGGAGCTCAGGGGCACAGCAATTCACAAACTGGCCGAGTAATAAAAGACAACTATCGTCCAAAAATCTGTTGAGCGAAGGCAACGAGGCGGACTTGAAAGCAAGGCATAATAGCAGAAAACAGATTTCAAGAGGTACGTTGGAATCGCCTTTAAAGCACAGGAAGTGGGGCACAACTTCGACAATGATGCACTTGGCCAAAAAGGGCGTATGCGTTTTCTCCTGAATATATTCAGGAGAAAACGCATACGCCCTTTTTGGCCAAGCAAGCAAGCGGGCAATGCAAATCTGCACTACAAAGAAGTATCACTTCCCACCGGTCAAAAGGGACATCCACAAAATGTGTAAAAACCAGAAAGGCAAGACAGGCCCTGGAGAACAGGGAGCCTTGTTATGCTGATGGGCGGGATGTAAATTGCCAACTGCCTCTCTGGAGGAGTGCATTGTGTTCCCTAAAACAAGTAAACAACAGAGCTACAGAGCCAAGGGAACTTCCAGTCTAGGGAATATACCTTGGGAAAACTGAAAATCAATAAGACAGAGAGACCCCAAAATTTAGGGCTTCACTGCTTACAAGGACCTCAACTTGGATACACATTAAGTATCCCAGGAAATATAAAAATGGTTCAAAAAATTGTGGTACTTACATACGATGGAATATCCCTCAACCATGAAATCAATGTCATAAGACCAGTAGCAGCAAAATGGGTGGATTGAGGTACGATGATTCTAAGTGAAATAAGTCACACAGAAAAAGAAACTTATCATAAGATATCACTTATGAAGATCCTATAAACATGGCGACACTTGAACTGAGATAGGAAAGAGAACAGTGTCTCATATTTAGAAAACACTCTTATGCCTGCTTAAGGGGGAAGGAAAGGTGGGGTGATGCATAAAACCAGAGTTTGATATAAGCACAGGTACCGTTCCAAAAACCAACTATGGAATAGACAAGACCTACACCTTCCTCAGTGAAAGGGACTTAAAACACCATATTACCCGCAGAGGAATATATCTGACTAGTAAGAATATTAAAACCTATGTATTGATATTTCTCCATAAGGGAAACAAGTGTGTCTAGACTGGCATAAACATGGCAGCGAGAATCAGCTCAAACGCACTATAAAAAGGAATTTCAAAAACAAAACAAAAAAACTGGGAAATTCTTTACAATTCCTTCAGGGTATCTGATGAAACCTGGAATGACCCTATCTACAACGACAGCTGGATGTGGCATAAGGCTGGACACTTGGGACTGAGAGAATTGGTGAGATTGGGTGAGCAAATGCAGACCCTTCAAATCCCAAATGCCTGGCACCCGTTCCATGGGCCCCAACTCTCCAGGTTGAAGGGAATATTACTCCAGCTATAACATGTACGGGAAACCTAGAGAACGGACACACTGTGAATACGAAAGGTTTCTAAAACTCAACGAATAGTCCCTCTGCTGGTGCTCCGGTTTGACTTTCCATCTGCTTTACTATCAATCTCCCAACTCGGAGAGACCGCCCCTTTAACCTCCTGCTTCACACACGTTGCCAATTTGGCAGAGGATGAAAGGGAAGAGGGAGAACCAATGAGAGAGTAGCTGTTAGGCATTTGGACGGGCATATATCACTCTAACTTCCCGGAAGGAAGAAGAATTAACCAAAGTCTCAGCCCCCCACCGGAAACCAGCATAGGTCCTGAACCAAAATTTTGGACTTGCGGTCAGCTCACCAAAAACGAGTTGAAAAATGGAGCTCAGGGGCACAGCAATTCACAAACTGGCCGAGTAATAAAGGACAACTATCGTCAAAAATCTGTTGAGGGAAGGCAACGAGGCGGACTTGAAAGCAAGGCAGAATAGCAGGAAACAGATTTCAAGAGGTACGTTGGAATCGCCTTTAAAGCACAGGAAGAGGGGCACAACTTCGACAATGATGCACTTGGCCAAAAAGGTCGTATGTGTTTTCTCATGAATATATTCAGGAGAAAATGCATACGCACATTTTGGCCAAGCAAGCAGGCGGGCAATGCAAATCTGCACTACAAAGAAGTATCACTTCCCACCAGTCAAAAGGGACATCCACAAAATATGTAAAAACCAGAAAGGCAAGACAGGCCCTGGAGAACAGGGAGCCTTGTTATGCTGATGGGCGGGATGTAAATTGCCAACTGCCTAACTGGAGGAGTACATTGTGTTCCCTAAAACAAGTAAAGAACAGAGCTACAGAGCCAAGGGCACTTCCAGTCTAGGGAATATACTTTGGGGAAACTGAAAATCAATAAAACAGACCCACGCCAAAATTTAGGGCTGCACTGCTAACAAGGACCTCAACTTGGGTACGCTTTAAATATCCCAGGAAATATAAAAATGGTTCAAAATATTGTGGTACCTACGTATGATGGAATATCCCTCAGCCATGACATCAATGTCATAAGACCAGTAGCAGCAAAATGGGTGGATTGAGGTACGATCATTCTAAGTGAAATAAGTCACACAGAAAAAGAAACTTATCATAAGATATCACTTATGAAGATCGTATAAACATGGCTACACTTGAACTGAGTTAGGAAAGAGAACAGTGTCTCATATTTAGAAAACACTCTTATGCCTGCTTAAGGGGGAAGGAGAGGTGGGGTGATGCATAAAACCAGAGTTTGATATAAGCACAGGTACCGTTCCAAAAACCAACTATGGAATAGACAAGACCTACACCTTCCTCAGTGAAAGGGACTCAAAACACCATATTTCCCGCAGAGGAATATATCTGACTAGTAAGAATCTTAAAACTTATGTATTGATATGTCTCCGTAAGGGAATCAAGTGTGTCTAGACTGGCATAAACATGGCAGCGAGAATCAGCTCAAGCCCACTATAAAAAGGAATTTCAAAAACAAAACAAAAAAACTGGGAAATTCTTTACAATTCGTTCAGGGTCCCTGATGAAACCTGGAACGACCCTATCTACAACGACAGCTGGATGTGGCATAAGGAGGGACACTTGGGACTGAGAGGATTGGTGAGATTGGTTGAGCAAATGCAGACCCTTTAAATCACAAATGCCTGGCACCCATTCCATGGGCGCCAACTCTGCAGGTTGAAGGGAATATTACTCCAGCTATAACATGTACGGGAAACCTAGAGAACGGACACACTGTGAATACGAAAGGTTTCTAAAACTCAACGAATAGTCCCTCTCCTGGTGCTCCGGTTTGACTTTTCATCTGCTTTACTATCATCCTCCCATCTTGGAGAGACAGCCCCTTTGTCCTCCTGTTTCACACAGGTTGCCAATTTGGCAGAGGATGAAAGGGAAGAGGGAGAACCAATGAGAGAGTAGCTGTTAGGCATTTGGACGGGCACATATCACTGTAATTTCCCGGCAGGAAGAAGAATTAACCAAAGTCTCAGCCACCCACCGGGAACCAGTATAGGTCCTGAACCAAAATTTTGGACTTGCGGTCAGCTCACCAAAAACGAGTTGAAAAATGGAGCTCAGGGGCACAGCAATTCACAAACTGGCCGAGTAATAAAAGACAACTATCGTCCAAAAATCTGTTGAGGGAAGGCAACGAGGCGGACTTCAAAGCGAGGCAGAATAGCAGGAAACAGATTTCAAGAGGTACATTGGAATCGCCTTTAAAGCACAGGAAGAGGGGCACAACTTCGACAATGATGCACTTGACCAAAAAGGGCGTATGCGTTTTCTCCTGAATATATTCAGGAGAAAACGCATACGCCCTTTTTGGCCAAGCAAGCAAGCGGGCAATGCAAATCTGCACTACAAAGAAGTATCACTTCCCACTGGTCAAAAGGGACATCCACAAAATGTGTAAAAACCAGAAAGGCAAGACAGGCCCTGGAGAACAGGGAGCCTTGTTATGCTGATGGGCGGGATGTAAATTGCCAACTGCCTCTCTGGAGGAGTGCATTGTGTTCCCTAAAACCAGTAAACAACAGAGCTACAGAGCCAAGGGCACTTCCAGTCTAGGGAATATACCTTGGGAAAAGTGAAAATCAATAAGACAGAGCCACCCCATAATTAGGGCTGCACTGCTTACAAAGACCTCAACTTGGATACACCTTAAGTATCCCAGGAAATATAAAAATGGTTCAAAAATTGTTGTACTTATGTACGATGGAATATCCCTCAGCCATGAAATCAATGTCATAAGACCAGTAGCAGCAAAATGGGTGGATTCAGGTACGATGATTCTAAGTGAAATAAGTCACACAGAAAAAGAAACTTATCATAAGATATCACTTATGAAGATCCTGTAAACATGGCTACACTTGAACTGAGTTAGGAAAGAGAATAGTGTCTCACATTTAGAAAACACTCTTATGCCTGCTTAAGGGGGAAGGAGAGGTGGGGTGATGCATAAAACCAGAGTTTGATATAAGCACAGGTACCGTTCCAAAAACCAACTATGGAATAGACAAGACCTACACCTTCCTCAGTGAAAGGGACTCAAAACCCCATATTTCCCGCAGAGGAATATATCTGACTAGTAAGAATCTTAAAACCTATGTATT
This sequence comes from Hyperoodon ampullatus, assembly GCF_949752795.1. Classification (NCBI taxonomy): domain Eukaryota; kingdom Metazoa; phylum Chordata; class Mammalia; order Artiodactyla; family Ziphiidae; genus Hyperoodon; species Hyperoodon ampullatus. Next base: position 439,322 of record NW_027641015.1, read on the forward strand.
GATATGTCTCCATAAGGGAATCAAGTGTGTCTAGACTGGCATAAACATGGCAGCGAGAATCAGCTCAAGCCCACTATAAAAAGGAATTTCAAAAACAAAACAAAAAAACTGGGAAATTCTTTACAATTCCTTCAGGGTCCCTGATGAAACCTGGAATGACTCTATCTAAAACGACAGCTGGATGTGGCATAAGGAGGGACACTTGGGACTGAGAGGATTGGTGAGATTGGGTTTGCAAATGCAGACCCTTTAAATCACAAATGCCTGGCACCCATTCCATGGGCCCCAACTCTCCAGGTTGAAGGGAATATTACTCCAGCTATAACATGTACGGGAAACCTAGAGAACGGGCACACTGTGAACACGAAAGGTTTCTAAAACTCAACGAATAGTCCCTCTCCTGGTGCTCCGGTTTGACTTTCCATCTGCTTTACTATCAACCAACCAACTTGGAGAGACAGCCCATTTAACCTCCTGGTTCACACAGGATGCCAATTTGGCAGAGGATGAAAGGGAAGAGGGAGAACCAATGAGAGAGTAGCTGGTAGTCATTTGGACGGGCACATATCACTGTAATTTCCCGGCAGGAAGAAGAATTAACCAAAGTCTCAGCCACCCACCGGGAACCAGTATAGGTCCTGAACCAAAATTTTGGACTTGAGGTCAGCTCACCAAAAACGAGTTGAAAAATGGAGCTCAGGGGCACAGCAATTCACAAACTGGCCGAGTAATAAAGGACAACTATCGTCCCAAAATCTGTTGAGGGAAGGCAATGAGGCGGACTTGAATGCGAGGCTTAATAGCAGGAAACAGATTTCAAGAGGTACGATGGAATTGCGTTTAAAGCACAGGAAGAGGGGCACAACTTCAAAAATGATGCCCTTGTCCAAAAAGGGCGTATGCGTTTTCTCCTGAATATATTCAGGAGAAAACGCATACGCCCTTTTTGGCCAAGCAAGCAAGCGGGCAATGCAAATCTGCACTACAAAGAAGTATCACTTCCCACAGGTCAAAAGGGACATCCACAAAATGTGTAAAAACCAGAAAGGCAAGACAGGCCCTGGAGAACAGGGAGCCTTGTTATGCTGATGGGCGGGATGTAAATTGCCAACTGCCTCTCTGGAGGAATGCATTGTGTTCCCTAAAAGAAGTAAAGAACAGAGCTACAGAGCCAAGGCCACTTCCAGTCTAGGGAATATACCTTGGGAAATCTGAAAATCAATAATACAGAGCCACCCCAAAATAAGGGCTGCACTGCTTACAAAGACCTCAACTTGGATATACCTTAAGTATCCCAGGAAATATAAAAATGGTTCAAAAAATTGTGGTACTTACGTACGATGGAATATCCCTCAGCCATGAAATCAATGTCATAAGACCAGTAGCAGCAAAATGGGTGGATTCAGGTACGATGATTCTAAGTGAAATAAGTCACACAGAAAAAGAAACTTATCATAAGATATCACTTATGAAGATCCTATAAACATGGCTACACTTGGACTGAGTTAGGAAAGAGAACAGTGTCTCATATTTAGAAAACACTCTTATCCCTGCTTAAGGGGGAAGGAGAGGTGGGGTGATGCATAAAACCAGAGTTTGATATAAGCACAGGTACCGTTCCAAAAACCAACTATGGAATAGACAAGACCTACACCTTCCTCAGTGAAAGGGACTCAAAATCCCAATTTCCCGCAGAGGAATATATCTGACTAGTAAGAATCTTAAAACCTATGTATTGATATGTCTGCGTAAGGGAAACAAGTGTGTCTAGACAGGCATAAACATGGCAGCGAGAATCAGCTCAAACCCACTATAAAAAGGAATTTCAAAAACAAAACAAAAAAACTGGGAAATTCTTTACAATTCCTTCAGGGTCTCTGATGAAACCTGGAATGACCCTATCTACAACGACAGCTGGATGTGGCATAAGGAGGGACACTTGGGACAGAGACGATTGGTGAGATTGGGTGAGCAAATGCAGACACTTTAAATCACAAATGCCTGGCACCCGTTCCATGGGCCCCAACTCTCCTGGTTGAAGGGAATATTACTACAGCTATAACATGTACGGGAAACCTAGAGAACGGACACACTGTGAATACGAAAGGTTTCTAAAACTCAACGAATAGTCCCTCTCCTGGTGCTCCGGTTTAACTTTTCATCTGCTTTACTATCAACCTCCCATCTTGGAGAGACAGCCCCTTTGTCCTCCTGGTTCACACAGGTTGCCAATTTGGCAGAGGATGAAAGGGAAGAGGGAGAACCAATGAGAGAGTAGCTGTTAGGCATTTGGACGGGCACATATCACTGTAATTTCCCGGCAGGAAGAAGAATTAAACAAAGTCTCAGACACCCACCGGGAACCAGTATAGGTCCTGAACCAAAATTTTGGACTTGCTGTCAGCTCACCAAAATCGAGTTGAAAAATGGAGCTCAGGGGCACAGCAATTCACAAACTGGCCGAGTAATAAAAGACAACTATCGTCCAAAAATCTGTTGAGCGAAGGCAACGAGGCGGACTTGAAAGCAAGGCATAATAGCAGGAAACAGATTTCAAGAGGTACGTTGGAATCGCCTTTAAAGCACAGGAAGTGGGGCACAACTTCGACAATGATGCACTTGGCCAAAAAGGGCGTATGCGTTTTTTCCTGAATATATTCAGGAGAAAACGCATACGCCCTTTTTGGCCAAGCAAGCAAGCGGGCAATGCAAATCTGCACTACAAAGAAGTATCACTTCCCACCGGTCAAAAGGGACATCCACAAAATGTGTAAAAACCAGAAAGGCAAGACAGGCCCTGGAGAACAGGGTGCCTTGTTATGCTGATGGGCGGGATGTAAATTGCCAACTGCCTCTCTGGAGGAGTGCATTGTGTTCCCTAAAACAAGTAAACAACAGAGCTACAGAGCCAAGGGAACTTCCAGTCTAGGGAATATACCTTGGGGAAACTGAAAATCAATAAAACAGACCCACGCCAAAATTTAGGGCTGCACTGCTAACAAGGACCTCAACTTGGGTACACTTTAAATATCCCAGGAAATATAAAAATGGTTCAAAATATTGTGGTACCTACGTATGATGGAATATCCCTCAGCCATGACATCAATGTCATAAGACCAGTAGCAGCAAAATGATTGGATTCAGGTACGATGATTCTAAGTGAAATAAGTCACACAGAAAAAGAAACTTATCATAAGATATCACTTATGAAGATCCTATAAACAAGGCGACACTTGAATTGAGATAGGAAAGAGAACAGTGTCTCATATTTAGAAAACACTCTTATGCCTGCTTAAGGGGGAAGGAGAGGTGGGGTGATGCATAAAACCAGAGTTTGATATAAGCACAGGTACCGTTCCAAAAACCAACTATGGAATAGACAAGACCTACACCTTCCTCAGTGAAAGGGACTCAAAACACCATATTTCCCGCAGAGGAATATATCTGACTAGTAAGAATCTTAAAACTTATGTATTGATATGTCTCCGTAAGGGAATCAAGTGTGTCTAGACTGGCATAAACATGGCAGCGAGAATCAGCTCAAGCCCACTATAAAAAGGAATTTCAAAAACAAAACAAAAAAACTGGGAAATTCTTTACAATTCGTTCAGGGTCCCTGATGAAACCTGGAACGACCCTATCTACAACGACAGCTGGATGTGGCATAAGGAGGGACACTTGGGACTGAGAGGATTGGTGAGATTGGGTTTGCAAATGCAGACCCTTTAAATCACAAATGCCTGGCACCCATTCCATGGGCCCCAACTCTCCAGGTTGAAGGGAATATTACTCCAGCTATAACATGTACGGGAAACCTAGAGAACGGGCACACTGTGAACACGAAAGGTTTCTAAAACTCAACGAATAGTCCCTCTCCTGGTGCTCCGGTTTGACTTTCCATCTGCTTTACTATCAACCAACCAACTTGGAGAGACAGCCCATTTAACCTCCTGGTTCACACAGGATGCCAATTTGGCAGAGGATGAAAGGGAAGAGGGAGAACCAATGAGAGAGTAGCTGGTAGTCATTTGGACGGGCACATATCACTGTAATTTCCCGGCAGGAAGAAGAATTAACCAAAGTCTCAGCCACCCACCGGGAACCAGTATAGGTCCTGAACCAAAATTTTGGACTTGAGGTCAGCTCACCAAAAACGAGTTGAAAAATGGAGCTCAGGGGCACAGCAATTCACAAACTGGCCGAGTAATAAAGGACAACTATCGTCCCAAAATCTGTTGAGGGAAGGCAATGAGGCGGACTTGAATGCGAGGCTTAATAGCAGGAAACAGATTTCAAGAGGTACGATGGAATTGCGTTTAAAGCACAGGAAGAGGGGCACAACTTCAAAAATGATGCCCTTGTCCAAAAAGGGCGTATGCGTTTTCTCCTGAATATATTCAGGAGAAAACGCATACGCCCTTTTTGGCCAAGCAAGCAAGCGGGCAATGCAAATCTGCACTACAAAGAAGTATCACTTCCCACAGGTCAAAAGGGACATCCACAAAATGTGTAAAAACCAGAAAGGCAAGACAGGCCCTGGAGAACAGGGAGCCTTGTTATGCTGATGGGCGGGATGTAAATTGCCAACTGCCTCTCTGGAGGAATGCATTGTGTTCCCTAAAAGAAGTAAAGAACAGAGCTACAGAGCCAAGGCCACTTCCAGTCTAGGGAATATACCTTGGGAAATCTGAAAATCAATAATACAGAGCCACCCCAAAATAAGGGCTGCACTGCTTACAAAGACCTCAACTTGGATATACCTTAAGTATCCCAGGAAATATAAAAATGGTTCAAAAAATTGTGGTACTTACGTACGATGGAATATCCCTCAGCCATGAAATCAATGTCATAAGACCAGTAGCAGCAAAATGGGTGGATTCAGGTACGATGATTCTAAGTGAAATAAGTCACACAGAAAAAGAAACTTATCATAAGATATCACTTATGAAGATCCTATAAACATGGCTACACTTGGACTGAGTTAGGAAAGAGAACAGTGTCTCATATTTAGAAAACACTCTTATCCCTGCTTAAGGGGGAAGGAGAGGTGGGGTGATGCATAAAACCAGAGTTTGATATAAGCACAGGTACCGTTCCAAAAACCAACTATGGAATAGACAAGACCTACACCTTCCTCAGTGAAAGGGACTCAAAATCCCAATTTTCCGCAGAGGAATATATCTGACTAGTAAGAATCTTAAAACCTATGTATTGATATGTCTGCGTAAGGGAAACAAGTGTGTCTAGACAGGCATAAACATGGCAGCGAGAATCAGCTCAAACCCACTATAAAAAGGAATTTCAAAAACAAAACAAAAAAACTGGGAAATTCTTTACAATTCCTTCAGGGTCTCTGATGAAACCTGGAATGACCGTATCTACAACGACAGCTGGATGTGGCATAAGGAGGGACACTTGGGACAGAGACGATTGGTGAGATTGGGTGAGCAAATGCAGACACTTTAAATCACAAATGCCTGGCACCCGTTCCATGGGCCCCAACTCTCCTGGTTGAAGGGAATATTACTACAGCTATAACATGTACGGGAAACCTAGAGAACGGACACACTGTGAATACGAAAGGTTTCTAAAACTCAACGAATAGTCCCTCTCCTGGTGCTCCGGTTTAACTTTTCATCTGCTTTACTATCAACCTCCCATCTTGGAGAGACAGCCCCTTTGTCCTCCTGGTTCACACAGGTTGCCAATTTGGCAGAGGATGAAAGGGAAGAGGGAGAACCAATGAGAGAGTAGCTGTTAGGCATTTGGACGGGCACATATCACTGTAATTTCCCGGCAGGAAGAAGAATTAAACAAAGTCTCAGACACCCACCGGGAACCAGTATAGGTCCTGAACCAAAATTTTGGACTTGCTGTCAGCTCACCAAAATCGAGTTGAAAAATGGAGCTCAGGGGCACAGCAATTCACAAACTGGCCGAGTAATAAAAGACAACTATCGTCCAAAAATCTGTTGAGCGAAGGCAACGAGGCGGACTTGAAAGCAAGGCATAATAGCAGGAAACAGATTTCAAGAGGTACGTTGGAATCGCCTTTAAAGCACAGGAAGTGGGGCACAACTTCGACAATGATGCACTTGGCCAAAAAGGGCGTATGCGTTTTTTCCTGAATATATTCAGGAGAAAACGCATACGCCCTTTTTGGCCAAGCAAGCAAGCGGGCAATGCAAATCTGCACTACAAAGAAGTATCACTTCCCACCGGTCAAAAGGGACATCCACAAAATGTGTAAAAACCAGAAAGGCAAGACAGGCCCTGGAGAACAGGGTGCCTTGTTATGCTGATGGGCGGGATGTAAATTGCCAACTGCCTCTCTGGAGGAGTGCATTGTGTTCCCTAAAACAAGTAAACAACAGAGCTACAGAGCCAAGGGAACTTCCAGTCTAGGGAATATACCTTGGGAAAACTGAAAATCAATAAGACAGAGAGACCCCAAAATTTAGGGCTTCACTGCTTACAAGGACCTCAACTTGGATACACATTAAGTATCCCAGGAAATATAAAAATGGTTCAAAAAATTGTGGTACTTACATACGATGGAATATCCCTCAACCATGAAATCAATGTCATAAGACCAGTAGCAGCAAAATGATTGGATTCAGGTACGATGATTCTAAGTGAAATAAGTCACACAGAAAAAGAAACTTATCATAAGATATCACTTATGAAGATCCTATAAACAAGGCGACACTTGAATTGAGATAGGAAAGAGAACAGTGTCTCATATTTAGAAAACACTCTTATGCCTGCTTAAGGGGGAAGGAAAGGTGGGGTGATGCATAAAACCAGAGTTTGATATAAGCACAGGTACCGTTCCAAAAACCAACTATGGAATAGACAAGACCTACACCTTCCTCAGTGAAAGGGACTTAAAACACCATATTTCCCGCAGAGGAATATATCTGACTAGTAAGAATATTAAAACCTATGTATTGATATTTCTCCATAAGGGAAACAAGTGTGTCTAGACTGGCATAAACATGGCAGCGAGAATCAGCTCAAGCCCACTATAAAAAGGAATTTCAAAAACAAAACAAAAAAACTGGGAAATTCTTTACAATTCCTTCAGGGTCCCTGATGAAACCTGGAACGACCCTATCTACAACGACAGCTGGATGTGGCATAAGGCTGGACACTTGGGACTGAGAGGATTGGTGAGATTGGTTGAGCAAATGCAGACCCTTCAAATCACAAATGCCTGGCACCCGTTCCATGGGCCCCAACTCTCCAGGTTGAAGGGAATATTACTCCAGCTATAACATGTACGGGAAACCTAGAGAACGGACACACTGTGAATACGAAAGGTTTCTAAAACTCAACGAATAGTCCCTCTCCTGGTGCTCTGGTTTGACTTTTCATCTGCTTTACTATCATCCTCCCATCTTGGAGAGACAGCCCCTTTGTCCTCCTGTTTCACACAGGTTGCCAATTTGGCAGAGGATGAAAGGGAAGAGGGAGAACCAATGAGAGAGTAGCTGTTAGGCATTTGGACGGGCACATATCACTGTAATTTCCCGGCAGGAAGAAGAATTAACCAAAGTCTCAGCCACCCACCGGGAACCAGTATAGGTCCTGAACCAAAATTTTGGACTTGCGGTCAGCTCACCAAAAACGAGTTGAAAAATGGAGCTCAGGGGCACAGCAATTCACAAACTGGCCGAGTAATAAAAGACAACTATCGTCCAAAAATCTGTTGAGGGAAGGCAACGAGGCGGACTTCAAAGCGAGGCAGAATAGCAGGAAACAGATTTCAAGAGGTACATTGGAATCGCCTTTAAAGCACAGGAAGAGGGGCACAACTTCGACAATGATGCACTTGACCAAAAAGGGCGTATGCGTTTTCTCCTGAATATATTCAGGAGAAAACGCATACGCCCTTTTTGGCCAAGCAAGCAAGCGGGCAATGCAAATCTGCACTACAAAGAAGTATCACTTCCCACTGGTCAAAAGGGACATCCACAAAATGTGTAAAAACCAGAAAGGCAAGACAGGCCCTGGAGAACAGGGAGCCTTGTTATGCTGATGGGCGGGATGTAAATTGCCAACTGCCTCTCTGGAGGAGTGCATTGTGTTCCCTAAAACCAGTAAACAACAGAGCTACAGAGCCAAGGGCACTTCCAGTCTAGGGAATATACCTTGGGAAAAGTGAAAATCAATAAGACAGAGCCACCCCATAATTAGGGCTGCACTGCTTACAAAGACCTCAACTTGGATACACCTTAAGTATCCCAGGAAATATAAAAATGGTTCAAAAATTGTTGTACTTATGTACGATGGAATATCCCTCAGCCATGAAATCAATGTCATAAGACCAGTAGCAGCAAAATGGGTGGATTCAGGTACGATGATTCTAAGTGAAATAAGTCACACAGAAAAAGAAACTTATCATAAGATATCACTTATGAAGATCCTGTAAACATGGCTACACTTGAACTGAGTTAGGAAAGAGAATAGTGTCTCACATTTAGAAAACACTCTTATGCCTGCTTAAGGGGGAAGGAGAGGTGGGGTGATGCATAAAACCAGAGTTTGATATAAGCACAGGTACCGTTCCAAAAACCAACTATGGATTAGACAAGACCTACACCTTCCTAAGTGAAAGGGACTTAAAACCCCATATTTCCCGCAGAGGAATATATCTGACTAGTAAGAATCTTAAAACCTATGTATTGATATGTCTCCGTTAGGGAATCAAGTGTGTCTAGACTGGCATAAACATGGCAGTGAGAATCAGCTCAAACCCACTATAAAAAGGAATTTCAAAAACAAAATAAAAAACTGGGAAATTCTTTACAATTCCTTCAGAGACTCTGATGAAACCTGGAATGACCGTATCTACAACGACAGCTGGATGTGGCATAAGGAGGGAAACTTGAGACTGAGACTATTTGTGAGATTGGGTGAGCAAATGCAGACCCTTTAAAGCAATAATGGATGGCACCCATTTCATGGGTCCGAACTCTCCAGGTTGAAGGGAATATTACTACAGCTATAACATGTACGGGAAAACTAGAGAACGGACACACTGTGAATACGAAAGGTTTCTAAAACTGAACGAATAGTCCCTCTCCTGGTGCTCCAGTTTGACTTTCCATCTGCTTTACTATCAACCTCCCAACTTGGAGAGACAGCCCCTTTAAACTCCTGGTTCGCACAGGTTGCCAATTTGGCAGAGGATGAAAGGGAAGAGGGAGAACCAATGAGACAGAAGCTGTTAGGCATTTGGACGGGCACATATCACTCTAATTTCCCGGCAGGAAGAAGAATTAACCAAAGTCTCAGCCCCCCACCGGGAATCAGCATAGGTCCTGAACCAATATGTTGGACTTGCGGTCAGCTCACCAAAATCGAGTTGAAAAATGGAGCTCAGGGGCACAGCAATTCACAAACTGGCCGAGTAATAAAGAACAACTATCGTCCAAAAATCTGTTGAGGGAAGGCAACGCGGCAGACTTGAAAGCGAGGCAGGATAGCAGGAAACAGATTTCAAGAGGTACGTTGGAATCGCCTTTAAAGCACAGGAAGAGGGGCACAACTTCGACAATGATGCACTTGGCCAAAAAGGGCGTATGTGTTTTCTCCTGAATATATTCAGGAGAAAACGCATACGCCCTTTTTGGCCAAGCAAGCAAGCGGGCAATGCAAATCTGCACTACAAAGAAGTATCACCTCCCACAGGTCAAAAGGGACATCCACAAAATGTGTAAAAACCAGAAAGGCAAGACAGGCCCTGGAGAACAGGGAGCCTTGTTATGCTGATGGGCGGGATGTAAATTGCCAACTGCCTCTCTGGAGGAATGCATTGTGTTCCCTAAAAGAAGTAAAGAACAGAGCTACAGAGCCAAGGGCACTTCCAGTCTAGGGAATATACCTTGGGAAATCTGAAAATCAATAATACAGAGCCACCCCAAAATAAGGGCTGCACTGCTTACAAAGACCTCAACTTGGATACACCTTAAGTGTCCCAGGAAATATAAAAATGGTTCAAAAAATTGTGGTACTTACGTACGATGGAATATCCCTCAGCCATGAAATCAATGTCATAAGACCAGTAGCAGCAAAATGGGTGGATTCAGGTACGATGATTCTAAGTGAAATAAGTCACACAGAAAAAGAAACTTATCATAAGATATCACTTATGATGATCCTGTAAACATGGCTACACTTGAACTGAGTTAGGAAAGAGAACAGTGTCTCATATTTAGAAAACACACTTATGCCTGCTTAAGGGAGAAGGAGAGGTGGGGTGATGCATAAAACCAGAGTTTGATATAAGCACAGGTACCGTTCCAAAAACCAACTATGGAATAGCCAAGACCTACACCTTCCTCAGTGAAAGGGACTCAAAACCCCATATTTCCCGCAGAGGAATATATCTGACTAGTAAGAATCTTAAAACCTATGTATTGATATGTCTCCATAAGGGAATCAAGTGTGTCTAGACTGGCATAAACATGGCAGCGAGAATCAGCTCAAGCCCACTATAAAAAGGAATTTCAAAAACAAAACAAAAAAACTGGGAAATTCTTTACAATTCCTTCAGGGTCCCTGATGAAACCTGGAATGACACTATCTACAACGACAGCTGGATGTGGCATAAGGAGGGACACTTGGGACTGAGAGGATTGGTGAGATTGGGTTTGCAAATGCAGACCCTTTAAATCACAAATGCCTGGCACCCATTCCATGGGCCCCAACTCTCCAGGTTGAAGGGAATATTACTCCAGCTATAACATGTACGGGAAACCTAGAGAACGGGCACACTGTGAACACGAAAGGTTTCTAAAACTCAACGAATAGTCCCTCTCCTGGTGCTCCGGTTTGACTTTCCATCTGCTTTACTATCAAACAACCAACGTGGAGAGACAGCCCATTTAACCTCCTGGTTCACACAGGATGCCAATTTGGCAGAGGATGAAAGGGAAGAGGGAGAACCAATGAGAGAGTAGCTGGTAGTCATTTGGACGGGCACATATCACTGTAATTTCCCGGCAGGAAGAAGAATTAACCAAAGTCTCAGCCACCCACCGGGAACCAGTATAGGTCCTGAACCAAAATTTTGGACTTGAGGTCAGCTCACCAAAAACGAGTTGAAAAATGGAGCTCAGGGGCACAGCAATTCACAAACTGGCCGAGTAATAAAGGACAACTATCGTCCCAAAATCTGTTGAGGGAAGGCAATGAGGCGGACTTGAATGCGAGGCTTAATAGCAGGAAACAGATTTCAAGAGGTACGATGGAATTGCGTTTAAAGCACAGGAAGAGGGGCACAACTTCAAAAATGATGCCCTTGTCCAAAAAGGGCGTATGCGTTTTCTCCTGAATATATTCAGGAGAAAACGCATACGCCCTTTTTGGCCAAGCAAGCAAGCGGGCAATGCAAATCTGCACTACAAAGAAGTATCACTTCCCACAGGTCAAAAGGGACATCCACAAAATGTGTAAAAACCAGAAAGGCAAGACAGGCCCTGGAGAACAGGGAGCCATGTTATGCTGATGGGCGGGATGTAAATTGCCAACTGCCTCTCTGGAGGAATGCATTGTGTTCCCTAAAAGAAGTAAAGAACAGAGCTACAGAGCCAAGGCCACTTCCAGTCTAGGGAATATACCTTGGGAAATCTGAAAATCAATAATACAGAGCCACCCCAAAATAAGGGCTGCACTGCTTACAAAGACCTCAACTTGGATACACCTTAAGTATCCCAGGAAATATAAAAATGGTTCAAAAAATTGTGGTACTTACGTACGATGGAATATCCCTCAGCCATGAAATCAATGTCATAAGACCAGTAGCAGCAAAATGGGTGGATTCAGGTACGATGATTCTAAGTGAAATAAGTCACACAGAAAAAGAAACTTATCATAAGATATCACTTATGAAGATCCTGTAAACATGGCTACACTTGAACTGAGTTAGGAAAGAGAACAGTGTCTCATATTTAGAAAACACTCTTATCCCTGCTTAAGGGGGAAGGAGAGGTGGGGTGATGCATAAAACCAGAGTTTGATATAAGCACAGGTACCGTTCCAAAAACCAACTATGGAATAGACAAGACCTACACCTTCCTCAGTGAAAGGGACTCAAAATCCCAATTTCCCGCAGAGGAATATATCTGACTAGTAAGAATCTTAAAACCTATGTATTGATATGTCTGTGTAAGGGAAACAAGTGTGTCTAGACAGGCTTAAACATGGCAGCGAGAATCAGCTCAAACCCACTATAAAAAGGAATTTCAAAAACAAAACAAAAAAACTGGGAAATTCTTTACAATTCCTTCAGGGTCTCTGATGAAACCTGGAATGACCCTATCTACAACGACAGCTGGATGTGGCATAAGGAGGGACACTTGGGACAGAGACGATTGGTGAGATTGGGTGAGCAAATGCAGACCCTTTAAATCACAAATGCCTGGCACCCATTCCATGGGCCCCAACTCTCCTGGTTGAAGGGAATATTACTACAGCTATAACATGTACGGGAAACCTAGAGAACGGACACACTGTGAATACGAAAGGTTTCTAAAACTCAACGAATAGTCCCTCTCCTGGTGCTCCGGTTTAACTTTTCATCTGCTTTACTATCAACCTCCCATCTTGGAGAGACAGCCCCTTTGTCCTCCTGGTTCACACAGGTTGCCAATTTGGCAGAGGATGAAAGGGAAGAGGGAGAACCAATGAGAGAGTAGCTGTTAGGCATTTGGACGGGCACATATCACTGTAATTTCCCGGCAGGAAGAAGAATTAAACAAAGTCTCAGACACCCACCGGGAACCAGTATAGGTCCTGAACCAAAATTTTGGACTTGCTGTCAGCTCACCAAAATCGAGTTGAAAAATGGAGCTCAGGGGCACAGCAATTCACAAACAGGCCGAGTAATAAAAGACAACTATCGTCCAAAAATCTGTTGAGCGAAGGCAACGAGGCGGACTTGAAAGCAAGGCATAATAGCAGGAAACAGATTTCAAGAGGTACGTTGGAATCGCTTTTAAAGCACAGGAAGTGGGGCACAACTTCGACAATGATGCACTTGGCCAAAAAGGGCGTATGCGTTTTCTCCTGAATATATTCAGGAGAAAACGCATACGCCCTTTTTGGCCAAGCAAGCAAGCGGGCAATGCAAATCTTCACTACAAAGAAGTATCACTTCCCACCGGTCAAAAGGGACATCCACAAAATGTGTAAAAACCAGAAAGGCAAGACAGGCCCTGGAGAACAGGGTGCCTTGTTATGCTGATGGGCGGGATGTAAATTGCCAACTGCCTCTCTGGAGGAGTGCATTGTGTTCCCTAAAACAAGTAAACAACAGAGCTACAGAGCCAAGGGAACTTCCAGTCTAGGGAATATACCTTGGGAAAACTGAAAATCAATAAGACAGAGAGACCCCAAAATTTAGGGCTGCACTGCTTACAAGGACCTCAACTTGGATACACATTAAGTATCCCAGGAAATATAAAAATGGTTCAAAAAATTGTGGTACTTACATACGATGGAATATCCCTCAACCATGAAATCAATGTCATAAGACCAGTAGCAGCAAAATGGGTGGATTCAGGTACGATGATTCTAAGTGAAATAAGTCACACAGAAAAAGAAACTTATCATAAGATATCACTTATGAAGATCCTATAAACATGGCGACACTTGAACTGAGATAGGAAAGAGAACAGTGTCTCATATTTAGAAAACACTCTTATGCCTGCTTAAGGGGGAAGGAAAGGTGGGGTGATGCATAAAACCAGAGTTTGATATAAGCACAGGTACCGTTCCAAAAACCAACTATGGAATAGACAAGACCTACACCTTCCTCAGTGAAAGGGACTTAAAACACCATATTTCCCGCAGAGGAATATATCTGACTAGTAAGAATATTAAAACCTATGTATTGATATTTCTCCATAAGGGAAACAAGTGTGTCTAGACTGGCATAAACATGGCAGCGAGAATCAGCTCAAACGCACTATAAAAAGTAATTTCAAAAACAAAACAAAAAAACTGGGAAATTCTTTACAATTCCTTCAGGGTATCTGATGAAACCTGGAATGACCCTATCTACAACGACAGCTGGATGTGGCATAAGGCTGGACACTTGGGACTGAGAGAATTGGTGAGATTGGGTGAGCAAATGCAGACCCTTCAAATCACAAATGCCTGGCACCCGTTCCATGGGCCCCAACTCTCCAGGTTGAAGGGAATATTACTCCAGCTATAACATGTACGGGAAACCTAGAGAACGGACACACTGTGAATACGAAAGGTTTCTAAAACTCAGCGAATAGTCCCTCTCCTGGTGCTCCGGTTTGACTTTCCATCTGCTTTACTATCAACCTCCCAACTCGGAGAGACCGCCCCTTTAACCTCCTGCTTCACACACGTTGCCAATTTGGCAGAGGATGAAAGTGAAGAGGGAGAACCAATGAGAGAGTAGCTGTTAGGCATTTGGACGGGCACATATCACTGTAATTTCCCGGCAGGAAGAAGAATTAACCAAAGTCTCAGCCACCCACCGGGAACCAGTATAGGTCCTGAACCAAAATTTTGGACTTGCAGTCAGCTCACCAAAAACGAGTTGAAAAATGGAGCTCAGGGGCACAGCAATTCACAAACTGGCCGAGTAATAAAGGACAACTATCGTCCAAAAATCTATTGAGGGAAGGCAACGAGGCGGACTTGAAAGCGAGGCAGAATAGCAGGAAACAGATTTCAAGAGGTACGTTGGAATCGCCTTTAAAGCACAGGTAGAAGGGCACAACTTCGACAATGATGCCCTTGGCCAAAAAGGGCGTATGCGTTTTCTCCTGAATATATTCAGGAGAAAACGCATACGCCCTTTTTGGCCAAGCAAGCAAGCGGGCAATGCAAATCTGCACTACAAAGAAGTATCACTTCCCACCGGTCAAAAGGGACATCCACAAAATGTGTAAAAACCAGAAAGGCAAGGCAGGCCCTGGAGAACAGGGAGCCTTGTTATGCTGATGGGCGGGATGTAAATTGCCAACTGCCTCTCTGGAGGAGTGCATTGTGTTCCCTAAAACAAGTAAAGAACAGAGCTACAGAGCCAAGGGCACTTCCAGTCTAGGGAATATACCTTGGGAAAACTGAAAATCAATAATACAGAGCCACCCCAAAATTAGGGCTGCACTGCTTACAAAGACCTCAACTTGGATACACCTTAAGTATCCCAGGAAATATAAAAATGGTTCAAAAAATTGTGGTACTTACGTACGATGGAATATCCCTCAGCCATGAAATCAATGCCATAAGACCAGTAGCAGCAAAATGGGTGGATTCAGGTACGATGATTCTAAGTGAAATAAGTCACACAGAAAAAGAAAATATCATAAGATATCACTTATGAAGATCCTGTAAACATGGCTACAATTGAACTGAGTTAGGAAATAGAACAGTGTCTCTCATTTAGAAAACACTCTTATGCCTGCTTATGGGGGAAGGAGAGGTGGGGTGATGCATACAACCAGAGTTTGATATAAGCACACGTACCGTTCCAAAACCAACTATGGAATAGACAAGACCTACACCTTCCTCAGTGAAAGGGACTCAAAACACCATATTTCCCGCAGAGGAATATATCTGACTAGTAAGAATCTTAAAACCTATGTATTGATATGTCTCCGTAAGGGAATCAAGTGTGTCTAGACTGGCATAAACATGGCAGCGAGAATCAGCTCAAACCCAGTATAAAAAGGAATTTCAAAAACAAAACCAAAAAACTGGGAAATTCTTTACAATTCGTTCAGGGTCTCTGATGAAACTGGAATGACCCTATCTACAACGACAGCTGGATGTGGCATAAGGCTGGACACTTGGGACTGAGACGATTGGTGAGGTTGGGTGAGCAAATGCAGACCCTTTAAAGCACAAATGCTTGGCACCCATTCCATGAGTCCCAACTCTCCAGGTTGAAGGGAATATTACTATAGCTATAACATGTACGGGAAACCTAGAGAACGGACACACTGTGAATACGAAAGGTTTCTAAAACTCAACGAATAGTCCCTGTCCTGGTGATCCGGTTTGACTTTCCATCTGCTTTACTATCAACCTCCCAACTTGGAGAGACAGCCCCTTTAACCTCCTGGTTCACACAGGTTGCCAATTTGGCAGAGGATGAAAGGGAAGAGGGAGAACCAATGAGAGAATAGCTGTTAGGCATTTAGACGGGCATATATCACTCTAACTTCCCGGCAGGAAGAAGAATTAACCAAAGTCTCAGCCCCCCACCGGAAACCAGCATAGGTCCTGAACCAAAATTTTGGACTTGCGGTCAGCTCACCAAAAACGAGTTGAAAAATGGAGCTCAGGGGCACAGCAATTCACAAACTGGCCGAGTAATAAAGGACAACTATCGTCAAAAATCTGTTGAGTGAAGGCAACGAGGCGGACTTGAAAGCAAGGCAGAATAGCAGGAAACAGATTTCAAGAGGTACGTTGGAATCGCCTTTAAAGCACAGGAAGAGGGGCACAACTTCGACAATGATGCACTTGGCCAAAAAGGTCGTATGTGTTTTCTCCTGAATATATTCAGGAGAAAATGCATACGCACATTTTGGCCAAGCAAGCAGGCGGGCAATGCAAATCTGCACTACAAAGAAGTATCACTTCCCACCAGTCAAAAGGGACATCCACAAAATATGTAAAAACCAGAAAGGCAAGACAGGCCCTGGAGAACAGGGAGCCTTGTTATGCTGATGGGCGGGATGTAAATTGCCAACTGCCTAACTGGAGGAGTACATTGTGTTCCCTAAAACAAGTAAAGAACAGAGCTACAGAGCCAAGGGCACTTCCAGTCTAGGGAATATACTTAGGGGAAACTGAAAATCAATAAAACAGACCCACGCCAAAATTTAGGGCTGCACTGCTAACAAGGACCTCAACTTGGGTACACCTTAAATATCCCAGGAAATATAAAAATGGTTCAAAATATTGTGGTACCTACGTATGATGGAATATCCCTCAGCCATGAAATCAATGTCATAAGACCAGTAGCAGCAAAATGGGTGGATTCAGGTACGATCATTCTAAGTGAAATAAGTCACACAGAAAAAGAAACTTATCATAAGATATCACTTATGAAGATCGTATAAACATGGCTACACTTGAACTGAGTTAGGAAAGAGAACAGTGTCTCATATTTAGAAAACACTCTTATGCCTGCTTAAGGGGGAAGGAGAGGTGGGGTGATGCATAAAACCAGAGTTTGATATAAGCACAGGTACCGTTCCAAAAACCAACTATGGAATAGACAAGACCTACACCTTCCTCAGTGAAAGGGACTCAAAACACCATATTTCCCGCAGAGGAATATATCTGACTAGTAAGAATCTTAAAACTTATGTATTGATATGTCTCCGTAAGGGAATCAAGTGTGTCTAGACTGGCATAAACATGGCAGCGAGAATCAGCTCAAGCCCACTATAAAAAGGAATTTCAAAAACAAAACAAAAAAACTGGGAAATTCTTTACAATTCGTTCAGGGTCCCTGATGAAACCTGGAACGACCCTATCTACAACGACAGCTGGATGTGGCATAAGGAGGGACACTTGGGACTGAGAGGATTGGTGAGATTGGGTGAGCAAATGCAGACCCTTTAAATCACAAATGCCTGGCACCCATTCCATGGGCGCCAACTCTGCAGGTTGAAGGGAATATTACTCCAGCTATAACATGTACGGGAAACCTAGAGAACGGACACACTGTGAATACGAAAGGTTTCTAAAACTCAACGAATAGTCCCTCTCCTGGTGCTCCGGTTTGACTTTTCATCTGCTTTACTATCAACCTCCCATCTTGGAGAGACAGACCCTTTGTCCTCCTGTTTCACACAGGTTGCCAATTTGGCAGAGGATGAAAGGGAAGAGGGAGAACCAATGAGAGAGTAGCTGTTAGGCATTTGGACGGGCACATATCACTGTAATTTCCCGGCAGGAAGAAGAATTAACCAAAGTCTCAGCCACCCACCGGGAACCAGTATAGGTCCTGAACCAAAATTTTGGACTTGCGGTCAGCTCACCAAAAACGAGTTGAAAAATGGAGCTCAGGGGCACAGCAATTCACAAACTGGCCGAGTAATAAAAGACAACTATCGTCCAAAAATCTGTTGAGGGAAGGCAACGAGGCGGACTTCAAAGCGAGGCAGAATAGCAGGAAACAGATTTCAAGAGGTACATTGGAATCGCCTTTAAAGCACAGGAAGAGGGGCACAACTTCGACAATGATGCACTTGACCAAAAAGGGCGTATGCGTTTTCTCCTGAATATATTCAGGAGAAAACGCATACGCCCTTTTTGGCCAAGCAAGCAAGCGGGCAATGCAAATCTGCACTACAAAGAAGTATCACTTCCCACTGGTCAAAAGGGACATCCACAAAATGTGTAAAAACCAGAAAGGCAAGACAGGCCCTGGAGAACAGGGAGCCTTGTTATGCTGATGGGCGGGATGTAAATTGCCAACTGCCTCTCTGGAGGAGTGCATTGTGTTCCCTAAAACAAGTAAACAACAGAGCTACAGAGCCAAGGGCACTTCCAGTCTAGGGAATATACCTTGGGAAAAGTGAAAATCAATAAGACAGAGCCACCCCATAATTAGGGCTGCACTGCTTACAAAGACCTCAACTTGGATACACCTTAAGTATCCCAGGAAATATAAAAATGGTTCAAAAAATTGTTGTACTTATGTACGATGGAATATCCCTCAGCCATGAAATCAATGTCATAAGACCAGTAGCAGCAAAATGGGTGGATTCAGGTACGATGATTCTAAGTGAAATAAGTCACACAGAAAAAGAAACTTATCATAAGATATCACTTATGAAGATCCTGTAAACATGGCTACACTTGAACTGAGTTAGGAAAGAGAATAGTGTCTCACATTTAGAAAACACTCTTATGCCTGCTTAAGGGGGAAGGAGAGGTGGGGTGATGTATAAAACCAGAGTTTGATATAAGCACAGGTACCGTTCCAAAAACCAACTATGGATTAGACAAGACCTACACCTTCCTAAGTGAAAGGGACTTAAAGCCCCATATTTCCCGCAGAGGAATATATCTGACTAGTAAGAATCTTAAAACCTATGTATTGATATGTCTCCGTTAGGGAATCAAGTGTGTCTAGACTGGCATAAACATGGCAGTGAGAATCAGCTCAAACCCACTATAAAAAGGAATTTCAAAAACAAAATAAAAAAACTGGGAAATTCTTTACAATTCCTTCAGGGTCTCTGATGAAACCGGAATGACCCTATCTACAACGACAGCTGGATGTGGCATAAGGCTGGACACTTGGGACTGAGACGATTGGTGAGATTGGGTGAGCAAATGCAGACCCTTTAAAGCACAAATGCTTGGCACCCATTCCATGAGTCCCAACTCTCCAGGTTGAAGGGAATATTACTACAGCTATAACATGTACGGGAAACCTAGAGAACGGACACACTGTGAATACGAAAGGTTTCTAAAACTCAACGAATAGTCCCTGTCCTGGTGCTCCGGTTTGACTTTCCATCTGCTTTACTATCAACCTCCCAACTTGGAGAGACAGCCCCTTTAACCTCCTGGTTCGCACAGGTTGCCAATTGGCAGAGGATGAAAGGGAAGAGGGAGAACCAATGAGAGAATAGCTGTTAGACATTTGGACGGGCATATATCACTCTAACTTCCCGGCAGGAAGAAGAATTAACCAAAGTCTCAGCCCCCCACCGGAAACCAGCATAGGTCCTGAACCAAAATTTTGGACTTGCGGTCAGCTCACCAAAAACGAGTTGAAAAATGGAGCTCAGGGGCACAGCAATTCACAAACTGGCCGAGTAATAAAGGACAACTATCGTCAAAAATCTGTTGAGGGAAGGCAACGAGGCGGACTTGAAAGCAAGGCAGAATAGCAGGAAACAGATTTCAAGAGGTACGTTGGAATCGCCTTTAAAGCACAGGAAGAGGGGCACAACTTCGACAATGATGCACTTGGCCAAAAAGGTCGTATGCCTTTTCTCCTGAATATATTCAGGAGAAAATGCATATGCATATTTTGGCCAAGCAAGCAGGCGGGCAATGCAAATCTGCACTACAAAAAAGTATCACTTCCCACCAGTCAAAAGGGACATCCACAAAATATGTAAAAACCAGAAAGGCAAGACAGGCCCTGGAGAACAGGGAGCCTTGTTATGCTGATGGGCGGGATGTAAATTGCCAACTGCCTAACTGGAGGAGTACATTGTGTTCCCTAAAACAAGTAAAGAACAGAGCTACAGAGCCAAGGGCACTTCCAGTCTAGGGAATATACTTTGGGGAAACTGAAAATCAATAAAACAGACCCACTCCAAAATTTAGGGCTGCACTGCTAACAAGGACCTCAACTTGGGTACACCTTAAATATCCCAGGAAATATAAAAATGGTTCAAAATATTGTGGTACCTACGTATGATGGAATATCCCTCAGCCATGAAATCAATGTCATAAGACCAGTAGCAGCAAAATGGGTGGATTCAGGTACGATCATTCTAAGTGAAATAAGTCACACAGAAAAAGAAACTTATCATAAGATATCACTTATGAAGATCCTGTAAACATGGCTACACTTGAACTGAGTTAGGAAAGAGAACAGTGTCTCATATTTAGAAAACACTCTTATGCCTGCTTAAGGGGGAAGGAGAGGTGGGGTGATGCATAAAACCAGAGTTTGATATAAGCACAGGTACCGTTCCAAAAACCAACTATGGAATAGACAAGACCTACACCTTCCTCAGTGAAAGGGACTCAAAACACCATATTTCCCACAGAGGAATATATCTGACTAGTAAGAATCTTAAAACTTATGTATTGATATGTCTCCGTAAGGGAATCAAGTGTGTCTAGACTGGCATAAACATGGCAGCGAGAATCAGCTCAAGCCCACTATAAAAAGGAATTTCAAAAACAAAACAAAAAAACTGGGAAATTCTTTACAATTCGTTCAGGGTCCCTGATGAAACCTGGAACGACCCTATCTACAACGACAGCTGGATGTGGCATAAGGAGGGACACTTGGGACTGAGAGGATTGGTGAGATTGGGTGAGCAAATGCAGACCCTTTAAATCACAAATGCCTGGCACCCATTCCATGGGCGCCAACTCTGCAGGTTGAAGGGAATATTACTCCAGCTATAACATGTACGGGAAACCTAGAGAACGGACACACTGTGAATACGAAAGGTTTCTAAAACTCAACGAATAGTCCCTCTCCTGGTGCTCCGGTTTGACTTTTCATCTGCTTTACTATCAACCTCCCATCTTGGAGAGACAGCCCCTTTGTCCTCCTGTTTCACACAGGTTGCCAATTTGGCAGAGGATGAAAGGGAAGAGGGAGAACCAATGAGAGAGTAGCTGTTAGGCATTTGGACGGGCACATATCACTGTAATTTCCCGGCAGGAAGAAGAATTAACCAAAGTCTCAGCCACCCACCGGGAACCAGTATAGGTCCTGAACCAAAATTTTGGACTTGCGGTCAGCTCACCAAAAACGAGTTGAAAAATGGAGCTCAGGGGCACAGCAATTCACAAACTGGCCGAGTAATAAAAGACAACTATCGTCCAAAAATCTGTTGAGGGAAGGCAACGAGGCGGACTTGAAAGCGAGGCAGAATAGCAGGAAACAGATTTCAAGAGGTACATTGGAATCGCCTTTAAAGCACAGGAAGAGGGGCACAACTTCGACAATGATGCACTTGGCCAAAAAGGGCGTATGCGTTTTCTCCTGAATATATTCAGGAGAAAACGCATACGCCCTTTTTGGCCAAGCAAGCAAGCGGGCAATGGAAATCTGCACTAAAAAGAAGTATCACTTCCCACCGGTCAAAAGGGACATCCACAAAATGTGTAAAAACCAGAAAGGCAAGACAGGCCCTGGAGAACAGGGAGCCTTGTTATGCTGATGGGCGGGATGTAAATTGCCAACTGCCTCTCTGGAGGAGTGCACTGTGTTCCCTAAAACAAGTAAACAACAGAGCTACAGAGCCAAGGGCACTTCCAGTCTAGAGAATATACCTTGGGAAAACTGAAAATCAATAAGACAGAGCCACCCCAAAATTTAGGGCTGCACTGCTTACAAGGACCTCAACTTGGGTACACCTTAAATATCCCAGGAAATATAAAAATGGTTCAAAAAATTGTGGTACTTACGTACGATGGAAAATACCTCAGCCATGAAATCAATGACATAATACCAGTAGCAGTAAAATGGGTGGATTCAGGTACGATGATTCTAAGTGAAATAAGTCACAGAGAAAAGGAAACTTATCATAAGATATCACTTATGAAGATCCTGTAAACATGGCTACACTTGAACTGAGTTAGGAAAGAGAACAGTGTCTCACATTTAGAAAACACTCTTATGCCTGCTTAACGGGGAAGGAGAGGTGGAGTGATGCATAAAACCAGAGTTTGATATAAGCACAGGTACCGTTCCAAAAACCAACTATGGAATAGACAAGACATACACCTTCCTCAGTGAAAGGGACTCAAAACCCCATATTTCCCGCAGAGGAATATATCTGACTAGTAATAATCTTAAAACCTATGGATTGATATGTCTCCGTAAGGGAATCAAGTGTGTCTAGACTGGCATAAACATGGCAGCGAGAATCAGCTCAAACCCACTATAAAAAGGAATTTCAAAAACAAAACAAAAAAACTGGGAAATTCTTTACAATTCCTTCAGGGTCTCTGATGAAACCTGGAATGACCCTATCTACAACGACAGCTGGATGTGGCATAAGGCTGGACACTTGGGACTGAGAGGATTGGTGAGATTGGGTGAACAAATGCAGACCCTTTAAAGCAATAATGCATGGCACCCATTCCATGGGTCCCAACTCTCCAGGTTGAAGGGAATATTACTACAGTTATAACATGTACGGGAAACCTAGAGAACGGACACACTGTGAATACGAAAGGTTTCTAAAACTCAACGAATAGTCCCTCTCCTGGTGCTCCGGTTTGACTTTCCATCTGCTTTACTATCAACCTCCCAACTTGGAGAGACAGCCCCTTTAACCTCCTGGTTCGCACAGGTTGCCAATTTGGCAGAGGATGAAAGGGAATAGGGAGAACCAATGAGAGAGTACCTGATAGGCATTTGGACGGGCACATATCACT
Source organism: Hyperoodon ampullatus (assembly GCF_949752795.1). NCBI lineage: Eukaryota > Metazoa > Chordata > Mammalia > Artiodactyla > Ziphiidae > Hyperoodon > Hyperoodon ampullatus. The sequence continues at coordinate 462,482 of NW_027641015.1, forward strand.
GTAATTTCCCGGCAGGAAGAAGAATTAACCAAAGTCTCAGCCACCTACCGGGAACCAGTATAGGTCCTGAACCAAAATTTTGGACTTGCGGTCAGCTCTCCAAAAACGAGTTGAAAAATGGAGCTCAGGGTCACAGCAATTCAAATCTGGCCCAGTAATAAAGGACAACTATCATCCAAAAATCTGTTGAGGGAAGGCAACTAGACAGACTTGAAAGCGAGGCAGAATAGCATGAAACAGATTTCAAGAGGTACGTTGGAATCGCCTTTAAAGCACAGGAAGAGGGGCACAACTTCGACAATGATGCACTTGGCCAAAAAGGACGTATGCGTTTTCTCCTGAATATATTCAGGAGAAAACGCATACGCCCTTTTTGGCCAAGCAAGCAAGCGGGCAATGCAAATCTGCTCTACAAAGAAGTATCACTTCCCACCGGTCAAAAGGGACATCCACAAAATGTGTAAAAACCAGAAAGGCAAGACAGGCCCTGGAGAACAGGGAGCCTTGTTATGCTGATGGGCGGGATGTAAATTGCCAACTCCCTCTCTGGAGGAGTGCATTGTGTTCCCTAAAACAAGTAAACAACAGAGCTACAGAGCCAAGGGCACTTCCAGTCTAGGGAATATACCTTGGGAAAACTGAAAATCAATAAGACAGAGCCACCCCAAAATTTAGGGCTACACTGCTTACAAGGACCTCAACTTGGGTACACCTTAAATATCCCAGGAAATATAAAAATGGTTCAAAAAATTGTGGTACTTACGTACGATGGAATATCCCTCAGCCATGAAATCAATGTCATAAGACCAGTAGCAGCAAAATGGGTGGATTCAGGTACGATGATTCTAAGTGAAATAAGTCACACAGAAAAAGAAACTTATCATAAGATATCACTTATGAAGATCCTGTAAACATGGCTACACTTGAACTGAGTTAGGAAAGAGATCAGTGTCTCACATTTAGAAAGTACTCTTAAGCCTGCTTCAGCGGGAAGGAGAGGTGGGGTGATGCATAAAAACAGAGTTTGATATAAGCAAAGGGACCATTCCAAAAACCAACTATGGAATAGACAAGACCTACACCTTCCTCAGTGAAAGGGACTCAAAACCCCATATTTCCCGCAGAGGAATATATCTGACTAGTAAGAATCTTAAAACCTATGTATTGATATGTCTCCGTAAGGGAATCAAGTGTGTCTAGACTGGCATAAACATGGCAGCGAGAATCAGCTCAAACCCACTATAAAAAGGAATTTGAAATACAAAACAAAAAAACTGGGAAATTCTTTACAATTCCTTCAGGGTCTCTGATGAAACCTGGAATGACCCTATCTACAACGACAGCTGGATGTGGCATAAGGCTGGACACTTGGGACTGAGAAGATTGGTGAGATTGGGTGAACAAATGCAGACCCTTTTAAGCAATAATGCATGGCACCCATTCTATGGGTCCCAACTCTCCAGGTTGAAGGGAATATTACTACAGTTATAACATGTACGGGAAACCTAGAGAACGGACACACTGTGAATACGAAAGGTTTCTAAAACTCAACGAATAGTCCCTCTCCTGGTGCTCCAGTTTGCCTTTCCATCTGCTTTACTATCAACCTCCCAACTTGGAGAGACAGACCCTTTAACCTCCTGGTTCGCACAGGTTGCCAATTTGGCAGAGGATGAAAGGCAAGAGGGAGAACCAATGAGAGAGTACCTGATAGGCATTTGGACGGGCACATATCACTGTAATTTCCCGGCAGGAAGAAGAATTAACCAAAGTCTCAGCCACCTACCGGGAACCAGTATAGGTCCTGAACCAAAATTTTGGACCTGCGGTCAGCTCACCAAAAACGACTGGAAAAATGGAGCTCAGGGGCACAGCAATTCACAAACTGGACGAGTAATAAAGGACAACTATCGTCCAAAAATCTGTTGAGGGAAGGCAACGAGGCGGACTTGGAAGCGAGACAGAATAGCAGGAAACAGATTTCAAGAGGTACGTTGGAATCGCCTTTAAAGCACAGGAAGAGGGGCACAACTTCGACAATGATGCACGTGGCCATAAAGGGCGTATGCGTTTTCTCCTGCATATATTCAAGAGAAAACACATACGCCCTTTTTGGCCAAGCAAGCAAGCGGGCAATGCAAATCTGCACTACAAAGAAGTATCACTTCCCACCGGTCAAAAGGGACATCCACAAAATGTGTAAAAACCAGAAAGGCAAGACAGGCCCTGGAGAACAGGGAGCCTTGTTATGCTGACGGGCGGGATGTAAATTATCAACTGCCTCTCTGGAGGAGTACATTGTGTTCCCTAAAACAAGTAAAGAACAGAGCTACAGAGCCAAGGGCACTTCCAGTCTAGGGAATATACCTTGGGAAAACTGAAAATCAAAAAGACACAGCCACCCCAAAATTTAGGGCTGCACTGCTTACAAGGACCTCAACTTGGGTACACCTTAAATATCCCAGGAAATATAAAAATGGTTCAAAAAATTGTGGTACTTACGTACGATGGAATATCCCTCAGCCATGAAATCAATGTCATAAGACCAGTAGCAGCAAAATGGGTGGATTCAGGTACGAGGATTCTAAGTGAAATAAGTCACACAGAAAAAGAAACTTATCATAAGATATCACTTATGAAGATCCTGTAAACATGGCTACACTTGAACTGAGTTAGGAAAGAGAACAGTGTCTCACATTTAGAAAACACTCTTATGCCTGCTTAAGGGGGAAGGAGAGGTGGGGTGATGCATAAAACCAGAGTTTGATATAAGCACAGGTACCGTTCCAAAAACCAACTATGGAATAGACAAGACCTACACCTTCCTCAGTGAAAGGGACTCAAAACACCATATTTCCCGCAGAGGAATATATCTGACTAGTAAGAATCTTAAAACCTATGTATTGATATGTCTCCGTAAGGGAATCAAGTGTGTCTAGACTGGCAGAAACATGGCAGCGAGAATCAGCTCAAACCCACTATAAAAAGGAATTTCAAAAACAAAACAAAAAAACTGGGAAATTCTTTACAATTCCTTCAGGGTCTCTGATGAAACCTGGAATGACCCTATCTACAATTACAGCTGGATGTGGCATAAGGCTGGACACTTTGGACTGAGAGGATTGGTGAGATTGGGTGAACAAATGCAGACCATTTAAAGCAATAATGCATGGCACACATTCCATGGGTACCAACTCTCCAGGTTGAAGGGAATATTACTACAGATATAACATGTACGGGAATCCTAGAGAACGGACACACTGTGAATACGAAAGGTTTCTAAAACTCAACGAATAGTCCCTCTCCTGGTGCTCCGGTTTGACTTTCCATCTGCTTTATTATCAACCTCCCAACTTGGAGACACAGCCCCTTTAACCTCCTGGTTCGCACAGGTTGCCAATTTGGCAGAGGATGAAAGGGAAGAGGGAGAACCAATGAGAGAGTAGCTGTTAGGCATTTGGACGGGCACATATCACTGTAATTTCCCGGCAGGAAGAAGAACTAAACAAAGTCTCAGCCACCCACCGGGAATCAGTATAGATCCTGAACCAAAATTTTGGACTTGCGGTCAGCTCACCAGAAACGAGTTGAAAAATGGAGCTCAGGGGCACAGCAATTCACAAACTGGCCGAGTAATAAAGGACAACTATCGTCCAAAAATCTGTTGAGGGAAGGCAATGAGGCGGACTTGAAAGCGAGGCAGAATAGTAGGAAACAGATTTCAAGAGGTACGTTGGAATCGCCTTTAAAGCACAGGAAGAGGGGCACAACTTCGACAATGATGTACTTGGCCAAAAAGGGCGTATGCATTTTCTCCTGAATATATTCAGGAGAAAACACATACGCCCTTTTTGGCCAAGCAAGCAAGCGGGCAATGCAAATCTGCACTACAAAGAAGTATCACTTCCCACCGGTCAAAAGAGACATCCACAAAATGTGTAAAATCCAGAAAGGCAAGACAGGCCCTGGAGAACAGGGAGCCTTGTTATGCTGATGGGCGGGATGTAAATTGCCAACTGCCTCTCTGGAGGAGTGCATTGTGTTCCCTAAAACAAGTAAAAAACAGAGCTACAGAGCCAAGGGCACTTCCAGTCTAGGGAATATACCTTGGGGAAACTGAAAATCAAAAAGACACAGCCACCCCAAAATTTAGGGCTGCACTGCTTACAAGGACCTCAACTTGGGTACACCTTAAATATCCCAGGAAATATAAAAATGGTTCAAAATATTGTGGTACTTACGTACGATGGAATATCCCTCAGCCATGAAATCAATGTCATAAGACCAGTAGCAGCAAAATGGGTGGATTCAGGTATGATGATTCTAAGTGAAATAAGTCACACAGAAAAAGAAACTTATCATAAGATATCACTTATGAAGATCCTGTAAACATGGCTACACTTGAACTGAGTTAGGAAAGAGAACAGTGTCTCACATTTAGAAAACACTCTTATGCCTGCTTAAGGGGGAAGGAGAGGTGGGGTGATGCATAAAACCAGAGTTTGATATAAGCACAGGTACCGTTCCAAAAACCAACTATGGAATAGACAAGACCTACACCTTCCTCAGTGAAAGGGACTCAAAACCCCATATTTCCCGCAGAGGAATATATCTGACTAGTAAGAATCTTAAAACCTATGTATTGATATGTCTCCGTAAGGGAATCAAGTGTGTCTAGACTGGGATAAATATGGCAGCGAGAATCAGCTCAAACCCACTATAAAAAGGAATTTCAAAAATAAAACAAAAAAACTGGGAAATTCTTTACAATTCCTTCAGGGTCTCTGATGAAACCTGAAATGACCCTATCTACAATGACAGCTGGATGTGGCATAAGGCTGGACACTTGGGACTGAGAGGATTGGTGAGATTGGGTGAGCAAATGCAGACCCTTTAAAGCAATAATGCATGGCACACATTCCATGGGTCCCTACTCTCCAGGTTGAAGGGAATATTACTACAGATATAACATGTACGGGAATCCTAGAGAACGGACACACTGTGAATACGAAAGGTTTCTAAAACTCAACGAATAGTCCCTCTCCTGGTGCTCGGGTTTGACTTTCCATCTGCTTTATTATCAACCTCCCAACTTGGAGAGACAGCCCCTTTAACCTCCTGGTTCGCACAGGTTGCCAATATGTCAGAGGATGAAAGGGAAGAGGGAGAACCAATGAGAGAGTAGCTGTTAGGCATTTGGACGGGCACATATCACTGTAATTTCCCAGCAGGAAGAAGAATTAACCAAAGTCTCAGCCAACCACCGGGAATCAGTATAGATCCTGAACCAAAATTTTGAAATTGCGGTCAGCTCACCAAAAACGAGTTGAAAAATGGAGCTCAGGGGCACAGCAATTCACAAACTGGCCGAGTAATAAAGGACAACTATCGTCCAAAAATCTGTTGAGGGAAGGCAACGAGGCGGACTTGAAAGCGAGGCAGAATAGCAGGAAACAGATTTCAAGAGGTACGTTGGAATCGCCTTTAAAGCACAGGAAGAGGGGCACAACTTCGACAATGATGCACTTGGCCAAAAAGGGCGTATGCGTTTTCTCCTGAATATATTCAGGAGAAAACGCATACGCCCTTTTTGGCCAAGCAAGCAAGAGGGCAATGCAAATCTCCACTACAAAGAAGTATCACTTCCCACCGGTCAAAAGGGACATCCACAAAATGTGTAAAAACCAGAAAGGCAAGACTGGTACAGGAGAACAGGGAGCCTTGTTATGCTGATGGACGGGATGTAAATTGCCAACTGCCTCTCTGGAGGAGTGCATTGTGTTCCCTAAAACAAGTAAACAACAGAGCTACAGAGCCAAGGGCACTTCCAGTCTAGGGAATATACCTGGGAAAAACTGAAAATCAATAAGACAGAGCCACCCCAAAATTTTGGGCAGCACTGCTTACAAGGACCTCAACTTGGGTACACCTTAAATATCCCAGGAAATATAAAAATGGTCCAAAAAATTGTGGTACTTACATACGATGGAATATCCCTCAGCCATGAAATCAATGTCATAAGACCAGTAGCAGCAAAATGGGTGGATTCAGGTACGATGATTCTAAGTGAAATAAGTCACACAGAAAAAGAAACTTATCATAAGTTATCACTTATGAAGATCCTGTAAACATGGCTACACTTGAACTGAGTTAGGAAAGAGAACAGTGTCTCACATTTAGAAAACACTCTTATGCCTGCTTAAGGGGGAAGGAGAGGTGGGGTGATGCATAAAACCAGAGTTTGATATAAGCACAGGTACCGTTCCAAAAACCAACTATGGAATAGACAAGACCTACACCTTCCTCAGTGAAAGGGACTCAAAACCCCATATTTCCCGCAGAGGAATATATCTGACTAGTAAGAATCTTAAAACCTATGTATTGATATGTCTCCGTAAGGGAATCAAGTGTGTCTAGAATGGCATAAATATGGCAGCGAGAATCAGCTCAAACCCACTATAAAAAGGAATTTCAAAAATAAAACAAAAAAACTGGGAAATTCTTTACAATTCCTTCAGGGTCTCTGATGAAACCTGAAATGACCCTATCTACAATGACAGCTGGATGTGGCATAAGGCTGGACACTTGGGACTGAGAGGATTGGTGAGACTGGGTGAGCAAATGCAGACCCTTTAAAGCAATAATGCATGGCACACATTCCATGGGTCCCAACTCTCCAGGTTGAAGGAATATTACTACAGATATAACATGTACGGGAATCCTAGAGAACGGACACACTGTGAATAGGAAAGATTTCTAAAACTCAACGAATAGTCCCTCTCCTGGTGCTCCGGTTTGACTTTCCATCTGCTTTATTATCAACCTCCCAACTTGGAGAGACAGCCCCTTTAACCTCCTGGTTCGCACAGGTTGCCAATTTGGCAGAGGATGAAAGGGAAGAGGGAGAACCAATGAGAGAGTAGCTGTTAGGAATTTGGACGGGCACATATCACTGTAATTTCCCGGCAAGAAGAAGAATTAACCAAAGTCTCAGCCAACCACCGGGAATCAGTATAGATCCTGAACCAAAATTTTGGACTTGCGGTCAGCTCACCAAAAACGAGTTGAAAAATGGAGCTCAGGGGCACAGCAATTCACAAACTGGCCGAGTAATAAAGGACAACTATCGTCCAAAAATCTGTTGAGGGAAGGCAATGAGGCGGACTTGAAAGCGAGGCAGAATAGCAGGAAACAGATTTCAAGAGGTACGTTGGAATCGCCTTTAAAGCACAGGAAGAGGGGCACAACTTCGACAATGATACACTTGGCCAAAAAGGGCATATGCGTTTTCTCCTGAATATATTCAGGAGAAAACGCATAAGCCCTTTTTGGCCAAGCAAGCAAGCGGGCAATGCAAATCTGCACTACAAAGAAGTATCACTTCCCACCGGTCAAAAGGGACATCCACAAAATGTGTAAAAACCAGAAAGGCAAGACAGGCCCTGGAGAACAGGGAGCCTTGTTATGCTGATGGGCAGGATGTAAATTGCCAACTGCCTCTCTGGAGGAGTGCATTGTGTTCCCTAAAACAAGTAAACAACAGAGCTACAGAGCCAAGGGCACTTCCAGTCTAGGGAATATACCTTGGGAAAACTGAAAATCAAAAAGACACAGCCACCCCAAAATTTAGGGCTGCACTGCTTACAAGGACCTCAACTTGGGTACACCTTAAATATCCCAGGAAATATAAAAATGGTTCAAAAAATTGTGGTACTTATGTACGATGGAATATCCCTCAGCCATGAAATCAATGTCATAAGACCAGTAGCAGCAAAATGGGTGGATTCAGGTACGATGATTCTAAGTGAAATAAGTCACACAGAAAAAGAAACTTATCATAAGATATCACTTATGAAGATCCTGTAAACATGGCTACACTTGAACTGAGTTAGGAAAGAGAACAGTGTCTCACATTTAGAAAACACTCTTATGCCTGCTTAAGGGGGAAGGAGAGGTGGGGTGATGCATAAAACCAGAGTTTGATATAAGCACAGGTACCGTTCCAAAAACCAACTATGGAATAGACAAGACCTACACCTTCCTCAGTGAAAGGGACTCAAAACCCCATATTTCCCGCAGAGGAATATATCTGACTAGTAAGAATCTTAAAACCTATGTATTGATATGTCTCCGTAAGGGAATCAAGTGTGTCTAGACTGGGAAAAATATGGCAGCGAGAATCAGCTCAAACCCACTATAAAAAGAAATTTCAAAAATAAAATAAAAAAACTGGGAAATTCTTTACAATTCCTTCAGGGTCTCTGATGAAACCTGAAATGACCCTATCTACAATGACAGCTGTATGTGGCATAAGGCTGGACACCTGGGACTGAGAGGATTGGTGAGATTGGGTGAGCAAATGCAGACCCTTTAAAGCAATAATGCATGGCACACATTCCATGGGTCCCAACTCTCCAGGTTGAAGGGAATATTATTACAGATATAACATGTATGGGAATCCTAGAGAACGGACACACTGTGAATACGAAAGGTTTCTAAAACTCAACGAATAGTCCCTCTCCTGGTGCTCCGGTTTGACTTTCCATCTGCTTTATTATCAACCTCCCAACTTGGAGAGACAGCCCCTTTAACCTCCTGGTTCGCACAGGTTGCCAATATGGCAGAGGACGAAAGGGAAGAGGGAGAACCAATGAGAGAGTAGCTGTTAGCCATTTGGACGGGCACATATCACTGTAATTTCCCAGCAGGAAGAAGAATTAACCAAAGTCTCAGCCACCCACCGGGAATCAGTATAGATCCTGAACCAAAATTTTGAACTTGCGGTCAGCTCACCAAAAACGAGTTGAAAAATGGAGCTCAGGGGCACAGCAATTCACAAACTGGCCAAGTAATAAAGGACAACTATCGTCCAAAAATCTGTTGAGGGAAGGCAAAGAGGCGGACTTGAAAGCGAGGGAGAATAGCAGGAAACAGATTTCAAGAGGTACGTTGGAATCACCTTTAAAGCACAGGAAGAGGGGCACAACTTCGACAATGATGCACTTGGCCAAAAAGGGTGTATGCGTTTTCTCCTGAATATATTCAGGAGAAAACGCATACGCCCTTTTTGGCCAAGCAAGCAAGCGGGCAATGCAAATCTCCACTACAAAGAAGTATCACTTCCCACCGGTCAAAAGGGACATCCACAAAATGTGTAAAAACCAGAAAGGCAAGACTGGTACTGGAGAACAGGGAGCCTTGTTATGCTGATGGACGGGATGTAAATTGCCAACTGCCTCTCTGGAGGAGTGCATTGTGTTCCCTAAAACAAGTAAACAACAGAGCTACAGAGCCAAGGGCACTTCCAGTCTAGGGAATATACCTGGGAAAAACTGAAAATCAATAAGACAGAGCCACCCCAAAATTCTGGGCAGCACTGCTTACAAGGACCTCAACTTGGGTACACCTTAAATATCCCAGGAAATATAAAAATGGTTCAAAAAATTGTGGTACTTACGTACGATGGAATATCCCTCAGCCATGAAATCAATGTCATAAGACCAGTAGCAGCAAAATGGGTGGATTCAGGTACGATGATTCTAAGTGAAATAAGTCACACAGAAAAAGAAACTTATCATAAGTTATCACTTATGAAGATCCTGTAAACATGGCTACACTTGAACTGAGTTAGGAAAGAGAACAGTGTCTCACATTTAGAAAACACTCTTATGCCTGCTTAAGGGGGAAGGAGAGGTGGGGTGATGCATAAAACCAGAGTTTGATATAAGCACAGGTACCGTTCCAAAAACCAACTATGGAATAGACAAGACCTACACCTTCCTCAGTGAAAGGGACTCAAAACCCCATATTTCCCGCAGAGGAATATATCTGACTAGTAAGAATCTTAAAACCTATGTATTGATATGTCTCCGTAAGGGAATCAAGTGTGTCTAGAATGGCATAAATATGGCAGCGAGAATCAGCTCAAACCCACTATAAAAAGGAATTTCAAAAATAAAACAAAAAAACTGGGAAATTCTTTACAATTCCTTCAGGGTCTCTGATGAAACCTGAAATGACCCTATCTACAATGACAGCTGGATGTGGCATAAGGCTGGACACTTGGGACTGAGAGGATTGGTGAGACTGGGTGAGCAAATGCAGACCCTTTAAAGCAATAATGCATGGCACACATTCCATGGGTCCCAACTCTCCAGGTTGAAGGGAATATTACTACAGATATAACATGTACGGGAATCCTAGAGAACGGACACACTGTGAATACGAAAGATTTCTAAAACTCAACGAATAGTCCCTCTCCTGGTGCTCCGGTTTGACTTTCCATCTGCTTTATTATCAACCTCCCAACTTGGAGAGACAGCCCCTTTAACCTCCTGGTTCGCACAGGTTGCCAATTTGGCAGAGGATGAAAGGGAAGAGGGAGAACCAATGAGAGAGTAGCTGTTAGGAATTTGGACGGGCACATATCACTGTAATTTCCCGGCAAGAAGAAGAATTAACCAAAGTCTCAGCCAACCACCGGGAATCAGTATAGATCCTGAACCAAAATTTTGGACTTGCGGTCAACTCACCAAAAACGAGTTGAAAAATGGAGCTCAGGGGCACAGCAATTCACAAACTGGCCGAGTAATAAAGGACAACTATCGTCCAAAAATCTGTTGAGGGAAGGCAACGAGGCGGACTTGAAAGCGAGGCAGAATAGCAGGAAACAGATTTCAAGAGGTACGTTGGAATCGCCTTTAAAGCACAGGAAGAGGGGCACAACTTCGACAATGATACACTTGGCCAAAAAGGGCATATGCGTTTTCTCCTGAATATATTCAGGAGAAAACGCATAAGTCCTTTTTGGCCAAGCAAGCAAGCGGGCAATGCAAATCTGCACTACAAAGAAGTATCACTTCCCACCGGTCAAAAGGGACATCCACAAAATGTGTAAAAACCAGAAAGGCAAGACAGGCCCTGGAGAACAGGGAGCCTTGTTATGCTGATGGGCAGGATGTAAATTGCCAACTGCCTCTCTGGAGGAGTGCATTGTGTTCCCTAAAACAAGTAAACAACAGAGCTACAGAGCCAAGGGCACTTCCAGTCTAGGGAATATACCTTGGGAAAACTGAAAATCAAAAAGACACAGCCACCCCAAAATTTAGGGCTGCACTGCTTACAAGGACCTCAACTTGGGTACACCTTAAATATCCCAGGAAATATAAAAATGGTTCAAAAAATTGTGGTACTTACGTACGATGGAATATCCCTCAGCCATGAAATCAATGTCATAAGACCAGTAGCAGCAAAATGGGTGGATTCAGGTACGATGATTCTAAGTGAAATAAGTCACACAGAAAAAGAAACTTATCATAAGATATCACTTATGAAGATCCTGTAAACATGGCTACACTTGAACTGAGTTAGGAAAGAGAACAGTGTCTCACATTTAGAAAACACTCTTATGCCTGCTTAAGGGGGAAGGAGAGGTGGGGTGATGCATAAAACCAGAGTTTGATATAAGCACAGGTACCGTTCCAAAAACCAACTATGGAATAGACAAGACCTACACCTTCCTCAGTGAAAGGGAATCAAAACCCCATATTTCCCGCAGAGGAATATATCTGACTAGTAAGAATCTTAAAACCTATGTATTGATATGTCTCCGTAAGGGAATCAAGTGTGTCTAGACTGGGAAAAATATGGCAGCGAGAATCAGCTCAAACCCACTATAAAAAGAAATTTCAAAAATAAAATAAAAAAACTGGGAAATTCTTTACAATTCCTTCAGGGTCTCTGATGAAACCTGAAATGACCCTATCTACAATGACAGCTGTATGTGGCATAAGGCTGGACACCTGGGACTGAGAGGATTGGTGAGATTGGGTGAGCAAATGCAGACCCTTTAAAGCAATAATGCATGGCACACATTCCATGGGTCCCAACTCTCCAGGTTGAAGGGAATATTATTACAGATATAACATGTACGGGAATCCTAGAGAACGGACACACTGTGAATACGAAAGGTTTCTAAAACTCAACGAATAGTCCCTCTCCTGGTGCTCCGGTTTGACTTTCCATCTGCTTTATTATCAACCTCCCAACTTGGAGAGACAGCCCCTTTAACCTCCTGGTTTGCACAGGTTGCCAATATGGCAGAGGACGAAAGGGAAGAGGGAGAACCAATGAGAGAGTAGCTGTTAGGTATTTGGACGGGCACATATCACTGTAATTTCCCAGCAGGAAGAAGAATTAACCAAAGTCTCAGCCACCCACCGGGAATCAGTATAGATCCTGAACCAAAATTTTGAACTTGCGGTCAGCTCACCAAAAACGAGTTGAAAAATGGAGCTCAGGGGCACAGCAATTCACAAACTGGCCAAGTAATAAAGGACAACTATCGTCCAAAAATCTGTTGAGGGAAGGCAAAGAGGCGGACTTGAAAGCGAGGGAGAATAGCAGGAAACAGATTTCAAGAGGTACGTTGGAATCGCCTTTAAAGCACAGGAAGAGGGGCACAACTTCGACAATGATGCACTTGGCCAAAAAGGGTGTATGCGTTTTCTCCTGAATATATTCAGGAGAAAACGCATACGCCCTTTTTGGCCAAGCAAGCAAGCGGGCAATGCAAATCTCCACTACAAAGAAGTATCACTTCCCACCGGTCAAAAGGGACATCCACAAAATGTGTAAAAACCAGAAAGGCAAGACTGGTACTGGAGAACAGGGAGCCTTGTTATGCTGATGGACGGGATGTAAATTGCCAACTGCCTCTCTGGAGGAGTGCATTGTGTTCCCTAAAACAAGTAAACAACAGAGCTACAGAGCCAAGGGCACTTCCAGTCTAGGGAATATACCTGGGAAAAACTGAAAATCAATAAGACAGAGCCACCCCAAAATTCTGGGCAGCACTGCTTACAAGGACCTCAACTTGGGTACACCTTAAATATCCCAGGAAATATAAAAATGGTTCAAAAAATTGTGGTACTTACGTACGATGGAATATCCCTCAGCCATGAAATCAATGTCATAAGACCAGTAGCAGCAAAATGGGTGGATTCAGGTACGATGATTCTAAGTGAAATAAGTCACACAGAAAAAGAAACTTATCATAAGTTATCACTTATGAAGATCCTGTAAACATGGCTACACTTGAACTGAGTTAGGAAAGAGAACAGTGTCTCACATTTAGAAAACACTCTTATGCCTGCTTAAGGGGGAAGGAGAGGTGGGGTGATGCATAAAACCAGAGTTTGATATAAGCACAGGTACCGTTCCAAAAACCAACTATGGAATAGACAAGACCTACACCTTCCTCAGTGAAAGGGACTCAAAACCCCATATTTCCCGCAGAGGAATATATCTGACTAGTAAGAATCTTAAAACCTATGTATTGATATGTCTCCGTAAGGGAATCAAGTGTGTCTAGAATGGCATAAATATGGCAGCGAGAATCAGCTCAAACCCACTATAAAAAGGAATTTCAAAAATAAAACAAAAAAACTGGGAAATTCTTTACAATTCCTTCAGGGTCTCTGATGAAACCTGAAATGACCCTATCTACAATGACAGCTGGATGTGGCATAAGGCTGGACACTTGGGACTGAGAGGATTGGTGAGACTGGGTGAGCAAATGCAGACCCTTTAAAGCAATAATGCATGGCACACATTCCATGGGTCCCAACTCTCCAGGTTGAAGGGAATATTACTACAGATATAACATGTACGGGAATCCTAGAGAACGGACACACTGTGAATACGAAAGATTTCTAAAACTCAACGAATAGTCCCTCTCCTGGTGCTCCGGTTTGACTTTCCATCTGCTTTATTATCAACCTCCCAACTTGGAGAGACAGCCCCTTTAACCTCCTGGTTCGCACAGGTTGCCAATTTGGCAGAGGATGAAAGGGAAGAGGGAGAACCAATGAGAGAGTAGCTGTTAGGAATTTGGACGGGCACATATCACTGTAATTTCCCGGCAAGAAGAAGAATTAACCAAAGTCTCAGCCAACCACCGGGAATCAGTATAGATCCTGAACCAAAATTTTGGACTTGCGGTCAGCTCACCAAAAACGAGTTGAAAAATGGAGCTCAGGGGCACAGCAATTCACAAACTGGCCGAGTAATAAAGGACAACTATCGTCCAAAAATCTGTTGAGGGAAGGCAACGAGGCGGACTTGAAAGCGAGGCAGAATAGCAGGAAACAGATTTCAAGAGGTACGTTGGAATCGCCTTTAAAGCACAGGAAGAGGGGCACAACTTCGACAATGATACACTTGGCCAAAAAGGGCATATGCGTTTTCTCCTGAATATATTCAGGAGAAAACGCATAAGTCCTTTTTGGCCAAGCAAGCAAGCGGGCAATGCAAATCTGCACTACAAAGAAGTATCACTTCCCACCGGTCAAAAGGGACATCCACAAAATGTGTAAAAACCAGAAAGGCAAGACAGGCCCTGGAGAACAGGGAGCCTTGTTATGCTGATGGGCAGGATGTAAATTGCCAACTGCCTCTCTGGAGGAGTGCATTGTGTTCCCTAAAACAAGTAAACAACAGAGCTACAGAGCCAAGGGCACTTCCAGTCTAGGGAATATACCTTGGGAAAACTGAAAATCAAAAAGACACAGCCACCCCAAAATTTAGGGCTGCACTGCTTACAAGGACCTCAACTTGGGTACACCTTAAATATCCCAGGAAATATAAAAATGGTTCAAAAAATTGTGGTACTTACGTACGATGGAATATCCCTCAGCCATGAAATCAATGTCATAAGACCAGTAGCAGCAAAATGGGTGGATTCAGGTACGATGATTCTAAGTGAAATAAGTCACACAGAAAAAGAAACTTATCATAAGATATCACTTATGAAGATCCTGTAAACATGGCTACACTTGAACTGAGTTAGGAAAGAGAACAGTGTCTCACATTTAGAAAACACTCTTATGCCTGCTTAAGGGGGAAGGAGAGGTGGGGTGATGCATAAAACCAGAGTTTGATATAAGCACAGGTACCGTTCCAAAAACCAACTATGGAATAGACAAGACCTACACCTTCCTCAGTGAAAGGGAATCAAAACCCCATATTTCCCGCAGAGGAATATATCTGACTAGTAAGAATCTTAAAACCTATGTATTGATATGTCTCCGTAAGGGAATCAAGTGTGTCTAGACTGGGAAAAATATGGCAGCGAGAATCAGCTCAAACCCACTATAAAAAGAAATTTCAAAAATAAAATAAAAAAACTGGGAAATTCTTTACAATTCCTTCAGGGTCTCTGATGAAACCTGAAATGACCCTATCTACAATGACAGCTGTATGTGGCATAAGGCTGGACACCTGGGACTGAGAGGATTGGTGAGATTGGGTGAGCAAATGCAGACCCTTTAAAGCAATAATGCATGGCACACATTCCATGGGTCCCAACTCTCCAGGTTGAAGGGAATATTATTACAGATATAACATGTACGGGAATCCTAGAGAACGGACACACTGTGAATACGAAAGGTTTCTAAAACTCAACGAATAGTCCCTCTCCTGGTGCTCCGGTTTGACTTTCCATCTGCTTTATTATCAACCTCCCAACTTGGAGAGACAGCCCCTTTAACCTCCTGGTTCGCACAGGTTGCCAATTTGGCAGAGGATGAAAGGGAAGAGGGAGAACCAATGAGAGAGTAGCTGTTAGGAATTTGGACGGGCACATATCACTGTAATTTCCCGGCAGGAAGAAGAATTAACCAAAGTCTCAGCCACCCACCGGGAATCAGTATAGATCCTGAACCAAAATTTTGGACTTGCGGTCAGCTCACCAAAAACGAGTTGAAAAATGGAGCTCAGGGGCACAGCAATTCACAAACTGGCCGAGTAATAAAGGACAACTATCGTCCAAAAATCTGTTGAGGGAAGGCAACGAGGCGGACTTGAAAGCGAGGCAGAATAGCAGGAAACAGATTTCAAGAGGTACGTTGGAATCGCCTTTAAAGCACAGGAAGAGGGGCACAACTTCGACAATGATACACTTGGCCAAAAAGGGCATATGCGTTTTCTCCTGAATATATTCAGGAGAAAACGCATAAGTCCTTTTTGGCCAAGCAAGCAAGCGGGCAATGCAAATCTGCACTACAAAGAAGTATCACTTCCCACCGGTCAAAAGGGACATCCACAAAATGTGTAAAAACCAGAAAGGCAAGACAGGCCCTGGAGAACAGGGAGCCTTGTTATGCTGATGGGCAGGATGTAAATTGCCAACTGCCTCTCTGGAGGAGTGCATTGTGTTCCCTAAAACAAGTAAACAACAGAGCTACAGAGCCAAGGGCACTTCCAGTCTAGGGAATATACCTTGGGAAAACTGAAAATCAAAAAGACACAGCCACCCCAAAATTTAGGGCTGCACTGCTTACAAGGACCTCAACTTGGGTACACCTTAAATATCCCAGGAAATATAAAAATGGTTCAAAAAATTGTGGTACTTACGTACGATGGAATATCCCTCAGCCATGAAATCAATGTCATAAGACCAGTAGCAGCAAAATGGGTGGATTCAGGTACGATGATTCTAAGTGAAATAAGTCACACAGAAAAAGAAACTTATCATAAGATATCACTTATGAAGATCCTGTAAACATGGCTACACTTGAACTGAGTTAGGAAAGAGAACAGTGTCTCACATTTAGAAAACACTCTTATGCCTGCTTAAGGGGGAAGGAGAGGTGGGGTGATGCATAAAACCAGAGTTTGATATAAGCACAGGTACCGTTCCAAAAACCAACTATGGAATAGACAAGACCTACACCTTCCTCAGTGAAAGGGAATCAAAACCCCATATTTCCCGCAGAGGAATATATCTGACTAGTAAGAATCTTAAAACCTATGTATTGATATGTCTCCGTAAGGGAATCAAGTGTGTCTAGACTGGGAAAAATATGGCAGCGAGAATCAGCTCAAACCCACTATAAAAATAAATTTCAAAAATAAAATAAAAAAACTGGGAAATTCTTTACAATTCCTTCAGGGTCTCTGATGAAACCTGAAATGACCCTATCTACAATGACAGCTGTATGTGGCATAAGGCTGGACACCTGGGACTGAGAGGATTGGTGAGATTGGGTGAGCAAATGCAGACCCTTTAAAGCAATAATGCATGGCACACATTCCATGGGTCCCAACTCTCCAGGTTGAAGGGAATATTATTACAGATATAACATGTACGGGAATCCTAGAGAACGGACACACTGTGAATACGAAAGGTTTCTAAAACTCAACGAATAGTCCCTCTCCTGGTGCTCCGGTTTGACTTTCCATCTGCTTTATTATCAACCTCCCAACTTGGAGAGACAGCCCCTTTAACCTCCTGGTTTGCACAGGTTGCCAATATGGCAGAGGACGAAAGGGAAGAGGGAGAACCAATGAGAGAGTAGCTGTTAGGTATTTGGACGGGCACATATCACTGTAATTTCCCAGCAGGAAGAAGAATTAACCAAAGTCTCAGCCACCCACCGGGAATCAGTATAGATCCTGAACCAAAATTTTGAACTTGCGGTCAGCTCACCAAAAACGAGTTGAAAAATGGAGCTCAGGGGCACAGCAATTCACAAACTGGCCAAGTAATAAAGGACAACTATCGTCCAAAAATCTGTTGAGGGAAGGCAACGAGGCGGACTTGAAAGCGAGGCAGAATAGCAGGAAACAGATTTCAAGAGGTACGTTGGAATCGCCTTTAAAGCACAGGAAGAGGGGCACAACTTCGACAATGATGCACTTGGCCAAAAAGGGCGTATGCGTTTTCTCCTGAATATATTCAGGAGAAAACGCATACGCCCTTTTTGGCCAAGCAAGCAAGCGGGCAATGCAAATCTGCACTACAAAGAAGTATCACTTCCCACCGGTCAAAAGGGACATCCACAAAATGTGTAAAAACCAGAAAGGCAAGACAGGCCCTGGAGAACAGGGTGCCTTGTTATGCTGATGGGCGGGATGTAAATTGCCAACTGCCTCTCTGGAGGAGTGCATTGTGTTCCCTAAAACAAGTAAACAACAGAGCTACAGAGCCAAGGGCACTTCCAGTCTAGGGAATATACCTTGGGAAAACTGAAAATCAAAAAGACACAGCCACCCCAAAATTTAGGGCTGCACTGCTTACAAGGACCTCAACTTGGGTACACCTTAAATATCCCAGGAAATATAAAAATGGTTCAAAAAATTGTGGTACTTACGTACGATGGAATATCCCTCAGCCATGAAATCAATGTCATAAGACCAGTAGCAGCAAAATGGGTGGATTCAGGTACGATGATTCTAAGTGAAATAAGTCACACAGAAAAAGAAACTTATCATAAGATATCACTTATGAAGATCCTGTAAACATGGCTACACTTGAACTGAGTTAGGAAAGAGAACAGTGTCTCACATTTAGAAAACACTCTTATGCCTGCTTAAGGGGGAAGGAGAGGTGGGGTGATGCATAAAACCAGAGTTTGATATAAGCACAGGTACCGTTCCAAAAACCAACTATGGAATAGACAAGACCTACACCTTCCTCAGTGAAAGGGACTCAAAACCCCATATTTCCCGCAGAGGAATATATCTGACTAGTAAGAATCTTAAAACCTATGTATTGATATGTCTCCGTAAGGGAATCAAGTGTGTCTAGAATGGCATAAATATGGCAGCGAGAATCAGCTCAAACCCACTATAAAAAGGAATTTCAAAAATAAAACAAAAAAACTGGGAAATTCTTTACAATTCCTTCAGGGTCTCTGATGAAACCTGAAATGACCCTATCTACAATGACAGCTGGATGTGGCATAAGGCTGGACACTTGGGACTGAGAGGATTGGTGAGACTGGGTGAGCAAATGCAGACCCTTTAAAGCAATAATGCATGGCACACATTCCATGGGTCCCAACTCTCCAGGTTGAAGGGAATATTACTACAGATATAACATGTACGGGAATCCTAGAGAACGGACACACTGTGAATACGAAAGATTTCTAAAACTCAACGAATAGTCCCTCTCCTGGTGCTCCGGTTTGACTTTCCATCTGCTTTATTATCAACCTCCCAACTTGGAGAGACAGCCCCTTTAACCTCCTGGTTCGCACAGGTTGCCAATTTGGCAGAGGATGAAAGGGAAGAGGGAGAACCAATGAGAGAGTAGCTGTTAGGAATTTGGACGGGCACATATCACTGTAATTTCCCGGCAAGAAGAAGAATTAACCAAAGTCTCAGCCAACCACCGGGAATCAGTATAGATCCTGAACCAAAATTTTGGACTTGCGGTCAGCTCACCAAAAACGAGTTGAAAAATGGAGCTCAGGGGCACAGCAATTCACAAACTGGCCGAGTAATAAAGGACAACTATCGTCCAAAAATCTGTTGAGGGAAGGCAACGAGGCGGACTTGAAAGCGAGGCAGAATAGCAGGAAACAGATTTCAAGAGGTACGTTGGAATCGCCTTTAAAGCACAGGAAGAGGGGCACAACTTCGACAATGATACACTTGGCCAAAAAGGGCATATGCGTTTTCTCCTGAATATATTCAGGAGAAAACGCATAAGTCCTTTTTGGCCAAGCAAGCAAGCGGGCAATGCAAATCTGCACTACAAAGAAGTATCACTTCCCACCGGTCAAAAGGGACATCCACAAAATGTGTAAAAACCAGAAAGGCAAGACAGGCCCTGGAGAACAGGGAGCCTTGTTATGCTGATGGGCAGGATGTAAATTGCCAACTGCCTCTCTGGAGGAGTGCATTGTGTTCCCTAAAACAAGTAAACAACAGAGCTACAGAGCCAAGGGCACTTCCAGTCTAGGGAATATACCTTGGGAAAACTGAAAATCAAAAAGACACAGCCACCCCAAAATTTAGGGCTGCACTGCTTACAAGGACCTCAACTTGGGTACACCTTAAATATCCCAGGAAATATAAAAATGGTTCAAAAAATTGTGGTACTTACGTACGATGGAATATCCCTCAGCCATGAAATCAATGTCATAAGACCAGTAGCAGCAAAATGGGTGGATTCAGGTACGATGATTCTAAGTGAAATAAGTCACACAGAAAAAGAAACTTATCATAAGATATCACTTATGAAGATCCTGTAAACATGGCTACACTTGAACTGAGTTAGGAAAGAGAACAGTGTCTCACATTTAGAAAACACTCTTATGCCTGCTTAAGGGGGAAGGAGAGGTGGGGTGATGCATAAAACCAGAGTTTGATATAAGCACAGGTACCGTTCCAAAAACCAACTATGGAATAGACAAGACCTACACCTTCCTCAGTGAAAGGGAATCAAAACCCCATATTTCCCGCAGAGGAATATATCTGACTAGTAAGAATCTTAAAACCTATGTATTGATATGTCTCCGTAAGGGAATCAAGTGTGTCTAGACTGGGAAAAATATGGCAGCGAGAATCAGCTCAAACCCACTATAAAAAGAAATTTCAAAAATAAAATAAAAAAACTGGGAAATTCTTTACAATTCCTTCAGGGTCTCTGATGAAACCTGAAATGACCCTATCTACAATGACAGCTGTATGTGGCATAAGGCTGGACACCTGGGACTGAGAGGATTGGTGAGATTGGGTGAGCAAATGCAGACCCTTTAAAGCAATAATGCATGGCACACATTCCATGGGTCCCAACTCTCCAGGTTGAAGGGAATATTATTACAGATATAACATGTACGGGAATCCTAGAGAACGGACACACTGTGAATACGAAAGGTTTCTAAAACTCAACGAATAGTCCCTCTCCTGGTGCTCCGGTTTGACTTTCCATCTGCTTTATTATCAACCTCCCAACTTGGAGAGACAGCCCCTTTAACCTCCTGGTTTGCACAGGTTGCCAATATGGCAGAGGACGAAAGGGAAGAGGGAGAACCAATGAGAGAGTAGCTGTTAGGTATTTGGACGGGCACATATCACTGTAATTTCCCAGCAGGAAGAAGAATTAACCAAAGTCTCAGCCACCCACCGGGAATCAGTATAGATCCTGAACCAAAATTTTGAACTTGCGGTCAGCTCACCAAAAACGAGTTGAAAAATGGAGCTCAGGGGCACAGCAATTCACAAACTGGCCAAGTAATAAAGGACAACTATCGTCCAAAAATCTGTTGAGGGAAGGCAACGAGGCGGACTTGAAAGCGAGGCAGAATAGCAGGAAACAGATTTCAAGAGGTACGTTGGAATCGCCTTTAAAGCACAGGAAGAGGGGCACAACTTCGACAATGATGCACTTGGCCAAAAAGGGCGTATGCGTTTTCTCCTGAATATATTCAGGAGAAAACGCATACGCCCTTTTTGGCCAAGCAAGCAAGCGGGCAATGCAAATCTGCACTACAAAGAAGTATCACTTCCCACCGGTCAAAAGGGACATCCACAAAATGTGTAAAAACCAGAAAGGCAAGACAGGCCCTGGAGAACAGGGTGCCTTGTTATGCTGATGGGCGGGATGTAAATTGCCAACTGCCTCTCTGGAGGAGTGCATTGTGTTCCCTAAAACAAGTAAACAACAGAGCTACAGAGCCAAGGGCACTTCCAGTCTAGGGAATATACCTTGGGAAAACTGAAAATCAAAAAGACACAGCCACCCCAAAATTTAGGGCTGCACTGCTTACAAGGACCTCAACTTGGGTACACCTTAAATATCCCAGGAAATATAAAAATGGTTCAAAAAATTGTGGTACTTACGTACGATGGAATATCCCTCAGCCATGAAATCAATGTCATAAGACCAGTAGCAGCAAAATGGGTGGATTCAGGTACGATGATTCTAAGTGAAATAAGTCACACAGAAAAAGAAACTTATCATAAGATATCACTTATGAAGATCCTGTAAACATGGCTACACTTGAACTGAGTTAGGAAAGAGAACAGTGTCTCACATTTAGAAAACACTCTTATGCCTGCTTAAGGGGGAAGGAGAGGTGGGGTGATGCATAAAACCAGAGTTTGATATAAGCACAGGTACCGTTCCAAAAACCAACTATGGAATAGACAAGACCTACACCTTCCTCAGTGAAAGGGACTCAAAACCCCATATTTCCCGCAGAGGAATATATCTGACTAGTAAGAATCTTAAAACCTATGTATTGATATGTCTCCGTAAGGGAATCAAGTGTGTCTAGAATGGCATAAATATGGCAGCGAGAATCAGCTCAAACCCACTATAAAAAGGAATTTCAAAAATAAAACAAAAAAACTGGGAAATTCTTTACAATTCCTTCAGGGTCTCTGATGAAACCTGAAATGACCCTATCTACAATGACAGCTGGATGTGGCATAAGGCTGGACACTTGGGACTGAGAGGATTGGTGAGACTGGGTGAGCAAATGCAGACCCTTTAAAGCAATAATGCATGGCACACATTCCATGGGTCCCAACTCTCCAGGTTGAAGGGAATATTACTACAGATATAACATGTACGGGAATCCTAGAGAACGGACACACTGTGAATACGAAAGATTTCTAAAACTCAACGAATAGTCCCTCTCCTGGTGCTCCGGTTTGACTTTCCATCTGCTTTATTATCAACCTCCCAACTTGGAGAGACAGCCCCTTTAACCTCCTGGTTCGCACAGGTTGCCAATTTGGCAGAGGATGAAAGGGAAGAGGGAGAACCAATGAGAGAGTAGCTGTTAGGAATTTGGACGGGCACATATCACTGTAATTTCCCGGCAAGAAGAAGAATTAACCAAAGTCTCAGCCAACCACCGGGAATCAGTATAGATCCTGAACCAAAATTTTGGACTTGCGGTCAGCTCACCAAAAACGAGTTGAAAAATGGAGCTCAGGGGCACAGCAATTCACAAACTGGCCGAGTAATAAAGGACAACTATCGTCCAAAAATCTGTTGAGGGAAGGCAACGAGGCGGACTTGAAAGCGAGGCAGAATAGCAGGAAACAGATTTCAAGAGGTACGTTGGAATCGCCTTTAAAGCACAGGAAGAGGGGCACAACTTCGACAATGATACACTTGGCCAAAAAGGGCATATGCGTTTTCTCCTGAATATATTCAGGAGAAAACGCATAAGTCCTTTTTGGCCAAGCAAGCAAGCGGGCAATGCAAATCTGCACTACAAAGAAGTATCACTTCCCACCGGTCAAAAGGGACATCCACAAAATGTGTAAAAACCAGAAAGGCAAGACAGGCCCTGGAGAACAGGGAGCCTTGTTATGCTGATGGGCAGGATGTAAATTGCCAACTGCCTCTCTGGAGGAGTGCATTGTGTTCCCTAAAACAAGTAAACAACAGAGCTACAGAGCCAAGGGCACTTCCAGTCTAGGGAATATATCTTGGGAAAACTGAAAATCAAAAAGACACAGCCACCCCAAAATTTAGGGCTGCACTGCTTACAAGGACCTCAACTTGGGTACACCTTAAATATCCCAGGAAATATAAAAATGGTTCAAAAAATTGTGGTACTTACGTACGATGGAATATCCCTCAGCCATGAAATCAATGTCATAAGACCAGTAGCAGCAAAATGGGTGGATTCAGGTACGATGATTCTAAGTGAAATAAGTCACACAGAAAAAGAAACTTATCATAAGATATCACTTATGAAGATCCTGTAAACATGGCTACACTTGAACTGAGTTAGGAAAGAGAACAGTGTCTCACATTTAGAAAACACTCTTATGCCTGCTTAAGGGGGAAGGAGAGGTGGGGTGATGCATAAAACCAGAGTTTGATATAAGCACAGGTACCGTTCCAAAAACCAACTATGGAATAGACAAGACCTACACCTTCCTCAGTGAAAGGGACTCAAAACCCCATATTTCCCGCAGAGGAATATATCTGACTAGTAAGAATCTTAAAACCTATGTATTGATATGTCTCCGTAAGGGAATCAAGTGTGTCTAGACTGGGAAAAATATGGCAGCGAGAATCAGCTCAAACCCACTATAAAAAGAAATTTCAAAAATAAAATAAAAAAACTGGGAAATTCTTTACAATTCCTTCAGGGTCTCTGATGAAACCTGAAATGACCCTATCTACAATGACAGCTGTATGTGGCATAAGGCTGGACACCTGGGACTGAGAGGATTGGTGAGATTGGGTGAGCAAATGCAGACCCTTTAAAGCAATAATGCATGGCACACATTCCATGGGTCCCAACTCTCCAGGTTGAAGGGAATATTATTACAGATATAACATGTACGGGAATCCTAGAGAACGGACACACTGTGAATACGAAAGGTTTCTAAAACTCAACGAATAGTCCCTCTCCTGGTGCTCCGGTTTGACTTTCCATCTGCTTTATTATCAACCTCCCAACTTGGAGAGACAGCCCCTTTAACCTCCTGGTTTGCACAGGTTGCCAATATGGCAGAGGACGAAAGGGAAGAGGGAGAACCAATGAGAGAGTAGCTGTTAGGTATTTGGACGGGCACATATCACTGTAATTTCCCAGCAGGAAGAAGAATTAACCAAAGTCTCAGCCACCCACCGGGAATCAGTATAGATCCTGAACCAAAATTTTGAACTTGCGGTCAGCTCACCAAAAACGAGTTGAAAAATGGAGCTCAGGGGCACAGCAATTCACAAACTGGCCGAGTAATAAAGGACAACTATCGTCCAAAAATCTGTTGAGGGAAGGCAACGAGGCGGACTTGAAAGCGAGGCAGAATAGCAGGAAACAGATTTCAAGAGGTACGTTGGAATCGCCTTTAAAGCACAGGAAGAGGGGCACAACTTCGACAATGATACACTTGGCCAAAAAGGGCATATGCGTTTTCTCCTGAATATATTCAGGAGAAAACGCATAAGTCCTTTTTGGCCAAGCAAGCAAGCGGGCAATGCAAATCTGCACTACAAAGAAGTATCACTTCCCACCGGTCAAAAGGGACATCCACAAAATGTGTAAAAACCAGAAAGGCAAGACAGGCCCTGGAGAACAGGGAGCCTTGTTATGCTGATGGGCAGGATGTAAATTGCCAACTGCCTCTCTGGAGGAGTGCATTGTGTTCCCTAAAACAAGTAAACAACAGAGCTACAGAGCCAAGGGCACTTCCAGTCTAGGGAATATACCTTGGGAAAACTGAAAATCAAAAAGACACAGCCACCCCAAAATTTAGGGCTGCACTGCTTACAAGGACCTCAACTTGGGTACACCTTAAATATCCCAGGAAATATAAAAATGGTTCAAAAAATTGTGGTACTTACGTACGATGGAATATCCCTCAGCCATGAAATCAATGTCATAAGACCAGTAGCAGCAAAATGGGTGGATTCAGGTACGATGATTCTAAGTGAAATAAGTCACACAGAAAAAGAAACTTATCATAAGATATCACTTATGAAGATCCTGTAAACATGGCTACACTTGAACTGAGTTAGGAAAGAGAACAGTGTCTCACATTTAGAAAACACTCTTATGCCTGCTTAAGGGGGAAGGAGAGGTGGGGTGATGCATAAAACCAGAGTTTGATATAAGCACAGGTACCGTTCCAAAAACCAACTATGGAATAGACAAGACCTACACCTTCCTCAGTGAAAGGGAATCAAAACCCCATATTTCCCGCAGAGGAATATATCTGACTAGTAAGAATCTTAAAACCTATGTATTGATATGTCTCCGTAAGGGAATCAAGTGTGTCTAGACTGGGAAAAATATGGCAGCGAGAATCAGCTCAAACCCACTATAAAAAGAAATTTCAAAAATAAAATAAAAAAACTGGGAAATTCTTTACAATTCCTTCAGGGTCTCTGATGAAACCTGAAATGACCCTATCTACAATGACAGCTGTATGTGGCATAAGGCTGGACACCTGGGACTGAGAGGATTGGTGAGATTGGGTGAGCAAATGCAGACCCTTTAAAGCAATAATGCATGGCACACATTCCATGGGTCCCAACTCTCCAGGTTGAAGGGAATATTATTACAGATATAACATGTACGGGAATCCTAGAGAACGGACACACTGTGAATACGAAAGGTTTCTAAAACTCAACGAATAGTCCCTCTCCTGGTGCTCCGGTTTGACTTTCCATCTGCTTTATTATCAACCTCCCAACTTGGAGAGACAGCCCCTTTAACCTCCTGGTTTGCACAGGTTGCCAATATGGCAGAGGACGAAAGGGAAGAGGGAGAACCAATGAGAGAGTAGCTGTTAGGTATTTGGACGGGCACATATCACTGTAATTTCCCAGCAGGAAGAAGAATTAACCAAAGTCTCAGCCACCCACCGGGAATCAGTATAGATCCTGAACCAAAATTTTGAACTTGCGGTCAGCTCACCAAAAACGAGTTGAAAAATGGAGCTCAGGGGCACAGCAATTCACAAACTGGCCAAGTAATAAAGGACAACTATCGTCCAAAAATCTGTTGAGGGAAGGCAACGAGGCGGACTTGAAAGCGAGGCAGAATAGCAGGAAACAGATTTCAAGAGGTACGTTGGAATCGCCTTTAAAGCACAGGAAGAGGGGCACAACTTCGACAATGATGCACTTGGCCAAAAAGGGCGTATGCGTTTTCTCCTGAATATATTCAGGAGAAAACGCATACGCCCTTTTTGGCCAAGCAAGCAAGCGGGCAATGCAAATCTGCACTACAAAGAAGTATCACTTCCCACCGGTCAAAAGGGACATCCACAAAATGTGTAAAAACCAGAAAGGCAAGACAGGCCCTGGAGAACAGGGTGCCTTGTTATGCTGATGGGCGGGATGTAAATTGCCAACTGCCTCTCTGGAGGAGTGCATTGTGTTCCCTAAAACAAGTAAACAACAGAGCTACAGAGCCAAGGGCACTTCCAGTCTAGGGAATATACCTTGGGAAAACTGAAAATCAAAAAGACACAGCCACCCCAAAATTTAGGGCTGCACTGCTTACAAGGACCTCAACTTGGGTACACCTTAAATATCCCAGGAAATATAAAAATGGTTCAAAAAATTGTGGTACTTACGTACGATGGAATATCCCTCAGCCATGAAATCAATGTCATAAGACCAGTAGCAGCAAAATGGGTGGATTCAGGTACGATGATACTAAGTGAAATAAGTCACACAGAAAAAGAAACTTATCATAAGATATCACTTATGAAGATCCTGTAAACATGGCTACACTTGAACTGAGTTAGGAAAGAGAACAGTGTCTCACATTTAGAAAACACTCTTATGCCTGCTTAAGGGGGAAGGAGAGGTGGGGTGATGCATAAAACCAGAGTTTGATATAAGCACAGGTACCGTTCCAAAAACCAACTATGGAATAGACAAGACCTACACCTTCCTCAGTGAAAGGGACTCAAAACCCCATATTTCCCGCAGAGGAATATATCTGACTAGTAAGAATCTTAAAACCTATGTATTGATATGTCTCCGTAAGGGAATCAAGTGTGTCTAGAATGGCATAAATATGGCAGCGAGAATCAGCTCAAACCCACTATAAAAAGGAATTTCAAAAATAAAACAAAAAAACTGGGAAATTCTTTACAATTCCTTCAGGGTCTCTGATGAAACCTGAAATGACCCTATCTACAATGACAGCTGGATGTGGCATAAGGCTGGACACTTGGGACTGAGAGGATTGGTGAGACTGGGTGAGCAAATGCAGACCCTTTAAAGCAATAATGCATGGCACACATTCCATGGGTCCCAACTCTCCAGGTTGAAGGGAATATTACTACAGATATAACATGTACGGGAATCCTAGAGAACGGACACACTGTGAATACGAAAGATTTCTAAAACTCAACGAATAGTCCCTCTCCTGGTGCTCCGGTTTGACTTTCCATCTGCTTTATTATCAACCTCCCAACTTGGAGAGACAGCCCCTTTAACCTCCTGGTTCGCACAGGTTGCCAATTTGGCAGAGGATGAAAGGGAAGAGGGAGAACCAATGAGAGAGTAGCTGTTAGGAATTTGGACGGGCACATATCACTGTAATTTCCCGGCAAGAAGAAGAATTAACCAAAGTCTCAGCCAACCACCGGGAATCAGTATAGATCCTGAACCAAAATTTTGGACTTGCGGTCAGCTCACCAAAAACGAGTTGAAAAATGGAGCTCAGGGGCACAGCAATTCACAAACTGGCCGAGTAATAAAGGACAACTATCGTCCAAAAATCTGTTGAGGGAAGGCAACGAGGCGGACTTGAAAGCGAGGCAGAATAGCAGGAAACAGATTTCAAGAGGTACGTTGGAATCGCCTTTAAAGCACAGGAAGAGGGGCACAACTTCGACAATGATACACTTGGCCAAAAAGGGCATATGCGTTTTCTCCTGAATATATTCAGGAGAAAACGCATAAGTCCTTTTTGGCCAAGCAAGCAAGCGGGCAATGCAAATCTGCACTACAAAGAAGTATCACTTCCCACCGGTCAAAAGGGACATCCACAAAATGTGTAAAAACCAGAAAGGCAAGACAGGCCCTGGAGAACAGGGAGCCTTGTTATGCTGATGGGCAGGATGTAAATTGCCAACTGCCTCTCTGGAGGAGTGCATTGTGTTCCCTAAAACAAGTAAACAACAGAGCTACAGAGCCAAGGGCACTTCCAGTCTAGGGAATATACCTTGGGAAAACTGAAAATCAAAAAGACACAGCCACCCCAAAATTTAGGGCTGCACTGCTTACAAGGACCTCAACTTGGGTACACCTTAAATATCCCAGGAAATATAAAAATGGTTCAAAAAATTGTGGTACTTACGTACGATGGAATATCCCTCAGCCATGAAATCAATGTCATAAGACCAGTAGCAGCAAAATGGGTGGATTCAGGTACGATGATTCTAAGTGAAATAAGTCACACAGAAAAAGAAACTTATCATAAGATATCACTTATGAAGATCCTGTAAACATGGCTACACTTGAACTGAGTTAGGAAAGAGAACAGTGTCTCACATTTAGAAAACACTCTTATGCCTGCTTAAGGGGGAAGGAGAGGTGGGGTGATGCATAAAACCAGAGTTTGATATAAGCACAGGTACCGTTCCAAAAACCAACTATGGAATAGACAAGACCTACACCTTCCTCAGTGAAAGGGAATCAAAACCCCATATTTCCCGCAGAGGAATATATCTGACTAGTAAGAATCTTAAAACCTATGTATTGATATGTCTCCGTAAGGGAATCAAGTGTGTCTAGACTGGGAAAAATATGGCAGCGAGAATCAGCTCAAACCCACTATAAAAAGAAATTTCAAAAATAAAATAAAAAAACTGGGAAATTCTTTACAATTCCTTCAGGGTCTCTGATGAAACCTGAAATGACCCTATCTACAATGACAGCTGTATGTGGCATAAGGCTGGACACCTGGGACTGAGAGGATTGGTGAGATTGGGTGAGCAAATGCAGACCCTTTAAAGCAATAATGCATGGCACACATTCCATGGGTCCCAACTCTCCAGGTTGAAGGGAATATTATTACAGATATAACATGTACGGGAATCCTAGAGAACGGACACACTGTGAATACGAAAGGTTTCTAAAACTCAACGAATAGTCCCTCTCCTGGTGCTCCGGTTTGACTTTCCATCTGCTTTATTATCAACCTCCCAACTTGGAGAGACAGCCCCTTTAACCTCCTGGTTTGCACAGGTTGCCAATATGGCAGAGGACGAAAGGGAAGAGGGAGAACCAATGAGAGAGTAGCTGTTAGGTATTTGGACGGGCACATATCACTGTAATTTCCCAGCAGGAAGAAGAATTAACCAAAGTCTCAGCCACCCACCGGGAATCAGTATAGATCCTGAACCAAAATTTTGAACTTGCGGTCAGCTCACCAAAAACGAGTTGAAAAATGGAGCTCAGGGGCACAGCAATTCACAAACTGGCCAAGTAATAAAGGACAACTATCGTCCAAAAATCTGTTGAGGGAAGGCAACGAGGCGGACTTGAAAGCGAGGCAGAATAGCAGGAAACAGATTTCAAGAGGTACGTTGGAATCGCCTTTAAAGCACAGGAAGAGGGGCACAACTTCGACAATGATGCACTTGGCCAAAAAGGGCGTATGCGTTTTCTCCTGAATATATTCAGGAGAAAACGCATACGCCCTTTTTGGCCAAGCAAGCAAGCGGGCAATGCAAATCTGCACTACAAAGAAGTATCACTTCCCACCGGTCAAAAGGGACATCCACAAAATGTGTAAAAACCAGAAAGGCAAGACAGGCCCTGGAGAACAGGGTGCCTTGTTATGCTGATGGGCGGGATGTAAATTGCCAACTGCCTCTCTGGAGGAGTGCATTGTGTTCCCTAAAACAAGTAAACAACAGAGCTACAGAGCCAAGGGCACTTCCAGTCTAGGGAATATACCTTGGGAAAACTGAAAATCAAAAAGACACAGCCACCCCAAAATTTAGGGCTGCACTGCTTACAAGGACCTCAACTTGGGTACACCTTAAATATCCCAGGAAATATAAAAATGGTTCAAAAAATTGTGGTACTTACGTACGATGGAATATCCCTCAGCCATGAAATCAATGTCATAAGACCAGTAGCAGCAAAATGGGTGGATTCAGGTACGATGATTCTAAGTGAAATAAGTCACACAGAAAAAGAAACTTATCATAAGATATCACTTATGAAGATCCTGTAAACATGGCTACACTTGAACTGAGTTAGGAAAGAGAACAGTGTCTCACATTTAGAAAACACTCTTATGCCTGCTTAAGGGGGAAGGAGAGGTGGGGTGATGCATAAAACCAGAGTTTGATATAAGCACAGGTACCGTTCCAAAAACCAACTATGGAATAGACAAGACCTACACCTTCCTCAGTGAAAGGGACTCAAAACCCCATATTTCCCGCAGAGGAATATATCTGACTAGTAAGAATCTTAAAACCTATGTATTGATATGTCTCCGTAAGGGAATCAAGTGTGTCTAGAATGGCATAAATATGGCAGCGAGAATCAGCTCAAACCCACTATAAAAAGGAATTTCAAAAATAAAACAAAAAAACTGGGAAATTCTTTACAATTCCTTCAGGGTCTCTGATGAAACCTGAAATGACCCTATCTACAATGACAGCTGGATGTGGCATAAGGCTGGACACTTGGGACTGAGAGGATTGGTGAGACTGGGTGAGCAAATGCAGACCCTTTAAAGCAATAATGCATGGCACACATTCCATGGGTCCCAACTCTCCAGGTTGAAGGGAATATTACTACAGATATAACATGTACGGGAATCCTAGAGAACGGACACACTGTGAATACGAAAGATTTCTAAAACTCAACGAATAGTCCCTCTCCTGGTGCTCCGGTTTGACTTTCCATCTGCTTTATTATCAACCTCCCAACTTGGAGAGACAGCCCCTTTAACCTCCTGGTTCGCACAGGTTGCCAATTTGGCAGAGGATGAAAGGGAAGAGGGAGAACCAATGAGAGAGTAGCTGTTAGGAATTTGGACGGGCACATATCACTGTAATTTCCCGGCAAGAAGAAGAATTAACCAAAGTCTCAGCCAACCACCGGGAATCAGTATAGATCCTGAACCAAAATTTTGGACTTGCGGTCAGCTCACCAAAAACGAGTTGAAAAATGGAGCTCAGGGGCACAGCAATTCACAAACTGGCCGAGTAATAAAGGACAACTATCGTCCAAAAATCTGTTGAGGGAAGGCAACGAGGCGGACTTGAAAGCGAGGCAGAATAGCAGGAAACAGATTTCAAGAGGTACGTTGGAATCGCCTTTAAAGCACAGGAAGAGGGGCACAACTTCGACAATGATACACTTGGCCAAAAAGGGCATATGCGTTTTCTCCTGAATATATTCAGGAGAAAACGCATAAGTCCTTTTTGGCCAAGCAAGCAAGCGGGCAATGCAAATCTGCACTACAAAGAAGTATCACTTCCCACCGGTCAAAAGGGACATCCACAAAATGTGTAAAAACCAGAAAGGCAAGACAGGCCCTGGAGAACAGGGAGCCTTGTTATGCTGATGGGCAGGATGTAAATTGCCAACTGCCTCTCTGGAGGAGTGCATTGTGTTCCCTAAAACAAGTAAACAACAGAGCTACAGAGCCAAGGGCACTTCCAGTCTAGGGAATATACCTTGGGAAAACTGAAAATCAAAAAGACACAGCCACCCCAAAATTTAGGGCTGCACTGCTTACAAGGACCTCAACTTGGGTACACCTTAAATATCCCAGGAAATATAAAAATGGTTCAAAAAATTGTGGTACTTACGTACGATGGAATATCCCTCAGCCATGAAATCAATGTCATAAGACCAGTAGCAGCAAAATGGGTGGATTCAGGTACGATGATTCTAAGTGAAATAAGTCACACAGAAAAAGAAACTTATCATAAGATATCACTTATGAAGATCCTGTAAACATGGCTACACTTGAACTGAGTTAGGAAAGAGAACAGTGTCTCACATTTAGAAAACACTCTTATGCCTGCTTAAGGGGGAAGGAGAGGTGGGGTGATGCATAAAACCAGAGTTTGATATAAGCACAGGTACCGTTCCAAAAACCAACTATGGAATAGACAAGACCTACACCTTCCTCAGTGAAAGGGAATCAAAACCCCATATTTCCCGCAGAGGAATATATCTGACTAGTAAGAATCTTAAAACCTATGTATTGATATGTCTCCGTAAGGGAATCAAGTGTGTCTAGACTGGGAAAAATATGGCAGCGAGAATCAGCTCAAACCCACTATAAAAAGAAATTTCAAAAATAAAATAAAAAAACTGGGAAATTCTTTACAATTCCTTCAGGGTCTCTGATGAAACCTGAAATGACCCTATCTACAATGACAGCTGTATGTGGCATAAGGCTGGACACCTGGGACTGAGAGGATTGGTGAGATTGGGTGAGCAAATGCAGACCCTTTAAAGCAATAATGCATGGCACACATTCCATGGGTCCCAACTCTCCAGGTTGAAGGGAATATTATTACAGATATAACATGTACGGGAATCCTAGAGAACGGACACACTGTGAATACGAAAGGTTTCTAAAACTCAACGAATAGTCCCTCTCCTGGTGCTCCGGTTTGACTTTCCATCTGCTTTATTATCAACCTCCCAACTTGGAGAGACAGCCCCTTTAACCTCCTGGTTTGCACAGGTTGCCAATATGGCAGAGGACGAAAGGGAAGAGGGAGAACCAATGAGAGAGTAGCTGTTAGGTATTTGGACGGGCACATATCACTGTAATTTCCCAGCAGGAAGAAGAATTAACCAAAGTCTCAGCCACCCACCGGGAATCAGTATAGATCCTGAACCAAAATTTTGAACTTGCGGTCAGCTCACCAAAAACGAGTTGAAAAATGGAGCTCAGGGGCACAGCAATTCACAAACTGGCCAAGTAATAAAGGACAACTATCGTCCAAAAATCTGTTGAGGGAAGGCAACGAGGCGGACTTGAAAGCGAGGCAGAATAGCAGGAAACAGATTTCAAGAGGTACGTTGGAATCGCCTTTAAAGCACAGGAAGAGGGGCACAACTTCGACAATGATGCACTTGGCCAAAAAGGGCGTATGCGTTTTCTCCTGAATATATTCAGGAGAAAACGCATACGCCCTTTTTGGCCAAGCAAGCAAGCGGGCAATGCAAATCTGCACTACAAAGAAGTATCACTTCCCACCGGTCAAAAGGGACATCCACAAAATGTGTAAAAACCAGAAAGGCTAGACAGGCCCTGGAGAACAGGGTGCCTTGTTATGCTGATGGGCGGGATGTAAATTGCCAACTGCCTCTCTGGAGGAGTGCATTGTGTTCCCTAAAACAAGTAAACAACAGAGCTACAGAGCCAAGGGCACTTCCAGTCTAGGGAATATACCTTGGGAAAACTGAAAATCAAAAAGACACAGCCACCCCAAAATTTAGGGCTGCACTGCTTACAAGGACCTCAACTTGGGTACACCTTAAATATCCCAGGAAATATAAAAATGGTTCAAAAAATTGTGGTACTTACGTACGATGGAATATCCCTCAGCCATGAAATCAATGTCATAAGACCAGTAGCAGCAAAATGGGTGGATTCAGGTACGATGATTCTAAGTGAAATAAGTCACACAGAAAAAGAAACTTATCATAAGATATCACTTATGAAGATCCTGTAAACATGGCTACACTTGAACTGAGTTAGGAAAGAGAACAGTGTCTCACATTTAGAAAACACTCTTATGCCTGCTTAAGGGGGAAGGAGAGGTGGGGTGATGCATAAAACCAGAGTTTGATATAAGCACAGGTACCGTTCCAAAAACCAACTATGGAATAGACAAGACCTACACCTTCCTCAGTGAAAGGGACTCAAAACCCCATATTTCCCGCAGAGGAATATATCTGACTAGTAAGAACCTTAAAACCTATGTATTGATATGTCTCCGTAAGGGAATCCAGTGTGTCTAGACTGGCAGAAACATGGCAGCGAGAATCAGCTCAAACCCACTATAAAAAGGAATTTCAAAAACAAAACAAAAAAACTGGGAAATTCTTTACAATTCCTTCAGGGTCTCTGATGAAACCTGGAATGACCCTATCTACAACGACAGCTGGATGTGGCATAAGGCTGGACACTTGGGACTGAGAGGATTGGTGAGATTGGGTGAACAAATGCAGACCCTTTAAAGCAATAATGCATGGCACCCATTCCATGGGTCCCAACTCTCCAGGTTGAAGGGAATATTACTACAGTTATAACATGTACGGGAAACCTAGAGAACGGACACACTGTGAATACGAAAGGTTTCTAAAACTCAACGAATAGTCCCTCTCCTGGTGCTCCGGTTTGACTTTCCATCTGCTTTATTATCAACCTCCCAACTTGGAGAGACAGCCCCTTTAACCTCCTGGTTCGCACAGGTTGCCAATTTGGCAGAGGATGAAAGGGAAGAGGGAGAACCAATGAGAGAGTAGCTGTTAGGCATTTGGACAGACACATATCACTGTAATTTCCCGGCAGGAAGAAGAATTAACCAAAGTCTCAGGCCCCCACCGGGAACCAGTATAGGTCCTGAACCAAAATTTTGGACTTGCGGTCAGCTCACCAAAAACGAGTTGAAAAATGGAGCTCAGGGGCACAGCATTTCACAAACTGGCCGAGTAATAAAGGACAACTATCGTCCAAAAATCTGTTGAGGGAAGGCAACGAGGCGGACTTGAAAGCGAGGCAGAATAGCAGGAAACAGATTTCAAGAGGTACGTTGGAATCGCCTTTAAAGCACAGGAAGAGGGGCACAACTTCGACAATGATGCACTTGGCCAAAAAGGGCGTATGCGTTTTCTCCTGAATACATTCAGGAGAAAACGCATACGCCCTTTTTGGCCAAGCAAGCAAGCGGGCAATGCAAATCTGCACTACAAAGAAGTATCACTTCCCACCGGTCAAAAGGGACATCCACAAAATGTGTAAAAACCAGAAAGGCAAGACAGGCCCTGGAGAACAGGGAGCCTTGTTATGCTGACGGGCGGGATGTAAATTGCCAACTGCCTCTCTGGAGGAGTGCATTGTGTTCCCTAAAACAAGTAAACAACAGAGCTACAGAGCCAAGGGCACTTCCAGTCTAGGGAATATACCTTGGGAAAACTGAAAATCAAAAAGACACAGCCACCCCAAAATTTAGGGCTGCACTGCTTACAAGGACCTCAACTTGGGTACACCTTAAATATCCCAGGAAATATAAAAATGGTTCAAAAAATTATGCTACTTACGTACGATGGAATATCCCTCGGCCATGAAATCAATGTCATAAGACCAGTAGCAGCAAAATGGGTGGATTCAGGTACGATGATTCTAAGTGAAATAAGTCACAGAGAAAAAGAAACTTATCATAAGATATCACTTATGAAGATCCTGTAAACATGGCTACACTTGAACTGAGTTAGGAAAGAGAACAGTGTCTCACATTTAGAAAACACTCTTATGCCTGCTTAAGGGGGAAGGAGAGGTGGGGTGCTGCATAAAACCAGAGTTTGATATAAGCAGAACTACTGTTCCAAAAACCAGCTATGGAATAGGCAAGACCTACACCTTCCTCAGTGAAAGGGACTCAAAACCCCATATTTCAAGCAGAGGAATATATCTGACTAGTAAGAATCTTAAAACCTATGTCTTGATATGTCTCTGTAAGGGAATCAAGTATGTCTAGACTGGCATAAACATGGCAGCGAGAATCAGCTCAAACCCACTATAAAAAGGAATTTCAAAAACAAAACAAAAAAACTGGGAAATTCTTTACAATTCCTTCAGAGTCTCTGATGAAACCTGGAATGACCCTATCTACAACGACAGCTGGATGTGGCATAAGGCGGGACACTTGGACTGAGAGGATTGGTGAGATTGGGTGAACAAATGCAGAACCTTTAAAGCATTAATGCATGGCACCCATTCCATGGGTCCGAACTCTCCAGGTTGAAGGGAATATTACTACAGTTATAACATGTACGGGAAACCTAGAGAACGGACACACTGTGAATATGAAAGGTTTCTAAAACTCAAGGAATAGTCCCTCTCCTGGTGCTCCGGTTTGACTTTCCACCTGCTTTACTATCAACCTCCCAACTTGGAGAGACAGCCTCTTTAACCTCCTGGTTCGCACAGGTTGCCAATTTGGCAGAGGATGAAAGGGAAGAGGGAGAACCAATGAGAGAGTAGCTGTTAGGCATTTGGACGGGCACATATCACTGTAATTTCCCGGCAGGAAGATGAATTAACCAAAGTCTCAGCCCCCCACCGGGAACCAGCAGAAGTCCTGAACCAAAATTTTGGACTTGCGGTCAGCTCACCAAAAACGAGTTGAAAAATGGAGCTCAGGGGCACAGCAATTCACAAACTGGTCGAGTAATAAAGGACAACTATCGTCCAAAAATCTGTTGAGGGAAGGCAACGAGGCAGACTTGAAAGCGAGGCAGAATAGCAGGAAACAGATTTCAAGAGGTACGTTGGAATCGCCTGTAAAGCACAGGAAGAGGGGCACAACTTCGACAATGATGCACTTGGCCAAAAAGGGCGTATGCGTTTTCTCCTGAATATATTCAGGAGAAAACGCATACGCCCTTTTTGGCCAAGCAAGCAAGCGGGCAATGCATATCTCCACTACAAAGAAGTATCACTTCCCACCGGTCAAAAGGGACATCAACAAAATGTGTAAAAACCAGAAAGGCAAGACTGGTCCTGGAGAACAGGGAGCCTTGTTATGCTGATGGACGGGATGTAAATTCCCAACTGCCTCTCTGGAGGAGTGCATTTTGTTCCCTAAAACAAGTAAACAACAGAGCTACAGAGCCAAGGGCACTTCCAGTCTAGGGAATATACCTGGGAAAAACTGAAAATCAATAAGACAGAGCCACCCCAAAATTTTGGGCTGCACTGCTTACAAGGACCTCAACTTGGGTACACCTTAAATATCCCAGGAAATATAAAAATGGTTCAAAAATTTGTGGTACTTACGTACGATGGAATATCCCTCAGCCATGAAATCAATGTCATAACACCAGTAGCAGCAAAATGGGTGGATTCAGGTACGATGATTCTAAGTGAAATAAGTCACAGAGATAAAGAAACTTATCATAAGTTATCACTTATGAAGATCCTGTAAACATGGCTACACTTGAACTGAGTTAGGAAAGAGAACAGTGCCTCACATTTAGAAAACATTCTTATGCCTGCTTAAGGGGGAAGGAGAGGTGGGGTGATGCATAAAACCAGAGTTTGATATAAGCACAGGTACCGTTCCAAAAACCAACTATGGAATAGACAAGACCTACAACTCCCTCAGTGAAAGGGACTCAAAACCCCATATTTCCCGCAGAGGAATATATCTGACTAGTAAGAATCTTAAAACCTATGTATTGATATGTCTCCGTAAGGGAATCAAGTGTGTCTAGAATGGCATAAACATGGCAGCGAGAATCAGCTCAAACCCATTATAAAAAGGAATTTCAAAAACAAAACAAAAAAACTGGGAAATTCTTTACAATTCCTTCAGGGTCTCTGATGAAACCTGGAATGACCCTATCTACAACGACAGCTGGATGTGGCATAAGGCTGGACACTTTGGACTGAGAGGATTGGTGAGATTGGGTGAACAAATGCAGACCATTTAAAGCAATAATGCATGGCACACATTCCATGGGTCCCAACTCTCCAGGTTGAAGGGAATATTACTACAGATATAACATGTACGGGAAACCTAGAGAACGGACACACTGTGAATACGAAAGGTTTCTAAAACTCAACGAATAGTCCCTCTCCTGGTGCTCCGGTTTGACTTTCCATCTGCTTTACTATCAACCTCCCAACTTGGAGAGACAGCCCCTTTAACCTCCTGGTTCGCACAGGTTGCCAATTTGGCAGAGGATGAAAGGGAAGAGGGAGAACCAATGAGAGAGTAGCTGTTAGGCATTTGGACGGGCACATATCACTGTAATTTCCCGGCAGGAAGAAGAATTAACCAAAATCTCAGCCACCCACCGGGAACCAGTATAGGTCCTGAACCAAAATTTTGGACTTGCGGTCAGCTCATCTAAAACGAGTTGAAAAATGGAGCTCAGGGGCACAGCAATTCACAAACTGGCCGAGTAATAAAGGACAACTATCGTCCATAATCTGTTGAGGGAAGGCAACGAGGCGGACTTGAAAGCGAGGCAGAATAGCAGGAAACAGATTTCAAGAGGTACGTTGGAATCGCCTTTAAAGCACAGGAAGAGGGGCACAACTTCGACAATGATGCACTTGGCCAATAAGGGCGTATGCGTTTTCTCCTGAATATATTCAGGAGAAAACGCATACGCCCTTTTTGGCCAAGCAAGCAAGCGGGCAATGCAAATCTGCACTACAAAGAAGTATCACTTCCCACCGGTCAAAAGGGACATCCACAAAATGTGTAAAAACCAGAAAGGCAAGACAGGCCCTGGAGAACAGGGAGCCTTGTTATGCTGATGGGCGGGATGTAAATTGCCAACTGCCTCTCTGGAGGAGTGCATTGTGTTCCCTAAAACAAGTAAACAACAGAGCTACAGAGCCAAGGGCACTTCCAGTCTAGGGAATATACCTTGGGAAAACTGAAAATCAAAAAGACACAGCCACCCCAAAATTTAGGGCTGCACTGCTTACAAGGACCTCAACTTGGGTACACCTTAAATATCCCAGGAAATATAAAAATGGTTCAAAAAATTGTGGTACTTACGTACGATGGAATATCCCTCAGCCATGAAATCAATGTCATAAGACCAGTAGCAGCAAAATGGGTGGATTCAGGTACGATGATTCTAAGTGAAATGTCACACAGAAAAAGAAACTTATCATAAGATGTCACTTATGAAGATCCTGTAAACATGGCTACACTTGAACTGAGTTAGGAAAGAGAACAGTGTCTCACATTTAGAAAACACTCTTATGCCTGCTTAAGGGGGAAGGAGAGGTGGGGTGATGCATAAAACCAGAGTTTGATATAAGCAGAGGTACCGTTCCAAAAACCAACTATGGAATAGACAAGACCTACACCTTCCTCAGTGAAAGGGACTCAAAACCCCATATTTCCCGCAGAGGAATATATCTGACTAGTAAGAATCTTAAAACCTATGTATTGATATGTGTCCGTAAGGGAATCAAGTGTGTCTAGACTGGGATAAATATGGCAGCGAGAATCAGCTCAAACCCACTATAAAAAGGAATTTCAAAAATAAAACAAAAAAACTGGGAAATTCTTTACAATTCCTTCAGGGTCGCTGATGAAACCTGAAATGACCCTATCTACAATGACAGCTGGATTTGGCATAAGGCTGGACACTTGGGACTGCGAGGATTGGTGAGATTGGGTGAGCAAATGCAGACCCTTTAAAGCAATAATGCATGGCACACATTCCATGGGTCCCAACACTCCAGGTTGAAGGGAATATTACTACAGATATAACATGTATGGGAATCCTAGAGAACGGACACACTGTGAATATGAAAGGTTTCTAAAACTCAACGAATAGTCCCTCTCCTGGTGCTCCGGTTTGACTTTCCATCTGCTTTATTATCAACCTCCCAACTTGGAGAGACATCCCCTTTAACCTCCTGGTTCGCACAGGTTGCCAATTTGGCAGAGGATGAAAGGGAAGAGGGAGAACCAATGAGAGAGTAGCTGTTAGGCATTTGGACAGGCACATATCACTGTAATTTCCCGGCAGGAAGAAGAATTAACCAAAGTCTCAGCCACCCACCGGGAATCAGTATAGATCCTGAACCAAAATTTTGGACTTGCGGTCAGCTCACCAAAAACGAGTTGAAAAATGGAGCTCAGGGGCACAGCAATTCACAAACTGGCCGAGTAATAAAGGACAACTATCGTCCAAATATCTGTTGAGGGAAGGCAACGAGGCGGACTTGAAAGCGAGGCAGAATAGCAGGAAACAGATTTCAAGAGGTACGTTGGAATCGCCTTTAAAGCACAGGAAGAGGGGCACAACTTCGACAATGATGCACTTGGCCAAAAAGGGCGTATGCGTTTTCTCCTGAATATATTCAGGAGAAAACGCATACGCCCTTTTTGGCCAAGCAAGCAAGCGGGCAATGCAAATTTGCACTACAAAGAAGTATCACTTCCCACCGGTCAAAAGGGACATCCACAAAATGTGTAAAAACCAGAAAGGCAAGACAGGCCCTGGAGAACAGGGAGCCTTGTTATGCTGATGGGCGGGATGTAAATTGCCAACTCCCTCTCTGGAGGAGTGCATTGTGTTCCCTAAAACAAGTAAACAACAGAGCTACAGAGCCAAGGGCACTTCCAGTCTAGGGAATATACCTTGGGAAAACTGAAAATCAAAAAGACACAGCCACCCCAAAATTTAGGGCTGCACTGCTTACAAGGACCTCAACTTGGGTACACCTTAAATATCCCAGGAAATATAAAAATGGTTCAAAAAATTGTGGTACTTACGTACGATGGAATATCCCTCAGCCATGAAATCAATGTCATAAGACCAGTAGCAGCAAAATGGGTGGATTCAGGTACGATGATTCTAAGTGAAATAAGTCACACAGAAAAAGAAACTTATCATAAGATGTCACTTATGAAGATCCTGTAAACATGGCTACACTTGAACTGAGTTAGGAAACAGAACAGTGTCTCACATTTAGAAAACACTCTTATGCCTGCTTAAGGGGGAAGGAGAGGTGGGGTGATGCATAAAACCAGAGTTTGATATAAGCACAGGTACCGTTCCAAAAACCAACTATGGAATAGACAAGACCTACACCTTCCTCAGTGAAAGGGACTCAAAACCCCATATTTCCCGCAGAGGAATATATCTGACTAGTAAGAATCTTAAAACCTCTGTATTGATATGTCTCCGTGAGGGAAACAAGTGTGTCTAGACTGGGATAAATATGGCAGCGAGAATCAGCTCAAACCCACTATAAAAAGGAATTTCAAAAATAAAACAAAAAAACTGGGAAATTCTTTACAATTCCTTCAGGGTCTCTGATGAAACCTGAAATGACCCTATCTACAATGACAGCTGGATGTGGCATAAGGCTGGACACTTGGGACTGAGAGGATTGGTGAGATTGGGTGAGCAAATGCAGACCCTTTAAAGCAATAATGCATGGCACACATTCCATGGGTCCCAACTCTCCAGGTTGAAGGGAATATTACTACAGATATAACATGTACGGGAATCCTAGAGAACGGACACACTGTGAATACGAAAGGTTTCTAAAACTCAATGAATTGTCCCTCTCCTGGTGCTCCGGTTTGACTTTCATCTGCTTTATTAACAACCTCCCAACTTGGAGAGACAGCCCCTTTAACCTCCTGGTTCGCACAGGTTGCCAATTTGGCAGAGGATGAAAGGGAAAAGGGAGAACCAATGAGAGAGTAGCTGTAAGGCATATGGACGGGCACATATCACTGTAATTTCCCGGCAGGAAGAAGAATTAACCAAAGTCTCAGCCACCCACCGGGAATCAGTATAGATCCTGAACCAAAATTTTGGACTTGCGGTCAGCTCACCAAAAACGAGTTGAAAAATGGAGCTCAGGGGCACAGCAATTCACAAACTGGCCGAGTAATAAAGGACAACTATCGTCCAAAAATCTGTTGAGGGAAGGCAACGAGGCGGACTTGAAAGCGAGGCAGAATAGCAGGAAACAGATTTCAAGAGGTACGTTGGAATCGCCTTTAAAGCACAGGAAGAGGGGCACAACTTCGACAATGATGCACTTGGCCAAAAAGGGCGTATGCGTTTTCTCCTGAATATATTCAGGAGAAAACACATACGCCCTTTTTGGCCAAGCAAGCAAGCGGGCAATGCAAATCTGCACTACAAAGAAGTATCACTTCCCACCGGTCAAAAGGGACATCCACAAAATGTGTAAAAACCAGAAAGGCAAGACAGGCCCTGGAGAACAGGGAGCCTTGTTATGCTGATGGGCGGGATGTAAATTGCCAACTGCCTCTCTGGAGGAGTGCATTGTGTTCCCTAAAACAAGTAAACAACAGAGCTACAGAGCCAAGGGCACTTCCAGTCTAGGGAATATACCTTGGGAAAACTGAAA
The DNA here is from genome assembly GCF_949752795.1 of Hyperoodon ampullatus. Lineage (NCBI taxonomy): Eukaryota > Metazoa > Chordata > Mammalia > Artiodactyla > Ziphiidae > Hyperoodon > Hyperoodon ampullatus. The sequence continues at coordinate 504,856 of NW_027641015.1, forward strand.
ATCAAAAAGACACAGCCACCCCAAAATTTAGGGCTGCACTGCTTACAAGGACCTCAACTTGGGTACACCTTAAATATCCCAGGAAATATAAAAATGGTTCAAAAAATTGTGGTACTTACGTACGATGGAATATCCCTCAGCCATGAAATCAATGTCATAAGACCAGTAGCAGCAAAATGGGTGGATTCAGGTACGATGATTCTAAGTGAAATAAGTCACACAGAAAAAGAAACTTATCATAAGATGTCACTTATGAAGATCCTGTAAACATGGCTACACTTGAACTGAGTTAGGAAAGAGAACAGTGTCTCACATTTAGAAAACACTCTTATGCCTGCTTAAGGGGGAAGGAGAGGTGGGGTGATGCATAAAACCAGAGTTTGATATAAGCACAGGTACCGTTCCAAAAACCAACTATGGAATAGACAAGACCTACACCTTCCTCAGAGAAAGGGACTCAAAACCCCATATTTCCCGCAGAGGAATATATCTGACTAGTAAGAATCTTAAAACCTATGTATTGATATGTCTCCGTAAGGGAATCAAGTGTGTCTAGACTGGGATAAATATGGCAGCGAGAATCAGCTCAAACCCACTATAAAAAGGAATTTCAAAAATAAAATAAAAAAACTGGGAAATTCTTTACAATTCCTTCAGGGTCTCTGATGAAACCTGAAATGACCCTATCTACAATGACAGCTGGATGTGGCATAAGGCTGGACACTTGGGACTGAGAGGATTGGTGAGATTGGGTGAGCAAATGCAGACCCTTTAAAGCAATAATGCATGGCACACATTCCATGGGTCCCAACTCTCCAGGTTGAAGGGAATATTACTACAGATATAACATGTACGGGAATCCTAGAGAACGGACACACTGTGAATACGAAAGGTTTCTAAAACTCAACGAATAGTCCCTCTCCTGGTGCTCCGGTTTGACTTTCCATCTGCTTTATTATCAACCTCCCAACTTGGAGAGACAGCCCCTTTAACCTCCTGGTTCGCACAGGTTGCCAATTTGGCAGAGGATGAAAGGGAAGAGGGAGAACCAATGAGAGAGTAGCTGTTAGGCATTTGGACAGGCACATATCACTGTAATTTCCCGGCAGGAAGAAGAATTAACCAAAGTCTCAGCCACCCACCGGGAATCAGTATAGATCCTGAACCAAAATTTTGGACTTGCGGTCAGCTCACCAAAAACGAGTTGAAAAATGGAGCTCAGGGGCACAGCAATTCACAAACTGGCCGAGTAATAAAGGACAACTATCGTCCAAATATCTGTTGAGGGAAGGCAACGAGGAGGACTTGAAAGCGAGGCAGAATAGCAGGAAACAGATTTCAAGAGGTACGTTGGAATCGCCTTTAAAGCACAGGAAGAGGGGCACAACTTCGACAATGATGCACTTGGCCAAAAAGGGCGTATGCGTTTTCTCCTGAATATATTCAGGAGAAAACGCATACGCCCTTTTTGGCCAAGCAAGCAAGCGGGCAATGCAAATCTGCACTACAAAGAAGTATCACTTCCCACCGGTCAAAAGGGACATCCACAAAATGTGTAAAAACCAGAAAGGCAAGACAGGCCCTGGAGAACAGGGAGCCTTGTTATGCTGATGGGCGGGATGTAAATTGCCAACTGCCTCTCTGGAGGAGTGCATTGTGTTCCCTAAAACAAGTAAACAACAGAGCTACAGAGCCAAGGGCACTTCCAGTCTAGGGAATATACCTTGGGAAAACTGAAAATCAAAAAGACACAGCCACCCCGAAATTTAGGGCTGCACTGCTTACAAGGACCTCAACTTGGGTACACCTTAAATATCCCAGGAAATATAAAAATGGTTCAAAAAATTGTGGTACTTACGTACGATGGAATATCCCTCAGCCATGAAATCAATGTCATAAGACCAGTAGCAGCAAAATGGGTGGATTCAGGTACGATGATTCTAAGTGAAATAAGTCACACAGAAAAAGAAACTTATCATAAGATGTCACTTATGAAGATCCTGTAAACATGGCTACACTTGAACTGAGTTAGGAAAGAGAACAGTGTCTCACATTTAGAAAACACTCTTATGCCTGCTTAAGGGGGAAGGAGAGGTGGGGTGATGCATAAAACCAGAGTTTGATATAAGCAGAGGTACCGTTCCAAAAACCAACTATGGAATAGACAAGACCTACACCTTCCTCAGTGAAAGGGACTCAAAACCCCATATTTCCCGCAGAGGAATATATCTGACTAGTAAGAATCTTAAAACCTATGTATTGATATGTGTCCGTAAGGGAATCAAGTGTGTCTAGACTGGGATAAATATGGCAGCGAGAATCAGCTCAAACCCACTATAAAAAGGAATTTCAAAAATAAAACAAAAAAACTGGGAAATTCTTTACAATTCCTTCAGGGTCGCTGATGAAACCTGAAATGACCCTATCTACAATGACAGCTGGATTTGGCATAAGGCTGGACACTTGGCACTGCGAGGATTGGTGAGATTGGGTGAGCAAATGCAGACCCTTTAAAGCAATAATGCATGGCACACATTCCATGGGTCCCAACACTCCAGGTTGAAGGGAATATTACTACAGATATAACATGTATGGGAATCCTAGAGAACGGACACACTGTGAATATGAAAGGTTTCTAAAACTCAACGAATAGTCCCTCTCCTGGTGCTCCGGTTTGACTTTCCATCTGCTTTATTATCAACCTCCCAACTTGGAGAGACATCCCCTTTAACCTCCTGGTTCGCACAGGTTGCCAATTTGGCAGAGGATGAAAGGGAAGAGGGAGAACCAATGAGAGAGTAGCTGTTAGGCATTTGGACAGGCACATATCACTGTAATTTCCCGGCAGGAAGAAGAATTAACCAAAGTCTCAGCCACCCACCGGGAATCAGTATAGATCCTGAACCAAAATTTTGGACTTGCGGTCAGCTCACCAAAAACGAGTTGAAAAATGGAGCTCAGGGGCACAGCAATTCACAAACTGGCCGAGTAATAAAGGACAACTATCGTCCAAAAATCTGTTGAGGGAAGGCAACGAGGCGGACTTGAAAGCGAGGCAGAATAGCAGGAAACAGATTTCAAGAGGTACGTTGGAATCGCCTTTAAAGCACAGGAAGAGGGGCACAACTTCGACAATGATGCACTTGGCCAAAAAGGGCGTATGCGTTTTCTCCTGAATATATTCAGGAGAAAACGCATACGCCCTTTTTGGCCAAGCAAGCAAGCGGGCAATGCAAATCTGCACTACAAAGAAGTATCACTTCCCACCGGTCAAAAGGGACATCCACAAAATGTGTAAAAACCAGAAAGGCAAGACAGGCCCTGGAGAACAGGGAGCCTTGTTATGCTGATGGGCGGGATGTAAATTGCCAACTCCCTCTCTGGAGGAGTGCATTGTGTTCCCTAAAACAAGTAAACAACAGAGCTACAGAGCCAAGGGCACTTCCAGTCTAGGGAATATACCTTGGGAAAACTGAAAATCAAAAAGACACAGCCACCCCAAAATTTAGGGCTGCACTGCTTACAAGGACCTCAACTTGGGTACACCTTAAATATCCCAGGAAATATAAAAATGGTTCAAAAAATTGTGGTACTTACGTACGATGGAATATCCCTCAGCCATGAAATCAATGTCATAAGACCAGTAGCAGCAAAATGGGTGGATTCAGGTACGATGATTCTAAGTGAAATAAGTCACACAGAAAAAGAAACTTATCATAAGATGTCACTTATGAAGATCCTGTAAACATGGCTACACTTGAACTGAGTTAGGAAAGAGAACAGTGTCTCACATTTAGAAAACACTCTTATGCCTGCTTAAGGGGGAAGGAGAGGTGGGGTGATGCATAAAACCAGAGTTTGATATAAGCACAGGTACCGTTCCAAAAACCAACTATGGAATAGACAAGACCTACACCTTCCTCAGTGAAAGGGACTCAAAACCCCATATTTCCCGCAGAGGAATATATCTGACTAGTAAGAATCTTAAAACCTCTGTATTGATATGTCTCCGTGAGGGAATCAAGTGTGTCTAGACTGGGATAAATATGGCAGCGAGAATCAGCTCAAACCCACTATAAAAAGGAATTTCAAAAATAAAACAAAAAAACTGGGAAATTCTTTACAATTCCTTCAGGGTCTCTGATGAAACCTGAAATGACCCTATCTACAATGACAGCTGGATGTGGCATAAGGCTGGACACCTGGGACTGAGAGGATTGGTGAGATTGGGTGAGCAAATGCAGACCCTTTAAAGCAATAATGCATGGCACACATTCCATGGGTCCCAACTCTCCAGGTTGAAGGGAATATTACTACAGATATAACATGTACGGGAATCCTAGAGAACGGACACACTGTGAATACGAAAGGTTTCTAAAACTCAATGAATTGTCCCTCTCCTGGTGCTCCGGTTTGACTTTCATCTGCTTTATTATCAACCTCCCAACTTGGAGAGACAGCCCCTTTAACCTCCTGGTTCGCACAGGTTGCCAATTTGGCAGAGGATGAAAGGGAAAAGGGAGAACCAATGAGAGAGTAGCTGTAAGGCATATGGACGGGCACATATCACTGTAATTTCCCGGCAGGAAGAAGAATTAACCAAAGTCTCAGCCACCCACCGGGAATCAGTATAGATCCTGAACCAAAATTTTGGACTTGCGGTCAGCTCACCAAAAACGAGTTGAAAAATGGAGCTCAGGGGCACAGCAATTCACAAACTGGCCGAGTAATAAAGGACAACTATCGTCCAAAAATCTGTTGAGGGAAGGCAACGAGGCGGACTTGAAAGCGAGGCAGAATAGCAGGAAACAGATTTCAAGAGGTACGTTGGAATCGCCTTTAAAGCACAGGAAGAGGGGCACAACTTCGACAATGATGCACTTGGCCAAAAAGGGCGTATGCGTTTTCTCCTGAATATATTCAGGAGAAAACACATACGCCCTTTTTGGCCAAGCAAGCAAGCGGGCAATGCAAATCTGCACTACAAAGAAGTATCACTTCCCACCGGTCAAAAGGGACATCCACAAAATGTGTAAAAACCAGAAAGGCAAGACAGGCCCTGGAGAACAGGGAGCCTTGTTATGCTGATGGGCGGGATGTAAATTGCCAACTGCCTCTCTGGAGGAGTGCATTGTGTTCCCTAAAACAAGTAAACAACAGAGCTACAGAGCCAAGGGCACTTCCAGTCTAGGGAATATACCTTGGGAAAACTGAAAATCAAAAAGACACAGCCACCCCAAAATTTAGGGCTGCACTGCTTACAAGGACCTCAACTTGGGTATACCTTAAATATCCCAGGAAATATAAAAATGGTTCAAAAAATTGTGGTACTTACGTACGATGGAATATCCCTCAGCCATGAAATCAATGTCATAAGACCAGTAGCAGCAAAATGGGTGGATTCAGGTACGATGATTCTAAGTGAAATAAGTCACACAGAAAAAGAAACTTATCATAAGATGTCACTTATGAAGATCCTGTAAACATGGCTACACTTGAACTGAGTTAGGAAAGAGAACAGTGTCTCACATTTAGAAAACACTCTTATGCCTGGAAGGAGAGGTGGGGTGATGCATAAAACCAGAGTTTGATATAAGCACAGGTACCGTTCCAAAAACCAACTATGGAATAGACAAGACCTACACCTTCCTCAGTGAAAGGGACTCAAAACCCCATATTTCCCGCAGAGGAATATATCTGACTAGTAAGAATCTTAAAACCTATGTATTGATATGTCTCCGTAAGGGAATCAAGTGTGTCTAGACTGGGATAAATATGGCAGCGAGAATCAGCTCAAACCCACTATAAAAAGGAATTTCAAAAATAAAATAAAAAAACTGGGAAATTCTTTACAATTCCTTCAGGGTCTCTGATGAAACCTGAAATGACCCTATCTACAATGACAGCTGGATGTGGCATAAGGCTGGACACTTGGGACTGAGAGGATTGGTGAGATTGGGTGAGCAAATGCAGACCCTTTAAAGCAATAATGCATGGCACACATTCCATGGGTCCCAACTCTCCAGGTTGAAGGGAATATTACTACAGATATAACATGTACGGGAATCCTAGAGAACGGACACACTGTGAATACGAAAGGTTTCTAAAACTCAACGAATAGTCCCTCTCCTGGTGCTCCGGTTTGACTTTCCATCTGCTTTATTATCAACCTCCCAACTTGGAGAGACATCCCCTTTAACCTCCTGGTTCGCACAGGTTGCCAATTTGGCAGAGGATGAAAGGGAAGAGGGAGAACCAATGAGAGAGTAGCTGTTAGGCATTTGGACAGGCACATATCACTGTAATTTCCCGGCAGGAAGAAGAATTAACCAAAGTCTCAGCCACCCACCGGGAATCAGTATAGATCCTGAACCAAAATTTTGGACTTGCGGTCAGCTCACCAAAAACGAGTTGAAAAATGGAGCTCAGGGGCACAGCAATTCACAAACTGGCCGAGTAATAAAGGACAACTATCGTCCAAATATCTGTTGAGGGAAGGCAACGAGGAGGACTTGAAAGCGATGCAGAATAGCAGGAAACAGATTTCAAGAGGTACGTTGGAATCGCCTTTAAAGCACAGGAAGAGGGGCACAACTTCGACAATGATGCACTTGGCCAAAAAGGGCGTATGCGTTTTCTCCTGAATATATTCAGGAGAAAACGCATACGCCCTTTTTGGCCAAGCAAGCAAGCGGGCAATGCAAATCTGCACTACAAAGAAGTATCACTTCCCACCGGTCAAAAGGGACATCCACAAAATGTGTAAAAACCAGAAAGGCAAGACAGGCCCTGGAGAACAGGGAGCCTTGTTATGCTGATGGGCGGGATGTAAATTGCCAACTGCCTCTCTGGAGGAGTGCATTGTGTTCCCTAAAACAAGTAAACAACAGAGCTACAGAGCCAAGGGCACTTCCAGTCTAGGGAATATACCTTGGGAAAACTGAAAATCAAAAAGACACAGCCACCCCAAAATTTAGGGCTGCACTGCTTACAAGGACCTCAACTTGGGTACACCTTAAATATCCCAGGAAATATAAAAATGGTTCAAAAAATTGTGGTACTTACGTACGATGGAATATCCCTCAGCCATGAAATCAATGTCATAAGACCAGTAGCAGCAAAATGTGTGGATTCAGGTACGATGATTCTAAGTGAAATAAGTCACACAGAAAAAGAAACTTATCATAAGATGTCACTTATGAAGATCCTGTAAACATGGCTACACTTGAACTGAGTTAGGAAAGAGAACAGTGTCTCACATTTAGAAAACACTCTTATGCCTGCTTAAGGGGGAAGGAGAGGTGGGGTGATGCATAAAACCAGAGTTTGATATAAGCACAGGTACCGTTCCAAAAACCAACTATGGAATAGACAAGACCTACACCTTCCTCAGTGAAAGGGACTCAAAACACCATATTTCCCACAGAGGAATATATCTGACTAGTAAGAATCTTAAAACCTCTGTATTGATATGTCTCCGTGAGGGAATCAAGTGTGTCTAGACTGGGATAAATATGGCAGCGAGAATCAGCTCAAACCCACTATAAAAAGGAATTTCAAAAACAAAACAAAAAAACTGGGAAATTCTTTACAATTCCTTCAGGGTCTCTGATGAAACCTGAAATGACCCTATCTACAATGACAGCTGGATGTGGCATAAGGCTGGACACTTGGGACTGAGAGGATTGGTGAGATTGGGTGAGCAAATGCAGACCCTTTAAAGCAATAATGCATGGCACACATTCCATGGGTCCCAACTCTCCAGGTTGAAGGGAATATTACTACAGATATAACATGTACGGGAATCCTAGAGAACGGACACACTGTGAATACGAAAGGTTTCTAAAACTCAATGAATAGTCCCTCTCCTGGTGCTCCGGTTTGACTTTCATCTGCTTTATTATCAACCTCCCAACTTGGAGAGACAGCCCCTTTAACCTCCTGGTTCGCACAGGTTGCCAATTTGGCAGAGGATGAAAGGGAAGAGGGAGAACCAATGAGAGAGTAGCTGTAAAGCATTTGGACGGGCACATATCACTGTAATTTCCCTGCAGGAAGAAGTATTAACCAAAGTCTCAGCCACCCACCGGGAATCAGTATAGATCCTGAACCAAAATTTTGGACTTGCGGTCAGCTCACCAAAAACGAGTTGAAAAATGGAGCTCAGGGGCACAGCAATTCACAAACTGGCCGAGTAATAAAGGACAACTATCGTCCAAAAATCTGTTGAGGGAAGGCAACGAGGCGGACTTGAAAGCGAGGCAGAATAGCAGGAAACAGATTTCAAGAGGTACGTTGGAATCGCCTTTAAAGCACAGGAAGAGGGGCACAACTTCGACAATGATGCACTTGGCCAAAAAGGGCGTATGCGTTTTCTCCTGAATATATTCAGGAGAAAACGCATACGCCCTTTTTGGCCAAGCAAGCAAGCGGGCAATGCAAATCTGCACTACAAAGAAGTATCACTTCCCACCGGTCAAAAGGGACATCCACAAAATGTGTAAAAACCAGAAAGGCAAGACAGGCCCTGGAGAACAGGGAGCCTTGTTATGCTGATGGGCGGGATGTAAATTGCCAACTGCCTCTCTGAAGGAGTGCATTGTGTTCCCTAAAACAAGTAAACAACAGAGCTACAGAGCCAAGGGCACTTCCAGTCTAGGGAATATACCTTGGGAAAACTGAAAATCAAAAAGACACAGCCACCCCAAAATTTAGGGCTGCACTGCTTACAAGGACCTCAACTTGGGTACACCTTAAATATCCCAGGAAATATAAAAATGGTTCAAAAAATTGTGGTACTTACGTACGATGGAATATCCCTCAGCCATGAAATCAATGTCATAAGACCAGTAGCAGCAAAATGGGTGGATTCAGGTACGATGATTCTAAGTGAAATAAGTCACACAGAAAAAGAAACTTATCATAAGATATCACTTATGAAGATCCTGTAAACATGGCTACACTTGAACTGAGTTAGGAAAGAGAACAGTGTCTCACATTTAGAAAACACTCTTATGCCTGCTTAAGGGGGAAGGAGAGGTGGGGTGATGCATAAAACCAGAGTTTGATATAAGCAGAGGTACCGTTCCGAAAACCAACTATGGAATAGGCAAGACCTACACCTTCCTCAGTGAAAGGGACTCAAAACCCCATATTTCCCGCAGAGGAATATATCTGACTAGTAAGAATCTTAAAACCTATGTATTGATATGTCTCCGTAAGGGAACCAAGTGTGTCTAGACTGGCATAAACATGGCAGCGAGAATCAGCTCAAACCCACTATAAAAAGGAATTTCAATAACAAAACAAAAACCTGGGAAATTCTTTACAATTCCTTCAGAGTCTCTGATGAAACCTGGACTGACCCTATCTACAACGACAGCTGGATGTGGCATAAGGCGGGACACTTGGACTGAGAGGATTGGTGAGATTGGGTGAACAAATGCAGAACCTTTAAAGCATTAATGCATGGCACCCATTCCATGGGTCCCAACTCTCCAGGTTGAAGGGAATATTACTACAGTTATAACATGTACGGGAAACCTAGAGAACGGACACACTGTGAATACGAAACGTTTCTAAAACTCAACGAATAGTCCCTCTCCTGGTGCTCCGGTTTGACTTTCCACCTGCTTTACTATCAACCTCCCAACTTGGAGAGACAGCCCCTTTAACCTCCTGGTTCGCACAGGTTGCCAATTTGGCAGAGGATGAAAGGGAAGAGGGAGAACCAATGAGAGAGTAGCTGTTAGGCATTTGGACGGGCACATATCACTGTAATTTCCCGGCAGGAAGAAGAATTAACCAAAGTCTCAGCCCCCCACCGGGAACCAGCATAGATCCTGAACCAAAATTTTGGACCTGCGGTCAGCTCACCAAAAACGAGTTGAAAAATGGAGCTCAGGGGCACAGCAATTCACAAACTGGCCGAGTAATAAAGGACAACTATCGTCCAAAAATCTGTTGAGGGAAGGCAATGAGGCGGACTTGAAAGCGAGGCAGAATAGCAGGAAACAGATTTCAAGAGGTACGTTGGAATCACCTTTAAAGCACCGGATGAGGGGCACAACTTCGGCAATGATGCACGTGGCCAAAAAGGGCGTATGCGTTTTCTCCTGAATATATTCAGGAGAAAACGCATACGCCCTTTTTTGGCCAAGCAAGCAATCGGGCAATGCAAATCTGCATTACAAAGAAGTATCACTTACCACCGGTCAAAAGGGACATCCACAAAATGTGTAAAAACCAGAAAGTCAAGACAGGCACTGGAGAACACGGAGCCTTGTTATGCTGATGGGCGTATGTAAATTGCCAACTGCCTCTCTGGAGGAGTACATTGTGTTCCCTAAAACAAGTAAAGAACAGAGCTACAGATCCAAGGGCACTTCCAGTCTAAGGAATATACCTTTGGAAAACTGAATATCAAAAAGACACAGCCACCCCAAAATTTAGGGCTGCACTGCTTACAAGGACCTCAACTTGGGTACACCTTAAATATCCCAGGAAATATAAAAATGGTTCAAAAAATTGTGGTACTTACGTACGATGGAATATCCCTCAGCCATGAAATCAATGTCATAAGACCAGTAGCAGCAAAATGGGTGGATTCAGATACGATGATTCTAAGTGAAATAAGTCACACAGAAAAAGAAACTTATCATAAGATATCACTTATGAAGATCCTGTAAACATGGCTACACTTGAACTGAGTTAGGAAAGAGAACAGCGTCCCACATTTAGAAAACACTCTTATGCTTGCTTAAGGGGGAAGGAGAGGTGGGGTGATGCATAAAACCAGAGTTTGATATAAGCACAGGTACCGTTCCAAAAACCAACTATGGAATAGACAAGACCTACACCTTCCTCAGTGAAAGGGACTCAAAACCCCATATTTCCCGCAGAGGAATATATCTGACTAGTAAGAATCTTAAAAACTATGTATTGATATGTCTCCGTAAGGGAATCAAGTGTGTCTAGACTGGCATAAACATGGCAGCGAGAATCAGCTCAAACCCACTATAAAAAGGAATTTCAAAAACAAAACAAAAAAACTGGGAAATTCTTTACAATTCCTTCAGGGTCTCTGATGAAACCTGGAATGACCCTATCTACAACGACAGCTGGATGTGGCATAAGGCTGGACACTTTGGACTGAGAGGATTGGTGAGGTTGGGTGAACAAATGCAGACCATTTAAAGCAATAATGCATGACACACATTCCATGGGTACCAACTCTCCAGGTTGAAGGGAATATTACTACAGATATAACATGTACGGGAATCCTAGAGAACGGACACACTGTGAATACGAAAGGTTTCTAAAACTCAACGAATAGTCCCTCTCCTGGTGCTCCGGTTTGACTTTCCATCTGCTTTATTATCAACCTCCCAACTTGGAGAGACAGCCCCTTTAACCTCCTGGTTCGCACAGGTTGCCAATTTGGCAGAGGATGAAAGGGAAGAGGGAGAACCAATGAGAGAGTAGCTGTTAGGCATTTGGACGGGCACATATCACTGTAATTTCCCGGCAGGAAGAAGAATTAACCAAAGTCTCAGCCACCCACCGGGAATCAGTATAGATCCTGAACCAAAATTTTGGACTTGCGGTCAGCTCACCAAAAACGAGTTGAAAAATGGAGCTCAGGGGCACAGCAATTCACAAACTGGCCGAGTAATAAAGGACAACTATCGTCCAAAAATCTGTTGAGGGAAGGCAATGAGGCGGACTTGAAAGTGAGGCAGAATAGCAGGAAACAGATTTCAAGAGGTACGTTGGAATCGCCTTTAAAGCACAGGAAGAGGGGCACAACTTCGACAATGATGAACTTGGCCAAAAAGGGCGTATGCGTTTTCTCCTGAATATATTCAGGAGAAAACGCATACGCCCTTTTTGGCCAAGCAAGCAAGCGGGCAATGCAAATCTGCACTACAAAGAAGTATCACTTCCCACCGGTCAAAAGGGACATCCACAAAATGTGTAAAAACCAGAAAGGCAAGACAGGCCCTGGAGAACAGGGAGCCTGGTTATGCTGATGGGCGGGATGTAAATTGCCAACTGCCTCTCTGGAGGAGTGCATTGTGTTCCCTAAAACAAGTAAACAACAGAGCTACAGAGCCAAGGGCACTTCCAGTCTAGGGAATATACCTTGGGAAAACTGAAAATCAAAAAGACACAGCCACCCCAAAATTTAGGGCTGCACTGCTTACAAGGACCTCAACTTGGGTACACCTTAAATATCCCAGGAAATATAAAAATGGTTCAAAAAATTGTGGTACTTACGTACGATGGAATATCCCTCAGCCATGAAATCAATGTCATAAGACCAGTAGCAGCAAAATGGGTGGATTCAGGTACGATGATTCTAAGTGAAATAAGTCACACAGAAAAAGAAACTTATCATAAGATATCACTTATGAAGATCCTGTAAACATGGCTACACTTGAACTGAGTTAGGAAAGAGAACAGTGTCTCACATTTAGAAAACACTCTTATGCCTGCTTAAGGGGGAAGGAGAGGTGGGGTGATGCATAAAACCAGAGTTTGATATAAGCAGAGGTACCGTTCCAAAAACCAACTATGGAATAGACAAGACCTACACCTTCCTCAGTGAAAGGGACTCAAAACCCCATATTTCCCGCAGAGGAATATATCTGACTAGTAAGAATCTTAAAACCTATGTATTGATATGTGTCCGTAAGGGAATCAAGTGTGTCTAGACTGGGATAAATATGGCAGCGAGAATCAGCTCAAACCCACTATAAAAAGGAATTTCAAAAATAAAACAAAAAAACTGGGAAATTCTTTACAATTCCTTCAGGGTCGCTGATGAAACCTGAAATGACCCTATCTACAATGACAGCTGGATTTGGCATAAGGCTGGACACTTGGGACTGCGAGGATTGGTGAGATTGGGTGAGCAAATGCAGACCCTTTAAAGCAATAATGCATGGCACACATTCCATGGGTCCCAACACTCCAGGTTGAAGGGAATATTACTACAGATATAACATGTATGGGAATCCTAGAGAACGGACACACTGTGAATATGAAAGGTTTCTAAAACTCAACGAATAGTCCCTCTCCTGGTGCTCCGGTTTGACTTTCCATCTGCTTTATTATCAACCTCCCAACTTGGAGAGACATCCCCTTTAACCTCCTGGTTCGCACAGGTTGCCAATTTGGCAGAGGATGAAAGGGAAGAGGGAGAACCAATGAGAGAGTAGCTGTTAGGCATTTGGACAGGCACATATCACTGTAATTTCCCGGCAGGAAGAAGAATTAACCAAAGTCTCAGCCACCCACCGGGAATCAGTATAGATCCTGAACCAAAATTTTGGACTTGCGGTCAGCTCACCAAAAACGAGTTGAAAAATGGAGCTCAGGGGCACAGCAATTCACAAACTGGCCGAGTAATAAAGGACAACTATCGTCCAAATATCTGTTGAGGGAAGGCAACGAGGCGGACTTGAAAGCGAGGCAGAATAGCAGGAAACAGATTTCAAGAGGTACGTTGGAATCGCCTTTAAAGCACAGGAAGAGGGGCACAACTTCGACAATGATGCACTTGGCCAAAAAGGGCGTATGCGTTTTCTCCTGAATATATTCAGGAGAAAACGCATACGCCCTTTTTGGCCAAGCAAGCAAGCGGGCAATGCAAATCTGCACTACAAAGAAGTATCACTTCCCACCGGTCAAAAGGGACATCCACAAAATGTGTAAAAACCAGAAAGGCAAGACAGGCCCTGGAGAACAGGGAGCCTTGTTATGCTGATGGGCGGGATGTAAATTGCCAACTCCCTCTCTGGAGGAGTGCATTGTGTTCCCTAAAACAAGTAAACAACAGAGCTACAGAGCCAAGGGCACTTCCAGTCTAGGGAATATACCTTGGGAAAACTGAAAATCAAAAAGACACAGCCACCCCAAAATTTAGGGCTGCACTGCTTACAAGGACCTCAACTTGGGTACACCTTAAATATCCCAGGAAATATAAAAATGGTTCAAAAAATTGTGGTACTTACGTACGATGGAATATCCCTCAGCCATGAAATCAATGTCATAAGACCAGTAGCAGCAAAATGGGTGGATTCAGGTACGATGATTCTAAGTGAAATAAGTCACACAGAAAAAGAAACTTATCATAAGATGTCACTTATGAAGATCCTGTAAACATGGCTACACTTGAACTGAGTTAGGAAAGAGAACATTGTCTCACATTTAGAAAACACTCTTATGCCTGCTTAAGGGGGAAGGAGAGGTGGGGTGATGCATAAAACCAGAGTTTGATATAAGCACAGGTACCGTTCCAAAAACCAACTATGGAATAGACAAGACCTACACCTTCCTCAGTGAAAGGGACTCAAAACCCCATATTTCCCGCAGAGGAATATATCTGACTAGTAAGAATCTTAAAACCTCTGTATTGATATGTCTCCGTGAGGGAATCAAGTGTGTCTAGACTGGGATAAATATGGCAGCGAGAATCAGCTCAAACCCACTATAAAAAGGAATTTCAAAAATAAAACAAAAAAACTGGGAAATTCTTTACAATTCCTTCAGGGTCTCTGATGAAACCTGAAATGACCCTATCTACAATGACAGCTGGATGTGGCATAAGGCTGGACACCTGGGACTGAGAGGATTGGTGAGATTGGGTGAGCAAATGCAGACCCTTTAAAGCAATAATGCATGGCACACATTCCATGGGTCCCAACTCTCCAGGTTGAAGGGAATATTACTACAGATATAACATGTACGGGAATCCTAGAGAACGGACACACTGTGAATACGAAAGGTTTCTAAAACTCAATGAATTGTCCCTCTCCTGGTGCTCCGGTTTGACTTTCATCTGCTTTATTATCAACCTCCCAACTTGGAGAGACAGCCCCTTTAACCTCCTGGTTCGCACAGGTTGCCAATTTGGCAGAGGATGAAAGGGAAAAGGGAGAACCAATGAGAGAGTAGCTGTAAGGCATATGGACGGGCACATATCACTGTAATTTCCTGGCAGGAAGAAGAATTAACCAAAGTCTCAGCCACCCACCGGGAATCAGTATAGATCCTGAACCAAAATTTTGGACTTGCGGTCAGCTCACCAAAAACGAGTTGAAAAATGGAGCTCAGGGGCACAGCAATTCACAAACTGGCCGAGTAATAAAGGACAACTATCGTCCAAAAATCTGTTGAGGGAAGGCAACGAGGCGGACTTGAAAGCGAGGCAGAATAGCAGGAAACAGATTTCAAGAGGTACGTTGGAATCGCCTTTAAAGCACAGGAAGAGGGGCACAACTTCGACAATGATGCACTTGGCCAAAAAGGGCGTATGCGTTTTCTCCTGAATATATTCAGGAGAAAACACATACGCCCTTTTTGGCCAAGCAAGCAAGCGGGCAATGCAAATCTGCACTACAAAGAAGTATCACTTCCCACCGGTCAAAAGGGACATCCACAAAATGTGTAAAAACCAGAAAGGCAAGACAGGCCCTGGAGAACAGGGAGCCTTGTTATGCTAATGGGCGGGATGTAAATTGCCAACTGCCTCTCTGGAGGAGTGCATTGTGTTCCCTAAAACAAGTAAACAACAGAGCTACAGAGCCAAGGGCACTTCCAGTCTAGGGAATATACCTTGGGAAAACTGAAAATCAAAAAGACACAGCCACCCCAAAATTTAGGGCTGCACTGCTTACAAGGACCTCAACTTGGGTATACCTTAAATATCCCAGGAAATATAAAAATGGTTCAAAAAATTGTGGTACTTACGTACGATGGAATATCCCTCAGCCATGAAATCAATGTCATAAGACCAGTAGCAGCAAAATGGGTGGATTCAGGTACGATGATTCTAAGTGAAATAAGTCACACAGAAAAAGAAACTTATCATAAGATGTCACTTATGAAGATCCTGTAAACATGGCTACACTTGAACTGAGTTAGGAAAGAGAACAGTGTCTCACATTTAGAAAACACACTTATGCCTGCTTAAGGGGGAAGGAGAGGTGGGGTGATGCATAAAACCAGAGTTTGATATAAGCACAGGTACCGTTCCAAAAACCAACTATGGAATAGACAAGACCTACACCTTCCTCAGTGAAAGGGACTCAAAACCCCATATTTCCCGCAGAGGAATATATCTGACTAGTAAGAATCTTAAAACCTATGTATTGATATGTCTCCGTAAGGGAATCAAGTGTGTCTAGACTGGGATAAATATGGCAGCGAGAATCAGCTCAAACCCACTATAAAAAGGAATTTCAAAAATAAAATAAAAAAACTGGGAAATTCTTTACAATTCCTTCAGGGTCTCTGATGAAACCTGAAATGACCCTATCTACAATGACAGCTGGATGTGGCATAAGGCTGGACACTTGGGACTGAGAGGATTGGTGAGATTGGGTGAGCAAATGCAGACCCTTTAAAGCAATAATGCATGGCACACATTCCATGGGTCCCAACTCTCCAGGTTGAAGGGAATATTACTACAGATATAACATGTACGGGAATCCTAGAGAACGGACACACTGTGAATACGAAAGGTTTCTAAAACTCAACGAATAGTCCCTCTCCTGGTGCTCCGGTTTGACTTTCCATCTGCTTTATTATCAACCTCCCAACTTGGAGAGACATCCCCTTTAACCTCCTGGTTCGCACAGGTTGCCAATTTGGCAGAGGATGAAAGGGAAGAGGGAGAACCAATGAGAGAGTAGCTGTTAGGCATTTGGACAGGCACATATCACTGTAATTTCCCGGCAGGAAGAAGAATTAACCAAAGTCTCAGCCACCCACCGGGAATCAGTATAGATCCTGAACCAAAATTTTGGACTTGCGGTCAGCTCACCAAAAACGAGTTGAAAAATGGAGCTCAGGGGCACAGCAATTCACAAACTGGCCGAGTAATAAAGGACAACTATCGTCCAAATATCTGTTGAGGGAAGGCAACGAGGAGGACTTGAAAGCGATGCAGAATAGCAGGAAACAGATTTCAAGAGGTACGTTGGAATCGCCTTTAAAGCACAGGAAGAGGGGCACAACTTCGACAATGATGCACTTGGCCAAAAAGGGCGTATGCGTTTTCTCCTGAATATATTCAGGAGAAAACGCATACGCCCTTTTTGGCCAAGCAAGCAAGCGGGCAATGCAAATCTGCACTACAAAGAAGTATCACTTCCCACCGGTCAAAAGGGACATCCACAAAATGTGTAAAAACCAGAAAGGCAAGACAGGCCCTGGAGAACAGGGAGCCTTGTTATGCTGATGGGCGGGATGTAAATTGCCAACTGCCTCTCTGGAGGAGTGCATTGTGTTCCCTAAAACAAGTAAAGAACAGAGCTACAGAGCCAAGGGCACTTCCAGTCTAGGGAATATACCTTGGGAAAACTGAAAATCAAAAAGACACAGCCACCCCAAAATTTAGGGCTGCACTGCTTACAAGGACCTCAACTTGGGTACACCTTAAATATCCCAGGAAATATAAAAATGGTTCAAAAAATTGTGGTACTTACGTACGATGGAATATCCCTCAGCCATGAAATCAATGTCATAAGACCAGTAGCAGCAAAATGTGTGGATTCAGGTACGATGATTCTAAGTGAAATAAGTCACACAGAAAAAGAAACTTATCATAAGATGTCACTTATGAAGATCCTGTAAACATGGCTACACTTGAACTGAGTTAGGAAAGAGAACAGTGTCTCACATTTAGAAAACACTCTTATGCCTGCTTAAGGGGGAAGGAGAGGTGGGGTGATGCATAAAACCAGAGTTTGATATAAGCACAGGTACCGTTCCAAAAACCAACTATGGAATAGACAAGACCTACACCTTCCTCAGTGAAAGGGACTCAAAACCCCATATTTCCCGCAGAGGAATATATCTGACTAGTAAGAATCTTAAAACCTCTGTATTGATATGTCTCCGTGAGGGAATCAAGTGTGTCTAGACTGGGATAAATATGGCAGCGAGAATCAGCTCAAACCCACTATAAAAAGGAATTTCAAAAACAAAACAAAAAAACTGGGAAATTCTTTACAATTCCTTCAGGGTCTCTGATGAAACCTGAAATGACCCTATCTACAATGACAGCTGGATGTGGCATAAGGCTGGACACTTGGGACTGAGAGGATTGGTGAGATTGGGTGAGCAAATGCAGACCCTTTAAAGCAATAATGCATGGCACACATTCCATGGGTCCCAACTCTCCAGGTTGAAGGGAATATTACTACAGATATAACATGTACGGGAATCCTAGAGAACGGACACACTGTGAATACGAAAGGTTTCTAAAACTCAATGAATAGTCCCTCTCCTGGTGCTCCGGTTTGACTTTCATCTGCTTTATTATCAACCTCCCAACTTGGAGAGACAGCCCCTTTAACCTCCTGGTTCCCACAGGTTGCCAATTTGGCAGAGGATGAAAGGGAAGAGGGAGAACCAATGAGAGAGTAGCTGTAAGGCATTTGGACGGGCACATATCACTGTAATTTCCCTGCAGGAAGAAGTATTAACCAAAGTCTCAGCCACCCACCGGGAATCAGTATAGATCCTGAACCAAAATTTTGGACTTGCGGTCAGCTCACCAAAAACGAGTTGAAAAATGGAGCTCAGGGGCACAGCAATTCACAAACTGGCCGAGTAATAAAGGACAACTATCGTCCAAAAATCTGTTGAGGGAAGGCAACGAGGCGGACTTGAAAGCGAGGCAGAATAGCAGGAAACAGATTTCAAGAGGTACGTTGGAATCGCCTTTAAAGCACAGGAAGAGGGGCACAACTTCGACAATGATGCACTTGGCCAAAAAGGGCGTATGCGTTTTCTCCTGAATATATTCAGGAGAAAACGCATACGCCCTTTTTGGCCAAGCAAGCAAGCGGGCAATGCAAATCTGCACTACAAAGAAGTATCACTTCCCACCGGTCAAAAGGGACATCCACAAAATGTGTAAAAACCAGAAAGGCAAGACAGGCCCTGGAGAACAGGGAGCCTTGTTATGCTGATGGGCGGGATGTAAATTGCCAACTGCCTCTCTGAAGGAGTGCATTGTGTTCCCTAAAACAAGTAAACAACAGAGCTACAGAGCCAAGGGCACTTCCAGTCTAGGGAATATACCTTGGGAAAACTGAAAATCAAAAAGACACAGCCACCCCAAAATTTAGGGCTGCACTGCTTACAAGGACCTCAACTTGGGTACACCTTAAATATCCCAGGAAATATAAAAATGGTTCAAAAAATTGTGGTACTTACGTACGATGGAATATCCCTCAGCCATGAAATCAATGTCATAAGACCAGTAGCAGCAAAATGGGTGGATTCAGGTACGATGATTCTAAGTGAAATAAGTCACACAGAAAAAGAAACTTATCATAAGATATCACTTATGAAGATCCTGTAAACATGGCTACACTTGAACTGAGTTAGGAAAGAGAACAGTGTCTCACATTTAGAAAACACTCTTATGCCTGCTTAAGGGGGAAGGAGAGGTGGGGTGATGCATAAAACCAGAGTTTGATATAAGCAGAGGTACCGTTCCGAAAACCAACTATGGAATAGGCAAGACCTACACCTTCCTCAGTGAAAGGGACTCAAAACCCCATATTTCCCGCAGAGGAATATATCTGACTAGTAAGAATCTTAAAACCTATGTATTGATATGTCTCCGTAAGGGAACCAAGTGTGTCTAGACTGGCATAAACATGGCAGCGAGAATCAGCTCAAACCCACTATAAAAAGGAATTTCAATAACAAAACAAAAACCTGGGAAATTCTTTACAATTCCTTCAGAGTCTCTGATGAAACCTGGACTGACCCTATCTACAACGACAGCTGGATGTGGCATAAGGCGGGACACTTGGACTGAGAGGATTGGTGAGATTGGGTGAACAAATGCAGAACCTTTAAAGCATTAATGCATGGCACCCATTCCATGGGTCCCAACTCTCCAGGTTGAAGGGAATATTACTACAGTTATAACATGTACGGGAAACCTAGAGAACGGACACACTGTGAATACGAAACGTTTCTAAAACTCAACGAATAGTCCCTCTCCTGGTGCTCCGGTTTGACTTTCCACCTGCTTTACTATCAACCTCCCAACTTGGAGAGACAGCCCCTTTAACCTCCTGGTTCGCACAGGTTGCCAATTTGGCAGAGGATGAAAGGGAAGAGGGAGAACCAATGAGAGAGTAGCTGTTAGGCATTTGGACGGGCACATATCACTGTAATTTCCCGGCAGGAAGAAGAATTAACCAAAGTCTCAGCCCCCCACCGGGAACCAGCATAGATCCTGAACCAAAATTTTGGACCTGCGGTCAGCTCACCAAAAACGAGTTGAAAAATGGAGCTCAGGGGCACAGCAATTCACAAACTGGCCGAGTAATAAAGGACAACTATCGTCCAAAAATCTGTTGAGGGAAGGCAATGAGGCGGACTTGAAAGCGAGGCAGAATAGCAGGAAACAGATTTCAAGAGGTACGTTGGAATCACCTTTAAAGCACCGGATGAGGGGCACAACTTCGGCAATGATGCACGTGGCCAAAAAGGGCGTATGCGTTTTCTCCTGAATATATTCAGGAGAAAACGCATACGCCCTTTTTTGGCCAAGCAAGCAATCGGGCAATGCAAATCTGCATTACAAAGAAGTATCACTTACCACCGGTCAAAAGGGACATCCACAAAATGTGTAAAAACCAGAAAGTCAAGACAGGCACTGGAGAACACGGAGCCTTGTTATGCTGATGGGCGTATGTAAATTGCCAACTGCCTCTCTGGAGGAGTACATTGTGTTCCCTAAAACAAGTAAAGAACAGAGCTACAGATCCAAGGGCACTTCCAGTCTAAGGAATATACCTTTGGAAAACTGAATATCAAAAAGACACAGCCACCCCAAAATTTAGGGCTGCACTGCTTACAAGGACCTCAACTTGGGTACACCTTAAATATCCCAGGAAATATAAAAATGGTTCAAAAAATTGTGGTACTTACGTACGATGGAATATCCCTCAGCCATGAAATCAATGTCATAAGACCAGTAGCAGCAAAATGGGTGGATTCAGATACGATGATTCTAAGTGAAATAAGTCACAGAGAAAAAGAAACTTATCATAAGATATCACTTATGAAGATCCTGTAAACATGGCTACACTTGAACTGAGTTAGGAAAGAGAACAGCGTCCCACATTTAGAAAACACTCTTATGCTTGCTTAAGGGGGAAGGAGAGGTGGGGTGATGCATAAAACCAGAGTTTGATATAAGCACAGGTACCGTTCCAAAAACCAACTATGGAATAGACAAGACCTACACCTTCCTCAGTGAAAGGGACTCAAAACCCCATATTTCCCGCAGAGGAATATATCTGACTAGTAAGAATCTTAAAAACTATGTATTGATATGTCTCCGTAAGGGAATCAAGTGTGTCTAGACTGGCATAAACATGGCAGCGAGAATCAGCTCAAACCCACTATAAAAAGGAATTTCAAAAACAAAACAAAAAAACTGGGAAATTCTTTACAATTCCTTCAGGGTCTCTGATGAAACCTGGAATGACCCTATCTACAACGACAGCTGGATGTGGCATAAGGCTGGACACTTTGGACTGAGAGGATTGGTGAGGTTGGGTGAACAAATGCAGACCATTTAAAGCAATAATGCATGACACACATTCCATGGGTACCAACTCTCCAGGTTGAAGGGAATATTACTACAGATATAACATGTACGGGAATCCTAGAGAACGGACACACTGTGAATACGAAAGGTTTCTAAAACTCAACGAATAGTCCCTCTCCTGGTGCTCCGGTTTGACTTTCCATCTGCTTTATTATCAACCTCCCAACTTGGAGAGACAGCCCCTTTAACCTCCTGGTTCGCACAGGTTGCCAATTTGGCAGAGGATGAAAGGGAAGAGGGAGAACCAATGAGAGAGTAGCTGTTAGGCATTTGGACGGGCACATATCACTGTAATTTCCCGGCAGGAAGAAGAATTAACCAAAGTCTCAGCCACCCACCGGGAATCAGTATAGATCCTGAACCAAAATTTTGGACTTGCGGTCAGCTCACCAAAAACGAGTTGAAAAATGGAGCTCAGGGGCACAGCAATTCACAAACTGGCCGAGTAATAAAGGACAACTATCGTCCAAAAATCTGTTGAGGGAAGGCAATGAGGCGGACTTGAAAGTGAGGCAGAATAGCAGGAAACAGATTTCAAGAGGTACGTTGGAATCACCTTTAAAGCACAGGAAGAGGGGCACAACTTCGACAATGATGAACTTGGCCAAAAAGGGCGTATGCGTTTTCTCCTGAATATATTCAGGAGAAAACGCATACGCCCTTTTTGGCCAAGCAAGCAAGCGGGCAATGCAAATCTGCACTACAAAGAAGTATCACTTCCCACCGGTCAAAAGGGACATCCACAAAATGTGTAAAAACCAGAAAGGCAAGACAGGCCCTGGAGAACAGGGAGCCTTGTTATGCTGATGGGCGGGATGTAAATTGCCAACTCCCTCTCTGGAGGAGTGCATTGTGTTCCCTAAAACAAGTAAACAACAGAGCTACAGAGCCAAGGGCACTTCCAGTCTAGGGAATATACCTTGGGAAAACTGAAAATCAAAAAGACACAGCCACCCCAAAATTTAGGGCTGCACTGCTTACAAGGACCTCAACTTGGGTACACCTTAAATATCCCAGGAAATATAAAAATGGTTCAAAAAATTGTGGTACTTACGTACGATGGAATATCCCTCAGCCATGAAATCAATGTCATAAGACCAGTAGCAGCAAAATGGGTGGATTCAGGTACGATGATTCTAAGTGAAATAAGTCACACAGAAAAAGAAACTTATCATAAGATATCACTTATGAAGATCCTGTAAACATGGCTACACTTGAACTGAGTTAGGAAAGAGAACAGTGTCTCACATTTAGAAAACACTCTTATGCCTGCTTAAGGGGGAAGGAGAGGTGGGGTGATGCATAAAACCAGAGTTTGATATAAGCACAGGTACCGTTCCAAAAACCAACTATGGAATAGACAAGACCTACACCTTCCTCAGTGAAAGGGACTCAAAACCCCATATTTCCCGCAGAGGAATATATCTGACTAGTAAGAATCTTAAAAGCTACGTATTGATATGTCTCCGTAAGGGAATCAAATGTGTCTAGACTGGGATAAATATGGCAGCGAGAATCAGCTCAAACCCACTATAAAAAGGAATTTCAAAAATAAAACAAAAAAACTGGGAAATTCTTTACAATTCCTTCAGGGTCTCTGATGAAACCTGAAATGACCCTATCTACACCGACAGCTGGATGTGGCATAAGGCTGGACACTTTGGACTGAGAGGATTGGTGAGATTGGGTGAACAAATGCAGACCCTTTAAAGCAATAATGCATGGCACACATTCCATGGGTCCCAACTCTCCAGGTTGAAGGGAATATTACTACAGTTATAACATGTACGGGAAACCTAGAGAACGGACACACTGTGAATACAAAAGGTTTGTAAAACTCAACGAATAGTCCCTCTCCTGGTGCTCCGGTTTGACTTTCCATCTGCTTTACTATCAAACTCCCAACTTGGAGAGACAGCCCCTTTAACCTCCTGGTTCGCACAGGTTGCCAATTTGGCAGAGGATGAAAGGGAAGAGGGAGAACCAATGAGAGAGTAGCTGTTAGGCATTTGGACGGGCACATATCACTGTAATTTCCTGGCAGGAAGAAGAATTAACCAAAGTCTCAGCCCTCCTCCGGGAACCACTATAGGTCCTGAACCAAAATTTTGGACTTGCGGTCAGCTCACCTAAAACGAGTTGAAAAATGGAGCTCAGGGGCACAGCAATTCACAAACTGGCCGAGTAATAAAGGACAACTATCGTCCAAAAATCTGTTGAGGGAAGGCAATGAGGCGGACTTGAAAGCGAGGCAGAATAGCAGGAAACAGATTTCAAGAGGTACGTTGGAATCGCCTTTAAAGCACAGGAAGAGGGGCACAACTTCGACAATGATGCACTTGGCCAAAAAGGGCGTATGCGTTTTCTCCTGAATATATTCAGGAGAAAACGCATACGCCCTTTTTGGCCAAGCAAGCAAGCGGGCAATGCAAATCTGCACTACAAAGAAGTATCACTTCCCACCGGTCAAAAGGGACATCCACAAAATGTGTAAAAACCAGAAAGGCAAGACAGGCCCTGGAGAACAGGGAGCCTTGTTATGCTGATGGGCGGGATGTAAATTGCCAACTGCCTCTCTGGAGGAGTGCATTGTGTTCCCTAAAACAAGTAAACAACAGAGCTACAGAGCCAAGGGCACTTCCAGTCTAGGGAATATACCTTGGGAAAACTGAAAATCAAAAAGACACAGCCACCCCAAAATTTAGGGCTGCACTGCTTACAAGGACCTCAACTTGGGTACACCTTAAATATCCCAG
Organism: Hyperoodon ampullatus; assembly: GCF_949752795.1. NCBI lineage: Eukaryota > Metazoa > Chordata > Mammalia > Artiodactyla > Ziphiidae > Hyperoodon > Hyperoodon ampullatus. The sequence continues at coordinate 529,267 of NW_027641015.1, forward strand.
GAAATATAAAAATGGTTCAAAAAATTGTGGTACTTACGTACGATGGAATATCCCTCAGCCATGAAATCAATGTCATAAGACCAGTAGCAGCAAAATGGGTGGATTCAGGTACGATGATTCTAAGTGAAATAAGTCACACAGAAAAAGAAACTTATCATAAGATATCACTTATGAAGATCCTGTAAACATGGCTACACTTGAACTGAGTTAGGAAAGAGAACAGTGTCTCACATTTAGAAAACACTCTTATGCCTGCTTAAGGGGGAAGGAGAGGTGGGGTGATGCATAAAACCAGAGTTTGATATAAGCACAGGTACCGTTCCAAAAACCAACTATGGAATAGACAAGACCTACACCTTCCTCAGTGAAAGGGACTCAAAACCCCATATTTCCCGCAGAGGAATATATCTGACTAGTAAGAATCTTAAAAGCTACGTATTGATATGTCTCCGTAAGGGAATCAAATGTGTCTAGACTGGGATAAATATGGCAGCGAGAATCAGCTCAAACCCACTATAAAAAGGAATTTCAAAAATAAAACAAAAAAACTGGGAAATTCTTTACAATTCCTTCAGGGTCTCTGATGAAACCTGAAATGACCCTATCTACACCGACAGCTGGATGTGGCATAAGCCTGGACACTTTGGACTGAGAGGATTGGTGAGATTGGGTGAACAAATGCAGACCCTTTAAAGCAATAATGCATGGCACACATTCCATGGGTCCCAACTCTCCAGGTTGAAGGGAATATTACTACAGTTATAACATGTACGGGAAACCTAGAGAACGGACACACTGTGAATACAAAAGGTTTCTAAAACTCAACGAATAGTCCCTCTCCTGGTGCTCCGGTTTGACTTTCCATCTGCTTTACTATCAAACTCCCAACATGGAGAGACAGCCCCTTTAACCTCCTGGTTCGCACAGGTTGCCAATTTGGCAGAGGATGAAAGGGAAGAGGGAGAACCAATGAGAGAGTAGCTGTTAGGCATTTGGACGGGCACATATCACTGTAATTTCCCGGCAGGAAGAAGAATTAACCAAAGTCTCAGCCCTCCTCCGGGAACCACTATAGGTCCTGAACCAAAATTTTGGACTTGCGGTCAGCTCACCTAAAACGAGTTGAAAAATGGAGCTCAGGGGCACAGCAATTCACAAACTGGCCGAGTAATAAAGGACAACTATCGTCCAAAAATCTGTTGAGGGAAGGCAATGAGGCAGACTTGAAAGCGAGGCAGAATAGCAGGAAACAGATTTCAAGAGGTACGTTGGAATCGCCTTTAAAGCACAGGAAGAGGGGCACAACTTCGACAATGATGCACTTGGCCAAAAAGGGCGTATGCATTTTCTCCTGAGTATATTCAGGAGAAAACGCATACGCCCTTTTTGGCCAAGCAAGCAAGCGGGCAATGCAAATCTGCACTACAAAGAAGTATCACTTCCCACCGGTCAAAAGGGACATCCACAAAATGTGTAAAAACCAGAAAGGCAAGACAGGCCCTGGAGAACAGGGAGCCTTGTTATGCTGATGGGCGGGATGTAAATTGCCAACTGCCTCTCTGGAGGAGTGCATTGTGTTCCCTAAAACAAGTAAACAACAGAGCTACAGAGCCAAGGGCACTTCCAGTCTAGGGAATATACCTTGGGAAAACTGAAAATCAAAAAGACACAGCCACCCCAAAATTTAGGGCTGCACTGCTTACAAGGACCTCAACTTGGGTACACCTTAAATATCCCAGGAAATATAAAAATGGTTCAAAAAATTGTGGTACTTACGTACGATGGAATATCCCTCAGCCATGAAATCAATGTCATAAGACCAGTAGCAGCAAAATGGGTGGATTCAGGTACGATGATTCTAAGTGAAATAAGTCACACAGAAAAAGAAACTTATCATAAGATATCACTTATGAAGATCCTGTAAACATGGCTACACTTGAACTGAGTTAGGAAAGAGAACAGTGTCTCACATTTAGAAAACACTCTTATGCCTGCTTAAGGGGGAAGGAGAGGTGGGGTGATGCATAAAACCAGAGTTTGATATAAGCACAGGTACCGTTCCAAAAACCAACTATGGAATAGACAAGACCTACACCTTCCTCAGTGAAAGGGACTCAAAACCCCATATTTCCCGCAGAGGAATATATCTGACTAGTAAGAATCTTAAAATCTACGTATTGATATGTCTCCGTAAGGGAATCAAGTGTGTCTAGACTGGGATAAATATGGCAGCGAGAATCAGCTCAAACCCACTATAAAAAGGAATTTCAAAAATAAAACAAAAAAACTGGGAAATTCTTTACAATTCCTTCAGGGTCTCTGATGAAACCTGAAATGACCCTATCTACAATGACAGCTGGATGTGGCATAAGGCTGGACACTTGGGACTGAGAGGATTGGTGAGACTGGGTGAGCAAATGCAGACCCTTTAAAGCAATAATGCATGGCACACATTCCATGGGTCCCAACTCTCCAGGTTGAAGGGAATATTACTACAGATATAACATGTACGGGAATCCTAGAGAACGGACACACTGTGAATACGAAAGGTTTCTAAAACTCAACGAATAGTCCCTCTCCTGGTGCTCCGGTTTGACTTTCCATCTGCTTTATTATCAACCTCCCAACTTGGAGAGACAGCCCCTTTAACCTCCTGGTTCGCACAGGTTGCCAATTTGGCAGAGGATGAAAGGGAAGAGGGAGAACCAATGAGAGAGTAGCTGTTAGGCATTTGGACAGGCACATATCACTGTAATTTCCCGGCAGGAAGAAGAATTAACCAAAGTCTCAGCCACCCACCGGGAATCAGTATAGATCCGGAACCAAAATTTTGGACTTGCGGTCAGCTCACCAAAAACGAGTTGAAAAATGGAGCTCAGGGGCACAGCAGTTCACAAACTGGCCGAGTAATAAAGGACAACTATCGTCCAAAAATCTGTTGAGGGAAGGCAACGAGGCGGACTTGAAAGCGAGGCAGAATAGCAGGAAACAGATTTCAAGAGGTACGTTGGAATCGCCTTTAAAGCACAGGAAGAGGGGCACAACTTCGACAATGATGCACTTGGCCAAAAAGGGCGTATGCGTTTTCTCCTGAATATATTCAGGAGAAAATGCATACGCCCTTTTTGGCCAAGCAAGCAAGCGGGCAATGCAAATCTGCACTACAAAGAAGTATCACTTCCCACCGTCAAAAGGGACATCCACAAAATGTGTAAAAACCAGAAAGGCAAGACAGGCCCTGGAGAACAGGGAGCCTTGTTATGCTGATGGGCGGGATGTAAATTGCCAACTGCCTCTCTGGAGGAGTGCATTGTGTTCCCTAAAACAAGTAAACAACAGAGCTACAGAGCCAAGGGCACTTCCAGTCTAGGGAATATACCTGGGAAAAACTGAAAATCAATAAGACAGAGCCACCCCAAAATTTAGGGCTGCACTGCTTACAAGGACCTCAACTTGGGTACACCTTAAATATCCCAGGAAATATAAAATTGGTTCAAAAAATTGTGCTACTTACGTACGATGGAATATCCCTCAGCCATGAAATCAATGTCATAAGACCAGTAGCAGCAAAATGGGTGGATTCAGGTACGATGATTCTAAGTGAAATAAGTCACACAGAAAAAGAAACTTATCATAAGTTATCACTTATGAAGATCCTGTAAACATGGCTACACTTGAACTGAGTTAGGAAAGAGAACAGTGTCTCACATTTAGAAAACACTCTTATGCCTGCTTAAGGGGGAAGGAGAGGTGGGGTGAGGCATAAAACCAGAGTTTGATATAAGCACAGGTACCGTTCCAAAAACCAACTATGGAATAGACAAGACCTACACCTTCCTCAGTGAAAGGGACTCAAAACCCCATATTTCCCGCAGAGGAATATATCTGACTAGTAAGAATCTTAAAACCTATGTATTGATATGTCTCCATAAGGGAATCAAGTGTGTCTAGACTGGGATAAATATGGCAGCGAGAATCAGCTCAAACCCACTATAAAAAGGAATTTCAAAAATAAAACAAAAAAACTGGGAAATTCTTTACAATTCCTTCAGGGTCTCTGATGAAACCTGAAATGACCCTATCTACAATGACAGCTGGATGTGGCATAAGGCTGGACACTTGGGACTGAGAGGATTGGTGAGATTGGGTGAGCAAATGCAGACCCTTTAAAGCAATAATGCATGGCACACATTCCATGGGTCCCAACTCTCCAGGTTGAAGGGAATATTACTACAGATATAACATGTACGGGAATCCTAGAGAACGGACACACTGTGAATACGAAAGGTTTCTAAAACTCAACGAATAGTCCCTCTCCTGGTGCTCCGGTTTGACTTTCCATCTGCTTTATTATCAACCTCCCAACTTGGAGAGACAGCCCCTTTAACCTCCTGGTTCGCACAGGTTGCCAATTTGGCAGAGGATGAAAGGGAAGAGGGAGAACCAATGAGAGAGTAGCTGTTAGGCATTTGGACGGGCACATATCACTGTAATTTCCCGGCAGGAAGAAGAATTAACCAAAGTCTCAGCCACCCACCGGGAATCAGTATAGATCCTGAACCAAAATTTTGGACTTGCGGTCAGCTCACCAAAAACGAGTTGAAAAATGGAGCTCAGGGGCACAGCAATTCACAAACTGGCCGAGTAATAAAGGACAACTATCGTCCAAAAATCTGTTGAAGGAAGGCAACGAGGCGGACTTGAAAGCGAGGCAGAATAGCAGGAAACAGATTTCAAGAGGTACGTTGGAATCACCTTTAAAGCACAGGAAGAGGGGCACAACTTCGACAATGATGCACTTGGCCAAAAAGGGCGTATGCGTTTTCTCCTGAATATATTCAGGAGAAAACGCATACGCCCTTTTTGGCCAAGCAAGCAAGCGGGCAATGCAAATCTGCACTACAAAGAAGTATCACTTCCCACCGGTCAAAAGGGACATCCACAAAATGTGTAAAAACCAGAAAGGCAAGACAGGCCCTGGAGAACAGGGAGCCTTGTTATGCTGATGGGCGGGATGTAAATTGCCAACTGCCTCTCTGGAGGAGTGCATTGTGTTCCCTAAAACAAGTAAACAACAGAGCTACAGAGCCAAGGGCACTTCCAGTCTAGGGAATATACCTTGGGAAAACTGAAAATCAAAAAGACACAGCCACCCCAAAATTTAGGGCTGCACTGCTTACAAGGACCTCAACTTGGGTACACCTTAAATATCCCAGGAAATATAAAAATGGTTCAAAAAATTGTGGTACTTACGTACGATTTAATATCCCTCAGCCATGAAATCAATGTCATAAGACCAGTAGCAGCAAAATGGGTGGATTCAGGTACGATGATTCTAAGTGAAATAAGTCACACAGAAAAAGAAACTTATCATAAGATATCACTTATGAAGATCCTGTAAACATGGCTACACTTGAAATGAGTTAGGAAAGAGAACAGTGTCTCACATTTAGAAAACACTCTTATGCCTGCTTAAGGGGGAAGGAGAGGTGGGGTGATGCATAAAACCAGAGTTTGATATAAGCACAGGTACCGTTCCAAAAACCAACTATGGAATAGACAAGACCTACACCTTCCTCAGTGAAAGGGACTCAAAACCCCATATTTCCCGCAGAGGAATATATCTGACTAGTAAGAATCTTAAAACCTATGTATTGATATGTCTCCGTAAGGGAATCAAGTGTGTCTAGACTGGGATAAATATGGCAGCGAGAATCAGCTCAAACCCACTATAAAAAGGAATTTCAAAAATAAAACAAAAAAACTGGGAAATTCTTTACAATTCCTTCAGGGTCTCTGATGAAACCTGAAATGACCCTATCTACAATGACAGCTGGATGTGGCATAAGGCTGGACACTTGGGACTGAGAGGATTAGTGAGATTGGGTGAGCAAATGCAGACCCTTTAAAGCAATAATGCATGGCACACATTCCATGGGTCCCAACTCTCCAGGTTGAAGGGAATATTACTACAGATATAACATGTACGGGAATCCTAGAGAACGGACACACTGTGAATACGAAAGGTTTCTAAAACTCAACGAATAGTCCCTCTCCTGGTGCTCCGGTTTGACTTTCCATCTGCTTTATTATCAACCTCCCAACTTGGAGAGACAGCCCCTTTAACCTCCTGGTTCGCACAGGTTGCCAATTTGGCAGAGGATGAAAGGGAAGAGGGAGAACCAATGAGAGAGTAGCTGTTAGGCATTTGGACGGGCACATATCACTGTAATTTCCCGGCAGGAAGAAGAATTAACCAAAGTCTCAGCCACCCACCGGGAATCAGTATAGATCCTGAACCAAAATTTTGGACTTGCGGTCAGCTCACCAAAAACGAGTTGAAAAATGGAGCTCAGGGGCACAGCAATTCACAAACTGGCCGAGTAATAAAGGACAACTATCGTCCAAAAATCTGTTGAGGGAAGGCAACGAGGCGGACTTCAAAGCGTGGCAGAATAGCAGGAAACAGATTTCAAGAGGTACGTTGGAATTGCCTTTAAAGCACAGGAAGAGGGGCACAACTTCGACAATGATGCACTTGGCCAAAAAGGGCGTATGCGTTTTCTCCTGAATATATTCAGGAGAAAACGCATACGCCCTTTTTGGCCAAGCAAGCAAGCGGGCAATGCAAATCTGCACTACAAAGAAGTATCACTTCCCACCAGTCAAAAGGGACATCCACAAAATGTGTAAAAACCAGAAAGGCAAGACAGGCCCTGGAGAACAGGGTGCCTTGTTATGCTGATGGGCGGGATGTAAATTGCCAACTGCCTCTCTGGAGGAGTGCATTGTGTTCCCTAAAACAAGTAAACAACAGAGCTACAGAGCCAAGGGCACTTCCAGTCTAGGGAATATACCTTGGGAAAACTTTAAATCAAAAAGACACAGCCACCCCAAAATTTAGGGCTGCACTGCTTACAAGGACCTCAACTTGGGTACACCTTAAATATCCCAGGAAATATAAAAATGGTTCAAAAAATTGTGGTACTTACGTACGATGGAATATCCCTCAGCCATGAAATCAATGTCATAAGACCAGTAGCAGCAAAATGGGTGGATTCAGGTACGATGATTCTAAGTGAAATAAGTCACACAGAAAAAGAAACTTATCATAAGATATCACTTATGAAGATCCTGTAAACATGGCTACACTTGAACTGAGTTAGGAAAGAGAACAGTGTCTCACATTTAGAAAACACTCTTATGCCTGCTTAAGGGGGAAGGAGAGGTGGGGTGATGCATAAAACCAGAGTTTGATATAAGCACATGTACCGTTCCAAAAACCAACTATGGAATAGACAAGACCTACACCTTCCTCAGTGAAAGGGACTCAAAACCCCATATTTCCCGCAGAGGGATATATCTGACTAGTAAAGTAAGAATCTTAAAACCTATGTATTGATATGTCTCCGTAAGGGAATCAAGTGTGTCTAGACTGGGATAAATATGGCAGCGAGAATCAGCTCAAACCCACTATAAAAAGGAATTTCAAAAATAAAACAAAAAAACTGGGAAATTCTTTACAATTCCTTCAGGGTCTCTGATGAAACCTGAAATGACCCTATCTACAATGACAGCTGGATGTGGCATAAGGCTGGACACTTGGGACTGAGAGGATTGGTGAGATTGGGTGAGCAAATGCAGACCCTTTAAAGCAATAATGCATGGCACACATTCCATGGGTCCCAACTCTCCAGGTTGAAGGGAATATTACTACAGATATAACATGTACGGGAATCCTAGAGAACGGACACACTGTGAATACGAAAGGTTTCTAAAACTCAACGAATAGTCCCTCTCCTGGTGCTCCGGTTTGACTTTCCATCTGCTTTATTATCAACCTCCCAACTTGGAGAGACAGCCCCTTTAACCTCCTGGTTCGCACAGGTTGCCAATTTGGCAGAGGATGAAAGGGAAGAGGGAGAACCAATGAGAGAGTAGCTGTTAGGCATTTGGACGGGCACATATCACTGTAATTTCCCGGCAGGAAGAAGAATTAACCAAAGTCTCAGCCACCCACCGGGAATCAGTATAGATCCTGAACCAAAATTTTGGACTTGCGGTCAGCTCACCAAAAACGAGTTGAAAAATGGAGCTCAGGGGCACAGCAATTCACAAACTGGCCGAGTAATAAAGGACAACTATCGTCCAAAAATCTGTTGAGGGAAGGCAACGAGGCGGACTTGAAAGCGAGGCAGAATAGCAGGAAACAGATTTCAAGAGGTACGTTGGAATCGCCTTTAAAGCACAGGAAGAGGGGCACAACTTCGACAATGATGCACTTGGACAAAAAGGGCGTATGCGTTTTCTCCTGAATATATTCAGGAGAAAACGCATACGCCCTTTTTGGCCAAGCAAGCAAGCGGGCAATGCAAATCTGCACTACAAAGAAGTATCACTTCCCACCGGTCAAAAGGGACATCCACAAAATGTGTAAAAACCAGAAAGGCAAGACAGGCCCTGGAGAACAGGGAGCCTTGTTATGCTGATGGGCGGGATGTAAATTGCCAACTGCCTCTCTGGAGGAGTGCATTGTGTTCCCTAAAACAAGTAAACAACAGAGCTACAGAGCCAAGGGCACTTCCAGTCTCGGGAATATACCTTGGGAAAACTGAAAATCAAAAAGACACAGCCACCCCAAAATTTAGGGCGGCACTGCTTACAAGGACCTCAACTTGGGTACACCTTAAATATCCCAGGAAATATAAAAATGGTTCAAAAAATTGTGGTACTTACGTACGATGGCATATCCCTCAGCCATGAAATCAATGTCATAAGACCAGTAGCAGCAAAATGGGTGGATTCAGGTACGATGATTCTAAGTGAAATAAGTCACACAGAAAAAGAAACTTATCATAAGATATCACTTATGAAGATCCTGTAAACATGGCTACACTTGAACTGAGTTAGGAAAGAGAACAGTGTCTCACATTTAGAAAACACTCTTATGCCTGCTTAAGGGGGAAGGAGAGGTGGGGTGATGCATAAAACCAGAGTTTGATATAAGCACAGGTACCGTTCCAAAAACCAACTATGGAATAGACAAGACCTACACCTTCCTCAGTGAAAGGGACTCAAAACCCCATATTTCCCGCAGAGGAATATATCTGACTAGTAAGAATCTTAAAACCTATGTATTGATATGTCTCCATAAGGGAATCAAGTGTGTCTAGACTGGGATAAATATGGCAGCGAGAATCAGCTCAAACCCACTATAAAAAGGAATTTCAAAAATAAAACAAAAAAACTGGGAAATTCTTTACAATTCCTTCAGGGTCTCTGATGAAACCTGAAATGACCCTATCTACAATGACAGCTGGATGTGGCATAAGGCTGGACACTTGGGACTGAGAGGATTGGTGAGATTGGGTGAGCAAATGCAGACCCTTTAAAGCAATAATGCATGGCACACATTCCATGGGTCCCAACTCTCCAGGTTGAAGGGAATATTACTACAGATATAACATGTACGGGAATCCTAGAGAACGGACACACTGTGAATACGAAAGGTTTCTAAAACTCAACGAATAGTCCCTCTCCTGGTGCTCCGGTTTGACTTTCCATCTGCTTTATTATCAACCTCCCAACTTGGAGAGACAGCCCCTTTAACCTCCTGGTTCGCACAGGTTGCCAATTTGGCAGAGGATGAAAGGGAAGAGGGAGAACCAATGAGAGAGTAGCTGTTAGGCATTTGGACGGGCACATATCACTGTAATTTCCCGGCAGGAAGAAGAATTAACCAAAGTCTCAGCCACCCACCGGGAATCAGTATAGATCCTGAACCAAAATTTTGGACTTGCGGTCAGCTCACCAAAAACGAGTTGAAAAATGGAGCTCAGGGGCACAGCAATTCACAAACTGGCCGAGTAATAAAGGACAACTATCGTCCAAAAATCTGTTGAGGGAAGGCAACGAGGCGGACTTGAAAGCGAGGCAGAATAGCAGGAAACAGATTTCAAGAGGTACGTTGGAATCGCCTTTAAAGCACAGGAAGAGGGGCACAACTTCGACAATGATGCACTTGGACAAAAAGGGCGTATGCGTTTTCTCCTGAATATATTCAGGAGAAAACGCATACGCCCTTTTTGGCCAAGCAAGCAAGCGGGCAATGCAAATCTGCACTACAAAGAAGTATCACTTCCCACCGGTCAAAAGGGACATCCACAAAATGTGTAAAAACCAGAAAGGCAAGACAGGCCCTGGAGAACAGGGAGCCTTGTTATGCTGATGGGCGGGATGTAAATTGCCAACTGCCTCTCTGGAGGAGTGCATTGTGTTCCCTAAAACAAGTAAACAACAGAGCTACAGAGCCAAGGGCACTTCCAGTCTAGGGAATATACCTTGGGAAAACTGAAAATCAAAAAGACACAGCCACCCCAAAATTTAGGGCTGCACTGCTTACAAGGACCTCAACTTGGGTACACCTTAAATATCCCAGGAAATATAAAAATGGTTCAAAAAATTGTGGTACTTACGTACGATGGCATATCCCTCAGCCATGAAATCAATGTCATAAGACCAGTAGCAGCAAAATGGGTGGATTCAGGTACGATGATTCTAAGTGAAATAAGTCACACAGAAAAAGAAACTTATCATAAGATATCACTTATGAAGATCCTGTAAACATGGCTACACTTGAACTGAGTTAGGAAAGAGAACAGTGTCTCACATTTAGAAAACACTCTTATGCCTGCTTAAGGGGGAAGGAGAGGTGGGGTGATGCATAAAACCAGAGTTTGATATAAGCACAGGTACCGTTCCAAAAACCAACTATGGAATAGACAAGACCTACACCTTCCTCAGTGAAAGGGACTCAAAACCCCATATTTCCCGCAGAGGAATATATCTGACTAGTAAGAATCTTAAAACCTATGTATTGATATGTCTCCGTAAGGGAATCAAGTGTGTCTAGACTGGGATAAATATGGCAGCGAGAATCAGCTCAAACCCACTATAAAAAGGAATTTCAAAAATAAAGCAAAAAAACTGGGAAATTCTTTACAATTCCTTCAGGGTCTCTGATGAAACCTGAAATGACCCTATCTACAATGACAGCTGGATGTGGCATAAGGCTGGACACTTGGGACTGAGAGGATTGGTGAGATTGGGTGAGCAAATGCAGACCCTTTAAAGCAATAATGCATGGCACACATTCCATGGGTCCCAACTCTCCAGGTTGAAGGGAATATTACTACAGATATAACATGTACGGGAATCCTAGAGAACGGACACACTGTGAATACGAAAGGTTTCTAAAACTCAACGAATAGTCCCTCTCCTGGTGCTCCGGTTTGACTTTCCATCTGCTTTATTATCAACCTCCCAACTTGGAGAGACAGCCCCTTTAACCTCCTGGTTCGCACAGGTTGCCAATTTGGCAGAGGATGAAAGGGAAGAGGGAGAACCAATGAGAGAGTAGCTGTTAGGCATTTGGACGGGCACATATCACTGTAATTTCCCGGCAGGAAGAAGAATTAACCAAAGTCTCAGCCACCCACCGGGAATCAGTATAGATCCTGAACCAAAATTTTGGACTTGCGGTCAGCTCACCAAAAACGAGTTGAAAAATGGAGCTCAGGGGCACAGCAATTCACAAACTGGCCGAGTAATAAAGGACAACTATCGTCCAAAAATCTGTTGAGGGTAGGCAACGAGGCGGACTTCAAAGCGTGGCAGAATAGCAGGAAACAGATTTCAAGAGGTACGTTGGAATCGCCTTTAAAGCACAGGAAGAGGGGCACAACTTCGACAATGATGCACTTGGCCAAAAAGGGCGTATGTGTTTTCTCCTGAATATATTCAGGAGAAAACGCATACGCCCTTTTTGGCCAAGCAAGCAAGCGGGCAATGCAAATCTGCACTACAAAGAAGTATCACTTCCCACCGGTCAAAAGGGACATCCACAAAATGTGTAAAAACCAGAAAGGCAAGACAGGCCCTGGAGAACAGGGAGCCTTGTTATGCTGATGGGCGGGATGTAAATTGCCAACTGCCTCTCTGGAGGCGTGCATTGTGTTCCCTAAAACAAGTAAACAACAGAGCTACAGAGCCAAGGGCACTTCCAGTCTAGGGAATATACCTTGGGAAAACTGAAAATCAAAAAGACACAGCCACCCCAAAATTTAGGGCTGCACTGCTTACAAGGACCTCAACTTGGGTACACCTTAAATATCCCAGGAAATATAAAAATGGTTCAAAAAATTGTGGTACTTACGTACGATGGAATATCCCTCAGCCATGAAATCAATGTCATAAGACCAGTAGCAGCAAAATGGGTGGATTCAGGTACGATGATTCTAAGTGAAATAAGTCACACAGAAAAAGAAACTTATCATAAGATATCACTTATGAAGATCCTGTAAACATGGCTACACTTGAACTGAGTTAGGAAAGAGAACAGTGTCTCACATTTAGAAAACACTCTTATGCCTGCTTAAGGGGGAAGGAGAGGTGGGGTGATGCATAAAACCAGAGTTTCATATAAGCACAGGTACCGTTCCAAAAACCAACTATGGAATAGACAAGACCTACACCTTCCTCAGTGAAAGGGACTCAAAACCCCATATTTCCCGCAGAGGAATATATCTGACTAGTAAGAATCTTAAAACCTATGTATTGATATGTCTCCGTAAGGGAATCAAGTGTGTCTAGACTGGGATAAATATGGCAGCGAGAATCAGCTCAAACCCACTATAAAAAGGAATTTCAAAAATAAAACAAAAAAACTGGGAAATTCTTTACAATTCCTTCAGGGTCTCTGATGAAACCTGAAATGACCCTATCTACAATGACAGCTGGATGTGGCATAAGGCTGGACACTTGGGACTGAGAGGATTGGTGAGATTGGGTGAGCAAATGCAGACCCTTTAAAGCAATAATGCATGGCACACATTCCATGGGTCCCAACTCTCCAGGTTGAAGGGAATATTACTACAGATATAACATGTACGGGAATCCTAGAGAACGGACACACTGTGAATACGAAAGGTTTCTAAAACTCAACGAATAGTCCCTCTCCTGGTGCTCCGGTTTGACTTTCCATCTGCTTTATTATCAACCTCCCAACTTGGAGAGACAGCCCCTTTAACCTCCTGGTTCGCACAGGTTGCCAATTTGGCAGAGGATGAAAGGGAAGAGGGAGAACCAATGAGAGAGTAGCTGTTAGGCATTTGGACGGGCACATATCACTGTAATTTCCCGGCAGGAAGAAGAATTAACCAAAGTCTCAGCCACCCACCGGGAATCAGTATAGATCCTGAACCAAAATTTTGGACTTGCGGTCAGCTCACCAAAAACGAGTTGAAAAATGGAGCTCAGGGGCACAGCAATTCACAAACTGGCCGAGTAATAAAGGACAACTATCGTCCAAAAATCTGTTGAGGGAAGGCAACGAGGCGGACTTGAAAGCGAGGCAGAATAGCAGGAAACAGATTTCAAGAGGTACGTTGGAATCGCCTTTAAAGCACAGGAAGAGGGGCACAACTTCGACAATGATGCACTTGGCCAAAAAGGGCGTATGCGTTTTCTCCTGAATATATTCAGGAGAAAACGCATACGCCCTTTTTGGCCAAGCAAGCAAGCGGGCAATGCAAATCTGCACTACAAAGAAGTATCACTTCCCACCGGTCAAAAGGGACATCCACAAAATGTGTAAAAACCAGAAAGGCAAGACAGGCCCTGGAGAACAGGGAGCCTTGTTATGCTGATGGGCGGGATGTAAATTGCCAACTGCCTCTCTGGAGGAGTGCATTGTGTTCCCTAAAACAAGTAAACAACAGAGCTACAGAGCCAAGGGCACTTCCAGTCTCGGGAATATACCTTGGGAAAACTGAAAATCAAAAAGACACAGCCACCCCAAAATTTAGGGCTGCACTGCTTACAAGGACCTCAACTTGGGTACACCTTAAATATCCCAGGAAATATAAAAATGGTTCAAAAAATTGTGGTACTTACGTACGATGGCATATCCCTCAGCCATGAAATCAATGTCATAAGACCAGTAGCAGCAAAATGGGTGGATTCAGGTACGATGATTCTAAGTGAAATAAGTCACACAGAAAAAGAAACTTATCATAAGATATCACTTATGAAGATCCTGTAAACATGGCTACACTTGAACTGAGTTAGGAAAGAGAACAGTGTCTCACATTTAGAAAACACTCTTATGCCTGCTTAAGGGGGAAGGAGAGGTGGGGTGATGCATAAAACCAGAGTTTGATATAAGCACAGGTACCGTTCCAAAAACCAACTATGGAATAGACAAGACCTACACCTTCCTCAGTGAAAGGGACTCAAAACCCCATATTTCCCGCAGAGGAATATATCTGACTAGTAAGAATCTTAAAACCTATGTATTGATATGTCTCCGTAAGGGAATCAAGTGTGTCTAGACTGGGATAAATATGGCAGCGAGAATCAGCTCAAACCCACTATAAAAAGGAATTTCAAAAATAAAGCAAAAAAACTGGGAAATTCTTTACAATTCCTTCAGGGTCTCTGATGAAACCTGAAATGACCCTATCTACAATGACAGCTGGATGTGGCATAAGGCTGGACACTTGGGACTGAGAGGATTGGTGAGATTGGGTGAGCAAATGCAGACTCTTTAAAGCAATAATGCATGGCACACATTCCATGGGTCCCAACTCTCCAGGTTGAAGGGAATATTACTACAGATATAACATGTACGGGAATCCTAGAGAACGGACACACTGTGAATACGAAAGGTTTCTAAAACTCAACGAATAGTCCCTCTCCTGGTGCTCCGGTTTGACTTTCCATCTGCTTTATTATCAACCTCCCAACTTGGAGAGACAGCCCCTTTAACCTCCTGGTTCGCACAGGTTGCCAATTTGGCAGAGGATGAAAGGGAAGAGGGAGAACCAATGAGAGAGTAGCTGTTAGGCATTTGGACGGGCACATATCACTGTAATTTCCCGGCAGGAAGAAGAATTAACCAAAGTCTCAGCCACCCACCGGGAATCAGTATAGATCCTGAACCAAAATTTTGGACTTGCGGTCAGCTCACCAAAAACGAGTTGAAAAATGGAGCTCAGGGGCACAGCAATTCACAAACTGGCCGAGTAATAAAGGACAACTATCGTCCAAAAATCTGTTGAGGGAAGGCAACGAGGCGGACTTCAAAGCGTGGCAGAATAGCAGGAAACAGATTTCAAGAGGTACGTTGGAATCGCCTTTAAAGCACAGGAAGAGGGGCACAACTTCGACAATGATGCACTTGGCCAAAAAGGGCGTATGTGTTTTCTCCTGAATATATTCAGGAGAAAACGCATACGCCCTTTTTGGCCAAGCAAGCAAGCGGGCAATGCAAATCTGCACTACAAAGAAGTATCACTTCCCACCGGTCAAAAGGGACATCCACAAAATGTGTAAAAACCAGAAAGGCAAGACAGGCCCTGGAGAACAGGGAGCCTTGTTATGCTGATGGGCGGGATGTAAATTGCCAACTGCCTCTCTGGAGGCGTGCATTGTGTTCCCTAAAACAAGTAAACAACAGAGCTACAGAGCCAAGGGCACTTCCAGTCTAGGGAATATACCTTGGGAAAACTGAAAATCAAAAAGACACAGCCACCCCAAAATTTAGGGCTGCACTGCTTACAAGGACCTCAACTTGGGTACACCTTAAATATCCCAGGAAATATAAAAATGGTTCAAAAAATTGTGGTACTTACGTACGATGGAATATCCCTCAGCCATGAAATCAATGTCATAAGACCAGTAGCAGCAAAATGGGTGGATTCAGGTACGATGATTCTAAGTGAAATAAGTCACACAGAAAAAGAAACTTATCATAAGATATCACTTATGAAGATCCTGTAAACATGGCTACACTTGAACTGAGTTAGGAAAGAGAACAGTGTCTCACATTTAGAAAACACTCTTATGCCTGCTTAAGGGGGAAGGAGAGGTGGGGTGATGCATAAAACCAGAGTTTGATATAAGCACAGGTACCGTTCCAAAAACCAACTATGGAATAGACAAGACCTACACCTTCCTCAGTGAAAGGGACTCAAAACCCCATATTTCCCGCAGAGGAATATATCTGACTAGTAAGAATCTTAAAACCTATGTATTGATATGTCTCCGTAAGGGAATCAAGTGTGTCTAGACTGGGATAAATATGGCAGCGAGAATCAGCTCAAACCCACTATAAAAAGGAATTTCAAAAATAAAACAAAAAAACTGGGAAATTCTTTACAATTCCTTCAGGGTCTCTGATGAAACCTGAAATGACCCTATCTACAATGACAGCTGGATGTGGCATAAGGCTGGACACTTGGGACTGAGAGGATTAGTGAGATTGGGTGAGCAAATGCAGACCCTTTAAAGCAATAATGCATGGCACACATTCCATGGGTCCCAACTCTCCAGGTTGAAGGGAATATTACTACAGATATAACATGTACGGGAATCCTAGAGAACGGACACACTGTGAATACGAAAGGTTTCTAAAACTCAACGAATAGTCCCTCTCCTGGTGCTCCGGTTTGACTTTCCATCTGCTTTATTATCAACCTCCCAACTTGGAGAGACAGCCCCTTTAACCTCCTGGTTCGCACAGGTTGCCAATTTGGCAGAGGATGAAAGGGAAGAGGGAGAACCAATGAGAGAGTAGCTGTTAGGCATTTGGACGGGCACATATCATTGTAATTTCCCGGCAGGAAGAAGAATTAACCAAAGTCTCAGCCACCCACCGGGAATCAGTATAGATCCTGAACCAAAATTTTGGACTTGCGGTCAGCTCACCAAAAACGAGTTGAAAAATGGAGCTCAGGGGCACAGCAATTCACAAACTGGCCGAGTAATAAAGGACAACTATCGTCCAAAAATCTGTTGAGGGAAGGCAACGAGGCGGACTTCAAAGCGTGGCAGAATAGCAGGAAACAGATTTCAAGAGGTACGTTGGAATCGCCTTTAAAGCACAGGAAGAGGGGCACAACTTCGACAATGATGCACTTGGCCAAAAAGGGCGTATGTGTTTTCTCCTGAATATATTCAGGAGAAAACGCATACGCCCTTTTTGGCCAAGCAAGCAAGCGGGCAATGCAAATCTGCACTACAAAGAAGTATCACTTCCCACCGGTCAAAAGGGACATCCACAAAATGTGTAAAAACCAGAAAGGCAAGACAGGCCCTGGAGAACAGGGAGCCTTGTTATGCTGATGGGCGGGATGTAAATTGCCAACTGCCTCTCTGGAGGCGTGCATTGTGTTCCCTAAAACAAGTAAACAACAGAGCTACAGAGCCAAGGGCACTTCCAGTCTAGGGAATATACCTTGGGAAAACTGAAAATCAAAAAGACACAGCCACCCCAAAATTTAGGGCTGCACTGCTTACAAGGACCTCAACTTGGGTACACCTTAAATATCCCAGGAAATATAAAAATGGTTCAAAAAATTGTGGTACTTACGTACGATGGAATATCCCTCAGCCATGAAATCAATGTCATAAGACCAGTAGCAGCAAAATGGGTGGATTCAGGTACGATGATTCTAAGTGAAATAAGTCACACAGAAAAAGAAACTTATCATAAGATATCACTTATGAAGATCCTGTAAACATGGCTACACTTGAACTGAGTTAGGAAAGAGAACAGTGTCTCACATTTAGAAAACACTCTTATGCCTGCTTAAGGGGGAAGGAGAGGTGGGGTGATGCATAAAACCAGAGTTTGATATAAGCACAGGTACCGTTCCAAAAACCAACTATGGAATAGACAAGACCTACACCTTCCTCAGTGAAAGGGACTCAAAACCCCATATTTCCCGCAGAGGAATATATCTGACTAGTAAGAATCTTAAAACCTATGTATTGATATGTCTCCGTAAGGGAATCAAGTGTGTCTAGACTGGGATAAATATGGCAGCGAGAATCAGCTCAAACCCACTATAAAAAGGAATTTCAAAAATAAAACAAAAAAACTGGGAAATTCTTTACAATTCCTTCAGGGTCTCTGATGAAACCTGAAATGACCCTATCTACAATGACAGCTGGATGTGGCATAAGGCTGGACACTTGGGACTGAGAGGATTAGTGAGATTGGGTGAGCAAATGCAGACCCTTTAAAGCAATAATGCATGGCACACATTCCATGGGTCCCAACTCTCCAGGTTGAAGGGAATATTACTACAGATATAACATGTACGGGAATCCTAGAGAACGGACACACTGTGAATACGAAAGGTTTCTAAAACTCAACGAATAGTCCCTCTCCTGGTGCTCCGGTTTGACTTTCCATCTGCTTTATTATCAACCTCCCAACTTGGAGAGACAGCCCCTTTAACCTCCTGGTTCGCACAGGTTGCCAATTTGGCAGAGGATGAAAGGGAAGAGGGAGAACCAATGAGAGAGTAGCTGTTAGGCATTTGGACGGGCACATATCACTGTAATTTCCCGGCAGGAAGAAGAATTAACCAAAGTCTCAGCCACCCACCGGGAATCAGTATAGATCCTGAACCAAAATTTTGGACTTGCGGTCAGCTCACCAAAAACGAGTTGAAAAATGGAGCTCAGGGGCACAGCAATTCACAAACTGGCCGAGTAATAAAGGACAACTATCGTCCAAAAATCTGTTGAGGGAAGGCAACGAGGCGGACTTGAAAGCGAGGCAGAATAGCAGGAAACAGATTTCAAGAGGTACGTTGGAATCGCCTTTAAAGCACAGGAAGAGGGGCACAACTTCGACAATGATGCACTTGGACAAAAAGGGCGTATGTGTTTTCTCCTGAATATATTCAGGAGAAAACGCATACGCCCTTTTTGGCCAAGCAAGCAAGCGGGCAATGCAAATCTGCACTACAAAGAATTATCACTTCCCACCAGTCAAAAGGGACATCCACAAAATGTGTAAAAACCAGAAAGGCAAGACAGGCCCTGGAGAACAGGGAGCCTTGTTATGCTGATGGGCGGGATGTAAATTGCCAACTGCCTCTCTGGAGGAGTGCATTGTGTTCCCTAAAACAAGTAAACAACAGAGCTACAGAGCCAAGGGCACTTCCAGTCTCGGGAATATACCTTGGGAAAACTGAAAATCAATAAGACAGAGCCACCCCAAAATTTAGGGCTGCACTGCTTACAAGGACCTCAACTTGGGTACACCTTAAATATCCCAGGAAATATAAAATTGGTTCATAAAATTGTTCTACTTACATACGATGGAATATCCCTCAGCCATGAAATCAATGTCATAAGACCAGTAGCAGCAAAATGGGTGGATTCAGGTACGATGATTCTAAGTGAAATAAGTCACACAGAAAAAGAAACTTATCATAATTTATCACTTATGAAGATCCTGTAAACATGGCTACACTTGAACTGAGTTAGGAAAGAGAACAGTGTCTCACATTTAGAAAACACACTTATGCCTGCTTAAGGGGGAAGGAGAGGTGGGGTGATGCATAAAACCAGAGTTTGATATAAGCACAGGTACCGTTCCAAAAACCAACTATGGAATAGACAAGACCTACACCTTCCTCAGTGAAAGGGACTCAAAACACCATATTTCCCGCAGAGGAATATATCTGACTAGTAAGAATCTTAAAACCTATGTATTGATATGTCTCCATAAGGGAATCAAGTGTGTCTAGACTGGGATAAATATGGCAGCGAGAATCAGCTCAAACCCACTATAAAAAGGAATTTCAAAAACAAAACAAAAAAAACTGGGATATTCTTTACAATTCCTTCAGGGTCTCTGATGAAACCTGAAATGACCCTATCTACAATGACAGCTGGATGTGGCATAAGGCTGGACACTTGGGACTGAGAGGATTGGTGAGATTGGGTGAGCAAATGCAGACCCTTTAAAGCAATAATGCATGGCACACATTCCATGGGTCCCAACTCTCCAGGTTGAAGGGAATATTACTACAGATATAACATGTACGGGAATCCTAGAGAACGGACACACTGTGAATACGAAAGGTTTCTAAAACTCAACGAATAGTCCCTCTCCTGGTGCTCCGGTTTGACTTTCCATCTGCTTTATTATCAACCTCCCAACTTGGAGAGACAGCCCCTTTAACCTCCTGGTTCGCACAGGTTGCCAATTTGGCGGAGGATTAAAGGGAAGAGGGAGAACCAATGAGAGAGTAGCTGTTAGGCATTTGGACGGGCACATATCACTGTAATTTCCCGGCAGGAAGAAGAATTAACCAAAGTCTCAGCCACCCACCGGGAATCAGTATAGATCCTGAACCAAAATTTTGGACTTGCGGTCAGCTCACCAAAAACGAGTTGAAAAATGGAGCTCAGGGGCACAGCAATTCACAAACTGGCCGAGTAATAAAGGACAACTATCGTCCAAAAATCTGTTGAGGGAAGGCAATGAGGCGGACTTGAAAGCGTGGCAGAATAGCAGGAAACAGATTTCAAGAGGTACGTTGGAATCGCCTTTAAAGCACAGGAAGAGGGGCACAACTTCGACAATGATGCACTTGGCCAAAAAGGGCGTATGTGTTTTCTCCTGAATATATTCAGGAGAAAACGCATACGCCCTTTTTGGCCAAGCAAGCAAGCGGGCAATGCAAATCTGCACTACAAAGAAGTATCACTTCCCACCGGTCAAAAGGGACATCCACAAAATGTGTAAAAACCAGAAAGGCAAGACAGGCCCTGGAGAACAGGGAGCCTTGTTATGCTGATGGGCGGGATGTAAATTGCCAACTGCCTCTCTGGAGGAGTGCATTGTGTTCCCTAAAACAAGTAAACAACAGAGCTACAGAGCCAAGGGCACTTCCAGTCTAGGGAATATACCTTGGGAAAACTGAAAATCAAAAAGACACAGCCACCCCAAAATTTAGGGCTGCACTGCTTACAAGGACCTCAACTTGGGTACACCTTAAATATCCCAGGAAATATAAAAATGGTTCAAAAAATTGTGGTACTTACGTACGATGGAATATCCCTCAGCCATGAAATCAATGTCATAAGACCAGTAGCAGCAAAATGGGTGGATTCAGGTACGATGATTCTAAGTGAAATAAGTCACACAGAAAAAGAAACTTATCATAAGATATCACCTATGAAGATCCTGTAAACATGGCTACACTTGAACTGAGTTAGGAAAGAGAACAGTGTCTCACATTTAGAAAACACTCTTATGCCTGCTTAAGGGGGAAGGAGAGGTGGGGTGATGCATAAAACCAGAGTTTGATATAAGCACAGGTACCGTTCCAAAAACCAACTATGGAATAGACAAGACCTACACCTTCCTCAGTGAAAGGGACTCAAAACCCCATATTTCCCGCAGAGGAATATATCTGACTAGTAAGAATCTTGAAACCTAGGTATTGATATGTCTCCGTAAGGGAATCAAGTGTGTCTAGACTGGGATAAATATGGCAGCGAGAATCAGCTCAAACGCACTATAAAAAGGAATTTCAAAAATAAAACAAAAAAACTGGGAAATTCTTTACAATTCCTTCAGGGTCTCTGATGAAACCTGAAATGACCCTATCTACAATGACAGCTGGATGTGGCATAAGGCTGGACACTTGGGACTGAGAGGATTGGTGAGATTGGGTGAGCAAATGCAGACCCTTTAAAGCAATAATGCATGGCACACATTCCATGGGTCCCAACACTCCAGGTTGAAGGGAATATTACTACAGATATAACATGTACGGGAATCCTAGAGAACCGACACACTGTGAATACGAAAGGTTTCTAAAACTCAACGAATAGTCCCTCTTATGGTGCTCTGGTTTGACTTTCCATCTGCTTTATTATCAACCTCCCAACTTGGAGAGACAGCGCCTTTAACCTCCTGGTTCGCACAGGTTGCCAATTTGGCAGAGGATGAAAGGGAAGAGGTCGAACCAATGTGAGAGTAGCTGTTAGGCATTTGGACAGGCACATATCACTGTAATTTCCCGGCAGGAAGAAGAATTAACCAAAGTCCCAGCCACCCACCGGGAATCAGTATAGATCCGGAACCAAAATTTTGGACTTGCGGTCAGCTCACCAAAAACGAGTTGAAAAATGGAGCTCAGGGGCACAGCAGTTCACAAACTGGCCGAGTAATAAAGGACAACTATCGTCCAAAAATCTGTTGAGGGAAGGCAACGAGGCGGACTTGAAAGCGAGGCAGAATAGCAGGAAACAGATTTCAAGAGGTACGTTGGAATCGCCTTTAAAGCACAGGAAGAGGGGCACAACTTCGACAATGATGAACTTGGCCAAAAAGGGCGTATGCGTTTTCTCCTGAATATATTCAGGAGAAAACGCATACGCCCTTTTTGGCCAAGCAAGCAAGCGGGCAATGCAAATCTCCACTACAAAGAAGTATCACTTCCCACCGGTCAAAAGGGACATCCACAAAATGTGTAAAAACCAGAAAGGCAAGACAGGCCCTGGAGAACAGGGAGCCTTGTTATGCTGATGGGCGGGATGTAAATTGCCAACTGCCTCTCTGGAGGAGTGCATTGTGTTCCCTAAAACAAGTAAACAACAGAGCTACAGAGCCAAGGGCACTTCCAGTCTAGGGAATATACCTGGGAAAAACTGAAAATCAATAAGACAGAGCCACCCCAAAATTTAGGGCTGCACTGCTTACAAGGACCTCAACTTGGGTACACCTTAAATATCCCAGGAAATATAAAATTGGTTCAAAAAATTGTGGTACTTACGTACGATGGAATATCCCTCAGCCATGAAATCAATGTCATAAGACCAGTAGCAGCAAAATGGGTGGATTCAGGTACGATGATTCTAAGTGAAATAAGTCACACAGAAAAAGAAACTTATCAGAAGTTATCACTTATGAAGATCCTGTAAACATGGCTACACTTGAACTGAGTTAGGAAAGAGAACAGTGTCTCACATTTAGAAAACACTCTTATGCCTGCTTAAGGGGGAAGGAGAGGTGGGGTGAGGCATAAAACCAGAGTTTGATATAAGCACAGGTACCGTTCCAAAAACCAACTATGGAATAGACAAGACCTACACCTTCCTCAGTGAAAGGGACTCAAAACCCCATATTCCCCGCAGAGGAATATATCTGACTAGTAAGAATCTTAAAACCTATGTATTGATATGTCTCCATAAGGGAATCAAGTGTGTCTAGACTGGGATAAATATGGCAGCGAGAATCAGCTCAAACCCACTATAAAAAGGAATTTCAAAAACAAAACAAAAAAACTGGGAAATTCTTTACAATTCCTTCAGGGTCTCTGATGAAACCTGAAATGACCCTATCTACAATGACAGCTGGATGTGGCATAAGGCTGGACACTTGGGACTGAGAGGATTGGTGAGATTGGGTGAGCAAATGCAGACCCTTTAAAGCAATAATGCATGGCACACATTCCATGGGTCCCAACTCTCCAGGTTGAAGGGAATATTACTACAGATATAACATGTACGGGAATCCTAGAGAACGGACACACTGTGAATACGAAAGGTTTCTAAAACTCAACGAATAGTCCCTCTCCTGGTGCTCCGGTTTGACTTTCCATCTGCTTTATTATCAACCTCCCAACTTGGAGAGACAGCCCCTTTAACCTCCTGGTTCGCACAGGTTGCCAATTTGGCAGAGGATGAAAGGGAAGAGGGAGAACCAATGAGAGAGTAGCTGTTAGGCATTTGGACGGGCACATATCACTGTAATTTCCCGGCAGGAAGAAGAATTAACCAAAGTCTCAGCCACCCACCGGGAATCAGTATAGATCCTGAACCAAAATTTTGGACTTGCGGTCAGCTCACCAAAAACGAGTTGAAAAATGGAGCTCAGGGGCACAGCAATTCACAAACTGGCCGAGTAATAAAGGACAACTATCGTCCAAAAATCTGTTGAAGGAAGGCAACGAGGCGGACTTGAAAGCGAGGCAGAATAGCAGGAAACAGATTTCAAGAGGTACGTTGGAATCACCTTTAAAGCACAGGAAGAGGGGCACAACTTCGACAATGATGCACTTGGCCAAAAAGGGCGTATGCGTTTTCTCCTGAATAGATTCAGGAGAAAACGCATACGCCCTTTTTGGCCAAGCAAGCAAGCGGGCAATGCAAATCTGCACTACAAAGAAGTATCACTTCCCACCGGTCAAAAGGGACATCCACAAAATGTGTAAAAACCAGAAAGGCAAGACAGGCCCTGGAGAACAGGGAGCCTTGTTATGCTGATGGGCGGGATGTAAATTGCCAACTGCCTCTCTGGAGGAGTGCATTGTGTTCCCTAAAACAAGTAAACAACAGAGCTACAGAGCCAAGGGCACTTCCAGTCTAGGGAATATACCTTGGGAAAACTGAAAATCAAAAAGACACAGCCACCCCAAAATTTAGGGCTGCACTGCTTACAAGGACCTCAACTTGGGTACACCTTAAATATCCCAGGAAATATAAAAATGGTTCAAAAAATTGTGGTACTTACGTACGATTTAATATCCCTCAGCCATGAAATCAATGTCATAAGACCAGTAGCAGCAAAATGGGTGGATTCAGGTACGATGATTCTAAGTGAAATAAGTCACACAGAAAAAGAAACTTATCATAAGATATCACTTATGAAGATCCTGTAAACATGGCTACACTTGAAATGAGTTAGGAAAGAGAACAGTGTCTCACATTTAGAAAACACTCTTATGCCTGCTTAAGGGGGAAGGAGAGGTGGGGTGATGCATAAAACCAGAGTTTGATATAAGCACAGGTACCGTTCCAAAAACCAACTATGGAATAGACAAGACCTACACCTTCCTCAGTGAAAGGGACTCAAAACCCCATATTTCCCGCAGAGGAATATATCTGACTAGTAAGAATCTTAAAACCTAGGTATTGATATGTCTCCGTAAGGGAATCAAGTGTGTCTAGACTGGGATAAATATGGCAGCGAGAATCAGCTCAAACCCACTATAAAAAGGAATTTCAAAAATAAAACAAAAAAACTGGGAAATTCTTTACAATTCCTTCAGGGTCTCTGATGAAACCTGAAATGACCCTATCTACAATGACAGCTGGATGTGGCATAAGGCTGGACACTTGGGACTGAGAGGATTAGTGAGATTGGGTGAGCAAATGCAGACCCTTTAAAGCAATAATGCATGGCACACATTCCATGGGTCCCAACTCTCCATGTTGAAGGGAATATTACTACAGATATACCATGTACGGGAATCCTAGAGAACGGACACACTGTGAATACGAAAGGTTTCTAAAACTCAACGAATAGTCCCTCTCCTGGTGCTCCGGTTTGACTTTCCATCTGCTTTATTATCAACCTCCCAACTTGGAGAGACAGCCCCTTTAACCTCCTGGTTCGCACAGGTTGCCAATTTGGCAGAGGATGAAAGGGAAGAGGGAGAACCAATGAGAGAGTAGCTGTTAGGCATTTGGACGGGCACATATCACTGTAATTTCCCGGCAGGAAGAAGAATTAACCAAAGTCTCAGCCACCCACCGGGAATCAGTATAGATCCTGAACCAAAATTTTGGACTTGCGGTCAGCTCACCAAAAACGAATTGAAAAATGGAGCTCAGGGGCACAGCAATTCACAAACTGGCCGAGTAATAAAGGACAACTATCGTCCAAAAATCTGTTGAGGGAAGGCAACGAGGCGGACTTCAAAGCGTGGCAGAATAGCAGGAAACAGATTTCAAGAGGTACGTTGGAATTGCCTTTAAAGCACAGGAAGAGGGGCACAACTTCGACAATGATGCACTTGGCCAAAAAGGGCGTATGCGTTTTCTCCTGAATATATTCAGGAGAAAACGCATACGCCCTTTTTGGCCAAGCAAGCAAGCGGGCAATGCAAATCTGCACTACAAAGAAGTATCACTTCCCACCAGTCAAAAGGGACATCCACAAAATGTGTAAAAACCAGAAAGGCAAGACAGGCCCTGGAGAACAGGGAGCCTTGTTATGCTGATGGGCGGGATGTAAATTGCCAACTGCCTCTCTGGAGGAGTGCATTGTGTTCCCTAAAACAAGTAAACAACAGAGCTACAGAGCCAAGGGCACTTCCAGTCTAGGGAATATACCTTGGGAAAACTGAAAATCAAAAAGACACAGCCACCCCAAAATTTAGGGCTGCACTGCTTACAAGGACCTCAACTTGGGTACACCTTAAATATCCCAGGAAATATAAAAATGGTTCAAAAAATTGTGGTACTTACGTACGATGGAATATCCCTCAGCCATGAAATCAATGTCATAAGACCAGTAGCAGCAAAATGGGTGGATTCAGGTACGATGATTCTAAGTGAAATAAGTCACACAGAAAAAGAAACTTATCATAAGATATCACTTATGAAGATCCTGTAAACATGGCTACACTTGAACTGAGTTAGGAAAGAGAACAGTGTCTCACATTTAGAAAACACTCTTATGCCTGCTTAAGGGGGAAGGAGAGGTGGGGTGATGCATAAAACCAGAGTTTGATATAAGCACAGGTACCGTTCCAAAAACCAACTATGGAATAGACAAGACCTACACCTTCCTCAGTGAAAGGGACTCAAAACCCCATATTTCCCGCAGAGGGATATATCTGACTAGTAAAGTAAGAATCTTAAAACCTATGTATTGATATGTCTCCGTAAGGGAATCAAGTGTGTCTAGACTGGGATAAATATGGCAGCGAGAATCAGCTCAAACCCACTATAAAAAGGAATTTCAAAAATAAAACAAAAAAACTGGGAAATTCTTTACAATTCCTTCAGGGTCTCTGATGAAACCTGAAATGACCCTATCTACAATGACAGCTGGATGTGGCATAAGGCTGGACACTTGGGACTGAGAGGATTGGTGAGATTGGGTGAGCAAATGCAGACCCTTTAAAGCAATAATGCATGGCACACATTCCATGGGTCCCAACTCTCCAGGTTGAAGAGAATATTACTACAGATATAACATGTACGGGAATCCTAGAGAACGGACACACTGTGAATACGAAAGGTTTCTAAAACTCAACGAATAGTCCCTCTCCTGGTGCTCCGGTTTGACTTTCCATCTGCTTTATTATCAACCTCCCAACTTGGAGAGACAGCCCCTTTAACCTCCTGGTTCGCACAGGTTGCCAATTTGGCAGAGGATGAAAGGGAAGAGGGAGAACCAATGAGAGAGTAGCTGTTAGGCATTTGGACGGGCACATATCACTGTAATTTCCCGGCAGGAAGAAGAATTAACCAAAGTCTCAGCCACCCACCGGGAATCAGTATAGATCCTGAACCAAAATTTTGGACTTGCGGTCAGCTCACCAAAAACGAGTTGAAAAATGGAGCTCAGGGGCACAGCAATTCACAAACTGGCCGAGTAATAAAGGACAACTATCGTCCAAAAATCTGTTGAGGGAAGGCAACGAGGCGGACTTGAAAGCGAGGCAGAATAGCAGGAAACAGATTTCAAGAGGTACGTTGGAATCGCCTTTAAAGCACAGGAAGAGGGGCACAACTTCGACAATGATGCACTTGGACAAAAAGGGCGTATGCGTTTTCTCCTGAATAGATTCAGGAGAAAACGCATACGCCCTTTTTGGCCAAGCAAGCAAGCGGGCAATGCAAATCTGCACTACAAAGAAGTATCACTTCCCACCGGTCAAAAGGGACATCCACAAAATGTGTAAAAACCAGAAAGGCAAGACAGGCCCTGGAGAACAGGGAGCCTTGTTATGCTGATGGGCGGGATGTAAATTGCCAACTGCCTCTCTGGAGGAGTGCATTGTGTTCCCTAAAACAAGTAAACAACAGAGCTACAGAGCCAAGGGAACTTCCAGTCTAGGGAATATACCTTGGGAAAACTGAAAATCAAAAAGACACAGCCACCCCAAAATTTAGGGCTGCACTGCTTACAAGGACCTCAACTTGGGTACACCTTAACTATCCCAGGAAATATAAAAATGGTTCAAAAAATTGTGGTACTTACGTACGATTTAATATCCCTCAGCCATGAAATCAATGTCATAAGACCAGTAGCAGCAAAATGGGTGGATTCAGGTACGATGATTCTAAGTGAAATAAGTCACACAGAAAAAGAAACTTATCATAAGATATCACTTATGAAGATCCTGTAAACATGGCTACACTTGAAATGAGTTAGGAAAGAGAACAGTGTCTCACATTTAGAAAACACTCTTATGCCTGCTTAAGGGGGAAGGAGAGGTGGGGTGATGCATAAAACCAGAGTTTGATATAAGCACAGGTACCGTTCCAAAAACCAACTATGGAATAGACAAGACCTACACCTTCCTCAGTGAAAGGGACTCAAAACCCCATATTTCCCGCAGAGGAATATATCTGACTAGTAAGAATCTTAAAACCTATGTATTGATATGTCTCCGTAAGGGAATCAAGTGTGTCTAGACTGGGATAAATATGGCAGCGAGAATCAGCTCAAACCCACTATAAAAAGGAATTTCAAAAATAAAACAAAAAAACTGGGAAATTCTTTACAATTCCTTCAGGGTCTCTGATGAAACCTGAAATGACCCTATCTACAATGACAGCTGGATGTGGCATAAGGCTGGACACTTGGGACTGAGAGGATTAGTGAGATTGGGTGAGCAAATGCAGACCCTTTAAAGCAATAATGCATGGCACACATTCCATGGGTCCCAACTCTCCAGGTTGAAGGGAATATTACTACAGATATACCATGTACGGGAATCCTAGAGAACGGACACACTGTGAATACGAAAGGTTTCTAAAACTCAACGAATAGTCCCTCTCCTGGTGCTCCGGTTTGACTTTCCATCTGCTTTATTATCAACCTCCCAACTTGGAGAGACAGCCCCTTTAACCTCCTGGTTCGCACAGGTTGCCAATTTGGCAGAGGATGAAAGGGAAGAGGGAGAACCAATGAGAGAGTAGCTGTTAGGCATTTGGACGGGCACATATCACTGTAATTTCCCGGCAGGAAGAAGAATTAACCAAAGTCTCAGCCACCCACCGGGAATCAGTATAGATCCTGAACCAAAATTTTGGACTTGCGGTCAGCTCACCAAAAACGAGTTGAAAAATGGAGCTCAGGGGCACAGCAATTCACAAACTGGCCGAGTAATAAAGGACAACTATCGTCCAAAAATCTGTTGAGGGAAGGCAACGAGGCGGACTTCAAAGCGTGGCAGAATAGCAGGAAACAGATTTCAAGAGGTACGTTGGAATTGCCTTTAAAGCACAGGAAGAGGGGCACAACTTCGACAATGATGCACTTGGCCAAAAAGGGCGTATGCGTTTTCTCCTGAATATATTCAGGAGAAAACGCATACGCCCTTTTTGGCCAAGCAAGCAAGCGGGCAATGCAAATCTGCACTACAAAGAAGTATCACTTCCCACCAGTCAAAAGGGACATCCACAAAATGTGTAAAAACCAGAAAGGCAAGACAGGCCCTGGAGAACAGGGAGCCTTGTTATGCTGATGGGCGGGATGTAAATTGCCAACTGCCTCTCTGGAGGAGTGCATTGTGTTCCCTAAAACAAGTAAACAACAGAGCTACAGAGCCAAGGGCACTTCCAGTCTAGGGAATATACCTTGGGAAAACTGAAAATCAAAAAGACACAGCCACCCCAAAATTTAGGGCTGCACTGCTTACAAGGACCTCAACTTGGGTACACCTTAAATATCCCAGGAAATATAAAAATGGTTCAAAAAATTGTGGTACTTACGTACGATGGAATATCCCTCAGCCATGAAATCAATGTCATAAGACCAGTAGCAGCAAAATGGGTGGATTCAGGTACGATGATTCTAAGTGAAATAAGTCACACAGAAAAAGAAACTTATCATAAGATATCACTTATGAAGATCCTGTAAACATGGCTACACTTGAACTGAGTTAGGAAAGAGAACAGTGTCTCACATTTAGAAAACACTCTTATGCCTGCTTAAGGGGGAAGGAGAGGTGGGGTGATGCATAAAACCAGAGTTTGATATAAGCACAGGTACCGTTCCAAAAACCAACTATGGAATAGACAAGACCTACACCTTCCTCAGTGAAAGGGACTCAAAACCCCATATTTCCCGCAGAGGGATATATCTGACTAGTAAAGTAAGAATCTTAAAACCTATGTATTGATATGTCTCCGTAAGGGAATCAAGTGTGTCTAGACTGGGATAAATATGGCAGCGAGAATCAGCTCAAACCCACTATAAAAAGGAATTTCAAAAATAAAACAAAAAAACTGGGAAATTCTTTACAATTCCTTCAGGGTCTCTGATGAAACCTGAAATGACCCTATCTACAATGACAGCTGGATGTGGCATAAGGCTGGACACTTGGGACTGAGAGGATTGGTGAGATTGGGTGAGCAAATGCAGACCCTTTAAAGCAATAATGCATGGCACACATTCCATGGGTCCCAACTCTCCAGGTTGAAGAGAATATTACTACAGATATAACATGTACGGGAATCCTAGAGAACGGACACACTGTGAATACGAAAGGTTTCTAAAACTCAACGAATAGTCCCTCTCCTGGTGCTCCGGTTTGACTTTCCATCTGCTTTATTATCAACCTCCCAACTTGGAGAGACAGCCCCTTTAACCTCCTGGTTCGCACAGGTTGCCAATTTGGCAGAGGATGAAAGGGAAGAGGGAGAACCAATGAGAGAGTAGCTGTTAGGCATTTGGACGGGCACATATCACTGTAATTTCCCGGCAGGAAGAAGAATTAACCAAAGTCTCAGCCACCCACCGGGAATCAGTATAGATCCTGAACCAAAATTTTGGACTTGCGGTCAGCTCACCAAAAACGAGTTGAAAAATGGAGCTCAGGGGCACAGCAGTTCACAAACTGGCCGAGTAATAAAGGACAACTATCGTCCAAAAATCTGTTGAGGGAAGGCAACGAGGCGGACTTGAAAGCGAGGCAGAATAGCAGGAAACAGATTTCAAGAGGTACGTTGGAATCGCCTTTAAAGCACAGGAAGAGGGGCACAACTTCGACAATGATGCACTTGGACAAAAAGGGCGTATGCGTTTTCTCCTGAATATATTCAGGAGAAAACGCATACGCCCTTTTTGGCCAAGCAAGCAAGCGGGCAATGCAAATCTGCACTACAAAGAAGTATCACTTCCCACCGGTCAAAAGGGACATCCACAAAATGTGTAAAAACCAGAAAGGCAAGACAGGCCCTGGAGAACAGGGAGCCTTGTTATGCTGATGGGCGGGATGTAAATTGCCAACTGCCTCTCTGGAGGAGTGCATTGTGTTCCCTAAAACAAGTAAACAACAGAGCTACAGAGCCAAGGGCACTTCCAGTCTCGGGAATATACCTTGGGAAAACTGAAAATCAAAAAGACACAGCCACCCCAAAATTTAGGGCTGCACTGCTTACAAGGACCTCAACTTGGGTACACCTTAAATATCCCAGGAAATATAAAAATGGTTCAAAAAATTGTGGTACTTACGTACGATGGCATATCCCTCAGCCATGAAATCAATGTCATAAGACCAGTAGCAGCAAAATGGGTGGATTCAGGTACGATGATTCTAAGTGAAATAAGTCACACAGAAAAAGAAACTTATCATAAGATATCACTTATGAAGATCCTGTAAACATGGCTACACTTGAACTGAGTTAGGAAAGAGAACAGTGTCTCACATTTAGAAAACACTCTTATGCCTGCTTAAGGGGGAAGGAGAGGTGGGGTGATGCATAAAACCAGAGTTTGATATAAGCACAGGTACCGTTCCAAAAACCAACTATGGAATAGACAAGACCTACACCTTCCTCAGTGAAAGGGACTCAAAACCCCATATTTCCCGCAGAGGGATATATCTGACTAGTAAAGTAAGAATCTTAAAACCTATGTATTGATATGTCTCCGTAAGGGAATCAAGTGTGTCTAGACTGGGATAAATATGGCAGCGAGAATCAGCTCAAACCCACTATAAAAAGGAATTTCAAAAATAAAACAAAAAAACTGGGAAATTCTTTACAATTCCTTCAGGGTCTCTGATGAAACCTGAAATGACCCTATCTACAATGACAGCTGGATGTGGCATAAGGCTGGACACTTGGGACTGAGAGGATTGGTGAGATTGGGTGAGCAAATGCAGACCCTTTAAAGCAATAATGCATGGCACACATTCCATGGGTCCCAACTCTCCAGGTTGAAGGGAATATTACTACAGATATAACATGTAAGGGAATCCTAGAGAACGGACACACTGTGAATACGAAAGGTTTCTAAAACTCAACGAATAGTCCCTCTCCTGGTGCTCCGGTTTGACTTTCCATCTGCTTTATTATCAACCTCCCAACTTGGAGAGACAGCCCCTTTAACCTCCTGGTTCGCACAGGTTGCCAATTTGGCAGAGGATGAAAGGGAAGAGGGAGAACCAATGAGAGAGTAGCTGTTAGGCATTTGGACGGGCACATATCACTGTAATTTCCCGGCAGGAAGAAGAATTAACCAAAGTCTCAGCCACCCACCGGGAATCAGTATAGATCCTCAACCAAAATTTTGGACTTGCGGTCAGCTCACCAAAAACGAGTTGAAAAATGGAGCTCAGGGGCACAGCAATTCACAAACTGGCCGAGTAATAAAGGACAACTATCGTCCAAAAATCTGTTGAGGGAAGGCAACGAGGCGGACTTCAAAGCGTGGCAGAATAGCAGGAAACAGATTTCAAGAGGTACGTTGGGATCGCCTTTAAAGCACAGGAAGAGGGGCACAACTTCGACAATGATGCACTTGGCCAAAAAGGGCGTATGTGTTTTCTCCTGAATATATTCAGGAGAAAACGCATACGCCCTTTTTGGCCAAGCAAGCAAGCGGGCAATGCAAATCTGCACTACAAAGAAGTATCACTTCCCACCGGTCAAAAGGGACATCCACAAAATGTGTAAAAACCAGAAAGGCAAGACAGGCCCTGGAGAACAGGGAGCCTTGTTATGCTGATGGGCGGGATGTAAATTGCCAACTGCCTCTCTGGAGGCGTGCATTGTGTTCCCTAAAACAAGTAAACAACAGAGCTACAGAGCCAAGGGCACTTCCAGTCTAGGGAATATACCTTGGGAAAACTGAAAATCAAAAAGACACAGCCACCCCAAAATTTAGGGCTGCACTGCTTACAAGGACCTCAACTTGGGTACACCTTAAATATCCCAGGAAATATAAAAATGGTTCAAAAAATTGTGGTACTTACGTACGATGGAATATCCCTCAGCCATGAAATCAATGTCATAAGACCAGTAGCAGCAAAATGGGTGGATTCAGGTATGATGATTCTAAGTGAAATAAGTCACACAGAAAAAGAAACTTATCATAAGATATCACTTATGAAGATCCTGTAAACATGGCTACACTTGAACTGAGTTAGGAAAGAGAACAGTGTCTCACATTTAGAAAACACTCTTATGCCTGCTTAAGGGGGAAGGAGAGGTGGGGTGATGCATAAAACCAGAGTTTGATATAAGCACAGGTACCGTTCCAAAAACCAACTATGGAATAGACAAGACCTACAC
The DNA here is from genome assembly GCF_949752795.1 of Hyperoodon ampullatus. Classification (NCBI taxonomy): domain Eukaryota; kingdom Metazoa; phylum Chordata; class Mammalia; order Artiodactyla; family Ziphiidae; genus Hyperoodon; species Hyperoodon ampullatus. The sequence goes on from NW_027641015.1 coordinate 562,684, forward strand.
CTTCCTCAGTGAAAGGGACTCAAAACCCCATATTTCCCGCAGAGGAATATATCTGACTAGTAAGAATCTTAAAACCTATGTATTGATATGTCTCCGTAAGGGAATCAAGTGTGTCTAGACTGGGATAAATATGGCAGCGAGAATCAGCTCAAACCCACTATAAAAAGGAATTTCAAAAATAAAACAAAAAAACTGGGAAATTCTTTACAATTCCTTCAGGGTCTCTGATGAAACCTGAAATGACCCTATCTACAATGACAGCTGGATGTGGCATAAGGCTGGACACGTGGGACTGAGAGGATTAGTGAGATTGGGTGAGCAAATGCAGACCCTTTAAAGCAATAATGCATGGCACACATTCCATGGGTCCCAACTCTCCAGGTTGAAGGGAATATTACTACAGATATAACATGTACGGGAATCCTAGAGAACGGACACACTGTGAATACGAAAGGTTTCTAAAACTCAACGAATAGTCCCTCTCCTGGTGCTCCGGTTTGACTTTCCATCTGCTTTATTATCAACCTCCCAACTTGGAGAGACAGCCCCTTTAACCTCCTGGTTCGCACAGGTTGCCAATTTGGCAGAGGATGAAAGGGAAGAGGGAGAACCAATGAGAGAGTAGCTGTTAGGCATTTGGACGGGCACATATCACTGTAATTTCCCGGCAGGAAGAAGAATTAACCAAAGTCTCAGCCACCCACCGGGAATCAGTATAGATCCTGAACCAAAATTTTGGACTTGCGGTCAGCTCACCAAAAACGAGTTGAAAAATGGAGCTCAGGGGCACAGCAATTCACAAACTGGCCGAGTAATAAAGGACAACTATCGTCCAAAAATCTGTTGAGGGAAGGCAACGAGGCGGACTTGAAAGCGAGGCAGAATAGCAGGAAACAGATTTCAAGAGGTACGTTGGAATCGCCTTTAAAGCACAGGAAGAGGGGCACAACTTCGACAATGATGCACTTGGCCAAAAAGGGCGTATGCGTTTTCTCCTGAATATATTCAGGAGAAAACGCATACGCCCTTTTTGGCCAAGCAAGCAAGCGGGCAATGCAAATCTGCACTACAAAGAAGTATCACTTCCCACCGGTCAAAAGGGACATCCACAAAATGTGTAAAAACCAGAAAGGCAAGACAGGCCCTGGAGAACAGGGAGCCTTGTTATGCTGATGGGCGGGATGTAAATTGCCAACTTCCTCTCTGGAGGAGTGCATTGTGTTCCCTAAAACAAGTAAACAACAGAGCTACAGAGCCAAGGGCACTTCCAGTCTAGGGAATATACCTTTGGAAAACTGAAAATCAAAAAGACACAGACACCCCAAAATTTAGGGCTGCACTGCTTACAAGGACCTCAACTTGGGTACACCTTAAATATCCCAGGAAATATAAAAATGGTTCAAAAAATTGTGGTACTTACGTACGATGGAATATCCCTCAGCCATGAAATCAATGTCATAAGACCAGTAGCAGCAAAATGGGTGGATTCAGGTACGATGATTCTAAGTGAAATAAGTCACAGAGAAAAAGAAACTTATCATAAGACATCACTTATGAAGATCCTGTAAACATGGCTACACTTGAACTGAGTTAGGAAAGAGAACAGTGTCTCACATTTAGAAAACACTCTTATGCCTGCTTAAGGGGGAAGGAGAGGTGGGGTGATGCATAAAACCAGAGTTTGATATAAGCACAGGTACCGTTCCAAAAACCAACTATGGAATAGACAAGACCTACACCTTCCTCAGTGAAAGGGATTCAAAACCCCATATTTCCCGCAGAGGAATATATCTGACTAGTAAGAATCTTAAAACCTATGTATTGATATGTCTCCGTAAGGGAATCAAGTGTGTCTAGACTGGGATAAATATGGCAGCGAGAATCAGCTCAAACCCACTATAAAAAGGAATTTCAAAAATAAAACAAAAAAACTGGGAAATTCTTTACAATTCCTTCAGGGTCTCTGATGAAACCTGAAATGACCCTATCTACAATGACAGCTGGATGTGGCATAAGGCTGGACACTTGGGACTGAGAGGATTGGTGAGATTGGGTGAGCAAATGCAGACCCTTTAAAGCAATAATGCATGGCACACATTCCATGGGTCCCAACTCTCCAGGTTGAAGGGAATATTACTACAGATATAACATGTACGGGAATCCTAGAGAACGGACACACTGTGAATATGAAAGGTTTCTAAAACTCAACGAATAGTCCCTCTCCTGGTGCTCCGGTTTGACTTTCCATCTGCTTTATTATCAACCTCCCAACTTGGAGAGACAGCCCCTTTAACCTCCTGGTTCGCACAGGTTGCCAATTTGGCAGAGGATGAAAGGGAAGAGGGAGAACCAATGAGAGAGTAGCTGTTAGGCATTTGGACGGGCACATATCACTGTAATTTCCCGGCAGGAAGAAGAATTAACCAAAGTCTCAGCCACCCACCGGGAATCAGTATAGATCCTGAACCAAAATTTTGGACTTGCGGTCAGCTCACCAAAAACGAGTTGAAAAATGGAGCTCAGGGGCACAGCAATTCACAAACTGGCCGAGTAATAAAGGACAACTATCGTCCAAAAATCTGTTGAGGGAAGGCAACGAGGCGGACTTGAAAGCGAGGCAGAATAGTAGGAAACAGATTTCAAGAGGTACGTTGGAATCGCCTTTAAAGCACAGGAAGAGGGGCACAACTTCGACAATGATGCACTTGGCCAAAAAGGGCGTATGCGTTTTCTCCTGAATATATTCAGGAGAAAACGCATACGCCCTTTTTGGCCAAGCAAGCAAGCGGGCAATGCAAATCTGCACTACAAAGAAGTATCACTTCCCACCGGTCAAAAGGGACATCCACAAAATGTGTAAAAACCAGAAAGGCAAGACAGGCCCTGGAGAACAGGGAGCCTTGTTATGCTGATGGGCGGGATGTAAATTGCCAACTGCCTCTCTGGAGGAGTGCATTGTGTTCCCTAAAACAAGTAAACAACAGAGCTACAGAGCCAAGGGCACTTCCAGTCTAGGGAATATACCTTGGGAAAACTGAAAATCAAAAAGACACAGCCACCCCAAAATTTAGGGCTGCACTGCTTACAAGGACCTCAACTTGGGTACACCTTAAATATCCCAGGAAATATAAAAATGGTTCAAAAAATTGTGGTACTTACGTACGATGGAATATCCCTCAGCCATGAAATCAATGTCATAAGACCAGTAGCAGCAAAATGGGTGGATTCAGGTACGATGATTCTAAGTGAAATAAGTCACAGAGAAAAAGAAACTTATCATAAGATATCACTTATGAAGATCCTGTAAACATGGCTACACTTGAACTGAGTTAGGAAAGAGAACAGTGTCTCACATTTAGAAAACACTCTTATGCCTGCTTAAGGGGGAAGGAGAGGTGGGGTGATGCATAAAACCAGAGTTTGATATAAGCACAGGTACCGTTCCAAAAACCAACTATGGAATAGACAAGACCTACACCTTCCTCAGTGAAAGGGACTCAAAACCCCATATTTCCCGCAGAGGAATATATCTGACTAGTAAGAATCATAAAAGCTACGTATTGATATGTCTCCGTAAGGGAATCAAGTGTGTCTAGACTGGGATAAATATGGCAGCGAGAATCAGCTCAAACCCACTATAAAAAGGAATTTCAAAAATAAAACAAAAAAAACTGGGAAATTCTTTACAATTCCTTCAGGGTCTCTGATGAAACCTGAAATGACCCTATCTACAATGACAGCTGGATGTGGCATAAGGCTGGACACTTGGGACTGAGAGGATTGGTGAGATTGGGTGAGCAAATGCAGACCCTTTAAAGCAATAATGCATGGCACACATTCCATGGGTCCCAACTCTCCAGGTTGAAGGGAATATTACTACAGATATAACATGTACGGGAATCCTAGAGAACGGACACACTGTGAATACGAAAGGTTTCTAAAACTCAACGAATAGTCCCTCTCCTGGTGCTCCGGTTTGACTTTCCATCTGCTTTATTATCAACCTCCCAACTTGGAGAGACAGCCCCTTTAACCTCCTGGTTCGCACAGGTTGCCAATTTGGCAGAGGATGAAAGGGAAGAGGGAGAACCAATGAGAGAGTAGCTGTTAGGCATTTGGACGGGCACATATCACTGTAATTTCCCGGCAGGAAGAAGAATTAACCAAAGTCTCAGCCACCCACCGGGAATCAGTATAGATCCTGAACCAAAATTTTGGACTTGCGGTCAGCTCACCAAAAACGAGTTGAAAAATGGAGCTCAGGGGCACAGCAATTCACAAACTGGCCGAGTAATAAAGGACAACTATCGTCCAAAAATCTGTTGAGGGAAGGCAACGAGGCGGACTTGAAAGCGAGGCAGAATAGCAGGAAACAGATTTCAAGAGGTACGTTGGAATCGCCTTTAAAGCACAGGAAGAGGGGCACAACTTCGACAATGATGCACTTGGCCAAAAAGGGCGTATGCGTTTTCTCCTGAATATATTCAGGAGAAAACGCATACGCCCTTTTTGGCCAAGCAAGCAAGCGGGCAATGCAAATCTGCACTACAAAGAAGTATCACTTCCCACCGGTCAAAAGGGACATCCACAAAATGTGTAAAAACCAGAAAGGCAAGACAGGCCCTGGAGAACAGGGAGCCTTGTTATGCTGATGGGCGGGATGTAAATTGCCAACTTCCTCTCTGGAGGAGTGCATTGTGTTCCCTAAAACAAGTAAACAACAGAGCTACAGAGCCAAGGGCACTTCCAGTCTAGGGAATATACCTTCGGAAAACTGAAAATCAAAAAGACACAGACACCCCAAAATTTAGGGCTGCACTGCTTACAAGGACCTCAACTTGGGTACACCTTAAATATCCCAGGAAATATAAAAATGGTTCAAAAAATTGTGGTACTTACGTACGATGGAATATCCCTCAGCCATGAAATCAATGTCATAAGACCAGTAGCAGCAAAATGGGTGGATTCAGGTACGATGATTCTAAGTGAAATAAGTCACAGAGAAAAAGAAACTTATCATAAGACATCACTTATGAAGATCCTGTAAACATGGCTACACTTGAACTGAGTTAGGAAAGAGAACAGTGTCTCACATTTAGAAAACACTCTTATGCCTGCTTAAGGGGGAAGGAGAGGTGGGGTGATGCATAAAACCAGAGTTTGATATAAGCACAGGTACCGTTCCAAAAACCAACTATGGAATAGACAAGACCTACACCTTCCTCAGTGAAAGGGACTCAAAACCCCATATTTCCCGCAGAGGAATATATCTGACTAGTAAGAATCTTAAAACCTATGTATTGATATGTCTCCGTAAGGGAATCAAGTGTGTCTAGACTGGGATAAATATGGCAGCGAGAATCAGCTCAAACCCACTATAAAAAGGAATTTCAAAAATAAAACAAAAAAACTGGGAAATTCTTTACAATTCCTTCAGGGTCTCTGATGAAACCTGAAATGACCCTATCTACAATGACAGCTGGATGTGGCATAAGGCTGGACACTTGGGACTGAGAGGATTGGTGAGATTGGGTGAGCAAATGCAGACCCTTTAAAGCAATAATGCATGGCACACATTCCATGGGTCCCAACTCTCCAGGTTGAAGGGAATATTACTACAGATATAACATGTACGGGAATCCTAGAGAACGGACACACTGTGAATATGAAAGGTTTCTAAAACTCAACGAATAGTCCCTCTCCTGGTGCTCCGGTTTGACTTTCCATCTGCTTTATTATCAACCTCCCAACTTGGAGAGACAGCCCCTTTAACCTCCTGGTTCGCACAGGTTGCCAATTTGGCAGAGGATGAAAGGGAAGAGGGAGAACCAATGAGAGAGTAGCTGTTAGGCATTTGGACGGGCACATATCACTGTAATTTCCCGGCAGGAAGAAGAATTAACCAAAGTCTCAGCCACCCACCGGGAATCAGTATAGATCCTGAACCAAAATTTTGGACTTGCGGTCAGCTCACCAAAAACGAGTTGAAAAATGGAGCTCAGGGGCACAGCAATTCACAAACTGGCCGAGTAATAAAGGACAACTATCGTCCAAAAATCTGTTGAGGGAAGGCAACGAGGCGGACTTGAAAGCGAGGCAGAATAGCAGGAAACAGATTTCAAGAGGTACGTTGGAATCGCCTTTAAAGCACAGGAAGAGGGGCACAACTTCGACAATGATGCACTTGGCCAAAAAGGGCGTATGCGTTTTCTCCTGAATATATTCAGGAGAAAACGCATACGCCCTTTTTGGCCAAGCAAGCAAGCGGGCAATGCAAATCTGCACTACAAAGAAGTATCACTTCCCACCGGTCAAAAGGGACATCCACAAAATGTGTAAAAACCAGAAAGGCAAGACAGGCCCTGGAGAACAGGGAGCCTTGTTATGCTGATGGGCGGGATGTAAATTGCCAACTGCCTCTCTGGAGGAGTGCATTGTGTTCCCTAAAACAAGTAAACAACAGAGCTACAGAGCCAAGGGCACTTCCAGTCTAGGGAATATACCTTGGGAAAACTGAAAATCAAAAAGACACAGCCACCCCAAAATTTAGGGCTGCACTGCTTACAAGGACCTCAACTTGGGTACACCTTAAATATCCCAGGAAATATAAAAATGGTTCAAAAAATTGTGGTACTTACGTACGATGGAATATCCCTCAGCCATGAAATCAATGTCATAAGACCAGTAGCAGCAAAATGGGTGGATTCAGGTACGATGATTCTAAGTGAAATAAGTCACACAGAAAAAGAAACTTATCATAAGATATCACTTATGAAGATCCTGTAAACATGGCTACACTTGAACTGAGTTAGGAAAGAGAACAGTGTCTCACATTTAGAAAACACTCTTATGCCTGCTTAAGGGGGAAGGAGAGGTGGGGTGATGCATAAAACCAGAGTTTGATATAAGCACAGGTACCGTTCCAAAAACCAACTATGGAATAGACAAGACCTACACCTTCCTCAGTGAAAGGGACTCAAAACCCCATATTTCCCGCAGAGGAATATATCTGACTAGTAAGAATCTTAAAAGCTACGTATTGATATGTCTCCGTAAGGGAATCAAGTGTGTCTAGACTGGGATAAATATGGCAGCGAGAATCAGCTCAAACCCACTATAAAAAGGAATTTCAAAAATAAAACAAAAAAACTGGGAAATTCTTTACAATTCCTTCAGGGTCTCTGATGAAACCTGAAATGACCCTATCTACAATGACAGCTGGATGTGGCATAAGGCTGGACACTTTGGACTGAGAGGATTGGTGAGATTGGGTGAACAAATGCAGACCATTTAAAGCAATAATGCATGGCACACATTCCATGGGTACCAACTCTCCAGGTTGAAGGGAATATTACTACAGATATAACATGTACGGGAATCCTAGAGAACGGACACACTGTGAATACGAAAGGTTTCTAAAACTCAACGAATAGTCCCTCTCCTGGTGCTCCGGTTTGACTTTCCATCTGCTTTATTATCAACCTCCCAACTTGGAGAGACAGCCCCTTTAACCTCCTGGTTCGCACAGGTTGCCAATTTGGCAGAGGATGAAAGGGAAGAGGGAGAACCAATGAGAGAGTAGCTGTTAGGCATTTGGACGGGCACATATCACTGTAATTTCCCGGCAGGAAGAAGAATTAACCAAAGTCTCAGCCACCCACCGGGAATCAGTATAGATCCTGAACCAAAATTTTGGACTTGCGGTCAGCTCACCAAAAACGAGTTGAAAAATGGAGCTCAGGGGCACAGCAATTCACAAACTGGCCGAGTAATAAAGGACAACTATCGTCCAAAAATCTGTTGAGGGAAGGCAACGAGGCGGACTTGAAAGCGAGGCAGAATAGCAGGAAACAGATTTCAAGAGGTACGTTGGAATCACCTTTAAAGCACAGGAAGAGGGGCACAACTTCGACAATGATGCACTTGGCCAAAAAGGGCGTATGCGTTTTCTCCTGAATATATTCAGGAGAAAACGCATACGCCCTTTTTGGCCAAGCAAGCAAGCGGGCAATGCAAATCTGCACTACAAAGAAGTATCACTTCCCACCGGTCAAAAGGGACATCCACAAAATGTGTAAAAACCAGAAAGGCAAGACAGGCCCTGGAGAACAGGGAGCCTTGTTATGCTGATGGGCGGGATGTAAATTGCCAACTGCCTCTCTGGAGGAGTGCATTGTGTTCCCTAAAACAAGTAAACAACAGAGCTACAGAGCCAAGGGCACTTCCAATCTAGGGAATATACCTTGGGAAAACTGAAAATCAAAAAGACACAGCCACCCCAAAATTTAGGGCTGCACTGCTTACAAGGACCTCAACTTGGGTACACCTTAAATATCCCAGGAAATATAAAAATGGTTCAAAAAATTGTGGTACTTACGTACGATGGAATATCCCTCAGCCATGAAATCAATGTCATAAGACCAGTAGCAGCAAAATGGGTGGATTCAGGTACGATGATTCTAAGTGAAATAAGTCACACAGAAAAAGAAACTTATCATAAGATATCACTTATGAAGATCCTGTAAACATGGCTACACTTGAACTGAGTTAGGAAAGAGAACAGTGTCTCACATTTAGAAAACACTCTTATGCCTGCTTAAGGGGGAAGGAGAGGTGGGGTGATGCATAAAACCAGAGTTTGATATAAGCACAGGTACCGTTCCAAAAACCAACTATGGAATAGACAAGACCTACACCTTCCTCAGTGAAAGGGATTCAAAACCCCATATTTCCCGCAGAGGAATATATCTGACTAGTAAGAATCTTAAAACCTATGTATTGATATGTCTCCGTAAGGGAATCAAGTGTGTCTAGACTGGGATAAATATGGCAGCGAGAATCAGCTCAAACCCACTATAAAAAGGAATTTCAAAAATAAAACAAAAAAACTGGGAAATTCTTTACAATTCCTTCAGGGTCTCTGATGAAACCTGAAATGACCCTATCTACAATGACAGCTGGATGTGGCATAAGGCTGGACACTTGGGACTGAGAGGATTGGTGAGATTGGGTGAGCAAATGCAGACCCTTTAAAGCAATAATGCATGGCACACATTCCATGGGTCCCAACTCTCCAGGTTGAAGGGAATATTACTACAGATATAACATGTACGGGAATCCTAGAGAACGGACACACTGTGAATATGAAAGGTTTCTAAAACTCAACGAATAGTCCCTCTCCTGGTGCTCCGGTTTGACTTTCCATCTGCTTTATTATCAACCTCCCAACTTGGAGAGACAGCCCCTTTAACCTCCTGGTTCGCACAGGTTGCCAATTTGGCAGAGGATGAAAGGGAAGAGGGAGAACCAATGAGAGAGTAGCTGTTAGGCATTTGGACGGGCACATATCACTGTAATTTCCCGGCAGGAAGAAGAATTAACCAAAGTCTCAGCCACCCACCGGGAATCAGTATAGATCCTGAACCAAAATTTTGGACTTGCGGTCAGCTCACCAAAAACGAGTTGAAAAATGGAGCTCAGGGGCACAGCAATTCACAAACTGGCCGAGTAATAAAGGACAACTATCGTCCAAAAATCTGTTGAGGGAAGGCAACGAGGCGGACTTGAAAGCGAGGCAGAATAGCAGGAAACAGATTTCAAGAGGTACGTTGGAATCGCCTTTAAAGCACAGGAAGAGGGGCACAACTTCGACAATGATGCACTTGGCCAAAAAGGGCGTATGCGTTTTCTCCTGAATATATTCAGGAGAAAACGCATACGCCCTTTTTGGCCAAGCAAGCAAGCGGGCAATGCAAATCTGCACTACAAAGAAGTATCACTTCCCACCGGTCAAAAGGGACATCCACAAAATGTGTAAAAACCAGAAAGGCAAGACAGGCCCTGGAGAACAGGGAGCCTTGTTATGCTGATGGGCGGGATGTAAATTGCCAACTGCCTCTCTGGAGGAGTGCATTGTGTTCCCTAAAACAAGTAAACAACAGAGCTACAGAGCCAAGGGCACTTCCAGTCTAGGGAATATACCTTGGGAAAACTGAAAATCAAAAAGACACAGCCACCCCAAAATTTAGGGCTGCACTGCTTACAAGGACCTCAACTTGGGTACACCTTAAATATCCCAGGAAATATAAAAATGGTTCAAAAAATTGTGGTACTTACGTACGATGGAATATCCCTCAGCCATGAAATCAATGTCATAAGACCAGTAGCAGCAAAATGGGTGGATTCAGGTACGATGATTCTAAGTGAAATAAGTCACAGAGAAAAAGAAACTTATCATAAGATATCACTTATGAAGATCCTGTAAACATGGCTACACTTGAACTGAGTTAGGAAAGAGAACAGTGTCTCACATTTAGAAAACACTCTTATGCCTGCTTAAGGGGGAAGGAGAGGTGGGGTGATGCATAAAACCAGAGTTTGATATAAGCACAGGTACCGTTCCAAAAACCAACTATGGAATAGACAAGACCTACACCTTCCTCAGTGAAAGGGACTCAAAACCCCATATTTCCCGCAGAGGAATATATCTGACTAGTAAGAATCATAAAAGCTACGTATTGATATGTCTCCGTAAGGGAATCAAGTGTGTCTAGACTGGGATAAATATGGCAGCGAGAATCAGCTCAAACCCACTATAAAAAGGAATTTCAAAAATAAAACAAAAAAAACTGGGAAATTCTTTACAATTCCTTCAGGGTCTCTGATGAAACCTGAAATGACCCTATCTACAATGACAGCTGGATGTGGCATAAGGCTGGACACTTGGGACTGAGAGGATTGGTGAGATTGGGTGAGCAAATGCAGACCCTTTAAAGCAATAATGCATGGCACACATTCCATGGGTCCCAACTCTCCAGGTTGAAGGGAATATTACTACAGATATAACATGTACGGGAATCCTAGAGAACGGACACACTGTGAATACGAAAGGTTTCTAAAACTCAACGAATAGTCCCTCTCCTGGTGCTCCGGTTTGACTTTCCATCTGCTTTATTATCAACCTCCCAACTTGGAGAGACAGCCCCTTTAACCTCCTGGTTCGCACAGGTTGCCAATTTGGCAGAGGATGAAAGGGAAGAGGGAGAACCAATGAGAGAGTAGCTGTTAGGCATTTGGACGGGCACATATCACTGTAATTTCCCGGCAGGAAGAAGAATTAACCAAAGTCTCAGCCACCCACCGGGAATCAGTATAGATCCTGAACCAAAATTTTGGACTTGCGGTCAGCTCACCAAAAACGAGTTGAAAAATGGAGCTCAGGGGCACAGCAATTCACAAACTGGCCGAGTAATAAAGGACAACTATCGTCCAAAAATCTGTTGAGGGAAGGCAACGAGGCGGACTTGAAAGCGAGGCAGAATAGCAGGAAACAGATTTCAAGAGGTACGTTGGAATCGCCTTTAAAGCACAGGAAGAGGGGCACAACTTCGACAATGATGCACTTGGCCAAAAAGGGCGTATGCGTTTTCTCCTGAATATATTCAGGAGAAAACGCATACGCCCTTTTTGGCCAAGCAAGCAAGCGGGCAATGCAAATCTGCACTACAAAGAAGTATCACTTCCCACCGGTCAAAAGGGACATCCACAAAATGTGTAAAAACCAGAAAGGCAAGACAGGCCCTGGAGAACAGGGAGCCTTGTTATGCTGATGGGCGGGATGTAAATTGCCAACTTCCTCTCTGGAGGAGTGCATTGTGTTCCCTAAAACAAGTAAACAACAGAGCTACAGAGCCAAGGGCACTTCCAGTCTAGGGAATATACCTTCGGAAAACTGAAAATCAAAAAGACACAGACACCCCAAAATTTAGGGCTGCACTGCTTACAAGGACCTCAACTTGGGTACACCTTAAATATCCCAGGAAATATAAAAATGGTTCAAAAAATTGTGGTACTTACGTACGATGGAATATCCCTCAGCCATGAAATCAATGTCATAAGACCAGTAGCAGCAAAATGGGTGGATTCAGGTACGATGATTCTAAGTGAAATAAGTCACAGAGAAAAAGAAACTTATCATAAGACATCACTTATGAAGATCCTGTAAACATGGCTACACTTGAACTGAGTTAGGAAAGAGAACAGTGTCTCACATTTAGAAAACACTCTTATGCCTGCTTAAGGGGGAAGGAGAGGTGGGGTGATGCATAAAACCAGAGTTTGATATAAGCACAGGTACCGTTCCAAAAACCAACTATGGAATAGACAAGACCTACACCTTCCTCAGTGAAAGGGACTCAAAACCCCATATTTCCCGCAGAGGAATATATCTGACTAGTAAGAATCTTAAAACCTATGTATTGATATGTCTCCGTAAGGGAATCAAGTGTGTCTAGACTGGGATAAATATGGCAGCGAGAATCAGCTCAAACCCACTATAAAAAGGAATTTCAAAAATAAAACAAAAAAACTGGGAAATTCTTTACAATTCCTTCAGGGTCTCTGATGAAACCTGAAATGACCCTATCTACAATGACAGCTGGATGTGGCATAAGGCTGGACACTTGGGACTGAGTGGATTGGTGAGATTGGGTGAGCAAATGCAGACCCTTTAAAGCAATAATGCATGGCACACATTCCATGGGTCCCAACTCTCCAGGTTGAAGGGAATATTACTACAGATATAACATGTACGGGAATCCTAGAGAACGGACACACTGTGAATATGAAAGGTTTCTAAAACTCAACGAATAGTCCCTCTCCTGGTGCTCCGGTTTGACTTTCTATCTGCTTTATTATCAACCTCCCAACTTGGAGAGACAGCCCCTTTAACCTCCTGGTTCGCACAGGTTGCCAATTTGGCAGAGGATGAAAGGGAAGAGGGAGAACCAATGAGAGAGTAGCTGTTAGGCATTTGGACGGGCACATATCACTGTAATTTCCCGGCAGGAAGAAGAATTAACCAAAGTCTCAGCCACCCACCGGGAATCAGTATAGATCCTGAACCAAAATTTTGGACTTGCGGTCAGCTCACCAAAAACGGGTTGAAAAATGGAGCTCAGGGGCACAGCAATTCACAAACTGGCCGAGTAATAAAGGACAACTATCGTCCAAAAATCTGTTGAGGGAAGGCAACGAGGCGGACTTGAAAGCGAGGCAGAATAGCAGGAAACAGATTTCAAGAGGTACGTTGGAATCGCCTTTAAAGCACAGGAAGAGGGGCACAACTTCGACAATGATGCACTTGGCCAAAAAGGGCGTATGCGTTTTCTCCTGAATATATTCAGGAGAAAACGCATACGCCCTTTTTGGCCAAGCAAGCAAGCGGGCAATGCAAATCTGCACTACAAAGAAGTATCACTTCCCACCGGTCAAAAGGGACATCCACAAAATGTGTAAAAACCAGAAAGGCAAGACAGGCCCTGGAGAACAGGGAGCCTTGTTATGCTGATGGGCGGGATGTAAATTGCCAACTGCCTCTCTGGAGGAGTGCATTGTGTTCCCTAAAACAAGTAAACAACAGAGCTACAGAGCCAAGGGCACTTCCAGTCTAGGGAATATACCTTGGGAAAACTGAAAATCAAAAAGACACAGCCACCCCAAAATTTAGGGCTGCACTGCTTACAAGGACCTCAACTTGGGTACACCTTAAATATCCCAGGAAATATAAAAATGGTTCAAAAAATTGTGGTACTTACGTACGATGGAATATCCCTCAGCCATGAAATCAATGTCATAAGACCAGTAGCAGCAAAATGGGTGGATTCAGGTACGATGATTCTAAGTGAAATAAGTCACACAGAAAAAGAAACTTATCATAAGATATCACTTATGAAGATCCTGTAAACATGGCTACACTTGAACTGAGTTAGGAAAGAGAACAGTGTCTCACATTTAGAAAACACTCTTATGCCTGCTTAAGGGGGAAGGAGAGGTGGGGTGATGCATAAAACCAGAGTTTGATATAAGCACAGGTACCGTTCCAAAAACCAACTATGGAATAGACAAGACCTACACCTTCCTCAGTGAAAGGGACTCAAAACCCCATATTTCCCGCAGAGGAATATATCTGACTAGTAAGAATCTTAAAAGCTACGTATTGATATGTCTCCGTAAGGGAATCAAGTGTGTCTAGACTGGGATAAATATGGCAGCGAGAATCAGCTCAAACCCACTATAAAAAGGAATTTCAAAAATAAAACAAAAAAACTGGGAAATTCTTTACAATTCCTTCAGGGTCTCTGATGAAACCTGAAATGACCCTATCTACAATGACAGCTGGATGTGGCATAAGGCTGGACACTTTGGACTGAGAGGATTGGTGAGATTGGGTGAACAAATGCAGACCATTTAAAGCAATAATGCATGGCACACATTCCATGGGTACCAACTCTCCAGGTTGAAGGGAATATTACTACAGATATAACATGTACGGGAATCCTAGAGAACGGACACACTGTGAATAAGAAAGGTTTCTAAAACTCAACGAATAGTCCCTCTCCTGGTGCTCCGGTTTGACTTTCCATCTGCTTTATTATCAACCTCCCAACTTGGAGAGACAGCCCCTTTAACCTCCTGGTTCGCACAGGTTGCCAATTTGGCAGAGGATGAAAGGGAAGAGGGAGAACCAATGAGAGAGTAGCTGTTAGGCATTTGGACGGGCACATATCACTGTAATTTCCCGGCAGGAAGAAGAATTAACCAAAGTCTCAGCCACCCACCGGGAATCAGTATAGATCCTGAACCAAAATTTTGGACTTGCGGTCAGCTCACCAAAAACGAGTTGAAAAATGGAGCTCAGGGGCACAGCAATTCACAAACTGGCCGAGTAATAAAGGACAACTATCGTCCAAAAATCTGTTGAGGGAAGGCAACGAGGCGGACTTGAAAGCGAGGCAGAATAGCAGGAAACAGATTTCAAGAGGTACGTTGGAATCACCTTTAAAGCACAGGAAGAGGGGCACAACTTCGACAATGATGCACTTGGCCAAAAAGGGCGTATGCGTTTTCTCCTGAATATATTCAGGAGAAAACGCATACGCCCTTTTTGGCCAAGCAAGCAAGCGGGCAATGCAAATCTGCACTACAAAGAAGTATCACTTCCCACCGGTCAAAAGGGACATCCACAAAATGTGTAAAAACCAGAAAGGCAAGACAGGCCCTGGAGAACAGGGAGCCTTGTTATGCTGATGGGCGGGATGTAAATTGCCAACTGCCTCTCTGGAGGAGTGCATTGTGTTCCCTAAAACAAGTAAACAACAGAGCTACAGAGCCAAGGGCACTTCCAATCTAGGGAATATACCTTGGGAAAACTGAAAATCAAAAAGACACAGCCACCCCAAAATTTAGGGCTGCACTGCTTACAAGGACCTCAACTTGGGTACACCTTAAATATCCCAGGAAATATAAAAATGGTTCAAAAAATTGTGGTACTTACGTACGATGGAATATCCCTCAGCCATGAAATCAATGTCATAAGACCAGTAGCAGCAAAATGGGTGGATTCAGGTACGATGATTCTAAGTGAAATAAGTCACACAGAAAAAGAAACTTATCATAAGATATCACTTATGAAGATCCTGTAAACATGGCTACACTTGAACTGAGTTAGGAAAGAGAACAGTGTCTCACATTTAGAAAACACTCTTATGCCTGCTTAAGGGGGAAGGAGAGGTGGGGTGATGCATAAAACCAGAGTTTGATATAAGCACAGGTACCGTTCCAAAAACCAACTATGGAATAGACAAGACCTACACCTTCCTCAGTGAAAGGGACTCAAAACCCCATATTTCCCGCAGAGGAATATATCTGACTAGTAAGAATCTTAAAAGCTACGTATTGATATGTCTCCGTAAGGGAATCAAGTGTGTCTAGACTGGGATAAATATGGCAGCGAGAATCAGCTCAAACCCACTATAAAAAGGAATTTCAAAAATAAAACAAAAAAACTGGGAAATTCTTTACAATTCCTTCAGGGTCTCTGATGAAACCTGAAATGACCCTATCTACAATGACAGCTGGATGTGGCATAAGGCTGGACACTTGGGACTGAGAGGATTGGTGAGATTGGGTGAGCAAATGCAGACCCTTTAAAGCAATAATGCATGGCACACATTCCATGGGTCCCAACTCTCCAGGTTGAAGGGAATATTACTACAGATATAACATGTACGGGAATCCTAGAGAACGGACACACTGTGAATACGAAAGGTTTCTAAAACTCAACGAATAGTCCCTCTCCTGGTGCTCCGGTTTGACTTTCCATCTGCTTTATTATCAACCTCCCAACTTGGAGAGACAGCCCATTTAACCTCCTGGTTCGCACAGGTTGCCAATTTGGCAGAGGATGAAAGGGAAGAGGGAGAACCAATGAGAGAGTAGCTGTTAGGCATTTGGACGGGCACATATCACTGTAATTTCCCGGCAGGAAGAAGAATTAACCAAAGTCTCAGCCACCCCCCGGGAATCAGTATAGATCCTGAACCAAAATTTTGGACTTGCGGTCAGCTCACCAAAAACGAGTTGAAAAATGGAGCTCAGGGGCACAGCAATTCACAAACTGGCCGAGTAATAAAGGACAACTATCGTCCAAAAATCTGTTGAGGGAAGGCAACGAGGCGGACTTGAAAGCGAGGCAGAATAGCAGGAAACAGATTTCAAGAGGTACGTTGGAATCGCCTTTAAAGCACAGGAAGAGGGGCACAACTTCGACAATGATGAACTTGGCCAAAAAGGGCGTATGCGTTTTCTCCTGAATATATTCAGGAGAAAACGCATACGCCCTTTTTGGCCAAGCAAGCAAGCGGGCAATGCAAATCTGCACTACAAAGAAGGATCACTTCCCACCGGTCAAAAGGGACATCCACAAAATGTGTAAAAACCAGAAAGGCAAGACAGGCCCTGGAGAACAGGGAGCCTTGTTATGCTGATGCGCGGGATGTAAATTGCCAAATGCCTCTCTGGAGGAGTGCATTGTGTTCCCTAAAACAAGTAAACAACAGAGCTACAGAGCCAAGGGCACTTCCAGTCTAGGGAATATACCTTGGGAAAACTGAAAATCAAAAAGACACAGCCACCCCAAAATTTAGGGCTGCACTGCTTACAAGGACCTCAACTTGGGTACACCTTAAATATCCCAGGAAATATAAAAATGGTTCAAAAAATTGTGGTACTTACGTACGATGGAATATCCCTCAGCCATGAAATCAATGTCATAAGACCAGTAGCAGCAAAATGGGTGGATTCAGGTACGATGATTCTAAGTGAAATAAGTCACACAGAAAAAGAAACTTATCATAAGATATCACTTATGAAGATCCTGTAAACATGGCTACACTTGAAATGAGTTAGGAAAGAGAACAGTGTCTCACATTTAGAAAACACTCTTATGCCTGCTTAAGGGGGAAGGAGAGGTGGGGTGATGCATAAAACCAGAGTTTGATATAAGCAAAGGTACCGTTCCTAAAACCAACTATGGAATAGACAAGACCTACACCTTCCTCAGTGAAAGGGACTCAAAACCCCATATTTCCCGCAGAGGAATATATCTGACTAGTAAGAATCTTAAAACCTATGTATTGATATGTCTCCGTAAGGGAATCAAGTGTGTCTAGACTGGGATAAATATGGCAGCGAGAATCAGCTCAAACCCACTATAAAAAGGAATTTCAAAAATAAAACAAAAAAACTGGGAAATTCTTTACAATTCCTTCAGGGTCTCTGATGAAACCTGAAATGACCCTATCTACAATGACAGCTGGATGTGGCATAAGGCTGGACACTTGGGACTGAGAGGATTAGTGAGATTGGGTGAGCAAATGCAGACCCTTTAAAGCAATAATGCATGGCACACGTTCCATGGGTCCCAACTCTCCAGGTTGAAGGGAATATTACTACAGATATAACATGTACGGGAATCCTAGAGAACGGACACACTGTGAATACGAAAGGTTTCTAAAACTCAACGAATAGTCCCTCTCCTGGTGCTCCGGTTTGACTTTCCATCTGCTTTATTATCAACCTCCCAACTTGGAGAGACAGCCCCTTTAACCTCCTGGTTCGCACAGGTTGCCAATTTGGCAGAGGATGAAAGGGAAGAGGGAGAACCAATGAGAGAGTAGCTGTTAGGCATTTGGACGGGCACATATCACTGTAATTTCCCGGCAGGAAGAAGAATTAACCAAAGTCTCAGCCACCCACCGGGAATCAGTATAGATCCTGAACCAAAATTTTGGACTTGCGGTCAGCTCACCAAAAACGAGTTGAAAAATGGAGCTCAGGGGCACAGCAATTCACAAACTGGCCGAGTAATAAAGGACAACTATCGTCCAAAAATCTGTTGAGGGAAGGCAACGAGGTGGACCTGAAAGCGAGGCAGAATAGCAGGAAACAGATTTCAAGAGGTACGTTGGAATCGCCTTTAAAGCACAGGAAGAGGGGCACAACTTCGACAATGATGCACTTGGCCAAAATGGGCGTATGCGTTTTCTCCTGAATATATTCAGGAGAAAACGCATACGCCCTTTTTGGCCAAGCAAGCAAGCGGGCAATGCAATTCTGCACTACAAAGAAGTATCACTTCCCTCCGGTCAAAAGGGACATCCACAAAATGTGTAAAAACCAGAAAGGCAAGACAGGCCCTGGAGAACAGGGAGCCTTGTTATGCTGATGGGCGGGATGTAAATTGCCAACTGCCTCTCTGGAGGAGTGCATTGTGTTCCCTAAAACAAGTAAACAACAGAGCTACAGAGCCAAGGGCACTTCCAGTCTAGGGAATATACCTTGGGAAAACTGAAAATCAAAAAGACACAGCCACCCCAAAATTTAGGGCTGCACTGCTTACAAGGACCTCCACTTGGGTACACCTTAAATATCCCAGGAAATATAAAAATGGTTCAAAAAATTGTGGTACTTACGTACGATGGAATATCCCTCAGCCATGAAATCAATGTCATAAGACCAGTAGCAGCAAAATGGGTGGATTCAGGTACGATGATTCTAAGTGAAATAAGTCACACAGAAAAAGAAACTTATCATAAGATATCACTTATGAAGATCCTGTAAACATGGCTACACTTGAACTGAGTTAGGAAAGAGAACAGTGTCTCACATTTAGAAAACACTCTTATGCCTGCTTAAGGGGGAAGGAGAGGTGGGGTGATGCATAAAACCAGAGTTTGATATAAGCACAGGTACCGTTCCAAAAACCAACTATGGAATAGACAAGACCTACACCTTCCTCAGTGAAAGGGACTCAAAACCCCATATTTCCCGCAGAGGAATATATCTGACTAGTAAGAATCTTAAAACCTATGTATTGATATGTCTCCGTAAGGGAATCAAGTGTGTCTAGACTGGCACAAACATGGCAGCGAGAATCAGCTCAAACCCACTATAAAAAGGAATTTCAAAAACAAAATAAAAAAAACTGGGAAATTCTTTACAATTCCTTCAGGGTCTCTGATGAAACCTGAAATGACCCTATCTACAATGACAGCTGGATGTGGCATAAGGCTGGACACTTGGGACTGAGAGGATTGGTGAGATTGGGTGAGCAAATGCAGACCCTTTAAAGCAATAATGCATGGCACACATTCCATGGGTCCCAACTCTCCAGGTTGAAGGGAATATTACTACAGATATAACATGTACGGGAATCCTAGAGAACGGACACACTGTGAATACGAAAGGTTTCTAAAACTCAACGAATAGTCCCTCTCCTGGTGCTCCGGTTTGACTTTCCATCTGCTTTATTATCAACCTCCCAACTTGGAGAGACAGCCCCTTTAACCTCCTGGTTCGCACAGGTTGCCAATTTGGCAGAGGATGAAAGGGAAGAGGGAGAACCAATGAGAGAGTAGCTGTTAGGCATTTGGACGGGCACATATCACTGTAATTTCCCGGCAGGAAGAAGAATTAACCAAAGTCTCAGCCACCCACCGGGAATCAGTATAGATCCTGAACCAAAATTATGGACTTGCGGTCAGCTCACCAAAAACGAGTTGAAAAATGGAGCTCAGGGGCACAGCAATTCACAAACTGGCCGAGTAATAAAGGACAACTATCGTCCAAAAATCTGTTGAGGGAAGGCAACGAGGCGGACTTGAAAGCGTGGCAGAATAGCAGGAAACAGATTTCAAGAGGTACGTTGGAATCGCCTTTAAAGCACAGGAAGAGGGGCACAACTTCGACAATGATGCACTTGGCCAAAAAGGGCGTATGCGTTTTCTCCTGAATATATTCAGGAGAAAACGCATACGCCCTTTTTGGCCAAGCAAGCAAGCGGGCAATGCAAATCTGCACTACAAAGAAGGATCACTTCCCTCCGGTCAAAAGGGACATCCACAAAATGTGTAAAAACCAGAAAGGCAAGACAGGCCCTGGAGAACAGGGAGCCTTGTTATGCTGATGGGCGGGATGTAAATTGCCAACTGCCTCTCTGGAGGAGTGCATTGTGTTCCCTAAAACAAGTAAACAACAGAGCTACAGAGCCAAGGGCACTTCCAGTCTAGGGAATATACCTTGGGAAAACTGAAAATCAAAAAGACACAGCCACCCCAAAATTTAGGGCTGCACTGCTTACAAGGACCTCAACTTGGGTACACCTTAAATATCCCAGGAAATATAAAAATGGTTCAAAAAATTGTGGTACTTACGTACGATGGAATATCCCTCAGCCATGAAATCAATGTCATAAGACCAGTAGCAGCAAAATGGGTGGATTCAGGTACGATGATTCTAAGTGAAATAAGTCACACAGAAAAAGAAACTTATCATAAGATATCACTTATGAAGATCCTGTAAACATGGCTACACTTGAAATGAGTTAGGAAAGAGAACAGTGTCTCACATTTAGAAAACACTCTTATGCCTGCTTAAGGGGGAAGGAGAGGTGGGGTGATGCATAAAACCAGAGTTTGATATAAGCACAGGTACCGTTCCAAAAACCAACTATGGAATAGACAAGACCTACACCTTCCTCAGTGAAAGGGACTCAAAACCCCATATTTCCCGCAGAGGAATATATCTGACTAGTAAGAATCTTAAAACCTAGGTATTGATATGTCTCCGTAAGGGAATCAAGTGTGTCTAGACTGGGATAAATATGGCAGCGAGAATCAGCTCAAACCCACTATAAAAAGGAATTTCAAAAATAAAACAAAAAAACTGGGAAATTCTTTACAATTCCTTCAGGGTCTCTGATGAAACCTGAAATGACCCTATCTACAATGACAGCTGGATGTGGCATAAGGCTGGACACTTGGGACTGAGAGGATTGGTGAGATTGGGTGAGCAAATGCAGACCCTTTAAAGCAATAATGCATGGCACACATTCCATGGGTCCCAACTCTCCAGGTTGAAGGGAATATTACTACAGATATAACATGTACGGGAATCCTAGAGAACGGACACAGTGTGAATACGAAAGGTTTCTAAAACTCAACGAATAGTCCCTCTCCTGGTGCTCCGGTTTGACTTTCCATCTGCTTTATTATCAACCTCCCAACTTGGAGAGACAGCCCCTTTAACCTCCTGGTTCGCACAGGTTGCCAATTTGGCAGAGGATGAAAGGGAAGAGGGAGAACCAATGAGAGAGTAGCTGTTAGGCATTTGGACGGGCACATATCACTGTAATTTCCCGGCAGGAAGAAGAATTAACCAAAGTCTCAGCCACCCACCGGGAATCAGTATAGATCCTGAACCAAAATTTTGGACTTGCGGTCAGCTCACCAAAAACGAGTTGAAAAATGGAGCTCAGGGGCACAGCAATTCACAAACTGGCCGAGTAATAAAGGACAACTATCGTCCAAAAATCTGTTGAGGGAAGGCAACGAGGCGGACTTGAAAGCGTGGCAGAATAGCAGGAAACAGATTTCAAGAGGTAAGTTGGAATCGCCTTTAAAGCACAGGAAGAGGGGCACAACTTCGACAATGATGCACTTGGCCAAAAAGGGCGTATGCGTTTTCTCCTGAAT
Source organism: Hyperoodon ampullatus (assembly GCF_949752795.1). Lineage (NCBI taxonomy): Eukaryota > Metazoa > Chordata > Mammalia > Artiodactyla > Ziphiidae > Hyperoodon > Hyperoodon ampullatus. The sequence goes on from NW_027641015.1 coordinate 584,556, forward strand.
ATATTCAGGAGAAAACGCATACGCCCTTTTTGGCCAAGCAAGCAAGCGGGCAATGCAAATCTGCACTACAAAGAAGTATCACTTCCCACCGGTCAAAAGGGACATCCACAAAATGTGTAAAAACCAGAAAGGCAAGACAGGCCCTAGAGAACAGGGTGCCTTGTTATGCTGATGGGCGGGATGTAAATTGACAACTGCCTCTCTGGAGGAGTGCATTGTGTTCCCTAAAACAAGTAAACAACAGAGCTACAGAGCCAAGGGCACTTCCAGTCTAGGGAATATACCTTGGGAAAACTGAAAATCAAAAAGACACAGCCACCCCAAAATTTAGGGCTGCACTGCTTACAAGGACCTCAACTTGGGTACACCTTAAATATCCCAGGAAATATAAAAATGGTTCAAAAAATTGTGGTACTTACGTACGATGGAATATCCCTCAGCCATGAAATCAATGTCATAAGACCAGTAGCAGCAAAATGGGTGGATTCAGGTACGATGATTCTAAGTGAAATAAGTCACACAGAAAAAGAAACTTATCATAAGATATCACTTATGAAGATCCTGTAAACATGGCTACACTTGAACTGAGTTAGGAAAGAGAACAGTGTCTCACATTTAGAAAACACTCTTATGCCTGCTTAAGGGGGAAGGAGAGGTGGGGTGATGCATAAAACCAGAGTTTGATATAAGCACAGGTACCGTTCCAAAAACCAACTATGGAATAGACAAGACCTACACCTTCCTCAGTGAAAGGGACTCAAAACCCCATATTTCCCGCAGAGGAATATATCTGACTAGTAAAAATCTTAAAACCTATGTATTGATATGTCTCCGTAAGGGAATCAAGTGTGTCTAGACTGGGATAAATATGGCAGCGAGAATCAGCTCAAACCCACTATAAAAAGGAATTTCAAAAATAAAACAAAAAAACTGGGAAATTCTTTACAATTCCTTCAGGGTCTCTGATGAAACCTGAAATGACCCTATCTACAATGACAGCTGGATGTGGCATAAGGCTGGACACTTGGGACTGAGAGGATTGGTGAGATTGGGTGAGCAAATGCAGACCCTTTAAAGCAATAATGCATGGCACACATTCCATGGGTCCCAACTCTCCAGGTTGAAGGGAATATTACTACAGATATAACATGTACGGGAATCCTAGAGAACGGACACACTGTGAATACGAAAGGTTTCTAAAACTCAACGAATAGTCCCTCTCCTGGTGCTCCGGTTTGACTTTCCATCTGCTTTATTATCAACCTCCCAACTTGGAGAGACAGCTCCTTTAACCTCCTGGTTCGCACAGGTTGCCAATTTGGCAGAGGATGAAAGGGAAGAGGGAGAACCAATGAGAGAGTAGCTGTTAGGCATTTGGACGGGCACATATCACTGTAATTTCCCGGCAGGAAGAAGAATTAACCAAAGTCTCAGCCACCCACCGGGAATCAGTATAGATCCTGAACCAAAATTTTGGACTTGCGGTCAGCTCACCAAAAACGAGTTGAAAAATGGAGCTCAGGGGCACAGCAATTCACAAACTGGCCGAGTAATAAAGGACAACTATCGTCCAAAAATCTGTTGAGGGAAGGCAACGAGGCGGACTTGAAAGCGAGGCAGAATAGCAGGAAACAGATTTCAAGAGGTACGTTGGAATCGCCTTTAAAGCACAGGAAGAGGGGCACAACTTCGACAATGATGCACTTGGACAAAAAGGGCGTATGCGTTTTCTCCTGAATATATTCAGGAGAAAACGCATACGCCCTTTTTGGCCAAGCAAGCAAGCGGGCAATGCAAATCTGCACTACAAAGAAGTATCACTTCCCACCGGTCAAAAGGGACATCCACAAAATGTGTAAAAACCAGAAAGGCAAGACAGACCCTGGAGAACAGGGAGCCTTGTTATGCTGATGGGCGGGATGTAAATTGCCAACTGCCTCTCTGGAGGAGTGCATTGTGTTCCCTAAAACAAGTAAACAACAGAGCTACAGAGCCAAGGGCACTTCCAGTCTAGGGAATATACCTTGGGAAAACTGAAAATCAAAAAGACACAGCCACCCCAAAATTTAGGGCTGCACTGCTTACAAGGACCTCCACTTGGGTACACCTTAAATATCCCAGGAAATATAAAAATGGTTCAAAAAATTGTGGTACTTACGTACGATGGAATATCCCTCAGCCATGAAATCAATGTCATAAGACCAGTAGCAGCAAAATGGGTGGATTCAGGTACGATGATTCTAAGTGAAATAAGTCACACAGAAAAAGAAACTTATCATAAGATATCACTTATGAAGATCCTGTAAACATGGCTACACTTGAACTGAGTTAGGAAAGAGAACAGTGTCTCACATTTAGAAAACACTCTTATGCCTGCTTAAGGGGGAAGGAGAGGTGGGGTGATGCATAAAACCAGAGTTTGATATAAGCACAGGTACCGTTCCAAAAACCAACTATGGAATAGACAAGACCTACACCTTCCTCAGTGAAAGGGACTCAAAACCCCATATTTCCCGCAGAGGAATATATCTGACTAGTAAGAATCTTAAAAGCTACGTATTGATATGTCTCCGTAAGGGAATCAAGTGTGTCTAGACTGGGATAAATATGGCAGCGAGAATCAGCTCAAACCCACTATAAAAAGGAATTTCAAAAATAAAACAAAAAAACTGGGAAATTCTTTACAATTCCTTCAGGGTCTCTGATGAAACCTGAAATGACCCTATCTACAATGACAGCTGGATGTGGCATAAGGCTGGACACTTTGGACTGAGAGGATTGGTGAGATTGGGTGAACAAATGCAGACCATTTAAAGCAATAATGCATGGCACACATTCCATGGGTACCAACTCTCCAGGTTGAAGGGAATATTACTACAGATATAACATGTACGGGAATCCTAGATAACGGACACACTGTGAATACGAAAGGTTTCTAAAACTCAACGAATAGTCCCTCTCCTGGTGCTCCGGTTTGACTTTCCATCTGCTTTATTATCAACCTCCCAACTTGGAGAGACAGCCCCTTTAACCTCCTGGTTCGCACAGGTTGCCAATTTGGCAGAGGATGAAAGGGAAGAGGGAGAACCAATGAGAGAGTAGCTGTTAGGCATTTGGACGGGCACATATCACTGTAATTTCCCGGCAGGAAGAAGAATTAACCAAAGTCTCAGCCACCCACCGGGAATCAGTATAGATCCTGAACCAAAATTTTGGACTTGCGGTCAGCTCACCAAAAACGAGTTGAAAAATGGAGCTCAGGGGCACAGCAATTCACAAACTGGCCGAGTAATAAAGGACAACTATCGTCCAAAAATCTGTTGAGGGAAGGCAACGAGGCGGACTTGAAAGCGAGGCAGAATAGCAGGAAACAGATTTCAAGAGGTACGTTGGAATCACCTTTAAAGCACAGGAAGAGGGGCACAACTTCGACAATGATGCACTTGGCCAAAAAGGGCGTATGCGTTTTCTCCTGAATATATTCAGGAGAAAACGCATACGCCCTTTTTGGCCAAGCAAGCAAGCGGGCAATGCAAATCTGCACTACAAAGAAGTATCACTTCCCACCGGTCAAAAGGGACATCCACAAAATGTGTAAAAACCAGAAAGGCAAGACAGGCCCTGGAGAACAGGGAGCCTTGTTATGCTGATGGGCGGGATGTAAATTGCCAACTGCCTCTCTGGAGGAGTGCATTGTGTTCCCTAAAACAAGTAAACAACAGAGCTACAGAGCCAAGGGCACTTCCAATCTAGGGAATATACCTTGGGAAAACTGAAAATCAAAAAGACACAGCCACCCCAAAATTTAGGGCTGCACTGCTTACAAGGACCTCCACTTGGGTACACCTTAAATATCCCAGGAAATATAAAAATGGTTCAAAAAATTGTGGTACTTACGTACGATGGAATATCCCTCAGCCATGAAATCAATGTCATAAGACCAGTAGCAGCAAAATGGGTGGATTCAGGTACGATGATTCTAAGTGAAATAAGTCACACAGAAAAAGAAACTTATCATAAGATATCACTTATGAAGATCCTGTAAACATGGCTACACTTGAACTGAGTTAGGAAAGAGAACAGTGTCTCACATTTAGAAAACACTCTTATGCCTGCTTAAGGGGGAAGGAGAGGTGGGGTGATGCATAAAACCAGAGTTTGATATAAGCACAGGTACCGTTCCAAAAACCAACTATGGAATAGACAAGACCTACACCTTCCTCAGTGAAAGGGACTCAAAACCCCATATTTCCCGCAGAGGAATATATCTGACTAGTAAGAATCTTAAAAGCTACGTATTGATATGTCTCCGTAAGGGAATCAAGTGTGTCTAGACTGGGATAAATATGGCAGCGAGAATCAGCTCAAACCCACTATAAAAAGGAATTTCAAAAATAAAACAAAAAAACTGGGAAATTCTTTACAATTCCTTCAGGGTCTCTGATGAAACCTGAAATGACCCTATCTACAATGACAGCTGGATGTGGCATAAGGCTGGACACTTGGGACTGAGAGGATTGGTGAGATTGGGTGAGCAAATGCAGACCCTTTAAAGCAATAATGCATGGCACACATTCCATGGGTCCCAACTCTCCAGGTTGAAGGGAATATTACTACAGATATAACATGTACGGGAATCCTAGAGAACGGACACACTGTGAATACGAAAGGTTTCTAAAACTCAACGAATAGTCCCTCTCCTGGTGCTCCGGTTTGACTTTCCATCTGCTTTATTATCAACCTCCCAACTTGGAGAGACAGCCCATTTAACCTCCTGGTTCGCACAGGTTGCCAATTTGGCAGAGGATGAAAGGGAAGAGGGAGAACCAATGAGAGAGTAGCTGTTAGGCATTTGGACGGGCACATATCACTGTAATTTCCCGGCAGGAAGAAGAATTAACCAAAGTCTCAGCCACCCCCCGGGAATCAGTATAGATCCTGAACCAAAATTTTGGACTTGCGGTCAGCTCACCAAAAACGAGTTGAAAAATGGAGCTCAGGGGCACAGCAATTCACAAACTGGCCGAGTAATAAAGGACAACTATCGTCCAAAAATCTGTTGAGGGAAGGCAACGAGGCGGACTTGAAAGCGAGGCAGAATAGCAGGAAACAGATTTCAAGAGGTACGTTGGAATCGCCTTTAAAGCACAGGAAGAGGGGCACAACTTCGACAATGATGAACTTGGCCAAAAAGGGCGTATGCGTTTTCTCCTGAATATATTCAGGAGAAAACGCATACGCCCTTTTTGGCCAAGCAAGCAAGCGGGCAATGCAAATCTGCACTACAAAGAAGGATCACTTCCCACCGGTCAAAAGGGACATCCACAAAATGTGTAAAAACCAGAAAGGCAAGACAGGCCCTGGAGAACAGGGAGCCTTGTTATGCTGATGCGCGGGATGTAAATTGCCAAATGCCTCTCTGGAGGAGTGCATTGTGTTCCCTAAAACAAGTAAACAACAGAGCTACAGAGCCAAGGGCACTTCCAGTCTAGGGAATATACCTTGGGAAAACTGAAAATCAAAAAGACACAGCCACCCCAAAATTTAGGGCTGCACTGCTTACAAGGACCTCAACTTGGGTACACCTTAAATATCCCAGGAAATATAAAAATGGTTCAAAAAATTGTGGTACTTACGTACGATGGAATATCCCTCAGCCATGAAATCAATGTCATAAGACCAGTAGCAGCAAAATGGGTGGATTCAGGTACGATGATTCTAAGTGAAATAAGTCACACAGAAAAAGAAACTTATCATAAGATATCACTTATGAAGATCCTGTAAACATGGCTACACTTGAAATGAGTTAGGAAAGAGAACAGTGTCTCACATTTAGAAAACACTCTTATGCCTGCTTAAGGGGGAAGGAGAGGTGGGGTGATGCATAAAACCAGAGTTTGATATAAGCAAAGGTACCGTTCCTAAAACCAACTATGGAATAGACAAGACCTACACCTTCCTCAGTGAAAGGGACTCAAAACCCCATATTTCCCGCAGAGGAATATATCTCACTAGTAAGAATCTTAAAACCTATGTATTGATATGTCTCCGTAAGGGAATCAAGTGTGTCTAGACTGGGATAAATATGGCAGCGAGAATCAGCTCAAACCCACTATAAAAAGGAATTTCAAAAATAAAACAAAAAAACTGGGAAATTCTTTACAATTCCTTCAGGGTCTCTGATGAAACCTGAAATGACCCTATCTACAATGACAGCTGGATGTGGCATAAGGCTGGACACTTGGGACTGAGAGGATTAGTGAGATTGGGTGAGCAAATGCAGACCCTTTAAAGCAATAATGCATGGCACACGTTCCATGGGTCCCAACTCTCCAGGTTGAAGGGAATATTACTACAGATATAACATGTACGGGAATCCTAGAGAACGGACACACTGTGAATACGAAAGGTTTCTAAAACTCAACGAATAGTCCCTCTCCTGGTGCTCCGGTTTGACTTTCCATCTGCTTTATTATCAACCTCCCAACTTGGAGAGACAGCCCCTTTAACCTCCTGGTTCGCACGGGTTGCCAATTTGGCAGAGGATGAAAGGGAAGAGGGAGAACCAATGAGAGAGTAGCTGTTAGGCATTTGGACGGGCACATATCACTGTAATTTCCCGGCAGGAAGAAGAATTAACCAAAGTCTCAGCCACCCACCGGGAATCAGTATAGATCCTGAACCAAAATTTTGGACTTGCGGTCAGCTCACCAAAAACGAGTTGAAAAATGGAGCTCAGGGGCACAGCAATTCACAAACTGGCCGAGTAATAAAGGACAACTATCGTCCAAAAATCTGTTGAGGGAAGGCAACGAGGTGGACTTGAAAGCGAGGCAGAATAGCAGGAAACAGATTTCAAGAGGTACGTTGGAATCGCCTTTAAAGCACAGGAAGAGGGGCACAACTTCGACAATGATGCACTTGGCCAAAATGGGCGTATGCGTTTTCTCCTGAATATATTCAGGAGAAAACGCATACGCCCTTTTTGGCCAAGCAAGCAAGCGGGCAATGCAATTCTGCACTACAAAGAAGTATCACTTCCCTCCGGTCAAAAGGGACATCCACAAAATGTGTAAAAACCAGAAAGGCAAGACAGGCCCTGGAGAACAGGGAGCCTTGTTATGCTGATGGGCGGGATGTAAATTGCCAACTGCCTCTCTGGAGGAGTGCATTGTGTTCCCTAAAACAAGTAAACAACAGAGCTACAGAGCCAAGGGCACTTCCAGTCTAGGGAATATACCTTGGGAAAACTGAAAATCAAAAAGACACAGCCACCCCAAAATTTAGGGCTGCACTGCTTACAAGGACCTCCACTTGGGTACACCTTAAATATCCCAGGAAATATAAAAATGGTTCAAAAAATTGTGGTACTTACGTACGATGGAATATCCCTCAGCCATGAAATCAATGTCATAAGACCAGTAGCAGCAAAATGGGTGGATTCAGGTACGATGATTCTAAGTGAAATAAGTCACACAGAAAAAGAAACTTATCATAAGATATCACTTATGAAGATCCTGTAAACATGGCTACACTTGAACTGAGTTAGGAAAGAGAACAGTGTCTCACATTTAGAAAACACTCTTATGCCTGCTTAAGGGGGAAGGAGAGGTGGGGTGATGCATAAAACCAGAGTTTGATATAAGCACAGGTACCGTTCCAAAAACCAACTATGGAATAGACAAGACCTACACCTTCCTCAGTGAAAGGGACTCAAAACCCCATATTTCCCGCAGAGGAATATATCTGACTAGTAAGAATCTTAAAACCTATGTATTGATATGTCTCCGTAAGGGAATCAAGTGTGTGTAGACTGGCACAAACATGGCAGCGAGAATCAGCTCAAACCCACTATAAAAAGGAATTTCAAAAACAAAATAAAAAAAACTGGGAAATTCTTTACAATTCCTTCAGGGTCTCTGATGAAACCTGAAATGACCCTATCTACAATGACAGCTGGATGTGGCATAAGGCTGGACACTTGGGACTGAGAGGATTGGTGAGATTGGGTGAGCAAATGCAGACCCTTTAAAGCAATAATGCATGGCACACATTCCATGGGTCCCAACTCTCCAGGTTGAAGGGAATATTACTACAGATATAACATGTACGGGAATCCTAGAGAACGGACACACTGTGAATACGAAAGGTTTCTAAAACTCAACGAATAGTCCCTCTCCTGGTGCTCCGGTTTGACTTTCCATCTGCTTTATTATCAACCTCCCAACTTGGAGAGACAGCCCCTTTAACCTCCTGGTTCGCACAGGTTGCCAATTTGGCAGAGGATGAAAGGGAAGAGGGAGAACCAATGAGAGAGTAGCTGTTAGGCATTTGGACGGGCACATATCACTGTAATTTCCCGGCAGGAAGAAGAATTAACCAAAGTCTCAGCCACCCACCGGGAATCAGTATAGATCCTGAACCAAAATTTTGGACTTGCGGTCAGCTCACCAAAAACGAGTTGAAAAATGGAGCTCAGGGGCACAGCAATTCACAAACTGGCCGAGTAATAAAGGACAACTATCGTCCAAAAATCTGTTGAGGGAAGGCAACGAGGCGGACTTGAAAGCGTGGCAGAATAGCAGGAAACAGATTTCAAGAGGTACGTTGGAATCGCCTTTAAAGCACAGGAAGAGGGGCACAACTTCGACAATGATGCACTTGGCCAAAAAGGGCGTATGCGTTTTCTCCTGAATATATTCAGGAGAAAACGCATACGCCCTTTTTGGCCAAGCAAGCAAGCGGGCAATGCAAATCTGCACTACAAAGAAGGATCACTTCCCTCCGGTCAAAAGGGACATCCACAAAATGTGTAAAAACCAGAAAGGCAAGACAGGCCCTGGAGAACAGGGAGCCTTGTTATGCTGATGGGCGGGATGTAAATTGCCAACTGCCTCTCTGGAGGAGTGCATTGTGTTCCCTAAAACAAGTAAACAACAGAGCTACAGAGCCAAGGGCACTTCCATTCTAGGGAATATACCTTGGGAAAACTGAAAATCAAAAAGACACAGCCACCCCAAAATTTAGGGCTGCACTGCTTACAAGGACCTCAACTTGGGTACACCTTAAATATCCCAGGAAATATAAAAATGGTTCAAAAAATTGTGGTACTTACGTACGATGGAATATCCCTCAGCCATGAAATCAATGTCATAAGACCAGTAGCAGCAAAATGGGTGGATTCAGGTACGATGATTCTAAGTGAAATAAGTCACACAGAAAAAGAAACTTATCATAAGATATCACTTATGAAGATCCTGTAAACATGGCTACACTTGAAATGAGTTAGGAAAGAGAACAGTGTCTCACATTTAGAAAACACTCTTATGCCTGCTTAAGGGGGAAGGAGAGGTGGGGTGATGCATAAAACCAGAGTTTGATATAAGCACAGGTACCGTTCCAAAAACCAACTATGGAATAGACAAGACCTACACCTTCCTCAGTGAAAGGGACTCAAAACCCCATATTTCCCGCAGAGGAATATATCTGACTAGTAAGAATCTTAAAACCTAGGTATTGATATGTCTCCGTAAGGGAATCAAGTGTGTCTAGACTGGGATAAATATGGCAGCGAGAATCAGCTCAAACCCACTATAAAAAGGAATTTCAAAAATAAAACAAAAAAACTGGGAAATTCTTTACAATTCCTTCAGGGTCTCTGATGAAACCTGAAATGACCCTATCTACAATGACAGCTGGATGTGGCATAAGGCTGGACACTTGGGACTGAGAGGATTGGTGAGATTGGGTGAGCAAATGCAGACCCTTTAAAGCAATAATGCATGGCACACATTCCATGGGTCCCAACTCTCCAGGTTGAAGGGAATATTACTACAGATATAACATGTACGGGAATCCTAGAGAACGGACACAGTGTGAATACGAAAGGTTTCTAAAACTCAACGAATAGTCCCTCTCCTGGTGCTCCGGTTTGACTTTCCATCTGCTTTATTATCAACCTCCCAACTTGGAGAGACAGCCCCTTTAACCTCCTGGTTCGCACAGGTTGCCAATTTGGCAGAGGATGAAAGGGAAGAGGGAGAACCAATGAGAGAGTAGCTGTTAGGCATTTGGACGGGCACATATCACTGTAATTTCCCGGCAGGAAGAAGAATTAACCAAAGTCTCAGCCACCCACCGGGAATCAGTATAGATCCTGAACCAAAATTTTGGACTTGCGGTCAGCTCACCAAAAACGAGTTGAAAAATGGAGCTCAGGGGCACAGCAATTCACAAACTGGCCGAGTAATAAAGGACAACTATCGTCCAAAAATCTGTTGAGGGAAGGCAACGAGGCGGACTTGAAAGCGTGGCAGAATAGCAGGAAACAGATTTCAAGAGGTAAGTTGGAATCGCCTTTAAAGCACAGGAAGAGGGGCACAACTTCGACAATGATGCACTTGGCCAAAAAGGGCGTATGCGTTTTCTCCTGAATATATTCACGAGAAAACGCATACGCCCTTTTTGGCCAAGCAAGCAAGCGGGCAATGCAAATCTGCACTACAAAGAAGTATCACTTCCCACCGGTCAAAAGGGACATCCACAAAATGTGTAAAAACCAGAAAGGCAAGACAGGCCCTAGAGAACAGGGTGCCTTGTTATGCTGATGGGCGGGATGTAAATTGACAACTGCCTCTCTGGAGGAGTGCATTGTGTTCCCTAAAACAAGTAAACAACAGAGCTACAGAGCCAAGGGCACTTCCAGTCTAGGGAATATACCTTGGGAAAACTGAAAATCAAAAAGACACAGCCACCCCAAAATTTAGGGCTGCACTGCTTACAAGGACCTCAACTTGGGTACACCTTAAATATCCCAGGAAATATAAAAATGGTTCAAAAAATTGTGGTACTTACGTACGATGGAATATCCCTCAGCCATGAAATCAATGTCATAAGACCAGTAGCAGCAAAATGGGTGGATTCAGGTACGATGATTCTAAGTGAAATAAGTCACACAGAAAAAGAAACTTATCATAAGATATCACTTATGAAGATCCTGTAAACATGGCTACACTTGAACTGAGTTAGGAAAGAGAACAGTGTCTCACATTTAGAAAACACTCTTATGCCTGCTTAAGGGGGAAGGAGAGGTGGGGTGATGCATAAAACCAGAGTTTGATATAAGCACAGGTACCGTTCCAAAAACCAACTATGGAATAGACAAGACCTACACCTTCCTCAGTGAAAGGGACTCAAAACCCCATATTTCCCGCAGAGGAATATATCTGACTAGTAAAAATCTTAAAACCTATGTATTGATATGTCTCCGTAAGGGAATCAAGTGTGTCTAGACTGGGATAAATATGGCAGCGAGAATCAGCTCAAACCCACTATAAAAAGGAATTTCAAAAATAAAACAAAAAAACTGGGAAATTCTTTACAATTCCTTCAGGGTCTCTGATGAAACCTGAAATGACCCTATCTACAATGACAGCTGGATGTGGCATAAGGCTGGACACTTGGGACTGAGAGGATTGGTGAGATTGGGTGAGCAAATGCAGACCCTTTAAAGCAATAATGCATGGCACACATTCCATGGGTCCCAACTCTCCAGGTTGAAGGGAATATTACTACAGATATAACATGTACGGGAATCCTAGAGAACGGACACACTGTGAATACGAAAGGTTTCTAAAACTCAACGAATAGTCCCTCTCCTGGTGCTCCGGTTTGACTTTCCATCTGCTTTATTATCAACCTCCCAACTTGGAGAGACAGCTCCTTTAACCTCCTGGTTCGCACAGGTTGCCAATTTGGCAGAGGATGAAAGGGAAGAGGGAGAACCAATGAGAGAGTAGCTGTTAGGCATTTGGACGGGCACATATCACTGTAATTTCCCGGCAGGAAGAAGAATTAACCAAAGTCTCAGCCACCCACCGGGAATCAGTACAGATCCTGAACCAAAATTTTGGACTTGCGGTCAGCTCACCAAAAACGAGTTGAAAAATGGAGCTCAGGGGCACAGCAATTCACAAACTGGCCGAGTAATAAAGGACAACTATCGTCCAAAAATCTGTTGAGGGAAGGCAACGAGGCGGACTTGAAAGCGAGGCAGAATAGCAGGAAACAGATTTCAAGAGGTACGTTGGAATCGCCTTTAAAGCACAGGAAGAGGGGCACAACTTCGACAATGATGCACTTGGACAAAAAGGGCGTATGCGTTTTCTCCTGAATATATTCAGGAGAAAACGCATACGCCCTTTTTGGCCAAGCAAGCAAGCGGGCAATGCAAATCTGCACTACAAAGAAGTATCACTTCCCACCGGTCAAAAGGGACATCCACAAAATGTGTAAAAACCAGAAAGGCAAGACAGACCCTGGAGAACAGGGAGCCTTGTTATGCTGATGGGCGGGATGTAAATTGCCAACTGCCTCTCTGGAGGAGTGCATTGTGTTCCCTAAAACAAGTAAACAACAGAGCTACAGAGCCAAGGGCACTTCCAGTCTAGGGAATATACCTTGGGAAAACTGAAAATCAAAAAGACACAGCCACCCCAAAATTTAGGGCTGCACTGCTTACAAGGACCTCCACTTGGGTACACCTTAAATATCCCAGGAAATATAAAAATGGTTCAAAAAATTGTGGTACTTACGTACGATGGAATATCCCTCAGCCATGAAATCAATGTCATAAGACCAGTAGCAGCAAAATGGGTGGATTCAGGTACGATGATTCTAAGTGAAATAAGTCACACAGAAAAAGAAACTTATCATAAGATATCACTTATGAAGATCCTGTAAACATGGCTACACTTGAAATGAGTTAGGAAAGAGAACAGTGTCTCACATTTAGAAAACACTCTTATGCCTGCTTAAGGGGGAAGGAGAGGTGGGGTGATGCATAAAACCAGAGTTTGATATAAGCAAAGGTACCGTTCCAAAAACCAACTATGGAATAGACAAGACCTACACCTTCCTCAGTGAAAGGGACTCAAAACCCCATATTTCCCGCAGAGGAATATATCTGACTAGTAAGAATCTTAAAACCTATGTATTGATATGTCTCCGTAAGGGAATCAAGTGTGTCTAGACTGGGATAAATATGGCAGCGAGAATCAGCTCAAACCCACTATAAAAAGGAATTTCAAAAATAAAACAAAAAAACTGGGAAATTCTTTACAATTCCTTCAGGGTCTCTGATGAAACCTGAAATGACCCTATCTACAATGACAGCTGGATGTGGCATAAGGCTGGACACTTGGGACTGAGAGGATTAGTGAGATTGGGTGAGCAAATGCAGACCCTTTAAAGCAATAATGCATGGCACACGTTCCATGGGTCCCAACTCTCCAGGTTGAAGGGAATATTACTACAGATATAACATGTACGGGAATCCTAGAGAACGGACACACTGTGAATACGAAAGGTTTCTAAAACTCAACGAATAGTCCCTCTCCTGGTGCTCCGGTTTGACTTTCCATCTGCTTTATTATCAACCTCCCAACTTGGAGAGACAGCCCCTTTAACCTCCTGGTTCGCACAGGTTGCCAATTTGGCAGAGGATGAAAGGGAAGAGGGAGAACCAATGAGAGAGTAGCTGTTAGGCATTTGGACGGGCACATATCACTGTAATTTCCCGGCAGGAAGAAGAATTAACCAAAGTCTCAGCCACCCACCGGGAATCAGTATAGATCCTGAACCAAAATTTTGGACTTGCGGTCAGCTCACCAAAAACGAGTTGAAAAATGGAGCTCAGGGGCACAGCAATTCACAAACTGGCCGAGTAATAAAGGACAACTATCGTCCAAAAATCTGTTGAGGGAAGGCAACGAGGTGGACTTGAAAGCGAGGCAGAATAGCAGGAAACAGATTTCAAGAGGTACGTTGGAATCGCCTTTAAAGCACAGGAAGAGGGGCACAACTTCGACAATGATGCACTTGGCCAAAAAGGGCATATGCGTTTTCTCCTGAATATATTCAGGAGAAAACGCATACGCCCTTTTTGGCCAAGCAAGCAAGCGGGCAATGCAATTCTGCACTACAAAGAAGTATCACTTCCCTCCGGTCAAAAGGGACATCCACAAAATGTGTAAAAACCAGAAAGGCAAGACAGGCCCTGGAGAACAGGGAGCCTTGTTATGCTGATGGGCGGGATGTAAATTGCCAACTGCCTCTCTGGAGGAGTGCATTGTGTTCCCTAAAACAAGTAAACAACAGAGCTACAGAGCCAAGGGCACTTCCAGTCTAGGGAATATACCTTGGGAAAACTGAAAATCAAAAAGACACAGCCACCCCAAAATTTAGGGCTGCACTGCTTACAAGGACCTCCACTTGGGTACACCTTAAATATCCCAGGAAATATAAAAATGGTTCAAAAAATTGTGGTACTTACGTACGATGGAATATCCCTCAGCCATGAAATCAATGTCATAAGACCAGTAGCAGCAAAATGGGTGGATTCAGGTACGATGATTCTAAGTGAAATAAGTCACACAGAAAAAGAAACTTATCATAAGATATCACTTATGAAGATCCTGTAAACATGGCTACACTTGAACTGAGTTAGGAAAGAGAACAGTGTCTCACATTTAGAAAACACTCTTATGCCTGCTTAAGGGGGAAGGAGAGGTGGGGTGATGCATAAAACCAGAGTTTGATATAAGCACAGGTACCGTTCCAAAAACCAACCATGGAATAGACAAGACCTACACCTTCCTCAGTGAAAGGGACTCAAAACCCCATATTTCCCGCAGAGGAATATATCTGACTAGTAAGAATCTTAAAACCTATGTATTGATATGTCTCCGTAAGGGAATCAAGTGTGTCTAGACTGGCACAAACATGGCAGCGAGAATCAGCTCAAACCCACTATAAAAAGGAATTTGAAAAACAAAATAAAAAAAACTGGGAAATTCTTTACAATTCCTTCAGGGTCTCTGATGAAACCTGAAATGACCCTATCTACAATGACAGCTGGATGTGGCATAAGGCTGGACACTTGGGACTGAGAGGATTGGTGAGATTGGGTGAGCAAATGCAGACCCTTTAAAGCAATAATGCATGGCACACATTCCATGGGTCCCAACTCTCCAGGTTGAAGGGAATATTACTACAGATATAACATGTACGGGAATCCTAGAGAACGGACACACTGTGAATACGAAAGGTTTCTAAAACTCAACGAATAGTCCCTCTCCTGGTGCTCCGGTTTGACTTTCCATCTGCTTTATTATCAACCTCCCAACTTGGAGAGACAGCTCCTTTAACCTACTGGTTCGCACAGGTTGCCAATTTGGCAGAGGATGAAAGGGAAGAGGGAGAACCAATGAGAGAGTAGCTGTTAGGCATTTGGACGGGCACATATCACTGTAATTTCCCGGCAGGAAGAAGAATTAACCAAAGTCTCAGCCACCCACCGGGAATCAGTATAGATCCTGAACCAAAATTTTGGACTTGCGGTCAGCTCACCAAAAACGAGTTGAAAAATGGAGCTCAGGGGCACAGC